>NC_090445.1:420781979-421464189 GCF_031143425.1 Pleurodeles waltl | reverse complement strand
CCCCTGCTGTCTCCCTCATTGGTAACATAGTTACTGTATCAATACTCTGCGGTCTTTTCTCATTGTGCTCTGTAGCACTGTCCCTCCTCTTTTCCTTCCTCTTTACCCACCTGCTTTCCCATTTGTCTAAGCACCTCCACACTTGTGCACTTTGCAGCAATTCTCTAAGGTGCGTCTTCATGCCTGCTGACCTCATGTGTTCAAAATCTGTGGTCCCAAAATCCAACCTGTAGCTTCTGCTCAAGTGTTTCATCTTGTCTATGTCAACCCCGTTTCTGTCGGCTGCTTCCTGCAAGCTCTTATGTACCTTGTTCACTTCCTTCGTAATCCTGGGACATAGATACCTCAGCTCTTCTTCCGTGTAGGACTCTAACCTGTTCACACCCATGGTCCCTTCCACCAATTCTTGTGCTTCCATGTTCAACCTGACCCTATTCATATAGTCTTCTCCTTTCCCACTGGCTGAATTTTGTGTGGAGTTTAGACTGTTGAACCATTGTGTCAACTGTTGCGCATTTACCCCCATCAGCGTAGCGTTCACATCGACTGCCATTGATGGTTGCGGCAACTTTTCAGTGTTCGATGTTAAGGGTATTATCAGTGGGGGACTCGACCTCACCAGTGTTGACTGAGCACATATGGGACTAAACTCCATCAAGGATCCAGACCCATTTGGCTGAGTCGCTATCGGAGTTATTCCCGGAGTGTTTTCTATGCACCTTCTTTCTGTCCCATTCTGCAGCATTGGTCCCTGACCACTCATACCTAAGTTAGGCTGACTATACAAAGGTACCGGTGGACCTACAGTAATGGGTAGTGATATCGCCTCTGGATTTTGCCTATTTCCCATGTTCTGAGGCATGTTCATTCCCACACCATGGGTCATCATTGCCGGCATGCCCATCTGGCTCCCCGTCATTTGAGCATGTGCGTTTCCTCCCTGCATCTGTTTCTGGGGCAGCATAAACTGTGTTGATTCAGCTTGTCCCATTGTTTGGTTGTAACCATTCTGTCCTCCCCTTACGGTCTGTTCTAGAACCATTCCTCCACTGTTGTCACTACTGTAGTACCCTGGCATCTGCGGCTGATAATTTTCTGCCGGTTTCAACACGGGCACATCTGGATATATTCTCCTAACCTGCGGTATCTGCGGGGTGAACAACAAACTCGGGTCCTTAGATCCCGATGATGCTCCTGAACTCTGGGTTTCACTGTTCTGTACCGGTGCCGGAGGGGCAGAACTGGTACTTGGACCTTGTCCATTCTCCGCATAAGGTGGTGGACGGTCGTTCAGCAATTGCATTATTAACTCCTCATCCTCTAACTCCTCTTCCCTTCTCAACTTTTCCTCGTCCTCTCTATCCCTGGAACACTTCCTGTCCGTCTTACAGGTAGCTTTCTTACCTGTCTCCTCTTCTTCCTTAGTAATTGCTGGAAACAGTTTTATCCCCTGCAATACATCTGACCTCCACACCTTCTGTGCATTATCCCACCTAGCATCCGCTAGTGTCTTCTCTACTTTCCTCATTCTGGTCTCAAACTTCTTCTGCTGTTGCTGTTTAGCCATTAGTTCCCAAATTGCTAGAGCCTCAAACTGGGCTGGCCTTGGAGGCACCTTCATGTCGTACATCGTGAATCTCAAATTCTCTAGGATCTTTATATTGAATGTCCCATATATCGGGAACGCTACGCTCCCATGTTTCTCTGTCAGTTTGTGCCATTGCTTTAGCCAAAGGCACGGGGCTACCCCCTTCTCTTCCATTACAATGTAAGCTGGTGTACCCTCGGGTGGCGTCTCCTCTCCTACGCTCGCTTTAATGTAAGACTCCCCCTTCATCGCGCTCCTGAATGCTTTAAAGAATTTCATTTTCTCGTCTTTTATTTCACAAAGTTTGTAATCAATAGGTGACTTTTATTCCCGGAATACTCTTCACCTGCCTTTCCCCTTCCAATCGAGTCCCACGGACTGCGTCCAATCCGTGCGCGACCCTTCTCTGCAACCAACCTATCCCAGCGCGGCTCCTAGTGACGTCACACTCACACACACTGCGGCTGACAAAGCCTCGCGGCTAGTCTTCCTTCACTCACCTCCTCTCGTAACAACTTTTGCATGTATCGCGAGCTACCAAAAATAAAACAGATCTGTCGGTTTACTACAGGAAGGGTAACACAATCGTTTCAGGACCTTAGGGACCTTTCACTAGCCTCGGCCGCTATTCCGTCTTTCTCAGTCCCCACATTCGCAAGCAAATCTGACCCGCAGACCTACTCTCAACTTGTCAATGATCTATTCTAGTGCACTTAGAATCTTGTCAAAGCCCGAAGTCGAAGTTTCTTTCACTCCCTAACACACGTACCGACTTGTTGACCACGCCCGATCAACCTACTAAACCGCCCAGACCACAACATAGATCAACATACTCCGGAGTCTCTTGACCTCGCAGGGCCCGTCTCAACAACAACAACCACATGGACCTTTTTATGCACAAAGCGCCACACGCACATGAAGTTCAACGACTTCCCTACTCTCACACTCGGAGTCGCACCTCCGCTATCTCTATGAAGTTCGACGACTTCACTACTTCTACACTCGGAGTCGCACCTCCGCTGTCCTCTAAAAAGAAAAAAATCCTCGCAACCTTTTCACACACCCTGCGGCAATAAGCTGTGCAAGCGCAAAACCCTAACTTCTCTCATACCATCACTAGTACCGCCAACGCTGATTCCACACCTCCATTCC
Organism: Pleurodeles waltl; assembly: GCF_031143425.1. Classification (NCBI taxonomy): domain Eukaryota; kingdom Metazoa; phylum Chordata; class Amphibia; order Caudata; family Salamandridae; genus Pleurodeles; species Pleurodeles waltl. The sequence goes on along the minus strand of NC_090445.1, from coordinate 421,461,449 downwards.
CAAGCTCCGAGATCCCGGGAAAGTCGCGGTGGACCTAGCCCATCATCATCTTGTCAATCTGTTTTATCCAAAAAAAATCTAATTCAACTTCTCGAATGGGGTCTCAAAATGCGTAACCGTTAATTCAACACCATGTACTTTAAGAGTACAAGGTCCCAAAAGACGTAACCGTCCTCTGCTACCATCTACTGATAGAGCGGTCCGTAGTAATAATTTACCTGTGTTCGGACGCTCTTTAGGCCGATGAATCTTTTGACTTAGTGGGAACTCTCTGTACTCTTAATCAATCGATTGCATCAAATCAATAATCAATAACGAACATAGGCAATACCTTGATCAACATAACATTTGACAATTAATCCAGAATACATTTTCGGCGAACCCTGACCTTTCAGTCAGGAATAACCACACCAGTTTATTCAAAGTTAGTGAATTTTATTTCCCTATATTAACAAAGCTAGCACAATATAGATGTGTCTCAACACTAAATGATAAACATATATGAACATTAATAGCTGTCCATAACGTCGAAACAAGTGCAATCTATGTAGCATTTGAACCACAAGGCATTCGATAATAGCTGTGCAAATCACTAATACGATAATCTGTAATGAACTAATCGCATACATTTAGTCAGCATAACAAGATTTCAAATTGCATCGTGTGACATATGGAGTCCTCGTCTAACCTCAAATTAGCATCGGCATGTGGGACTTCATGCAAAAACAATTTAGCAACATTAATTTGGAAAACTCCTAACTAGGGCTCTTATCAAAATCAGCAGTTGGTTACCTAAAAGAAACACAATGCAATTTTACAATTTTCCTTTCATATTTACCAATTACGATCAGCAATCAAGGAAGTCTTCGTCTCACAGGTACCGTTCTTCGGTCAGCATGGGTACCGTTTCTCGATCAACATGGGACGGGACAAAGGGGCAGGGGTGAACGGGGCAAATGCCTCACGGCGGCAGGGTAAAACTACTACTTCATGCAAAGGGACAAATCAAAGTTAAAGTCTCTAGGGCAAGAATCATTTAGTCTCTTTCTCTCGATTAGAGAAAGCATCAAAGTCTCTCAAAATGGCGTCGCAGCAAAGTGGGCCATAATAGCTACGAAGTCTACAAAATGGCGGGTATCGAGCTGGTAATGGCTACTTTCTTCTCGTGCACCTGGTTTTTATAGACAATAGTTCAAATCCAGTAGGGTCTTCCATTGGAGGGTTCATAGGTTAGCTTCAAATTGACCAATCAAAAACGACAGTTTTCAAGCTTTTACTTAAGCATACATTATCCTTGGAGATGGGTACGGAAGTTGCAACATTGTCTACCAATTAGCTCACTTTCAGAGCCTCCATTGTCCGCACCTGCAAATCGACCTTGAAGTAAGGAGAAAATATGCCAGGCTGGCACGAAACCTTAAGATAAGCATGTGAACAGTTTCTGTGGAAAAGTACAGCTTCAAGCAAAAATACACGTTTATTAGCACAGTGGAAAAATACGAGCACCTAAACCGTGAGACCGGGCAACTAGGCCAAAGCCTCCGCTAAAGTCATGCTAAGCTAAAACATTTCAAACAAGCAAATCATAGCACACGTTTATGATTATGTCGGATTAGTGCAATTCTAATACACCACGTTATATAAAGCACGCTTATAAATGATGGCAAACTACTCTGAGGGCACATTTTGTCCCCGTACAATCTTTGTTAGTTCGATTAAAGTCACACATGATTATTTCAGCACTACGTTTAAGCGTTAATAAATCAAAACCTTCATTTTCTGCTTCATCACCTATCTATGTTGGAGAATTCTATGTGATATTTGGCACAGGGAAATGGGGAGCTGTAGGAATTACTCATTTTATAGCAAGAAGAATGGACACCACTCAAGGACGGACTATCTTTTTGCTGATAGTTGTGAGGTAGAGATAATTCTAGATGTGGAGTACTCCCCCATTCATGTATCAAATCATGCAGCACTACTGCTAAAACTTAAACTGCCAGGATGAACGCAGCTAAGAAGATGGACTGTTAATATGAGATTATTCCTTCAGCCAGGAATCAAGCAGGAGACAGGGGATGGTGCTGGGAAATTTGTTTAGGTGAAATTTGATATCTGCCCCCATTCATGTAATGTGGGATACTTTTAAGGCTTGGCTGAGGAGGACACTGAACAGCTCCTCAATTGCTTGGGGTAGGAGAGGGAGGGTGCAGTTAGCACAGTTGTAGGAGGAAATAATCACCATGGAAACAGAGCTGAATGTATCGCAAGTTGAGGGGGAGAGTAGTAAAAGTTTATAATTTTACTACCTAGGGAGTATTCATTTAACTACACATCATCACCTGGTATGCTTTCTTCATTATCTTTGGTACATTAATTTTCAGTACTTTTATGTAATTGCATCTCTGGTTTATTAGCATGTCCTGTGGCTAATGTTGTGCTTTTTTACGTTGTTTATTTTAATAGCTACTGATAATTTACTGAACTTGGTTTGACTTGCTGGGTCATTGTATTTTGACCTGATGCCTTCCTTGATTTTTCATCACTTTAGTGTTCTCAGAAAGCTTATGCATCCTTATTTAACTACTTTGTTCTTTTATGCAATCAGTAAGATCGTCATGGGTGAAAATCTTAAAAAATAATTCAAATTACTTCTGTTAAATTGAGCACACTTCATACCCCTATCTGTTTACTGTAGTAAGTCATGACTATGGCTTATATTTTAATGAGTGACGTATGTTTGACCAACACAGTTTATGACCACTTTCTCAGAAGGTCTGTAAGGTGGCTAAATTCTCCCGTTAGCTGGGACTCCTGTCATTAGGATCTTTCTGCTTTCTCCGCAAGCTTTGCAGTTTCTTGCTATTGATTCGGTCATGCAGCCATAACTTGCCCAATACAAAGCTTCTCTTTATTGCTAGATTTGACCTTGATGGTGAGGTGAACAGCTGGTCTAGGTTATTTCATGGGAAATGAATAGTGTTGCCTCGCAGGGGCAAAAGAAATGCATTTCACTGACTTTGCATGTTAAAAAAGCCAAGGTTTTGGTGATTCTACGTGATCTCTTGATGGAACTGCTAAATGAGAAGTGTACTTACTCCCAAACCACCTCTGGTACTGTGAGTCCCTAAGGCCCAGCAACTTTCAGGACTCATGGGGGTTGATTGTCCATTATTAAAAGTAGTTCAGATGCAGAGACCAATGGGGCCCTGAGAACCGCAGCTCCACCCCGGCCTGTGCTTTGTGTGGTCTAGAATGGCATTTTGTAAAGGTTCATTATTGAATGTAGGGTTATTAATGCTTGTTACTAAGTGAAACTGTCAGGGATTTTTACTGCGGGCTATCAGTGTGCATTATTGTGTTTGGCCGTTACTGAGTGTGTTGGTTAATGCTTGCTTAAAGGCCCTGATTATGAGTTATTTGTAGTGGTAATAACCGCATGCACAGGTAAATAGAGCATGACTTTAACTAATCTGTCTGATCACAAGTTAAAAACTGCGTGTGTTATTTAGCACATGTGCTAAATACCTCATGTCTGTAGTCCAGTCTCTGGGTTGAGGCTTGCACAGTGAAACAGGGAGTGGCTTTAAAGTAGGCGCTCCATTTTTCACTTGAATGCACTGCTCCCACGGCAGCATGAGTTTGCAGCTGCCCTGGGGACAGTGCGTTCAATATAATACTGCACACTCTCTTTTTTTTACCTGGGTGCACCTTTTAAAAGGTGTGGCCCTCGAAAACAATGAACATGCACCGCATTCTGTAATATGTCCCCTGGTGTGTTAGGTGCTCTGGAGAAAACCCCAATATTAAGATCCTGATGAAAAGCAACAGTAGTCATACTGTGATAACAGTTCATTCTTGAGGTACTGGGCAGACAAATCAATTCTTCACAATCAAGATTACAGTGCATTATGAATTGTTGTAGTCAATCTCAGTATGTCAGCAGTACACTTGGAGAGTTGTGAGCCCCTATGACATATACATGGATTGTTGTGAATACGTGTAACAGATTACATCAGCCACTCTTCACAATGATGATGATTCTCAGCCAAGTCAAACTTTTAACAGCCACACTACTTCTAATACAATTCTCATGACTGTTACCTCGGATTCATCTGACCTCTAAACTTTCTTGCATATCTTCCACTCCAGATATGTTGAGGATGCTCATAATTGTTTCCACCCACATCCTGAGATGAGCTGCGGAGGAGAACTATCACCAATTGCCATGCCATGCTGTAGTGCTTACGCTTGGCAAGTTGCTTACTTGCTTAAGTACCTAAAATGTCAAGGTTTAGAACCTGTTATTAAGGTTCTCAGCATCATGTGAATATGTTGATTCAGTATTGGTTTGGCCATTATCTCCTACAAGCATGTTTCTGTTTGTTTTTGGTGACTTCTTCAGAAGAGAGAGCACATTAGTCAGTCATGCTGTCTTACCACCTCTTTGGCCTGGACCTCTAGCCAAGGATCCATAAACTTGCACTTTCTTTTCCTGCCTGGGTCCATGATGAAGGATTTTGGCAGAATTCTACTAAGTGATGACCGAGTAATATAAGAGGACGTCATTGGATTCTGTTTGTCTTGTTTCAAGGTGCTTTGTGCATACAAAATGGATGTCTGCACACCCCACACAGGAAGGAGTATTTGATGTGATTTTAAGGTGTCCTAAGATCCTTTTGTGTGTTGCGCCTGCTGTTTCTGTTCTCTAGTGATTAATTCCCACACTGTAGGAACTTCCACTGCCTGAAAATGAACACCTCCTGATGTTTTATGCATATTTTATTCATTAGATAAGGTATTAAGTGCATGCGCTAAAAAGCACATTGGGTAATTACCACATGTGCTAAATAACACACATTCACTATTCAGCACTGTTAGACCTGACAGCCTTAGGGTGGTCACCCCTAACTTTTTGCCTGCCTCCCTCCACTTTTGAAATACTGTTTTTGCTAGTTTTTAGACTCTGCGCACTTTACCACTGCTAACCAGTGCTAAAGTGCATATGCTCTCTACCTTTAAACATGGTAACATTGGATCACACCCAATTGGGCTATTTAATTTACTTTTAAGTCCCTAGTAGAGTGCACTATATGTGCTCAGGGCATGTAGATTAAAAGCTACCAGTGGGCCTGCAGCCCTGATTGTGCCACCCACTTCAGTAGCCCCTTAACCTTGTCTCAGGCCTGCCATTGCAAGGCCTGTGTGTGCAGTTCACTGCCAATTCGACTTAGCTTTTTAAAGTACTTACCAAGCATAAAACTCCCCTTTTTCTACAAATAAGTCACCCCTAAGGTGTGCCCTAGGTAACCCCTAGAGCAGGGTGCTGTGTAGGTAAAAGGCAGGACATGTACCTGTGTAGTTTACATGTCCTGGTAGTGTAAAACTCCTAAATTCATTTTTATACTACTGTGAGGCCTGCTCCCTTCATAGGCTAACATTGGGGCTGCCCTCATACATTGTTTGAGTGGTAGCTGCTGATCTGAAAGGAGTAGGAAAGTCATATTTAGTATGGCCAGAATGGTAATACAAAATCCTGCTGACTGGTGAAGCTGGATTTAATGTTACTATTTTAGAAATGCCACTTTTAGATAGTGATCATTTCTCTGCACTTAAATCTTTCTGTGCTTTACAATCCACGTCTGGCTGGGTTTAGTTGACAGCTCCTTGTGCATTCACTCAGACACACCCCAAACACAGGATACTTAGCCTCACTTGCATACATCTGCATTTTGAATGCGTCTTCCTGGGCTGGGAGGGTGGAGGGCCTCCTCTCACACAAAGGTCTGCCACACCCCCTACTGGGACCCTGGCAGACAGGATTGAACTGAAAGGGGACCTGGTGCACTTCTAAGCCACTCTTTGAAGTCTCCCCCACTTCAAAGGCACATTTGGGTAACAAAAAAAAGGGCCTCTGCCCTACCACCACAGACACTTCCTGGAGAAGAAACCTGAACCAGAACATGCACCCTGACAAGAAGAACTGCCTGGCTGCCTAACGACTCACCTGACTGGTTTCTGAAGAGGACTGCTGCCTTGCTGCTGCCTTGCTGTTGCCCTGCTGTCTTGCTACTCTCTTGCAGAAGTGCTCTCCATGGATAGAGCTTGCTTCCTGTTCCCTTAAGTCTCAGGACCAAAAAGACTTCTCTCCTGCAGCTGAAATACCCGTGTGGCGAAAATTCGATGCACCGCCTGCCAAAAACAACACACAGCCTGCTCGCGGTGAAAATTTCACCGCATGCCAAGTCCGGAACAATGCAGCCCGACTTTGCGACAGAAGATCGACGCAGCTCCAGCAACGCGACCGGAACTTCAATGCACAGTCCTACTGGATCTACACAAACCGACTCAGAACGACGCTGCGTGACTTCCAAAGAGGAATCGATGCAGCGCCTGGCGTGCAGAAGAAAATTCCACGCATCGCCTACTGGAATCGACACAGCCGCTGTGACTTCGCTCTGCAAGCCCAGGATTCCACGCATCGTCCCCGGGAGGTCTGAAAACCCCACAACCCAAAGAGGATCCAAGTCCGCACGCCGGAAATCGACACAACGCCTTCCCCGCATGGAAAATAACGCCGCAAGTCTGTGTGCGAAGGGGCAAAACCGACGCACACTCACCATTTTCCACGCATCTCCACCTCTGCGGTCCCCTGTGAGGATTTTTCAACTCAAACCAGGTACTTTGCCCTGCAAGAGACACTTGTTGTTTCTAGGAGAACTTAAGACACTTTTTTATTGCTTTTACAGTAATCTTTTAACTCTAAAGACACTTGATCCCTACATTGGCTTATTTCATCTTTATTTGTTTTTGACCTGCATTTATCCAGATAAATATTATATATATTTTTAAACACTGTGTGGTGTATTTTTGTGGTGTTATATTGTGGTATTGTATGATTTATTGCACAAATACTTTACACATTGCCTTCTAAGTTAAGCCTGACTGCTCAGTGCCAAGCTACCAGAGGGTGGGCACAGGATAATTTAGATTGTGTGTGACTTACCCTGACTAGAGTGAGGGTCCTTGCTTGGACAGGGGGTAACCTGACTGCCAACCAAAGACCCCATTTCGAACAAGCACGTTCTGTGTACATGGTAAAAACTCATAATCAGTGCTATTTAGCAAGTGTTAGTTACTGTACTCTGTGGTATTGCTATTTACCCTATGTGCAACTCTAGTGGTATTCACCACAAAACTCAGAAACACAGCCTAAGTAGGATAATTAATGCTTGTTAGGGGCTTGGACCATTACAGCTAATTACTATGTGTGTTGTTAATGGTAATTTCTGATTAGGGTCAATGACACGTTGGTGTGTAGGGCTATTAATTGACATTTACTGCATGCTGCATATTCTAGTGCCACAAAGACATGATACCAGAGGCACTTGCTTATATACCGCATGGAACCAATGAACCTTTAGTGCATGTTATTGCCAGGGCAATTTATGCGTGTTGTTGCCATAAGCACTGACAGATGACTTATTGTCATGTTTGACGTCATAGACAGGTGCTGCATATAAACAGACCCTCTCTCTTTTGAGTCCATACGAAAGGAAGCCCCCCAGAAAAGAGGGAGGCTGGTTTCGGTAAACATAATTAATATATGCAGGCTCTTGTGTATGCTTAGCCAACCATCTTTCTGAAAACCAGAGCAAGTAAATCTTTGCTGGTTCCCAGGTTTTGGAGAGAGATTTGGGTAAGGTCAAATCAATTGCATTTGTAAATGCTTGTGTGTCTGTGGGAGAGGCAGCTTTAGTTTGTTTCATCTGTCTCTTGTAATCAAAAATGTTCATTAAAAATATGTACATACATACATACATACATACAAAGATACATAAAGGGGCTATGGGTCAGCCATTTTCATCTTTTGGTCTGTTCAAATGTCATTCACATTTTGCTTCTGCCAATCACTGCACAGCATGGCGGCAGTGAGTCTGCCCCTTTAGCAACTGGCGCTCTTGCACTGCGACAGCACTTTTTCTCATCTCGTGTTTGTCCCCGTAACAGAAATGCACTTCAGTAGAAGGGCTGGGTGGTCCACTACTTCACTTTGTCAATGATGTTTTTGTTTCCCTTCATCAGGTTATAATTTTCATAGTCAGCCTTTAGTGTTCAAACTATGTTTTCAGTTTATCACAATTTAAAGCCAATAATAGCTTTCTTTGTGCCAATTATTGGAATCATATTTTCCTGTAATGTGCATTAAAACTGAAAAAGGATTGCATATCTGTTCTAAATACACTTGCATGCCGGGAAGCAGGCAGATGCTGTCGTATTAAAAGCCTATTAGTAGTAGTAAAAGGTTATTTCAAGAATATATTCACCACGTTTATAATATGCTTATACTAAAAAGAACAACTATTGTTTCATCTTGGCAATGCTAGACCTGTTGACTTTGCCCGTTCTTGTTTGTTTTGGCTTGGGCAAATGTTCTTAGTGATTTCTGTGTATGATAATGCCACACATATTTCTGGTAGTATTGGCTTAAAAGCATTCACTCTAACCTCCACATGAAACACGTTTTCATCCGCTCTGACTTAATGTTATAATGCTTTAATACAACAACCAGTACTTCTTTTTTTAAGCCAACCATCTATAACATATACCTATACTGTACATCTACACCTAATTTAAAACAAATTGAAACACTGTTTTATTCTGAGTGTTTTCTTTTGCAAACTGACCCACGTAAAGCTAGCATTAGCTTTCACGCTTGCTGTTATTTCATGTTTTTCTTCCATGCATTTTGATGCGTCTGTAATGAACGTTAGTTTAAGCAAATACTGTGGTAAAGGGTCAGCGTACATACCTGAGGCGGATGAGATATAGATCTCCGTGGCTCCGAGGTAACCGTGACATATAACAGAAGCATACTATGGCATCCACCAATCATATCATGAGAAAGGAGAAATAAAGGGAAGAGAGAAAAGAAGCCCCAAGGAAAGCGGGGGAAGAAGATAGGGAAAAGAAAAAGAGAGAAAAGAAGAAGCTACGTTATACCAATCCGACAGGACCACCAGAACCCATATGTGATGACATTGGCAAGAGCAGTGTATTTCAGGAAGCACAATCACATCCTGTATTTAGGAACCTATTCTTCAAGAGAGCAGCTATGGTGGGTTGCTTTTCTGTAGATATTTATCTAAAGAATCCCAAAGGCGTCTGGTTCTGGAGGTACTGTGTAATTTTCTGCACTTCTAACAGAGCACAGCAAATTCCTCCATTTTTCAGAGAAGCTCACTGAGGATAGTGAAATCCGCTGAATGAAGAATTGCATGCAAGGAAAGGGACACTGACAAGAAATCGATCTTGAGGATTTCTCATGTTATTTTGGGTGTCAGTGATTGTATCTTGGTCCAGAGCGGTCGGGTCATTTTACACATAAAAATCATATGCTTTAAGCCCCCTACTGTCTCCTCACATGTCTAGCAAGCATCTGATGTACTTAAGCCAATTTTAAGTAATCTTGATGGTGTCCAGTATGTTTATGACATGTGCTAGGGCCAGTGTGATTTTTTCAGTAAAGGGGGATTGCCAGATCTTTTTTCCATGTGGTGTCTGGGGTGATCGCGTTTCATAAGGAGTGTGTGTAAGTTTCCCATTTCGGGGTAAATGTTCTCAGCAAATACCGTTTGGGTGATCCTAGAAGTTTATATATGCGTGTTGCAGAGTGACTCTTTCTCTTGAAATTACCTAGCAGCCTGGGTAGGTCAGTTGGCTATGTAGTCTCAGGAATTTAAAAAAGTCGATGTCTGTTAACTTGAATGTCATGCGTAGGGGCGAAAATGGGATAGGGTGTGAACCGGTGGCTAAATCCCCTATAGAGTTTATACCCTTCCTTGTCCATGATTCCCAGAACCCTGTCTCCCCATCCAATTTGATCCTAAGATTGTGCCATAAGGAGGCCATAGTTGAGCCATATATTTGATGGTCCAGCCGCTTATCAAGCAGAAGAAGCCCCAACATTGTCTCCGTTATTATAGATCTTGAATTTTCCAAAGGGATTTGGGCTGAGTTGTGTATGGAGGGGGTGGCGCTAAGAGGCACGGGTCATGTTAACTGAGTCTTTATATTAAGCAAAGGAGGGGGAATGGTCTTGTGAACCCCAAACCACCAGGATCCCCGTGATACCAGGAATGCTTGTTGGTATCATGGATAGTCAGGTAGGTTTACACCTCTGGAGGTTTTAATTATCTTCAGTGTGTTCATGGACATTTTTCCTTTCTTTCACTTCCATAATAACTCGGATATATAATTATCCACTGATTTGAAAAAGAATGGGGAAAGGGATACTAGGAACATACTGGAAATAAAGTTGACTAGAGCATTTTAGTGCTATTCCCACCAGGTGACATTTTTGGGAGACCATGGGGGTCATTCCGACCCTGGCGGTCATGGACCGCCAGGGCCGGGGTTGGAGGATGCACCGCCAACAGGCTGGCGGTGCATCAAGGGCAATTCTGACCGCGGCGGTAAAGCCGCGGTCAGAAAAGGGAAACCAGCGGTTTCCCGGCGGTTTTCCCCTGCCCCTGTGAATCCTCCACGGCGGCGGTGCAAGCAGCGCCGCCATGGGGATTCCGACCCCCTTCCCGCCAGCCTGGTTCTGGCGGTTTTCACCGCCAGAACCAGTCTGGCGGGAACGGGTGTCGTGGGGCCCCTGGGGGCCCCTGCAGTGCCCCCATGCAATGGCATGGGCACTGCAGGGGCCCCCTAACAGGGCCCCACATTGATTTTCAGTGTCTGCCTAGCAGACACTGAAAATCGCGACGGGTGCAACTGCACCCGTCGCACACCAGCAACTCTGCCGGCTCTGCCGGCTCCATTCGGAGCCGGCTTCCTCGTTGCTGGTGCTTTCCCGCTGGGCGGGCGGGCGGCCTTTTGGCGGTCGCCCGCCAGCCCAGCGGGAAAGTCAGAATGACCGCCGCGGTCTTTTGACCGCGGTACGGTCTTCTGGCGGTTCCCGCCAGGCGGGCTGCTTCCGCCTCCGGCGGGGGTCAGAATGACCCCCCATGTGTTTAGTGTTTATTTCGGAAAGGGTTTTGTGTTCATTAATGGAGACAGAGGGCCTGATTACAACTTTGGAGGAGGTGTTAATCCGTCCCAAAAGTGACGGTAAAGTGACGGATATACCACCAGCCGTATTACGAGTCCATTATATCCTATGGAACTCGTAATACGGCTGGTGGTATATCCGTCACATTTGGGACGGATTAACACCTCCTCTAAAGTTGTAATCAGGCCCAGAGTGTTTTAGGTCTTTACCAAACCAGATACCTAGATATATATTTTTTAATCTGTTTATTTCAATGTTCATGTAAATACATATCCAACCAAGACAATACGGTCTCCACCTTCATGCATTATTGTCCGTATGTAGTTGTCAGTAGTATTCAATGTTACATTTGCATGCCTAGCATGTTTCCTAGGACACACAGGCACACCATAAATAGAAAATGATGCTCTGTACACAATGCAGGACAGCCTTTTAACAATTACCTCTGGCTGATAGTCTGGGCCGATGTTACACAGGTTCTGCCTCTGGGGACCCCAGCCCATAGTAAGTTCTCCACCACCCTCATATTTTGTTGAACTCACAGGGACAACCTCTACTTTTATATGTCACCTTTTCTGCCAGCGTATATATGTCCATACCTTGCTGCTATTCTTGTACGGAGCAGATACCTAGGTATTTGATAGCATCAGGTTGCCATATTAGGCCCAAGTTACCAATCACCTCTGGTGTGCAGTGACATTTAAGGGGAGACCTTGGTTTTGTCCTTGTTTAAAGATTAACCCTCCACCAATGAGTACCCCTCTATCTCCTTCATAACGGTGGGAATTGCCTGTGGGGCTTCCTCAGTGAACAAAAGGGTGTTGTCGGCATGGGCTGCCATCACTTGTTTGACTGAACTAAGATTAATACCTGTAATGTCTAGGTATCCCTGATTGATGAGATCAATGACCAACAAAAATAGAAGGGGGAAAAGCAGACAGCCCTGTCGTGTCCCTTGTGACAGTTCAAACGATTGAGATAGATGGCGGTTGACCCTGACCTTCGCTATTGGATTAGAATAAAGTGCCCATGGTCCTATGACAAAACCCCTCCCCCAGTTGGAATCTGTGTAGGGTTACTTGCAGAAATAACCAAGAGACCTTGTCTAAGGCCTTTTCTGCAGCTGTCAGTGTATGGGTAAATTTCACTTTTTCTAAGACATGGCAAAACGTTCTAATATTGTCTGACGCAAGTCTACCTTTTAAAAATCCAGCTTGCGAGGTAGCAGCCAGTTTCAATATCACTGGCTCCAGTCTACGGGCCACAATCTTTGCATATATTTTACAGTCAAGATCCATAAAGGAGATCGGTCTATAGTTTTTAACATCCAAGTGGTCCTTCCCTTCCTTTGAGATGACCACGATTGTAGCTTCGGTAGTGGAGCCAACGATAAAGCCTGATGTTGCATAGTGTTGAAATACAGCATGTAAAGGGTTTGCTACTCTTTCCACAAAACGTTTTTAAAATTTGTCTGAATACCCATCTGGGCAGGGTGCTTTTCCAGATCTGAGACTGTGTATAGTGGATATAATTTCTCCTCCACAGTAGGCGTATTAAGATTAAGTATGTCAACCTATGACACCTGAGAAAGGTTACAGGGATCAAGATATTCATTGATTACGGAGAAGGGAGCAGACTTATTAGAGTTGTATCAGTTAGAGTAGAATGATCTGAAGGCATCAAGGATACCTTATGTTGAAGAAATAACCTCCCCTACAGAGCTTCTTATTGTGAGTATGAGTGACTTGTTCTTTGTGTATTTCAAGTAATTTGCCTGGGTTTGTCTGGCTCTATCTCTATTACAAATTTTCCCAGCATACGAGACTTTAACCCATTTCTGGGCTCTTTTAGTTGAAAGTTAAATATACATTTAGGCACATAATTTAGATAAAGTTTCTGAATCCTTAGCGTGTTAAGCGGAGCCTACTTTGGTTATAGGAGTGTGTGTTTAGGATTGCAGAACTGCACAGTGGGGAGACTGACTTCAACCACAGCATTATTAACTTTCGGCCTAACTCCTGGCTAGCTCAAGGTGGCTCATCCGAACACCAAATCGACTGAGGTGGAAGGTAATTACGGCCACCTGAACATAGCACTCTGACTCCCTAGGGAAGACATGGAAACATATATTACCCCTTTCGTACAATTACTCATGCATACCAAGGCGAGACACAAAAGATGCAAGATGACTTTTCAATACAATTATTGAAGCTATCGCAATCTGGCATAAAGATAGTGATCTGCAATAATTAGGCAGATGAATCAAATCAACGTAATCAGTATTATGGACATGGTAAAAAAGATAAATAATCCAACCATGATGTATGTGGTTCTAGAAGTTCCGACCTAACCCTACACTGAGACCATAGTGGGTGTCCCCTTCTGTCGGGCCTGATCTAAGGAATTAGCCTGGAACAGTGTCAAGTTGGTCACTGATGTAGCTGGCAATCCCTCCAGGAAGCTGGTAGATCAGTGCCAGCCAAACTGCATGTCGCAGAGCATGTGTCCCAGGATAATCATGGCAGTATGCCCTCTGCCCTTTCAGGGTCAGTGCATCATTTATGCAATAAACCATGCTGTGTTGGAAGTATAGTTCCAATGCAATGCTATACCTAGGTGGTAGAAGCTGTCTCGTGAACGGACAACACAAACCAGCATATTGTGTACAGAGTTCTTTAGCCTTGGACAGAAAGTACTGATTATATGACGAGCAAAGGCTAACTAAACAAACAGCTTGTTCCCTGCTATCCTAGAAAAAAAAGACAGCTGATAAAAAGATATAAGAATGCTAAAAGCAGCTTTACTGAAATGAATAAAATATGAACACTTAAATGAAGCTAGAACAGGGGTAACCAACTGGGTTTCTTGAGTTCCTTACGACAAGTTTATCTAAGCTGTTTATCCAGCGCCAGAATCTATGCCTCTAGTCATGCAAGATGTTCATATACAGATTTGTTTTTGAGTGCCATTGTTCGACCATGAGGCCTCTGAGTGTGTTTTTGAGTGCATCCCATCTCGTGGTTGGGGAGGTGTCACCAATATGATTCTCTTCAAGGAAGTGATCAATAGTTTTGGCTATTTCCTCCCTATTACTGCCATCCTCAAGCAGATTATCATTTCAGTGCCACTGTCGAGGAGGAGGAGAAGGATCATTCAAAGTAAGGTCCATCGATATGCATGCATGGGCTGATAATACTATTGCTTCTATTTTAGGGGAGTGAGATAAATGTAGTAGATGTTTACTGACCATTATATAATATCTCCTGGGGAAGGAGTGATGTGGAGATGAGTAGAATGTATAATTCACTATTAATTATTGCAGCAAGTTCTCATTTATTTATTAGAGTTAATATTCATAAATGTGTGTGCAGATATTCTATTGATATTGCCATCTATTGGAAGATTGAAGTCTCTTCCCACTACCATCTCAAGGTTGTTAATTTTGTTATCTAGGACCGTCGAAAAGTCTGCGACGTTGTCTTTGGGAGCGTAGATATTAACAACATAAAATTCTAGGGCTCTCTTACTAACCCTAGAAATCAGCCATCCCCCATGTTGATCATGTGTGTGAGATAACACATTGATGTCAGATTTTCTTGATATTATGCTGAGAACCCCATTCCTTTTCTGTAGTGCTGGGGAGATGAAGATCTCCGCAATCCACATGCTGTAAAATTTTGCATGTTGAATGGATTTTAAATGTGTCTCTTCTAGCAGAACTATCAGCTTGTTACAGTAGTCTGCAACCATTCTGCGTTTAACCAGATGGTTAAGACCTTTGATATCAAGGAGAGTGCTTTAAGGAATAGAGACATATGCTGCAGTGGTCGAATGGAGTAGACATCTAGGGTTGGTGTGGTTAAAGAGCGCCCCCATAAGCGGTTTTGTGTAGATTTATGTGTGAGATTATGTGTATCGAGATCAGTATAACAAGGGCCTATATGCAATGTTGTGACGTAGTTTCTGCTGAGTGACAAGGAGCTGTGTTGCTGTGGACCTGTCAAGGAGCATGGGAGAGGTTTAAGAGAAGAGAAGAAGAATAGGGATAGAGGATAGGTAGAGATAAAGAGCTAACTCAATAAAACATTCTGAGAAGAAAAAGCCGAATAATACCCCCCCACCTTTCCCTGAAATGCGACTAGGACGCATATCCCCCACTCTTTATCTAATTGGGACCTGAAAGGCCACAAGCAGACCTGTCCCAAGCCAACTAAGGATCCTAACGATCTTTGAGCAATATATTAAAGTTGGTTTTGCCAGATACAATGAAGCATTTCAATATGTAGCGATCAAACACATAAGTTAACTGTGGGACCAGTATACAAGAGCAAATAATCAGAGAGCCCACACATGATCAATTTGGACATGGATTAAGACTGAACCCCAGATGTACAAGGCCTTTTCATGGTAAGACTGTATAGACACAACTGCAAGTGTTAAACAGTATACCCAGCTCAGAAATGCACTAACAGAACCCCTTAGACCATGCTACCGGGAGCAGTGTGTCAGTACAAGATAATCATGGAGTGAGAATGGTAGTTTATAAGTAATGTAACAGTCTATACAGCATTATTGGACATTATTATTAGTGAACATTAACATTGTTGGATGTTAACAGTCATTATAACAATTATTATATTGCAGTAATCTAGTATGCGTACGATTGATTCAAACATACACTTAGGATATGTTCCTGTCACAGTGCCATCACAACACCATCAGTCTGGATGGTGCCATGAGGTTTACAGAAATTAGGTAATGATATACCTACACAGTGAAACCATACAATCAAAATAGAAATAGGATCATAAGCACCCGCCTGCACCGATGGTCATACTGTCACATCCTGTTACCATATCCGAAGTGACTAAAGAGTCCAGGAATGACTGAAGGTCAGTAGGGTCGGTAAAGAGCATTGTTTTTGCCTTAACAACCATGCGAAAGTTAGCTGGACCTGCAAACACAAAGGGAATAGCATGCTCTTTCGGTGTTTGATGCAGAGGTATTTCAAGTAAGTATAACTCGTGCCCTAAGGTAACTGTAGCTTGCATGCTCGCCATGCACAGTTTCCTCATCAATAATTTTATTGCAAATGTTGCAGTGATAATTTCAGTGATGCCATAAAAGATGTCATGACTAATGAAATATATGGCAGTAATAAGCTAGACTTTGAATGTGCGCGGCGGGGTTGGGCCACAGGACCTGGCCTGAGGCCAGGCCATGCGAGCAACCTCCTAGCAGCACCCAACCCCACGCTATGCACGGTGTGGGCCATGCCCTGCAGCCTACCCCCTATAACCACCAAACCCCACGCCACAGGCGGGGCCCTTTCAGTCATTTTCCATGCTCATGTTATCACTACATAAGATAATACACTCGAAAGAGCAAGGATGCAAACACCTCCATCGAGGATTACAGATAGCTTTTCAAGGTGGAACTGCTGAGAAAACACACTTGATTTGCCTTGGCAAGAAACGTGCTCGGGAGGCCTTTTAGTAAGCTGTCCATTACCCTGTAAAAAGGTGGGAAGAACTTGCGTACACTAATGTATAGTGGGTGGGGCTAAATGGATGGGGGTTGTAGGCTGTTTTACATGCTCACAGTATCACTGCGTGAGATATTGTGCTCAAAATAGCAAAGTGCAAACACCTCTATCGAGGATTTACAGATAACTTTTCAAGGTGGAACTGCAGAGAAAACACACTTGCTTTGTCTTTACTCCCACAAAAGGCCCACGTGTATGAAACCAATGTGTTTGTCTTGCACTGCTTAGTCTGTGTTTAGTCTGTGACTTATGTATAGTTAATGTTGATAGCGTGTGGGATAAGTAGTCGCATGTGTCACTTGGCTGGGCACTCAGGCCCTGATTTATACTTTTTTTGCGCTGCATTACCGTCATTTATTGACGCAAAAGCAGTACAAACTTTCTAAATACAATTGTATTTTCTGAGTTTGCGCCGCTTTTGCATAAAAAAATGACAGTAATGTGGTGCAAAAAAAGTATAATCAGGGCCTCAGTTCTTCCGTGTGGCTATGTGGAAAGTGTACTGCAGCAGTTGTGCTTGCTATCCCGCAAGGTAATTGACAAAGGAAGCACTGCATTTTAGTGGAATTTATATAGAACTTACCTTGATGTGGCTGGCCAGCCGCTTACAGATAGGTAACACTCTGCTCTGAGGAAGTGCCTTGAATGAAAACATTAATGTACTGTACAACAAATTTGAGTAGTGTAAATGCAGTGTCGGAGGAGCAGAATTGTGCTCTTAACCTGTTATGTTGATAATCATGAGTCTGTGCATGAGCTTGAAGATAAAGGAGTGAGAGCCAGAATGCCTACTTCATGATGCACGGATGGGCGTGCAGTCTGACATGTAATTTTCCAAGCAAATTGTATGTAAATGGCCTTGCAAAGTATACCCAACATATACTGTAATCTAAGATAATTCGTGTGCTCTGCTAATGTGTTCCACATTCACCACTTTAGCAGAAAATGTCTTGATTAGGGGCACACACCACCTTTGATATTACTTTATGTAAGAAGACTGTATTCTTGCTCTTAGCTGAATAATTTGGGTGATGCAATAGTGGGTGTGATGGAAGCCACTGATGTACAGTAAACTACCTGTCTTGTTTCCAGAAGCAAGGCCCATTCCACTTGATTGTGCGCCCACCCATATCTGTTCATCAGCTGCCGTCAGTAGAGAGACCAGATCAGAGACGGTCTGATAAATAGCTTACTCCTTTGTGGGAGTGCTCACAAATGTGTATTTGATATTAAAGTCCATGAGATTTTATGTACCGCCAGAGAGGTGAAGCTGTGTCCAGACACAAGGGAGCACCCAGAATAAGTCAAAGCAATACACTTTCAGTCTTAGGGCAACCCCAGGGGTGGCGTTAGCATGGCACAACGAGGAAAAAATACTTTTATTTCTCCTTGTTTTTGCTTTTTCCATGTGTAGAAAGTGAAAAACACCATGAATGATTGTTTACGTGCAGGAAGGTGTCCTTTCCTGCACATAAACAATGATTCAATAATGACAATTTGAAAACTTCTATGTGTGCTGCATTGAGTAGCACTGATAGAAGTGCCAAATCGCCATTGTAGATTGTTTATGTGCAGGAATGGACACATTTCTGCACATATACAATAATTTCCTTCAACACAGACACCCCTGCACTTTGTTGCAAGGATGCCTGCGTTGGCAGCTAAATTTAGCGCCAGCGCTAGGGGAAACACAAGGGTGCACCGTATATTTGTAAATACCCACATCCCTGCGTTTCAAAACTTACGCAGCTCAGCACTGCCAATTTTGTCACTGCACTTTGCCAGTTCCTTGTAAATCTGGCCCTTAGAGTGCTGGATAAATTATGCAGAAAAGGAAGCAAGAAATCCTGGGTAATTTACAAGTTTTAGGCGGAGAGTGTCAGTGGTGTTGAAACCTACCCCATATGATGATATGACAACACCACTGACACTCTAAAACTGCTCTAATGAGAATGAAGCATGTGTCAGGGGCTGCTTTTATTTATTCCACGTTGGCTTGGATAGTGTTTTACCATTCCAGATCTGTAATACCATGCCTGTAGAGGTAAAAGGCTTTCGTCATTTTTTAGATCGGCGTGGATCATATGCTTAAAAACATTGCTGCAAAAATAGCACAAGGCTTTCCACTTTTCTAGATCGGCATTGGTGGCACTGTGCTAATCCTATGCTTTAAAACGCTGCTAGAAAAAAAGAAACATTTGAGTTCAGCAGTTTTAGAGGGTTGGCGATGTAGAGTACTCCATATGAAGGAACTGCTCTCTGCTTAAAACTTGAGAACTACTCTGGGTTCCCTGCTTCCTTTCCTGCATAATTTATGTGACTCTCTAAGCCTAAAATGGTAAATGGATCACAATAAATGAGCATAAAAAATGTACATGCCATATCCACTTTGGAATGGATTTTCTAATTCTTCAAAGATGTCCACCCTGCGCATTCATTTGTGCTCATGCACTGTGAAGCAAGCTCACATATGCATTGCAGCACATGCATTGTAGCTCACTGGTGTCCTTTTTTGACTTTTGACTTTCTACATTGGCACAGTAGCACCACTACATGAGCATTGGCAAAGCAAGTAGGTCAGCATTTGCTTTTTAGAGATGACACCCAGTGACTTAACCAATGCTTGTTTTCTGTTATTACACTTTGGGGCATATTTATAAGCCCCTAGTTCCACTTAGCGCCACATTAGCATAATTTTCTTTTACCCTCATGTAGCGCAGCGAGACCAAAACCCTTGTGCCATATTTACAAAGCGGCGCAATGCATGCATTGCACCACTTTGTATCCCTTTGCGCTAAATTATACCTGCGCCAGGCATAATGTATGCAAAGGGGGTGTTCCCCTGTTAGGGAGGTTGAAAAAATGGCACAAGGAAATCGAACAGATTTCCTTGCGTCATTTTGTACAGCACTTTTAACTCCTGCTCAGAGCAAGCATTAAAACAGGGCTTCCATTATTTATAATGGGCCCCTATGTACTCTGCAGAGCTCCTGCAGAGTACATCAATAGCGTAATGAAAAATGACGCTATTGCCCCCTACCCTGCGCCATGGTGCACTGTATCTTAGATATGGTACACACATGGTGGATGGTAGGGGGACGCTAAGGGGTGCAAGGAAAGTGGCGCTGCATTAGGAGCAGCGCCACTTTACTGAAATAGGCCCCTTTGTGATTAACACGTTTGTTTGTCTTTCTATTTGTACACTGTTTGTATACTCTAGTGGAGGATCTTTAGACACTCTCTGGTTCGCTATGTAGAAAATGGGGACTGGACCACAATACATTGTTGACTGGTACTGTTACATGCCCATGGCAGTAAGGTATGAATGCAGCTTTGTAGGGGTGGTAAGATGAGGAAAACATTTTTATGGATATATGTTGTGTTTCGTTATTTTTCAGGGCATGAAGTGTTGTGTTTTTGGTGCAGTTGTGCTCCATTTCTGGATTATATTGTTGTTGTGTTGTATTGTGGATGTTTTGTTGCATTTCATTTGTCAGTGTTTTGTTGAGTTGTGTCCTGTTTTGTTTTAATTACTCTGTTGTTACTTTGCCTTGTCATATATTAGTGTGCTGTTCTCTATTTATGTTAGACATGTAAAAAATGCTGCCAGCTTTCCAGAGAAAAGCAGCATATACTTTTAAGGTATTAACATGGCGCTGCACCAGGTTTTTACCTAAACTAGCCAGCCCACAAAAATGGCAGAGACTTTTCATAAATTAGCATTTAAAGTCACAGGTGCCAACTTCAGTCAGGCCATGGGGTTTGGGGTATTTCTGCTGAGAGGGCTGCAGGGGCAACACTAACGAGACTCATGGCTCTGCACCTGTAGCTCCCACATGTGGGGAAAAAATCCTTTCCAATACACCAATTACCAGAGGCCAGGCTCCTGTGGTCAACTCCCTTCGGCCGTGTGTGATGGCAGTTGGATTAACGTAATTAAATATTAGTTTAGGATAAAAAACATAGAAATTCACTGAAAAAAGCATAGGTTACAGGGGCATTATAGTAGGAAATAGAATTTTAAAACAACTTAAAAATTCACAAATAAAACAAAGGTTTCAGGGATGTTATAGTTATATAGGTCCAGATTTTATACACATAAAACGTTAGAAATTCAGCAGTTATAGTTTTAGTTATCTCAAGAAACTATAACCCGTGCCTTCAGGCAGCTATAACTTGCACCCTCACCATGCACTGCTAATTACCCCACATATTACATCAGTCATGATGCCTTCTATGGCATCATTGATAATATCACTGCAACATTTTGCTGTAAAATTATTGATGAGAAAACTGTGCATGGCGATGGCGTGAGTTATAGTTACCTTAGGGCGTGAGTTATAGTTTCTTGAGATAACTGTAACTATAACTGCTGAATTTCTATGGTTTTGTGTGTGTAAAATCTGAAACTAATAACAACGTCCCTGTTACCTTTGTTTTTTTAAGTGAATTTCTAAGTTTTTAAAAATTCTATTTCCTCACTACATGATCTTGCATGAACCAAGCGAGGCAGCAGAGCAGGCAGCTCAAAAGAGGTGAAGTTCTGCCCTTGGTTTGTTGAGAGGGCCATTGTAAATGTGAGACTGCACAGCACTGACTGATGTCCTTGCTCCTCTGATCCTCTTTCGGGATGCTGGGAAAGTCCTTTAAAAACCAGGACTGTCCAGGCAAATCCAGAACTTCTGGTCACCCTATGAATTAACTGCTGCATATACAAAGGTTACTGCCACTGTTGGGGAGGAGGGGCTAATGCTCACTTGCTCAATCTGGTTTGCTGTGATGGATTTGCTTCATTGAAGAGTGATTCCCCTGAAACCCAGACCATTTTTCCAGGCTCTTCAGAAGTGGTTTGTGGTCCACTGTAATATATGCTGGAGATAAGATGTGTAGAATTATGAATTCAAAATGGCAAACAGTTGCAGAGGAAATAACTTCACCATTATCGCCCATTTCACTGTCAGATCCTCTTCTCAATCTGAAATAAGGTTTATTGTGTAGAAAATGATTTGATTAAAAAAAATACTTGTAACTGGTGCGTTACTAATCTCCCCTTTGTTTTTACTGCTAAGGAGAGTGCCCAGATGCTAGTTTTAGTGGATTCACCGAACTTGTTTTCTAGAAGAGGGGTGATTATTGCATCTTATAGGATGTTAGGCACTGGATTCTGTTTGAATGAAACAGTGAATAATAACAACTGTTCAGGGCCTAGAGCAGCAGTGTGTGGACCAGGCAAGACTCAAAATAGGTGCGGAAGGCTTAAAGCTTTCTACTGCTTTATGTTCAGTGCCAGCGCAGTAAAGAAGAAAACAAAATATGGAGAACGAACTATGACAGTTCACCTAGAGCATATTGTGATGTCACCACCTCAATCATAAGGACTTTGTTTTGAAAGTAGGTCTTCGGGTTTTTTAAGTTGATCAGCAAAGTTGAACAGAAAAGACTTCACCCTGTTTGTTCCTTGTGACTGATTGCAATCAAACCCAAAAGTCAAAATGATCTTTATTTCGGCAGACTGCAATTAAATGACAAATAAAAATGGAAACAGTGTTTTTAAAACGTTTAACAAATATACATTATAAAATATATTCAGTATAAAATAAAAAACAGTTTTGTTGCATTAGAAAAGAACGAATGAAAAAGGAGGAAGAGAGAGATACAGTGCATTTAATCCCCCGGCCATGGGAGGGTGTCTAGACTCCTAATCAGTTGAGAGGCTGTGCAAAACTATGCAGAGTGCAAAGTTCTCCTCGTGTTCATAAAGTGCAATACTAGTTAAAAGAGGGAAGTCAGTTGCAGCACATTTCCATAATGATAAAAGTAGATGCAATACAGATCTCCCTGTCTGCATAAGGTGATAATATATTTAGTACATTTTAAAATAAGGGTTTAACATTTAGCTGGCACAATGTCAATGTCACCAGAGTTTGTTGTTGGTGAACTAAGGCCCATATTTATACTTTTTGAGGCAAACCAATGCCGGCGCTGGTTTGCGTCAAAAAATGTACCGCCGGCTAACACCATTCCAACGCACCAGGAGGGTGCCTTATTTATGGATTGACATTAGCCGGTGCTGCGGGCGAGTCAGAGTAAAAAAAAATGACTCTAACCAGGCAGCGCCGGCATAGGGGAAAATGGGGGTTGTGCGTCATAAAATGCTGCAAGTCAGGTTAGAATAAAAAATCATGTCTCTAACCGGACTTGCGCCATTTTTTGATGCACAACCCCCATGGAAGTGACTCCTGTCTTAGTAGAGACAGGAGTCATGCCCCCCCCTGCCCAATGGCCATGCCCAGGGAACTTCTGTCCCCTGGGCATGTCTAATTGGGCACAGTGGCATGTAGGGGGGCCCAAGTTAGGTGACTTTGGCTTTGAAACAGGAATCTGACCATTTGAAGTTACTTCACACTCTGGCTCTGGAAGATGTCTGTTTTTCACACCCCCACTGGTTCTGGTAGGTCTACAACATGTGCAAAACATGTTATAGAACCCCTTGCTCAACATGGGACCATGGCACCTATGATTCAATCATCCGCTGCAGCAAGGCTATGTGACGCTGTGTACTTTTTCTAAGGGACAGGCCAGGATTGTCACTTCTTCTTGGAGGAAGGGGTGTCCAAGTCCAGACCTGCATACTCCAAAGGATAACAGATATAAGGTAGGCTAAACATGCATTGCCACTTCACATTCTGACATATACTTGTGTTCACTGACATTGCACTGCCACCCACTATGTCACAACTACTCAGGTCTTTACACACAAATAAGTAGATTATGCCTGTGACATATAGCCTTAATACATACATTACCTCTTACACCCTGGACCAATGTATAAGTGTAGAAGGTGATATTCCACCATTTACAGTCTTTTCCATTGGTCATCACACATTAGATTTCTTGCATCAATCTGTACTGACGCGCCACCTCAGATTTTGCTGCATTGCCGAAGTTGTGTCACTTCTGACACCAACTTCGGCAATG
Source organism: Pleurodeles waltl (assembly GCF_031143425.1). Classification (NCBI taxonomy): domain Eukaryota; kingdom Metazoa; phylum Chordata; class Amphibia; order Caudata; family Salamandridae; genus Pleurodeles; species Pleurodeles waltl. The sequence continues at coordinate 421,437,870 of NC_090445.1, read as the reverse complement.
CATCACTTTTTGAGTGGAGGCGTTGCGGCATCCTTCCCTTGGATGCGTCAGTATTTCGGATGTATCCTGGTTCCCTACGCCATGGTGAGCCATATTGTAAATATGACGCTTTCATGGCGTTGTAAGATTTCTTGCTGCAGTGCAAGTATTTGTGACGCATTGCTATCGCAATGCAGCGATCCGTCAGTTCTTGTAAATGAGGTCCCAACTGTTAAATGCAAGCTATATTTTATTAAATAAGTTTATTGCGCCAAGATACCCTTGGGTGAATGTAGCAATTTATAGAAAATTAACATAAATGAATAAGCAAAAAATATAAAAAAGTAAAGCCACATAAATTGCTGCAAAAATTCAACAGTTTCAGCGCGTATTTGGTAAGTTGAACATTTTACAAAACACTACCATTGACATTTGTGAAAGTCATAAGAAAAGGAATGCTTCCGAATCTTGTATACCCGAGACAGAAATCTTGTTGATATAGCAGGCTGCCAGGAACCCTACAATTATGGAAATAGGGAGAGAACTCCTGCTACGGAGAGGGCATGTTAATGAGTGGAGCAGGTTAGTTAATTTGCCTTTCTTCTTGATAATGTAGGGGAAGCAAAAATCTTTTTTTCAAATACATTGATAAATGGATGACTGGTTTTGTTCTCATTAGGCCATATCAATCTTTTCAGAAGCAGTGGGCATTTGGTAAAACTTCTGATTTACTTTTTCCGTACTGCCTCTGAGTAAGAGAGTACTTCAATCCATGTGTGGTGTCCGAATTCTTATTGGCGTCGTCAGTTAGCTCTACCTCCGGACAGACAACAGGCTCGTTATTATTGCCAAATACATTCAGCAAATAACTTTGGTTATGTTCCATGCACTCCAGCACGTTACTGCTCCGCATTTTACTGTTCCACTACTTCAGCTTTGCTGCGTCTGCCGAAGAACTCCTTAAATGCCGGCGCCGCCCTGTACAGTTCCAGTCGATTACTTTTTAACTTATAATATTGAGACTTCTATGCTTGACAGTGTTCAACTTACTACTGCGTTTGTTGGAAACCATGTTTTCTCCCACTTCATGGTTAAGGTACTCGTCATGACCTATGTATGCATTGTGCGTGTTGTAATCTACTGCAACTCTTAACTAGTACTACAATCAGAACCGTATGTTGTATTTTGCTACTACTTAACACTTGGAGGGAGTTCTCATAATGTCCCTCTGTGCAGCGCTCTGAAACCGGAGTACTGTCTTTATACAACAAATATATAATTTGATAAATAAAATACACCTCTGTCTGCATGGTCAGAATCCATACCTGGTGCCATGGTCACATATGGACGCTAGCCTTTCTGGCTGTCCAGTGATTCCCCCCACCCCCCACACACACCCCACATTCTTTCATATCAAGGCCCATATTTATACTTTTTTAGCGCTGCATTTGCGTCGTTTTCTGACGCAAAATCGGCGCAAACTTCCAAAATACAATCGGCCCATATTTATACTTTTTGACGCTAAACTGCGCTAACGCAGTTTAGCGTCAAAAAATTTAGCGCCGTCTAACGCCATTCTGAAGCGCCATGCGGGCGCCGTATTTATGGAATGGCGTTAGCCGGCGCTAGCAGACCGGCGCTGCCTGGTGTGCGTGGAAAAAAACCACGTAGACCAGGCAGCGCCGGCGTAGGGGGAAAATGGCGTTAGGGCGTCTTAAAATGGGGCAAGTCAGGTTGAGGCAAAAAAATCGCCTCAACCCGATTTGCGCCATTATTTTCGACGCCCAGACGCCATTTAAATGACTCCTGTCTTAGTAAAGACAGGAGTCAGGCCCCCTTGCCCAATGGCCATGCCCAGGGGACTTCTGTCCCCTGGGCATGGTCATTGGGCATAGTGGCATGTAGGGGGGCACAAGTAAGGCCACCCAATTTTTTTTAGCAAAAATAAAAAATTATACTTACCTGAACTTACCTGAATGTCCCTGGGGTGGGTCCCTCCATCCTTGGGTGTCCTCCTGGGGTGGGCAGGTGTGGCAGGGGGGGTCCCTGGGGGCAGGGGAGGGCACCTGTGGGCTCATTTTGAGCCCACAGGCCCCTTAACGCCTACCCTGACCCAGGCGTTAAATAGTGGCGCAAATGCGGGGTTTTTTTCTCCCGCCACCTCCCGGGCGTGATTTTTGCCCGGGAGTATAAATACGACGCATTTGCGTCGCCGTCATTTTTTTAGACGGGAACGCCTTCCTTGCATCTCATTAACGCAAGGAAGGCGTTCACGCAAAAAAATGACGCTATTTGCCCATACTTTGGCGCTAGACGCGTCTAACGCCAAAGTATAAATATGGCGTTCGTTTTGCACCGAATTTGCGTCGAAAAAAACGACGCTAATTCGGCGCAAACGGAGTATAAATACGGGCCAATCGTATTTTGGAAGTTTGCGCTGCTTACAAAAATGACGCAAATGGGGCGCTAAAAAAATATAAATATGGGCCCAGGTACCTACAGCAGTGCCCATTGCTGCCGTTTATGTTCATGACGTATTGCGACGCTACACCCTGAGGTACTTCCAGAGATGAACTCTTCCCTATGTTTTCGTTCAGATATTGTGATGGCGGCTCTCCGGTGGCTTCACTGTTCTCTCTTGGTCATCAACCACTGGAGCAGGCGCCACGTACCTGACATGACGCACTTCTCGTCCCAGCCATCTCTCCTCGGACCATACAGCTCACTTATCGGCTGTCTGGGGAAATGCAATTATTGACTCAAGAACAAGAAAGATAATGTTTCATATCAGGGTAAACAACATAAACAGGACCTACATTTCGAGTCAAAGGCCAGGAACATTAAATATGTGTTTTTGTGGGACGTGGAACCACTAAAAGTTATGACTTGTATCAAGCCAGGGGCGGTGCAGGCTTTGAGACCTGGTGAAAAAGTGAGATGGATGCCTTTGGCATAATCAGGAGATTTGGACTCTGCAGAGATCAGCAGTTGACAATTAAATTCACTTATAACCACTTAGAATGAAGCATACTAATAAAAGAAACCATTGTACTGATGTCGAGAGAAATTATGTAAATCACATGCGATTGATGGAGCTAGTCAGTTTAAACAATGCTGTCTATAAGAGGACTAGAATATAAGAATATAAAGCGCGTGCGAATTTTTTTAAAGACTGATTCCTCGAAAGGCATCTGGGGGCAGAGCCTATCACGCCAGGCAGACTGGCCTCTGACTAACTTTTCCGTACTCCTTTCGGGGCTCTCCAAGACACTACCCAGTGGGGGAATTCTGTTGATTTCCCTCTAGATCAGCTATACTAGTGGCCAACCTCAGGGAACTTCCAAGTGCCCTAGTAGGCGCCAAGTGCCAGTCTGGCCTTTCACAGCAGGCGGTAGTAGTGTGTCTACAGAGGATGTAAGGGTTCCAAGAACATATAGTAGAGTGGTGAGGATCTCCAGTCAGCAGACCCTGCAGCCTCACATCCACTGCCACGGGCCGCTCACAGGGCCGGCATTCACAGGAGATGCTGGAACGCTACCAGAGTCAATTTCAAGGTGCATGAGTATACTACCGCCCACCGAGCACGTCTGATCGTTGACCCCATCGGTATTAGGTGAGGTCAAGGCCCTTCTTTAAACAGACTGAGATGGATTCAGGAGATTTGGTTGTCTTGTGAGTATACATCTTCATTCAAGAAGCTTATTGTGGCCATCAGTCTACCTGCACATTTCAAGCGCCCTCTTCCAAGCAACATTCATTTATTCATTCGCAGTTCCCCTTGGGAGACTACCTGCTTTTTAGGACTTGAATTCCGAATGAAGTATCTGTACATACATTGAACTCATGGAAAGATTACTGAATACATTTAATCTTTTTCCTCTGGTTTGGTGTGGACAGAGAGTTCCGTTGATGAGGTTGACAATAAAATATAGATAGTTTATATTCATCTACATTATATCAGAGTGAGACCTAGCATGGCTGAACGAAATGCTATAATTTATGCAAGGGACATTAACACCAGACCTGCTGTCTCAAGATGAAAATAGCAAACCAAAGTAGAAATCCATGTTTGGAAAAAGCGTGTGCAAGAAGAATGTGGCAGTAGTGAAGCAAAACTTCTCGAACATCTTAACACTTTTATTGTGCTTGGACAAAACTTGTCTGGCTCCTGGAAATGTCTTTAATTTACAAAAAAAAAACGAGATAGGCTCTCTATGACCTAATGAATAAAAACAAAACTTTTATAAGCTATTCTCGAACTATAAAAGTAATATAAATTCAAAGTTCACCAGCCAATGCACATTGCAAGTACAGCCCGTTTCAGTTGTACAGTCAACATTGTGACCGCTAGAAAAACAACTTTGTGGTGACTCAACTGAAAAACTTGGTTACACATCTGTAAGTAATTCCTTCATATGTTAGTGACCATACTGGAGAATCAACCTTAAATGAGGTAAAGAGAAGTAAAAGATTATCTCTTCTTGTCTCTGTATCAGACGCCCCTCTACCATTCCATATTCATCACGTCTGCCCTCCTGTGGGAAATTTGCATAATTTTCTTTTGCACAACTATTCCAAAGTTCAGAAAAATAAAGCAAAATGCAAATCTGTCATTTCACGCCATGTTTTAGCATGATATGTGTCTTAAATTTATGACACAAAGACACATTTTGTGTTACAAAAGGTGCAAAAGAAACAAGCATTGGCAACAACAATAGGTCTCACCTATGCAAGAGCTATTGGCTTTGGCAATGTGTTTTAACCATTATATACCCAGTGTGGCTGTTGTTCAGCATGACTAAATTTGACAGCATGGAATGGAGTGGGGTCGACTGGAATACGGTAGATTGGGATAGAGCGGCATGGGGTAGAGTGGGGTTGAGTGGAATTGGGGTAGACTGACATAGAATGGAGTGGGGTGGATTCGGATAGCTTGGAGTGGGATGAGTGAGGTGGATGGAAGTGGGGTGGATTGTATGGGGTAGATTGAAGTAGCATAGTTTGGGGTGGAGTGCAGTAGGGTAGATTGGAGTGGGATGGAACGAGGCGAATTGGGGTGGAGTGTGTTAGATAAGACTGGAATGGGGAAGAATTTGGTGGCATGTAGTAGATTGGAGCGGGGTAGATTGGATAGAGTGGGATCGTGTGTGGTAGATTGCGGTAGAGTGGAGTGGGGTACATTGGGTGGATTGGTGTGGGGTAGACTGGTGTAGAGTGGAGAAGATTGGAGTGTGGTGGAGTGGAGTTGGATAGATTGAAGTGGAGTCTAGATTGGAGTGGAGTGAGATAGATTGGGAAAGAGTGAAGAGGGGTAGATTGAAGTGGATTGTAACGGGATAGATTAGGGTGGATTGGAGTGACTAGATTGTTTGGATTACAGTAGGATAGATTGAAATGGAGTGGGGTAGATTGGAGAGGGGTAGATTGAAGAGGGATGATTAGAGTGGGGTAGTTTGGAGTATGGTAGATTGGAGTAGAGTGGGGTAGATTAGAGTGGAGTAGAATGGGGTGGGGTAGATTGCAGTTGAGTGGGATGTGGTGGGGTAGAGTGGGTCAGATGAGTTAGATTGGGGTAGCATGGTTAAATTGGGGTGTGGTAGATTGGAGTTGAGTGGGGTAGATTGAAGTACATTCAAGTAGAGCTGGGTAGATTGGGTGGGGTGGAGTGGGATAGATTGGAGTGGACTTGAGTGGGTACATTGTAGCAAGGTTTAGTGGGGTGTTGTAGGTAGGGGCACACTGGAGTGGAAGTCGAGTGAGATAGATAGGAGTGGAGTGGAATAGAATAGAATGGAGTGTGGTAGAGTTGAGTAGAGTAAGTGGTGTAGAGTGGAAGGGCATGGAGTGCTGTGTTTTGCCATTGAGTGAGTAGCATGGATTGGAGTGGTTTGGAGTCGAGTGGTGTGGCGTGTCTTAGAGTGGCGGGCATAGAGTGGAGTGGCATGTGGTAGGGTGTCGTGGAGTGGAGTGTTGTAGAATAGAGTGCCGTGGCATAGAGTGAAAGGGTATAGAGTGGAGTGGAGTGGCGTAGTGTGGATTATGCATGGCTTGGTAGTGCACTGCCATTACAGGCAACATATTTTCGATTGAAATTACAATTACGGTTGCACCAAAACACAGTTTTACTGCACACAAGCAATAATGCAATAATGTGTGCAAATCTCACCATCTCGTGTATTGATGTGTTTTGATCATGTTCAGATATTTGTTTCTACCACACTTCCAAATTCTGAAAAAAATTATGGGTCATTTGTATTAAATCTGAAATATCCTGAAACATCGGCACAGTTCATTTTTTTGTTTTTTTGTGTGCTAGGTAAAAAAAAAACATCCTGCACCCTCTCCTCTTACATGGACACTTAGCAGGATTCTCATATAAATTCTCTCACTTTGACGTCAGAGAAAGGAAACAGTAAGCTTCCTTGTAAGAGAGGAAGCTTGGCATTTGATCTTTGGCTTTGAATGCACTGCAAATGTGACAAGAGAAGATTTAAATGCCTGTTTACAAAAAACAAGTTTGTGGAAGAATACAGTAAACAAGGTTTAGGCAACAGGAGGGACAAACTCAGGCTGGACAACCTAAATTAAAGCCAGCAAATAGAAAGCCAGAAAATGTGAGTTACAAACCACAAAGCCAATGGAAAGTAACGGACAGAATGCATTCCTAGATCAGCTTTTTGAATGTCCCTAAAATGTCTTTAGCAAACCAGGCGTCTGCGCTGTTTGGTAGGCTTTGAAATAAAAAGCACTGGAAAAAACAGGCACTACTGTTTTGTTTTTCCTGGACTTTTGTAGTAAATGTTTACAGCAAATAGCTAATTTGCCCTAAATTTTAACTTGAATTGTGCATAATTACGCTAAGTAGCGTAATTTTGAGAACTTTGTAACAAGTGCAAAGTGAAATTACCTAAATTATGCAAATTATGCTGGCATAATTTAAATTCTTCCAGGCCTAATTATCACCTAGTCCTCAAACACAAATTCTGCTCGTGGTCACCCATTGAAAATCATCTTCTTTCTTTAGTTCTGTGTTATGCCCGTCCCTAGTTCTACCTTCTTAATTGTGTGACTTGTAAACCTTGGATTACTGGCACACTGATTTTGCATGAGGTATTGGTGTTCCCATGCGTCATAATATGTCGAGGCGACATTGTAGAAATGAGTCACGTTCACTCACAGTTACGCTCTCTAATTTATAGAAGCCGTTTCACGGCTGAACCAGCACCACTCACGGATTAACTAAATAGTGTCAATGAGCAAAATGTTTAATGTGTGGATAACCACATACACACTGGGATGTTGTCGCAGGGTAACATAAGATTTTCAAATGTGGCCTGTTCTTCTTCACAAAAAATATTGTGATTCGATACAGAAGAAATATGCGGAATATTAGGATTCTCTAGGGTGGATGGGTTACTGCCAAACATACTTCAAGTGAATGTTCTCCTAAATTCCCAGCTTGTAAATCTATTTTATAGCTTTGAAGCATGGTATTTTGCAACTTTGTGTATCCTATCAGACATAGAGAAATCTAGTTGCATGTAATTAAGCAGCTGGCATGTCCAATATCGCGAAACCATGCATATAGAACTGTGTTAATCTATGTGCAGTATCACAATGAACTAGTTCACTTGCTTTAGTCGCTAATGTGACACTGTTCCAACATCCATATCTTTGAATTTCGTAAAAACACAAAAGTGTAGGTGATTGTTGACGTGAACGTACTTGTTGTTTCAACACGAAACTTAAAAAGACGGTACATTTATCAGTTAAATTGAGTCCTAATCCCCAAATAGCTGTGCGGGCCTCAAGCTGCTGTTGTATCTCTGGTTGGGCAGTTTGTCCTTTGGAGGCGTTGATGCTGACTCTTAGCACCACAACCCTGTCACTGGATAAGAGCCCGGAGTCCGAGCCTCAGTAGGATGTGGCGATTTCCTGGTGTTGCACCAAGAGAAGAGTTTAGGGCCATATGTACGAAAGCTTTTTCCCATAGACACAGAATGGGTAAAATCCTTTCGTACATCTGGCCCTTAGTTCCTTCTGTAGTTGTCTCCTGTTTCAGTACCAGCTGACAGAGCCTATCCAGCTCCTGGCCCCTCCTCCCTTTGGATCTTTCCTGCCTCCCACTGTGTCATGTCTCTTTTTGGGACAAAAACCTTGAAACCTTGCACCACAAAAATCGGGGAAGAAAAACGGTGACTTAAAAATATTCAACAATAATTTTGTTGATAGTACAGAAAAATCTGGTCAGTTAGTGTCTAAAATTCATTGATAGGGCAATGATTAAAGTTAGTCTTATAGTTGTTATAGTGAGTGTTAGGTTGATAGATAGTTGTATAGTTATGTTTTCTGTTCCGTTTAAGTTTGAGGAAGGAGAAGAGTTAGTATTAGGATGTTAGGTTTAGCATTAATGACAGGATTAGGTTTAGGGTTTGGGATGCGGATAGAGCTAGGGTTAGAGTTACATTAGTGTTTTGTTTAGATGTAATTTTTTCGTTACTTATCAATAATTATGTGTAATTGCTAGACCCCCCCCCCCACCACACTTCTATCAATGTGTTTTTTAAGGGAGGAGATGTCTTTTGCTAGGCCAAAGGCACAGTCACTCGGCCCCAAACTCAACTCTTGACTGCCAAGTGACCTCCACAGCTAGGGGCATCAAGGAGGGGGCAGGCACCTCAGGGATTATCTGGTGGGGGTGGGCGGTGTTGGGTTGGGGGTGTTGGTGTGGGTTGGGCTTGGGAGGGGGTGTTCTGTTTGGGCTTGGGAGGGGGATGAACCTCCTTGGGAGGGGCTGACGTCTTGGAACCAAATATCTTCCTGCTCCTGAGTATGGTGGGGATAATGACCCTTCCACATACTTGAAGAAAGGCATAGGGTACATCCTCACAACCTTGAGCAAGACAGGAGGCAAGCAGACACCCCATCTCCTTGGGCAAAGTGGCATCACCCAAAGACCCCACACTAGGACTTTTGTCAAGAAGTAAGAAGGGCGAAAACAATAACCACCCACACCTTGTTCTTGGGCAAAATGGGGGCAATAGGGAGTTAAATGTTTCTTAAAGATTTATAAAATAACCAAGTGGCCTTATGCAAAGTGTGTGGGACTTCACACACAATTAAATAATTAATGTTCTTAACCTGCAATAGTCTTAAATATTATAACACCTGTAAATGTGGTAAAAAACAATGATATTTCTTAAAAACACTAAAGTGTAGGTGATTGTTGACATGAATGTACTTGTTGTTGTACTTGTTGTTTCAACACAAAACTTAAAAAGACGGTATATTTATCAGTTAAGTTGATTCCTAATCTCCAAATTGCTGTGAAGGTCTCAAGCTGTTGTTGTATCACTGGTTGGCCAGTTTATCCTTTGGAAGCGTTGCTGATGACTCTCAGCACCACAAGGTTGAGCAAGGTTGAGCACAACTCTCTCCCTGGATGAGAGTCCTGAGTCTGAGCTTGGTGGGGGGAGGGGCATGGGTGCTTCTTGGGGGGGGGGACAGGAGGCCTTGGAGGTGGAAGGGATGGCCTTGGGGAGGGAAACAGATGTTTGGCGGTGGTACGGGTGGGGAGAACATGGGTAAGGTCAAACTCACAGAGGAAAAGTTTCTTTGACACACAGGTACGGTCATCAGAAGGGGGTCAGGATTTGGATGTGTCGATGTGGATGTCCTATGTGCGTGTTTGTGGGAGGTGTGCTTGTGTGTGTTGGGTGTCTGTTGGGTGGGTGAATTAGGGCGTTAATGTGCTTGGGGCTGAGGGGGGTGAAGGTGCTGGGGGATGCCGTGGTGTGTGGGTGGAGAGGTGTCTGTTGTGGTGGTGACTGCAGCTATGGTGGATGTGCTGCATGTAGGTGTGTGTGGTGTCTACAGATGTGGTGGCTCAGGTGGATGTCTGAGGGTCTGCTGGGTTGGTGTCTGCGGGTATGCTTGGTGGCTGGATCAATAAGTGTTGATGCTACGTCTGTAGGTGTGCTAGATGTCATGTGTGTGATGCTGAGGGGGTGCCAGGGAATGTCGTGACTGTTGCTGAGTCTGCAGGTGGATGCTGTTTGTGTGCGTGCCGGTGGTGTGTCTTGTGGTGCTTATGTTTGTGTGCGCTAGCCTTATCTGTTGAGGTGGATGCATGTGTGGCCACTGGAGGATGAATCCAATGATGTTGAACCAGATCCAGTCTCCTCCGTGGCACTACCCTCGCCCTCCGGCCACTATGTCCCTCACTGTAGGTGGTCTTGTGACCTGAGGTCCCATGGCCTGAATGCTTTCCCACTTGGCTTGGCCCCGTCTCCTTTGCCTGCCGGTGCTGATGCTTCAAAAAGAAAGTGACGTAAGGTCATAACATGTACATGATGACAAATCAATCACAACTCTGAGAGACAAAACATGTTATCATGCCAAGTGGCCCACCGCATGAAGTGACAGCAAAGTGTCACCTTCATGTGCCAATACAAAACTATGCATGACATCTGGAATCACAGAGGTAACACATAAGCAAATCTTGGTCTCAGATAACTGCAAAAGCATTTATGAAGTCTAGCTACCACACTAACCGTAACACAACTAGGTGACCACTCCACATCAAACTTGTGCCACATGCAGCCCACCACATGGAACCAACAGCCAGCAATTGGATATCATTGTAAGTTACCCTACAAATTACACTGACACAAGCCTATGCGCACATCCAACTTGCACCAATATGATGTCTCAACAATAAGTGATGTGGGTAAGGAGAGGCAGACAACACTAGTTCAAAAATGCTATACCTGGATTAGGTGACATGGAAACATCCATGTCACTATGGACACCTCACAACAATGTACAGCTCCACAAGTCAAACCTTTGCAAAAAGAGTCAAGGAGGTAATAGCAAGGTCACCCAGATGTGCACCACATGTGGTTTTACATGGCACAACAATGAAGTCAGGTCCCAAACCTCATGGAGAGATGTCTTCAGAATACACACATGAATGGTCCTGTTAGGCCCAGGATATCCCCCACCAATGTCTCACACCCATTTCCATATTTACTTCTGAGTGTGGTTGAAGTAGACAACTGTACCGTGCAAGAAGGAGGGGCACAGACCTTGCAATCACTATCAGGAGGATACTAAATTGTTTTACCCACACTTCAGAAATGACAAGCACTGCATTAGTGTGTGGAGGAATCCCTGACCTCAAACACGTCATGCAAACATCACTGCAAGTCAATCCGTGATGCATCAATACAGTCAGGGCACAATTTCCAAACAACACCCAGGTTCTGTGGACCTACATCCATCATACCACATCAAGGATACAATTCATCATCAAGTGGACCAGAACCCTGCCCCTACCTGTCATGTTCTTTGTAGCTACTGCAGTTACACATGACTGATGACATACTGTGAGGCATGAATGTTTCTGTCTGATTACATATGATTGTGACACAGTCCTGTCTGGGGCGTCACAGTAACTGGACAACCATTGTAGATGTATAATGACAAACAGGGCCCCATGAACATATATGTAAGAGTTTTTCGACATAATCCCATCTGCATGCCTAGCACATGCTTACATCTACTGCATAAATATGTATCCTAGTGGGAATGGAGCACATGCAGACATGTAGGCAGAAGATATGTTTGCTACTCTGATGACACATCACATATGACTATGCACATTCCCCACATACCAAGGGAAAGTAGTTTGCTACAGCTGCCAAGATTTTGCCATGCAAGACATGTCACATGTATGATGGACACCCATTCATACCAGCACACAAAATACAATCGAGAAAACCAGCACCTGGTTTACAGATGTCAACCTATACATATCTCCAGACACATGACAGAGGACTGTGACCCACATCCTATTTACTTTTGTACTGGAGCATTTGTCAGGAGTGATCTGTTGGTGGAAACGAACAACCACCAGGGTAGCTAAATCAGAAAATTTTAACACTAAACACAGCATATCTGCTCCATGCTGGGCAATTCGACTGAGCGTTCACCATAGTTTAGTCCTAGGTCTCAGCTCCAAAAGGATGAGCATAACAGGTGGAAACACATGGCCGTCTACACCAATTTTATCCCAGAAGATTTATGACACATGCCACGTTGTGAGGGGGAGTAATTTCCCCTCACACAATCACATGCAAAAGGTTCAAGCATGATTTTTCCATGTACTCACCCCCTTGTGGCTGCTGTACTGCCATAAATCGCCCATCCAAGGCTGGATAGGCCACCACCAAAATGTCGGCAATTAGGGGGGTCATGGTATGACAGGCACCACGTCCTCGTTGGGAGGACATTCCCAGCTGGGCCTCTGTGGTCTTCCAAGTCCAGCGTCTCAGGTCCTCCCACCTCTTCCGACAGTGGGTGGTCCGCCGTCTGTGGTTCTCCAAATCCCCTTCTTCTGATGGCCTTTGACCTGCATGGACGCAAATGACAAGAATATTATGTTCACAAGTCCCATACAAAATGGCTGAGTCACATACGTCAGTACACCTAATTACATCCTGTCCTGACCATCCTGTCCACCTGTGGCACCTAGCATGCAGTGAACATGGACATAACTACAAACACTCCAGAATAGGGTACACTACACCCCCCCGCCCCCAGCTCAGGCCCTGCACTGACCAGGTAGAAAATAGTGACTTTCTGGGACATGAGTTAATCACATGACATTGACCAGAAACACGATGGAACACATCTCACAAAGTGGCAAGTGACAGGTAAACCACACTGCAAACAATGCACAAACACATCCAGTACCTCTAAATGCCACCCGCTGCATCCAGTCCTGACATGTCACAGCAAGCCTACATACAGACCCATTGTGCTTCTACCACATAAAAGGGAGTGACATGTTGAGCACAGAAAGAGGGAAGCCTGTCCATGTGTGGACATGTGCAGATACGCATGGATGCACCTGCTACTTCTGGTGGTGGTGGTCTGTGTGTCACATCAACATTAAGGTACACACATCCATACGTGTGTTCACAAAACCTATAGTACTGAAAGTGAAACCTGGGCCTGCATTGTACATGTTCCGCTACGTAACCATAACCAGAGAGTCCATTATCATGGCACATCACTCAACAGCACTCTGCCTGCAGATGTGCAATGTCCAAAATAATAGGCACCTTCACTGGATACATCAGAGCTGGATAAAATAGACAACAGGGCTGTGGGATCAAGGGATCTGTTAAGGCTATGTGACACGCATTTTCAGAGATGAAATGAGCACATCATTCACAGATTATGATCCAGCCTTCAATGCAATTCCCATAGTAATGAGTAGACATGGGTTCAAGAAGCTGCATATTGGCAGTGAGGCATGATTTGGCACCATCACATGCTGTCCAGGTATATAGGGAGTGGGCACAGTATGGGCGCCAATGGTGAGGGGAGAGTGAACATTCACCCTCCGCTATGAGGGCCCTCAACAAATGTTGAACACTCGAGCAGGGGAGACCACGACAACTATCAATGGAACCACCCACGACCCCAATGTGCGGACTCTAGACCTGGGCCTGAATAGTGGTATTCGAATTCGAACGCTACCTCGTGACCATTATTTAAGGCACACTGATTGTACTTGCGGAGATCACCAGGTCACCGACACTTCATCTGCGGGGAGGAAGGACAGTAGGGCCCATGCTAATCCTCGATGGGGAACATAGTGGCCCTTGAATAAGGACCCACAGTGTGAGGGGCAGAACACTATCCGGAGAGTTGTGGACCTGAGCAGGGGAATACTAGACGAGTGTACCCACACAAATGAGTTGGTTGCTTCTGGAGGGAGCTGGGATCCCCGGGGCTGCTCTCCCCTCGGTGGCGCAGAGGTTGAGCCAGCTCCGAGACGGCGCAACCTAACCTCCGGGAGCGGAGGATAGCAGCGGGTACGACAATGGGCAAGCTGAAAAAACGAGATGGCCCAGGTGGAGGTGCAGCGGGGGGGCCCAGCCGAAAGGGGGTGACAGCGGACCAGCGGAGCTGAACAGAGACTTGCACCAGGAGACCACCCTTGATACCATACTTCAAGCGATACAGGCATCCCGAGACGTCCTGGAACTAAAAATCGAAACACTCACTGTGGATCTGACCCTTCTCAGAGATAACCATCGCCGTCTCATGGACAGAGTTGTAATGAATGAAAAATTCCATGAACAACTCGCCCTGAACTGTCAGAAGTTAACTAAAAATGTGTCCGATTTAATGTTATGCCTTAAAATCCACGAGGCTCGAGCAGAAGACGCAGAAAACAGGGCTCTGAGAAGTAATCTGAGACTAGTAGGACTCCCAGAAAAAGCGTAACAAGGAGCGACTAACATGGGAACATTCCTGGAACAATGGATACGCAACGAAGTGGCCCTCGAGGGCCTATCACCATATTTCACAATTGAATGGGCCCATAGGGTGCCGGCAAGGCCCCCACCTCCAGGGGCAAGACCATGTTCGATCATTGCTAAGCTGCTCCACTTCAAGGACAGAGATCACATGCTGACACAGGCGAGATTGAAATGGGAGATTAAAATGGGGGATCAGCACATAATAATACAGTATTTCTGGACTTCACCAGGGACACTCAGAAGCAAAGGGCATCTTTTACTGAGATCAAGAAAAAACTAATGGAACGAGGCATCCAATATGCCATGCTAATTCCGGATAAACTAAGGATCACCACTAGTAATGAAGCACTTTTCTGCACTGCACCACAACAGGTGTGGGAATGGTTAGAATCACATGATCGTGCCTCGGAGGAGGCCACAGAGAGCACAAAACGGTCGCTCACCAGGGTGCGAAGGAAAACCGGGAAACTGCTAACAAACGCAGCACTGCTGCGCAACCAAGCACTACAGGAAATGCGGGATGCAGTAAACGCAATGCCACATTTGTGGTGTTACATCTCTGTCAGAGTCACCAGATCCTCAGGGTCTGTGCACGTTCCCAACACTTCCACCACAAGACAGCTCCAATACTCTGATTAGATTTGTCACAGAGTCTAAGAGAGTCCAAGTGGGGAAAAGGGGATTAGGAAGGGAACAGCTGGGAAGGAGACCTGTAGGAAGCAAAAGGTTAAAACACACAACATCAAAATTACATCTCATGAAATCAGTACAAGGCTATGACTCTAAGCATCATCATTCTGAAAACATGAACAACCTAAGAATAGACTTAAAATGATTAGGCTTCAAGATGACTGGATACCTGTGAGGGAATCAAGAGAGGTTAAATGAAACTTTCAAATTCAAGTACTTTCCATTGCATGAGAATCGGGAAAACAATCTGAATAAGTTCTGAATCATCTTATGAATCCTTTTTGAGAATACATATGAGGAACATACAACATTGCATCTAGAACTCTGGCCTTTTGTCCTCTCAAAATGTTGGAACATGAATTGCGCTCATTGAAGATTTTCACATAGGTAGTAAACACCATAGAAGGATTGTGTGCCATGAATAACACAACGTAGATTCAAGGAATAAATCACGTGACTTGTCAACTCGAGTACTACCAAGTAAATGCCTTAGAATGGTAGCGCACAATGAATGACATGAATTAAGCACGAGGAAAGAATCGCGCGTTTTGCCGATTCGAATGCTACCATGTAAATGCCAAGGAATGGTAGCGCACAATGAATAACATGAATTAAGCATGAGGAAAGAATCACGCGACTTGCTGATTCGAATGCTACCATGTTAATGCCAAGGAATGGTAGCGTGCAATGAATATCAAGGGTTAAATCACTAGAAAACGAATTGTGTGCCTTGCCGATTCGAAGGCCACCATGTAACTGCCAAAAAATGGTAGCGTACAATGAATATCAAGGGTTAAATCACAAGAAAACGAATCACGCGTCTTGCTGATTTCGAAGGCCACCATGTAACTGTCAAGAAATGGTAGCGCACAATGAAACATGAATTAAGCACGAGGAAAGAATTGCGCGTCTTGCCGATTCGAATGCTACCATGTAAATGCCAAGGAATAGTAGCGCACAATGAATAACATGAATTTAGCACGAGGAAAGAATTGCGCGTCTTGCCGATTCGAATGCTACCATGTAAATGCCAAGGAATGGTAGCGCACAATGAATAACATGAATTAAGCACAAGGAAAGAATTGCGCGACGTGCCGATTCGAATGCTACCATGTAAATGGCAAGGAATGGTAGCGCATAATGAATAACATGAATTAAGCACGAGGAAAGAATCGCGCGTCTTGACGATTCGAATGCTACCATGTAAATGTCAAGGAATGGTAGCGCAAAATGAATAACATGAATTAAGCACGAGGAAAGAATCGCCGTCTTGCCAATTCGAATAACAGCATGCAAATGCCAAGAAACGCCCAAGCGCACATTCACACGCGCAAGAGTAATTTGTTTATCATGCAAGGATTAGGCCCAAGAATTTGAGCGTCCTCGATAACGGGGTCGGGGGCCCAGCCCAACCTCCGTCTTACCGCCCTACTTAAGGATCACCAATGTAGAATGAAGGGCAGAGGCCTGGAAGATCAAAGTAGGCCACCAGAACAGATGCTCAGGAAATTGCTGCTACTCTGCACCGGGACCTCTGAATAGTGAGCACGTGGAGCTGGGCTGGCTCCCTTATATAGAGTCTTGGCCCAGCCCACAAACCACACCCAGGCATGCTGCAGGGAAAGCTTCTAGAAGGCCCTGGAAGGGGACCACACCCTGACACAGTCTGGAAACCTGTAGCAGTACATAGCATGTGAACAGTATTTATATGCATGCTAAACATAAGTCTTTAAGATTAAACTCTGCAATGCAAAAGGTTAAACAACATCATATCATCACAAAGCATAAATTATGTTAGCTTGAAACTGTTGGGTTTTTGCATTCTTGTCGCCCGTAGAGCACGCACTGACCTGATGTTGACAATCTCCTTGTAAATATGGGCCCTTCCGACGCAGTTTTCTGCGTCAGAGGGGCATACAATGGATGTTGTGATGGGCTTTTCACTGCAACACCCATAGCTTTTGAAGCTGCCTCAGATTTATCACTTGTTGTAAACCTGAGGCATCTCCAAAAACTAATGCTACTCCATGGGTGACGTTAGCATGGTAAAACGAGGAGGAATGCTTTTATTTCTCCTCGTTTTTGGCTTTTTCTATGTGTGCTGCGTTCTGCAGCACACATGGAAGACCTAAAATGCCATGGACGCTTGTTTATGTGCAGGAAGGGACACCTTCCTGCACATAAACTATGTATACCCTCAATGCAGACACCCTTGCACCATGGTGCAAGGATGCCTGCATTGGAGCTAGGCAGACTAATTCAGCACCAGCGCAGGGGGAAACGCAGAGGTGTGCTGTATTCCTCTAAATGCGGTGCACCTTTACATTTCTAAAGTGGCGCAGCGTGGTGGTGCTATTGTTCGCACAGCATCACGCTGCACCACATTAACATAAATCTAGGCCAATGTTAGTAAGCCAGGCCCCAAGAGTCACACTTGTCAGCCTCATTGACACATTCGACATGGCACACGTCATATCTCAGATAGCCAACAAACTACAAATACCATGCTCAAATTTGTCTTCTCAAAAATGTTATTCAAACCTCTACTAGCTATCAGCTGGACCAACAACTTCACCATCTGCATCACCCTGCTCAATGTCCAGAGAGCAACGTAAGGTCGGCCCATGATAAATCTTAAGATTCTTTAAAGACTTATCCGTTGACATCCTAAAGCTCTAATTCAACTCTTACCTGGCCACTTCCTCACCAGACCCTTCTAAATGACTTCAGTGCATTTCTGGAAAACCATGTGAACATCCACTTTCCAAAAAAGCCACACAAGTACAAGACAAATCCTTCAGAATTGTGGTTTACCTACACCAGCAATAAAGCTGCCAAGAGAAGCAGAACTCTCTTCCAGTCCATCAACCACTGTATCCAGTCCCACACTCCACAGACAAGTGCAATTCCATCAACCTCTTCTTCAGTGAAAACAAGCAGAACATTGAAAAGCAATTCTCTTCTGGCATCCACCTCTTGTGTGCGTTCCATAGTGGTTATTCTTCAAACCTCTCTCTTTTGGAAACCAAGCCGATATTCTTAATTCCTTGAAAGCCACCTGTAATTAAGAAAATTCATTATTCCTTGTCATTCTTCAAAGTCTTCTTCGGAGACAACTACATTACAAATCTGAGTCAATATCCTCGTGACCACAGATATAGATAACGTCTGTGTTCTGTCACTGCTCGGCCTCTCAGCTGTCTTCAACACCATTGATCTTCTCAATGTAATCCACAGACAGAAGTTTCAAATGGGATTCACAGGCCCTTTACTAGACCACCTCCTATTTAATCAATCAATCAATCAGATTTGTAAAGCGCTGTTGCATCACCCGTGAGGGTCTTGAGGCACTGAGAGGAAGAACTGCTGGTTCTTCTATTGGTTGAACATCCAGGTCTTGAGGTCCTTCCTGCACTGCAGGCGTGATGGTGAGGCTCTGAGGTGCTGGGGGAGGTTGTTCCAGGTCTTAACCGCCAGGTGGGAGAGGCGCGGCCTCAGTTGTTCATCCGGTGGATTTGACGTGTGGCTGTTAGGGAGAAGGATTCAGAGTGGGATATCCTGGTAGGTTGGTGGAAGTTCCTTCAAGTGTTGAGGTACGCTGGGCCTTCATAGTGCCTTATAAGCGTGGGTGAGCAGCTTGAACTGGCATCTCTTTGTGACTAGAAGCCAGTAGAATTTCCCGAGCTGAGGGATGATGTGAGTATGTCTGGGGAGGTCGAGGATGAGTCTGGCTGCAGTTTTCTGGATAGTCTGGAGTTTCGTCATGAGTTGGGCGGTAGTTCTGACGTAGGGGGAGTTGCGTATTCTAGTCTGCTGGTGACAAGAGCTTGTGTTGGGTGGGAGGCATCTGAAGACCTTCCAGAGCATTCGGAGGGTGAGGAAGCAAGGGGAGGAGGTAGCACTGACCTGTTTCTTCGTTGAGAGCTGGCTGTCAAGAATGATGCAAAGGTTGCGGGCATGTTCGGTGGGTTTGTTGGGTGGGCCCAGCTCAGGTGGCCACCATTCGTCGTTCCATAGGGTTTCCTTGCCTTTCCCGAAGATGAGTACTTCTGTCTTGTCGGTGTTGGGTTTGAGACAGTTCCATGTGGCCACGTCTTTCATGCATCTTTAGAACTTGTTCTTGGTGGTCATTGGGTCATTAGTCAGGGAGAGTTTGAGGTGGGTGTCGTCTGTGTAGGAGATGATGTTGGGTCCGCTGCTCTTGACAATGTTTGCCTGGGGTGTCATGTATATGTTGAAGAGGGTTGGGCTGAGGGATGAGCCTTGAGGTACACTGCAGCTGACGCTCTTATGGAGCGAGGAGTAGGGCATGAGGAAGACCTTCTATCTTCTTCCTGTGATGTAGGATGTGATCCACTTGAAGGAAGCTCCTTGGATTCCGATCTGGTGGAGTCTGTGTAACAGTGTGAGGTGGGATACGGTGTCAAAGCCTGCTGAGAGGTCGAGGAGGATGAGGGCTGCCATTTCTCTGTGGTCTGACAGCATTCTGATGTTGTCCATGGCTACAATTAGGGCTGTTTCTGTGCTGTGGTTTGCTCTGAAGACTGATTAGGAGGGGTCCAGAGGGTTGTGGTTTTCCAGGTGTCTGGTGAGCTGGATGTTGATGGCTTTTTCTATGACCTTGGCAGGGATAGGGTCGGTAATTCCTAGGTTCTCCTGGGTCTGCGGAAAGCTTCTTCAGCAGTGGCTTCACATCAGCATGGTTCCATTTCTGGGAGAAGTTGTAGTTATGATTGAGGAGTTGAGAACCTTGGTGAGTTATTTGCTGATGGGTTGATTGCCAGGGTTGAAGGTGTGGTGTGGATAGGGGTCTGCTGGGTCTCCGGAATGGATGGATCTCATGATGATGTTTCCTTATTGGAGAGGATGTTCCACGAGGTGAGCTGGTATGTTTGTATGTCAGTTGGCGTGATGCTGTTGATGCTGTCCTCGGCAAGGAAGTTGGGGTACGAAGTCTTGGTAGATGGTGTTGATTTTGTTATGAAAAAGTCTGCAAGGGTGTCACACACAGCTTGCGAGGGTGTGATGTTTTCTGTTGCTGAGAGGTTGATGAACTCCTTGACTATGTTGAAGAGTTCCTTGCTCTTGTTGGCGCCATCCTTGATGCGGGTGGATAAGATGCTTGCCTTGGTGTTCTTCAGGAAGTGGTGGTATCTGTTGAGGGCATCTTTGAAGTGTTTTCAGTCCTCGGGGGTCTTACTGGTGCACCATCTTCTTTCCTTCAGTCTGCATTCCCGTTTTTGGGTTTTGAGGTCCTCCGTGAACTAGTTGGGGTGTCAAGTTCATTTCTTGGGTTTGTGTTTCTGAGGTGTGACTTTGTCAGTGCTTGCTGTGAGTCAGTTCTCAAAGTTGCTTGTCACTTGTTCTGTATCTCCGGTGGTGGTGAGCGATCAGGAAATGAGGGTGTTGGTCCAATGTTGTTCTGATACCTTTGCCCAGCTGTGTCGTGTCTGGCTGGCGCTGGAGGCTGGGGTGCTGAGAGGTCCTGAGATGAGAAATGGACGCAGTGGCGGTCGGTACAGGTGAGCTCCTCAACGTGGGTGTATTTCACTCTGTTGTTGGTGGAAAAGATAGGGTCAAGTGTGGTCCTGCTAAGTGGGTGGGGTGGGTGAGCAGCTGTTTGAGTCCGAGGTTGGCCATACTTTTTAGGAGGTCGGCCGTGTTGACATCTTTGGTGTTCTCAAGGTGGAAGTTGGGGTCCCCTAGGACGATGTACAGCTTTGAGTCGATAGCGAAGGGGGCAATGAAGTCAGGGATGGTATTGCATAAAGCGGGGTGGAGTCCTGGAAATCTGTAGGCGAGGGTGCTCTGATGCTGATTTTGTGTTGGTTCAGAGCTGGAACTTGAGGTAATGCATTAAGGGGGTGGAGTCATCGGTGGTGGTGGAGCATTCGAGGTTCTCCTTGTAGATTATGGTGATGCTGCCTCCATGTCTGTTGGATTGGTCCCGGTGTGCGAACTTGTATCCGTCAGAGGTGGCTGTGTCTGTAATGAAGACGGCATCCAGGGCGTGGGTCGTGATGGTGTCCCTGATTTCTGTGGCATGTTTTCCGAGTGAGCATGCATTGATTAGTGGGCAGTGGATATTTCCAGAGGTGTTGGTGACAGTCTTGTTGGTGGTTGTGTGACGCAGTGTGGCGTGGGGAGTTTAGTCGGTGGTGCAGGTAAAGCGGCATTGTAAGCCAGAAAAAGGGCCTTCCTTGGTCCTAGGGGAGACATGGGCACAGTTGTTGTTGTCCTGTGTCCCAGGTACATGGCTCGAAGTTTGTCCGAGGTATAGTGGTGGTGGTCTGTGGAGGTTGGGGTCTTGGCGCTGGTAGTGGTCCCAGTGGTGCACGGTGTGCCCTCTGCATGCTCCCATCAAGTGGTCGTGCTGTGATCCACATCCAGAAGGAGGTGGGGGGGAGAGGCGGTGGACCTCTGTGGGAGGAGGGACCTGGCACTGTAGAGAGGAGCAGGAGGCAGGAGAGCTGTGACTACTGGCATGCAGCGTCTGAAGAGACGGAAGCCGGGAGCAGTGGGGCTGGGGGACATAGCAGGGGGCAGCAGGCTAGGCTTATTTGGGGGGAGGGTAGACAGCCAGAGGGGCAAGTGGGGCGGGCTGGGGTTGGCTGGGGGTACCACTGCAGGATGGCAGGCAACAAGGAGAAAGTGGAGCCGGACAGGTGGTGGGGCAGAACCTGAGCACAGGTGCAGGAAGGGGGGAGGCGATGCATCTTACCTGAAGGCTGAGTAGAAAGAGGGGTGGCCCAGCCTTACCTCTTCTGGGCTCCGACGGGTGTGGATAGGAGTCATCGTACGGTTTTTAGGCACATGGGGCAGGAAAAATCAGAAGGGATCAGTCTGCAGCTCTCCTCTCAGAGGCAGGTAGGAGAGACCCAAGAAGTTCCAAGATGCAGGAGTCAGTGTGTGGTTTTAAGGCCGGTGGGGTGGGAAAAAACAGAAGAACTTAGTCAGCAGCTCTTCTCTCAGAGGTGGGGCCTTCTGGAAGTTGTAGTACAGGTAGGAGGGTCCCAGGGAGTCCTGCGATGTGGGAGGAACCGTGCGGTTTTAAGGCCAGTGAGGCGGGAAAAAACAGAAGGAACCAGTAAGCAGCTCACCTCTCAGAGACGGAGGCTTCTGGGAGTTGTAGTGCAGGTAGGAGGGTCCCAGAGAGTCCAGCAATGCGGGAGTCGGCTTGCGGTTTTAAGGCTGGTGGGGTTGAAAAATCGGAAGGAATTAGTCGACAGCTCTCCTGTCAGAGGCAGAGGTTTCAGGGAGTTGTAGTGCAGGTAGGAGGGTTCCAGGGAGTCCCTAACCAACAACAGATCTTTCACATGGGCACATTGCTCACTAGTAACAACATGAAAAATTCACACAACTCTACTTGAGAGTCTTCTGAAGTCTAAACATCAACACCTAAAACACTGCCTGCACCTCATCCCCATTCATAGTTGGATGTCCAGCACCTACCCAAAGCTGAACCCCATCAAAAAGAAATTCTTATTCACCATGAATAATAAACACTATCAATGACAGTAACCTGAATGGATTCAACCCACAAATCTCACCCAGGGCCAAGTCACTTTTACTCACTCTGGACCTCATCTTCAAGGTACACATGCTAAAGAGACCGAAGCTACCTGGTACCAGCCTTCTTCATTAACAAAAGTGCAACTGTTCCTCCCAGAAGTGTTCTTCAGAACTGTTGTTCAAGCCCATATACTGTTCCAGCTGGATAGTGGCGCTCCACAGCATATGAAACTACACACAGCTCCCCCCCACCCAAGGCATCCTGCACTCAGCACACATTGTCAAGGGCCTGAAGGAATATAATAACATTACCTCCACCCCAATGGAACTCCACCATTCCGCTGACATAAGACTTACGACACCAGTCCATAAACCTTGGCATCTTAGCCTCTCCCACTATAAACAACCCATAGAAGGACCAGCTTAAATCCCATTTTACCAACTACCTTCAGCATAACAAAGGATTATAAGCCTCAGCGAAAACACTGTGTGCGGCGACCAAAGTGACCACTAGAGGGCAGTTAATGAGAGATGCTGCTGTAATCAATAGACAAGATGGAATAGCAGCGTGCCTCAGAGGGAGCCATTACTGACCTAACATCAATACAGAGCCTGCCCTTCTATTGAGAAGGAGGGTATGGACATCGATATACTCTTCACTTCCAAGGTGGAATAAGCAGTGCAAAAATTAAATGCTGCCACTACGAGCAGGGCGAGAAGGCAGGTAGGCTACTTTAGTCAAAGTTGCGGCAGAGGGGAGCAGGGATAGCTATCCCTGCCATCAAGACTGAGGCCAACAGAATTGTCTGCTGCCTGCAAAAAATAGGGAATATATTAGAGGACAATACAGGGGGCCTTTATGCCCCCAAAGTGGTCATAGACCTGGATGATCATCCCAAAATCACCTCTGCACACTGACTCACTCCCTGTGGCTTGCCTATGATCTGCCAGAGGAAGCATTCCCCACATTGCTCAATGCCGAGAAGGGCTTAGACAGAATTTGATGGCGCTATCTCTTTGCAACACTATACAATTTCGATCTCAGTCCCAATTTTATAGCCAAGATCTGCTGGGTCTTAGATTCTCCCTTGGCACAGGTCAACTGTGGAGGTTTTCTTTTCGTCCCCTTCCCAGTTCGTAGGATGATGCGAAAGGGATGTCTGTGGGCCCAACAACAGTATATCTCTGTGTGGATGTTATGCTTCTCATGCTCTCCACATTCCCGTCTTCCCTTCTTTCAGTGCTGGATGTCATCTCTTCCTTTGCAGCAATTGCCAGGTAAAGGTCAATTGGGTGAAGAGTGAGGCCCTACCGCTCTCAAGAATGACGACCAGAGCAGCCATAAATGGTCATCCATTCCAGTGGAAGGTGTCACTCCTCAAGTACCTGGGAATTTATGCCAGTGAGGATTCAGAACACATGGTGTGGGATAACATTGAACCGCTCGTGGAGAAGGCAAGACTTGATTATGGCAAGTGGTAAGTTAAACCTGTCGCTATAGGGTAGTAAGCAAGCGGTGAAAATGGTGACACTCCTGCGGTTCACCTACATGCTGGGTATACTTCCACTGTTAACGTCCCTAAAGATATTAAGGTCAGTTGACAAAGGAATCAAGGTTTTCATTTGGGGAAAGGCAAAACCAAAGCTGGCAAATGGCAAACTCATTGCTCACAGGTTCGAACACCACTGTACCGCCCTGCATGTGGTACAACTTGCCTGTATGCTGCTGCATGCTCAAGACCTCCCACTGTGAGTTGCAGTTGAGAACAGCACAATGAAAATCCTGCCAGGGCTACACTCATTCTATGTACTCCTGAACATGAGAACCCTATGATCCAGGCCATGACCAAAACATGGGCACAAGCCCATAGGCTCCTTTCATTGGATGCCAAACTTCACAATAAGCTATCAATATGCTGCAATGCCAGGATTCACATAGAGGGAAAATGCTCAACTGGGTCCTTTAACGTGAGATGGGGTTGCTCTCCCTGAATCATGTAATAGCTCAGGGTGGCACTCAAACCCCACTCCACAAGAACTTCCGTCTGCCCCTCCACTAGCGATGGAAATACATATAGCCATGACACTGCCTCACTCGCAGGCTGGGCACCCAGCCCTGGATCATCCCACCATCTATCCCTAACCACTTAACACTTAAGGGCAATTGATGGGTGTGATGTTGGGGCTCTATAACCTCCTGACACAAAATCTATACTCTCAACCACAGGTAGAGAAATTGCACACCAAATGGCAAGAGCACCTCCAGTTGGATTATGAGACAGAGTTCTGGACTGAGATACTGGACAAAATGAACTGCAGTGCGAGAGAAGCCAGAATGAAATTCTGCCTCTTTAAAATGTTGCATGAATGGAACTGGATGCCTAGGAAACTCAAGGCCGCTGGGTTGCTGAACCACACTAATTGGTGGCATTGCGAACATGCAGAATCGTGCACATACTCTGACTGCCATGACATCCAAACCCTTTAGGGCGAGGTGGGATCCTACATGCATTTTGAAAATTGGTGAACCGGTTGCTTTAAGGATTATTTTCTGTCTCTATAAGACTTCTTGATCCCCAAAACCTATGTTTTGACAAAAAAATGAAGCATAGAGGTCTCATGCTTTCTGAAATATGACATCATTATTGCAACACTTCTGCCATTTTTAAAAATGTTGTCCAGAAAAATTTTGCCCGGATCAGCAATGTCTACCCAAGCTTAATTACTTCTTTATTAATCAAAAAACACAAATTAAAAATTAAAATCTCTGGACAACAATTTCACGGAGGTATATCAGGGGGCCTGGATTATTAGTGTGTGGATGTGTTTCTTGTGAAAGGGCAGAATGTACTCACTCACTGTGAAGTTAGCTGATGGCTGAAGGGGCTGACCAATTGACCCATGCAATATGCTAAGATGGGTGGAAGAAAAATGTGAATTGCACAAAAATAGTCCAACAGATGAAGAGGGCTGGCTGAAGGTCCTACAAGTAAGTATTTTTACGTATAATTTTAGTAAAATCAAAAAGTCTTGCCTTATGCCAGACCTAAAATGGGAATCCTCGCAGAGGTTCTTCCACCGGTCAGGTGATTCTTCTCTACTGGCTAGCCAAGCACACCCGATAGCCCCTGCTGATGATTCTGGCACATCAGTGGTTAATCTTTGCAGCTTTTGGTCATCCATGGCATGATGCTCACCCCAGTAAAATTCTTGCAATGGCATACAGTGGTGAGTTTTGGCATAGTGTTGGTATTCATGTTATAATGGTGCTATCTATGGCAGAATGCTTGTCCTGGCAGAATGGTGGTCATTCTTGCCATATTGTGCGCATCCAAAGCACAATGGTATTTAGTCATTACTTAATGGCAGTCCTCGCAGTATGGTGGTAATTTTAGCCATATTGTGGGCATTTCGTATAAAGCAATACTCAACCTTAGCTTAGTGTTCACAAAAAAAAAAAAAAATTACATAACATTAACAAGAGTAGTAAAACAATGGATTCATTTGAGTTGAACATAGTCTTCCAAGTAACGAGGTGGTTTGCGAGCTCTTTGACTCCGACAGTAAATGTTCACCTTTGGAGTGCAATCACCAGGATTACTGTCACATCTTTGAGAAAGATTGCTTCCAGAATGATCATTAGCAACTCTACTCTTGGACGCACAGCCCAATTATTCATCACTCATCATCATAAAATTGTTGCTACTCGACACATCACGCAACAGTTTCACGTCTCTATCATTCTTTTTTTGATATAATGCTACTCTCCGTCTATTCCATTTGTTTCCATTCTCTAGCACCACATAATCTTTACATGCTTGACTGACTTTAAATGGACCTATAAATTTCGAAAGACCACCAGATAACTTCCCTCGTTTGATTTCAACCCAATCCCCTTCGACTATATCACTTTTTTTTCCCATTTCATTCCTAGTCTCAACAGACTTGGGGTTATTATATAACATCCAAGCAGGAGTTAATTTCGAACCTGGTTTCCTGCCTCTCATCATTTCAAACGGAGAACAACCTGTTGCTTTGTTGATGGTGGTGAGATGAGCCCACACCATATCCTCCACCATTCTCTTTACTTCTTTCTCACTTTGAATGGCCATAAGAATGGTACCTTTCACCAAACGATTTATTCTCTCAACCATACCATTGGCACGAGGATTATATGAGGCAGTGCGGTGATGAATAATTCCCTGACTGTCAAGAAACTCCCTCATCTCTCTTGAAGTAAGTTGGGTC
Source organism: Pleurodeles waltl (assembly GCF_031143425.1). Taxonomy (NCBI): domain Eukaryota; kingdom Metazoa; phylum Chordata; class Amphibia; order Caudata; family Salamandridae; genus Pleurodeles; species Pleurodeles waltl. Next base: position 421,411,105 of record NC_090445.1, on the reverse strand, counting down.
CCATTGTCAGTTATCAAAATACGTGGAAGACCCTCTTCAAGAAAAACACTGTTTAAGGTATCAATGGAACTTCTCGTTGTGATATCACGCAGGAATTTGACTATGATCCATCTTGAATGAACATCAACCATGACTAAAGCATTTTGAAAATTGTTCCTTATACCCTGAATAGGACCAATTAAATCTAAGCAAACAGTACTCCATGTTGAACCTGGATCTTCTATGTGTCCACACGCACTCGTGGCTCCAGTTTTTAATCTCTTTTCACTTTCTTTGCATACCTCACAATCCTCCACCTATTGAGAGATCCAATCATCCATACCATTCCACCAAAAATTCTCTCTAACTCTTTTCTTTGTCAAAGTCTGTCCCAGATGACCCTCATGAGCTAATGCAAAAATCTTCCTTCTAATACCCTCTGGAGGTACAAATTTGTCATTCCTCATTAAGAGCTTTCCATTGGTTAATGTAAATTCATCGATTAATTTCACATAGGGTCGCACTGCTAAACTGACAGCACTCTCTCTCTTTTTCCCTTTTAAAACCATACGTACAACTTCACTTAATACATTGTCCTTCTCCATACATCGCTCCCAGTCTTCAACCCCAAAGGTACCAGCTCCACAGACTACTACATCAGACAACCAAGCTACCGCACCTTCCTCATCTTCACAAACCATATGTTTATCATTAACAGCTTCACCTTCCAATGGTAATCTAGATAAGCAGTCCGCTTGGGAATTTCTCGAACCTGGAATGTGTTCAATCACAAATTTATACTCCTCCATCTTGGAGGCTAGTCTAGCCAACCTGGCAGAGCCCTTACCAGCCCCGCCTGGACTTAAGATTTTTAGTGGAGATATGTGATCAGATCGCAATGCAAATGTTATGCCCCATAAAAAGGTTCTAAAATGCTCTACAGACCAAGTAGCAGCTAGCGCCTCACGCTCAATCACCGAATAATTACGTTCACTCTCTGTCAGTGAGCGCGAAGCAAAAGCTACTGTTACTTCCGTCTTTCCCTGCACTTGCGACAACACTGCTCCTATGCCACATGCACTGGCATCTACAGTTAAAATTGTCTTGCGAAGTGTGTCAAACGGTGTCAATATACCTGCATTACAAATTTCTTGTTTCACCATATCAAACGTTTCCTGTTGCTCAAGTTCCCAATTAAAACCAACTCCTTTACGCAACAATTTCCGCAGGCACTCTGTTTTCATTGCAAAATTTTCTACGAATTTGCTGTAGTATTCAATGAGCCCCATGAAAGAACGCAATTGTTCTTTGTCACATGGAACAGATACAGACTTAATAGCCTTTAATAAGTCTTCTTTGGGTTTAACACCCTCGCCAGAAATCGTGTGGCCCAAATATTCAATTTCTTCAGCTAAAAATTTACATTTATCCTTCCTCAGTGTTAACCCTGCTTTTCTGAGTATGCACAACACATCCCTGAGGACCGAATTGTGCTCAGTTTCCGTTTGGCCAAACTGGTCATCCTGAAAAAATACTACGTTTCGTATCCCTCTAAAGATATGTGACATCGCTCGTTGGAAAACACTGGCGGCTGAAGACAGTCCAAAAGGCATTCTAGTGAATTGGAAAGTGCCTTCCATTGTTATGAATGCTGTGAACTGCCTGGAGTCTTCATGCAACCTAATCTGATGGTATGCACTCTTGAGATCTAACTTAGAGAAGAATTTACCTCCCTTAAGCAATAACAGAAGTTCATTTATGTTAGGTAAAGGAAACACATCAGTCACCACAAATTGATTCACACTTCTCAAATCCACACAGAAACGAAGTTTTCCATCACACTTCTTGGTTATAACAACTGGAGAAATCCAGGAAGACGCCTCTACCGGTTCGATGATACCCTCTTTCATCATATCATCTAACATTTTCCTCACTTCACTCCTAACTACTATAGGTATCTTTCTAACTTTGTGCTTCACAGGTACTGCTCCTTTTTGCAAAATTATTTTGTGAACATAACCTTTCAACTCACCCAACCTTTCACTAAAAACATCCTTCGCATCACTTAAAATTTCATCTAGGCTGGCATCACTCACCATTAACACCTTCTCAGCAGAATGAGGATCAATGACAATATGTAAGTCATATTGATGAGCACAACCCAATATGGGAGGACCGCTATCAGCTACTTATACTTTCCCTTCAATGCTCCTTGACTTGAAAAGAATGGATGAGACAAAATATCCTAAAACGTTGATCTTAGCTCCCTGATACCCTCTTGGGTTGATATCTTTGGGTAACAACGGCACCTCAGACCAATTCCCCATCCACATTGACTTTGGTACAATAGTATCCAATGAGCCTGAATCTACCATCAACTCAACATTTCTGCCTAAAACAGAAAAAATACCCCTCGGTCTCACTTCTCGTTGTACATTTGTTCCGTCAGAGTTCACAAGGAGTACCCGATCTTCCAATCCATTCTCCTCTGCAACTGATTCAGTCATAGCCACACGCATTCTATACGTATCTTTGCACCTGCGAGCAAAATGCCCTTTGCGAACACACTTTCTGCACTCCTTGTTTAGTGCATAACACCACTTGGCATCATTTTTGTGTGAAGAACTCCCATACCTAGAGCATCCTTTTGATCTGCCGAGTTTACCCTCATACACAGATTGTTTACTACCTAAGTTGCCATTCTTAGAAGCCGAATTTTTCTTTGAAACAAGTGCTACATCCCCCTCCCCCGAGGAAATGTCCTTTTTACTAATTTCCTTCATGCATTGTTCCGATTCTTCAACAATTTTGGCTATGCTAATTGCGTCCTTAAGAGATGGATTTTTCGCTGCCCATAACCGCTCCTGAGTTTTTTTGCTCTGACAATGAACTATAAGATGGTCTCGAATCAGTTCATCCATCATTGCACCAAACTTGCACTTCACTGACAGTTCTCGTACGCTTGAAATAAAATCATCTAGTGACTCTCCTTCTCTTTGAGGTCTGGTGTAAAATTTGTATCGTGACATAACGATGTTCTCCACTTTAGAAAATCTCTTCTCCAAGCGTAATTTTGCTTCCTCAAAAACATTCTGTAAAGGTTGACCATCATCATCGCAAATTTCAGGTAAGTACTTAAATATGTGATAGGCTTCCTTGCCAATAGTACTTAATAATAAAGCTTTCTTCCTCAAAGGTGAAAAATGTTGGCCATTCAACGCCAATAAATAATTGTCAAATAAATCTATCCACTCCTCCTATTGAATGGCTAGTTGTCCATGCATATCTAATAGAACAGGCGGTAAATTGATAGAGGAAGCCATAGACATATTACAAATAACTGTAAACACAACTGCAGTACAGTAACAGAAGTTGTTTTATAGATCACTTTCAGTTCCACTGAAGATATAGCTGTTAAAGTACTTTTCAAAGTTGCTGTGCACAAGATGTTGTGGATGAGCGAAGCTGCGTGACGTTGAGATTTAAAAAAAAACATTGACTGCGCGTGCGCGCTCTCTGTCACAAACTGCTCTCTCCAACAAAGAACCTAGAGACCTCACCCGAATCCCGAAAGGTCTCCTCAATTGTGGCACAGGTCATCGGCTACACCAACAACAGCTCCACCAAAGTCCTCTCATCCAGTTCATCGCTTGTCAGACTCCGATACACACCGACAGCTGACCGCGATTAGGAGCGCGTCTTGTTCAGATGTCAGTGCGTCTGATGTGACTGGATCACATCACACCTTCGTCGCCAAAAGGTGTAGTGGCGGGACTGACGCGCTGTTTGAAGTAATCCATAAGATTTCTTTACATTGAACAAGAGCGTCTCCTTCCTTGTTTCCCAGTCACATCCAACTGCCAACTCGCTCGATTCCACCCCCGCTCGCCCGCACGCATTCCAGCTCACTCGCACACATTCCATCCCGAACCCAACCAGCACCATGACAACATAACACATACAGTGGTGAGTTTTGGCATAGTGTTGGTATTCATGTTATAATGGTGCTATCTATGGCAGAATGGTGGTCATTCTCGCCATATTGTGTGCATTCAAGGCACAATGGTACTTAGTCATTACTTAATGGCAGTCCTCGCGGTATGGTGGTAATTTTAGTCATATTGTGGGCATTTCGTATAAAGCAATACTCAACCTTAGCTTAGTGTTCACTTTGACATAATGTGGCACTGTGGCATAGTGATGGTGACATGTTTTGCACATCCATGACATAAAGGGTTCTGTCAGAGTGGCAGTAATTCTGACCTTTTTGTGGGGATCCATTGCACAGCAGTGGCATTTATTGATATACTGTGAACAAGCATGCAAATCACATGCTATGATGATGGGTCATGTTTTACGGTGGTACTTCATGAAGTATGGTTTGCGTGCATTTCATAATGTTGTCCATCCCAGCATAATTCTAGTCCTGGTTTATTGTGATTATACCTTTCATATTTTATGAAGCCAAAGTATAATTATGTCAATGTACGAACGTAAATAATGTTGAAAATATAAAAAGCTCAAGTAGACTTAGGGAAGAGAAGAATAAGTGAACATATTCAATCCTTCATCAGTCCTCACTAGGAAACCGAGGACAGTTACATATTTGACAATGCCCAGGTTTTTAAGAGGGATGGTCGAGCAGAGCGGGGTTGCCAAATGTTCTTTATTTGCCGGGACAGTACCTGTTTTTATGGTCGGGCTTGGCAGCGCAGCTGCCGCCAGACAATTTTGTGAGTGTTACTAGGGAGGGGCCTTGCCTCCACCCACCTTGGAAGCCAGGAGTACATATTTTAATAGGGCAGGAGTTGTGTGCTTTCAGAAAAATAGTGCTTGCCCTCGCAACTGTGAGCATTTTGGTTATCCAGCTGGTGATTTTTGTGGTTCTCATACCATCCCTAGCAGTAAGGGACATTCAAGTTACCCGCCTCACTTACCTACGGCTCAGCCGCCTTCCCCTCTCTCCAGCCAGCCAGAGACTTTTTAAGGAGCGGGCGATTTGGGCATCTGCAAACGCCTGCAACCCCCAAACGCCCCCATAAGGTTATCTCCTGCTGTCTTTCCGCGCCTCTGACTAGTTATAGCAATCTCTGCCTCCTTTGCTCTTCCTTTCCATGTCTCACCACTTTCTGTCTTTCTGTCTACCTCCCTTTCTCTCCTCTCCCATCACTCGCTCTAGTTTGTCTCACTGTCCGAAGTCACCTTCTCTGCTGATCCCTCTACTTTTTTGCTTAACTCTCTGTAACTTACTCTTCATCCTACCTCACTCTTTTGACCTTGCCACTCTGTCTGTGCCTCTCTCTTTATACTCCAGCTTTTGCCACCTCCTTTCTTTCTATCTTTTTGTGCCTCATTTCTCTCTCCCTCACCGGTCACTAAACCCCTGCTAGTATCGGGCTACCCGCTCTCTGATGCCCTTTATGCCACCTCTTGTATTACTCTCTAGCTCTCTTTCCCTTGTGATCCGGTCTTTCTCTCACATTTCTCCCCTTACTTGACCCCAGCTGGTATACCTCACTCCTTCTCTTCCCTCTCTTCCCACTGATTTCTATACTGCCATGTACGAACCCGTCAGTTTCTGTGTAAGCCCTTCCACCACATTTCTGTCCACATCACCCCTTTCAAGTGACCTCTCCCCCTGTCTCCCACTGGTCTCTACCTCTTTCACTTCTACCTACCATCTATGCCTTCCTGCACATCTCTTCCTCCATAATCCATCTCTACCTCACCCCTTGCCCACACCTCACAGTAATTTTCATCTCTCTACCCTGCATATCTCCCCCCTACTTTATCTCTCCCTCAACTTCAGCTATTTCATCTCACCACTCTATCTCTGTCTCACCTGTCTCCACCTTTCTCAACCCTTCTCTGTCTCCCACTCTCTTCCTCACTTTTTTACCTGCCTCACATCTCATGCGCTACCTCATCTCTCTCCCCTTACATTTCTCTTACTCGCACTAGCCAACCTCCAAATTTCCGTCATTTTTCACTCTCACCTCTCCACTTCTTTCTGCCTATATTCACTCTATGCCACTCTCTCACAACCTTACTCTTTTATGACTAACCCTCTATCTCTACCTCTAGCCCTCTAACCCTCTATCTCTACCTCTAGCCCTCTAACCCTCTATCTCTACCTCTAGCCCTCTTTTTAAACTATCATTGCCTTTCCTCTCTCTCACTGTCATCGCTCTCTCTGGACCACCTGTCAGTGCAACTTCTACGGCTCTTTCTTCTTGTACCTCTCTGCTTTGACTCTCGGGCTCTTCTTCACACTCGCTCTTCTGTCTCAGTCTCCCCTTCTTTTTCTGTACCTCACCCCTGGCCCTCTGTTTCCCCTCTTTACGAATCGTTTCTTTTTCTAACATTCTTCGTTCTCAATCTACCTTTAGCTCTACTTCATTGCCCACTTTACCTAACTTATCTTTCTGTGCCTTACGCCTTAATCTGCCCCTCTCGCCACTGCTCCAGTGTCCCTAGCTTGCATTTCTCCTTGCTTCTGATGGATACAACTACCTGTGGATTCCTCACCTCATGAATACTCCCATGGCGCCAGCATTCGACGGAAATCTTCTTACTAGTCTCTGCACGTCGACGAGGACGTCACTGTCTCGCACGCGACGCCGTCTGACGTCATACAGGCAATAAGAGGTCCTCGACGACGTGCAGACGTCAGTTCCCTTTTTTCCGTGCATTCGAAACGGTTATCTTTGAGGGAGCAACTGTTACTCTTGCGGTTACAGTGTATATCTTGCTGCGTACTCTTTCTCTGTGGAAATAATGTCGCAGAGAAAGTCTGGATTTAAGCCTTGTCGTGAGTGTGGAGGCAAGATGTCGGTGACGGATCCTCATTCCGATTGCCTTTGGTGTTTGAGCTCCGACCACGACGTCTCGACTTGTGATTCGTGTCAGCACATGAATCCGAAGGCCCTTAAAGAACGCGAGGCGAAGCTGTTTATGGCCAAGTCAAAGGAGAAGCATCATAAGAAAAAGTCTTCTCCAAAACATCGGCGTCATCGAGACTCCCGGCGCCGTAGAGAATCTCGGCGTCATTCAAGGGAGGCTCGTTCCAGGTCTCCGGATCGGCGCCGGAGGACATGGGAGATCAGCCCCACGGTGACGCCGCATCCTTCGACGCCGTTGCTCTCTCCGGCGTCTCCAACTTCGCCTGGACAGGCGTCGGTGATTGAGGTATTGGAGCCTCAAGTGTTTTCTCCGGCGCAGACGCCGAGGCCGGCGTCGGGGTCGCCTCCGAGTCAGGCACCCCAGTATCCGGCTTTTCCCACCCCTGGAGCCGATAGTTCCGCATTCTTGAATGCGATGTATGCCATCTTCCAGCAGATGGCTCCAGGGGGTGCTCCGGCTGGGCCTTTGGCCTTTTCTTTGGGTGATCCTGCGCCTCTTCGGCCGGCACCCTTTATGCCCTTTCTCCCGTTTGGGAACGTGGGCTCGGCGCCAGTGTCGGCGCCGGTGGCCGCTCCGATGGCTTCGGAGGGATTGGCCCCAGGGATTCCCATCCCGTCGACGTCGAGATTTCGGCCTGTGACTCCGGTGGGTCCATCCGTTTCATCTGCTCTTCAGTCGGCGCCGAAGTTACCTGTGGCGCCGGATGCGGCGTCGGTGGCTTCGGAAGATCGGCGCCGATCTCCGACTTCGGCGGAGGTATTGTCGACTCCGCGGATTGAGCAACGACTGCATTCAAGGAGGCGTGCTCTCCGGGTACTAGAGGAGCAGGAGTACCAACGAGCTCTAGAGGAAGGAGAGCTAGAGGACTCGGGTGATGGGCTGCGTGGACTGGAGTCGGCCAGTGGGCTGGACACTTCCCCTGAGTGGGACCTTTCGTCCCCGGGGGAATATACCGAGGAAGCTGCTTCCTTTCATACAGTGGTACGGAAGGCAGCTAGTTTTTTGGACCTGCCTTTGCCGGTGGTGGAGGCGAAACAAAACCTTTTGACAGAGGTGTTGCATCCGGCATCAGCCGCGGCGGAGCCTCTATTACCTTTTAATGACGCTCTGCTGGATCCGGTTTTAGAGGTGTGGAAGAAGCCGGCATCTTCCCCAGCAGTTCACAGAGCCGTGGCCAGGAGGTATCGGACGGCTCCAACTGATCCTGGTTTCCTATCTAGGCACCCTACGCCGGAGAGCTTGGTTGTGCAGGCCTCCTGTTCGTCCAAGTCAGCGCCTGGTTCTTTTCCGACGGTGCCTGGGGACAGAGACTCAAAAAAGCTGGAGGCGCAGTCGAAGAAGATTTTTTCGTCCTGCAGTCTGGCATTAAAAGCCACCAATGCAACCTGTATCCTGGGGAGGTATATTCATGCTCTGATGGATGACATCTCCTCTTCGTTTACAGAGCTTCCCCAGGGTCTTTTGGATCTTGTCTCTGATGCCCAGGCTGCTGCGACCCAAATTATCCAGACGGGACTGGATACCACCGACTCGGTAGCCAGAGCAATGGGCACAACTGTGGTGGAAAGGAGACAGGCCTGGCTCCGTAACTCGGGCTTTTCGACAGATGTACAGTCCACATTGTTGGATCTCCCGTTTGATGGGGACAAACTGTTTGGGGCTAAGGCTGATTCGGCCTTGGAACGGTTTAAGGAGAGCAGGGCCACGGCTAAGTCGCTGGGACTCCAAGCTCCTTCTTCCACGGCCTCTTCCAGATTCTTCAGGAGGTTTCGTGGATTTGGGCGTGGCTCTTCCTCCTCTTCCTTTCGGGGAAGATATCAGCAACCTGCCTCTTCCCATCCCTATAGATCTTTTAGGGGGAGGGGTAGGGTCCGCACCAGGGGAGCTTCTCAGCAGCACTCTGCCTCTTCCTCATCCTCTGGCGGGGTGCAGCAGGGGAAGCAGCCTTAGGCTTCCACCATTTCCCACTCACTCCTCTCCTGTAGGGGGAAGATTACAGCATTTTCTCACCAAATGGGAGACTGTTACGTCGGACACTTGGGTTCTCAGTGTTGTGGGAAAAGGCTACACCCTTCCCTTTCGGGAGTTTCCGCCCCTCATCCCGCCCCGCCCTTCGTATTGTTCACAAGAACACCTCCTGTTGCTAGAACAGGAGGTAGAAGTCCTCCTTTTAAAGGGCGCGGTGGAGTTGGTCCCGGAGCAGGAAAGGGGTCAAGGAGTTTACTCAAGGTATTTCCTGATTCCCAAGAAGGATGGTCGTTTGAGACCAATTCTGGACCTGAGGATCTTGAATTGGTTCCTCAAGCAGGAAAAGTTCAAGATGCTGACCCTAGCACAGGTGCTTTTGGCGTTGAACATGGAAGACTGGATGGTGTCTGTCGACTTGCAGGATGCTTACTTTCATATCCCGATACTCAAGTCACACAGGAAGTATCTCCGGTTTGTGGTGGGATCGCAACACTACCAGTTTGCGGTCCTTCCGTTTGGTCTTACTTCAGCACCTCGAGTCTTCACGAAGGTGATGTCGGTGGTTGCGGCAGAGCTCAGAAGGAAGGGGATAGCAGTATTCCCTTACTTGGACGATTGGTTAATCAAAGCCAAGTCCCCGGAGCTTGTGTTGCGTCATCTGCAGTCAACAACCCAGTTGTTGTTCGACCTGGGTTTTTCGGTGAACGAGCCCAAATCTCACCTAGAGCCCTCTCAGCGCCTCCTGTTCATAGGGGCAGTACTGGATACAACATTGGGTCGGGCCTTTCCTCCGCCTCAGCGGATTCAAGATATTCAGGATTTGGTTCCAATGTTTCGAAATGGAGCGGTAGTTCCAGTCCTCAAGGTCCTTCGTCTGCTCGGTCTTTTTGCCTCCTGCATTCTGTTGGTCACGCATGCTCGCTGGCACATGAGGGCTCTTCAGTGGTGCCTCCGAAGGCAGTGGTCTCAACACAGAGGGGATCTAGAGGGTACTGTCAAGATCTCCAGAGATGCTGCTGTGGATTTGAAGTGGTGGATTGCAAGCAACAATCTTTCACAAGGAAAGCCGTTCCAGCAGTCGCCACCAGTGACAACAGTCATAACGGATGCTTCCACTCTAGGGTGGGGAGCTCATCTGGGGGATCTGGAGATCAAAGGTCTTTGGTCTCCAGAGGAACAGATTTTTCACATCAATCTGTTAGAGTTACGGGCTGTACGTCTGGCTCTCAAGGCCTTCCTCCCTTCCCTTCGTGGTCAGTCGGTACAGGTCCTAACGGACAATACTACCACGATGTGGTACATAAACAAGCAGGGAGGAGTGGGGTCGTACCTTCTCTGCAGAGAAGCTCTTCGACTATGGTCCTGGGCAAAGGACCATCGGATTTGCTTGATAGCAAACCATCTGGCCGGAGTTTTGAACGTGCGTGCGGACAGTCTCAGTCGCCACTTCTCGGCAGACCACGAGTGGCGTCTCCATCCAGATCAAGTCCGTTTAATCTTCCAGAAGTGGGGGTTTCCTCGGGTAGATCTGTTCGCCACTCGAGAGAACGCGCATTGTCCGTTGTTCTGCAGCCTTCAGTATCCGATGCAGGAAGCGTTGGGGGACGCGTTTCAAATGACCTGGTGCGGCCAGTTGTTTTACGCGTTTCCTCCCATACCCTTGATTCCTCGAGTATTGAGGAAGATTCGCCAAGACCGGGCTCTAGTAATCTTAATAGCTCCGGATTGGCCAAGGAGGGTGTGGTACTCCGATCTTCTCCAACTCTCAACGTGCCCGCCGCTCCGTCTCCCTTTCAGGGCAGACCTCCTCTCGCAGTCGCAGGGGCAGGTTCTACACCCCAACCTCCAGAGTCTGCACCTACATGCCTGGAGATTGAACGGGGCAACCTGAGTTCCTTCTCTCTCCCGCCTGAGGTAGTGGATGTTATATTAGCGGCCAGGCGACACTCCACTAAATCTATCTACGCTAATAGGTGGTCTAAATTTGTTGCGTGGTGTGGAGAGAGGCAGATTGATCCCTTACATGCTCATCTATCGGACATTTTGTCTTTTGCTCTATCTCTGGCGCAAAAAGGTTGTGCAGTGGCTACCATTAAAGGTTATTTATCGGCCTTGTCAGCCTTCATATGTCTTCCAGACCAACCATCTTTATTTAAATCCCTTATTGTTATCAGATTCTTGAAAGGTCTTCTAAATCAATATCCTCCAAAGCCATTCGTTATGCCGCAATGGGATTTGTCCTTAGTCCTGACTTTCCTTATGGGGTCCCCTTTTGAACCTATGCATTCTTGCCCCTTGAGGTATTTGGTTTTAAAAACAGTCTTCCTGATAGCTATAACATCAGCAAGGAGAGTGAGTGAGTTGCAGGCCTTATCAGTAAAACCCCCTTATACAACTTTTTATGGGGATAAGGTGGTGTTGAGGACCAAGGCTGCTTTCCTCCCGAAGGTTGTTTCACCCTTCCATTTGGCCCAGGCAATTACTTTGTCCACGTTCTATCCTCCGCCTCATCCTTCCAAAGAGGAAGAAAGACTGCACCGTCTGGACCCAAAGAGAGCGTTGAGCTTCTTTATCGATAGAACAAGGGATTTCAGGCTGGAGGATCAGCTGTTTATTGGATACGTGGGCAAGAGGAGAGGAAAGGCAGTCCACAAGAGAACACTATCCAGGTGGGTTGTTCTTTGCATTAAAATATGTTACTCTTTGGCAAAGAAGGATCCTCCTGAGGGCATTAGAGCTCATTCCACCAGAGCTAAGTCGGCCACTTCGGCCTTAGCCAGAGGTGTTCCTGTGGTCGACATCTGCAAGGCCGCAACTTGGTCGTCCCTTCACACTTTTGCAAAACATTACTGTTTAGATTCTGAGGTTAGAAGGGACGGCCATTTTGCACGGTCAGTGCTGCAGGATTTCTTGGTTTGACCATTTAGGCACCCACCGCCGGGCGTGGTACTGCTTTGGGACTCTATTCATGAGGTGAGGAATCCACAGGTAGTTGTATCCATCAGAAGAACGAGTTACTTACCTTCGGTAACGACTTTTCTGGTGGATACATTAGCTACCTGTGGATTCCTCACGGTCCCACCCGCCTCCCCGTTGCCTTTATGGTCTTGCCAAGTAATCCTTGAGTGCGCTCCTCTTGGTCCTTGAGGGTGCAATAGATGTATATATATAATATATTTGTATATATATATGTGTATATATCTTTATGTATATACTTGGTGTGTGTATATATTTTAAAAGAGAGAGTTTTATATATATATATATATGTACATAACAAGATTTACAGTTATTCATACAATGTGGTGTATTTTACAATATAATGGATGTTGCCTTGCTCTTTCATTGCATTGCCTGGTTGTTCTCATGCACGTAAAAAATGATTGGTACTGACGTCTGCACGTCGTCGAGGACCTCTTATTGCCTGTATGACGTCAGACGGCGTCGCGTGCGAGACAGTGACGTCCTCGTCGACGTGCAGAGACTAGTAAGAAGATTTCCGTCGAATGCTGGCGCCATGGGAGTATTCATGAGGTGAGGAATCCACAGGTAGCTAATGTATCCACCAGAAAAGTCGTTACCGAAGGTAAGTAACTCGTTCTTCTATCTCATCTTTTTGCCTGTGTACCTCTACAGCTCACCGCCTCTAGCTCTCTAACTAAACCCTCTTCCTTCGTTATAGTTCTCTCTACCTCAACCCTCTAATACTCCACCCCTCTCTTTACATTTCATTCTCCCTCTCTCTGTCTGTCCACATATCTACCTATCGATCTCACTTTAAAATACTGTCTATCACTCTTCCCCCCCTGTTCAATCTACATCTTTCTACTTCTTCATACATTTCTTTCTGGCCACCTCAGCATTATCTTTCCACCTTAATGTATCTCCTAATGTCACCTATCTCTCTACATCATTTCTATTTCTACCTCCTTTATTCCTTTACATTACATCTCACTGTGACATTCCCATTACCTTTGTGACCTTTCTATTTTGTTTACTGAGCAGAGCTGGAGCTCACTACCCAGTTAGCGAAAGAAAGGAGGGACAAGACAAGGGACGAGAATTAATCAGAACATTATTTTATTTCACCTAATATAACAGTGAAAATCATCCGAGAAGTGCTTTGATTTTTACCCAGAGGGCCAATGATGAAGATGAACTTATTTGTGGTTACAAATGTTTAGCAGTGAAAGCAACAATCTCAGACATTGTTTGGATATGTTTTATTAGTGTGCACTGGCTTTATCAGTGCTTTTCTAAGCTTTATTTTGGTTCTATTTGGCTAGCAGACGCTGCGCAGCATCAGCTTTTGGCTGTTACTGCATGTCACCATTTCTAAAATGTTAACTTATAATTCAGTGTTTCTTTGACACCATGAGGGCTTACTTTAGTTGAAAATTAGTAAAAAAAATTCACAGCTGTTCCGAACAGGGGTCCTCAAATTAGGTCTTGCCTTAGCCACAAAAGTCCTTACAATGGCTCTGAAAAGAGTAGGCCTGCGGGGTTTCTGCCTCGCGTCTCTAACCTCACCTCTTTCTCACCCAGCCAGGGGGTTCTGGAGTAAAGGGGAGTGATAATTTAAAGATTTCCTTGTTACTTCCAGATTTCCATGCCCACTTTTGCCAGGCGAGGTAGATAAAACAAGGTGGATTCTACAGCACCCACTGCCTTCAGGATATTTTCCAAAGGTCGCAGAAGGAGGACTAAGCTAAGATTTAACCAGCCCAGAGGTGAACAGACCATGCATCACTTGACTGCTGCTTCAGAACACTTATTCAACTCCTGATGGCCCAGCCGTCTCCTACCCTGGCTATGACGAAGGAATTCTGGCCTAGACCAAGGCTTTCAGTGACCCAGACAGAAAGCAGGCCACCCAAGCTTACCCAGCCTTTGTTTTCTGTAAGCCTGCCAAGCCAGGATAATTGCAAGGCCAGAGCACCAACTCCAGAGGACAATGTGATTACCTTTCAACCCCACTCACCTCCCCTGGGGGAGGACCAGGGCAGGTTCACGTAAATGTTCCCAGCTTGGCTCTAGACTAAATTTTTGTGGCTTTCATAGTCCAGGACATTATTGGCTGGGACAGGGTATCCTACTTCGTTGTGCAAGTAGGTATTCAGTTTTCAAATCTGCAGTGTTTCTAGTCTTGGCCAATGTTCCTGCTCTCTGTAAACTTTACAGTTGTTAATTTACCACACATATTTGCAAAAATAAACTCCTGAATATTAATCTTCAATGTTTCACGAAAGGCTGGAATCTCCAAATGTGGACAACTATTTTTGGGGTGCCTGGGCCTATTTTGGATCCCGGTAAAACACGTAGCAAGGCATGGCTCACCCTCCCTGAGCACTGTGGTGACTATAGTCTTCTGTGCAAAGCTGCATTCAAGCAAGTACAATGCTAAATATATGTGTTTTCTGACTGATCATTCCAGTACTCTAATTGTTTTCTTAACAGTTTTATTTCGTTTTCAACAGTACAATTTTGTTAGTACAATTATTCGCCTGACAAATTGGTTTTGCTTTTACCGGGTGTTAGACCTGACAGCCTTAGGGTGGTCACCTCTAACGTTTTGCCTGCCTCCCTCCACTTTTTGGACACTGTTTTTGCTGGTTTTAGGACTCAGCACACTTTGCCACTGCTAACCAGTGCTAAAGTGCCTATGCTCTCTCCCTTAAAACATGGTGACAATGGTTCATACCAAATTGGCTTATTTAATCTACTTTTAAGTCCCCAGTAAAGTGCACTACATGTGCCAAGGCCTGTAGATTAAATGCTACTAGTGGGCCTGCAGCACTGATTGTGGCACCCACATAAGTAGCCCCTTAACCATGCCTCAGGCTTGCCATAGCAAGGTCTGTGTGTGCAGTTTCACTGCCACTTCGACTTGGCATTTAAAAGTACTTGCCAAGCCTTAAACTCCCCCTTTTCTGCATATAAGTCACCCCTAAGGTAGACCCTAGGTAACCCATAAGGCAGGGTGCTATGTGGGTAAAAGGCAGGACATATACCTGTGTAGTTTATATGTCCTGGTAGTGTAGAACTCCCAAATTCGTTTTACACTGATGTGAGGCCTGCTCCTTTCATAGGCTAACATTAGGGCTACCCTCATACTGTTTGAGTGATAGATTCTGATCTGAAAGGAGTCACAAGGTCGTATTTAGTATGGCCAGAACGGTAATACAAAATCCTGCTGACTGGTGAAGTTGGATTTAATATTACTATTTTAGAAATGCCCCTTTTAGAAAGTGAGCATTTCTCTGCACTTACATCCTTCTATGCCTTACAATTCATGTCTGGCTGGGGTTACTTGACAGCTCCCTTGTGCATTTCATTCAGACAACCCCAAACCAGATAAATATTATATATTTTTCTAAAGACTGTGTGGTGTATTTTTGTGGGGTTATACTGTGTCATTGCATGAGTTATTGCACAGATACTTTACACATTGCCTTCTAAGTGAAGCCTGACTGCTCAGTGCCAAGCTATCAGAGGGTGGTCACAGGATAATTTGGATTGGGTGTGACTTGCCCTGACTAGAGTGAGGGTCCTTGCTTGGACAGGGGGTAACCTGACTGCCAACCAAAGACCTCATTTCTAACACCGGGATCATCTGAAGAGCATAGCGAGCGATAGGTTCCCGCTTTCTGGCAGTGCAACTTTCTGATGCCAATCCCTCCTTCATTCTCTGCAGGCTCCACAGCATGCTATAGTGAAGGTCCGTCTTACTCCATGCAAGAAGCCACATGGTAATTGAAAGTGCTTCTTTGTTTTGTGTGGGGCTGTTTGGGCAAATAGTTGCTACTGTTTACTACATACTCCCCAAAAGTCCCATCCCAAAAGATCTACTAGTTGTTTAATGAGCAAGCAGGAAAGGAGCCCTGCCATGTGTTACGCATCTTGCATTAGATTAATGCATATCTGGCCATTTTCCACTATTACCGTAATGCCTGAGATTGTCACGCAAAAGAACCGTGTCTTGAAGTGCGGTAAAACCACCTTGTTCCAGTTTCTCACTTTGCAAGGTAAGTTCTGATTAGTGTTTATCAAGGGCCACAGGGTGGCGTCGGTGTACAACGGGTCATATAGGTTTCTCGATATATTATCATTTCTATGATTTCCTCGTCTTCATCAGCTTGTTTTGCTTGCGAGAAAGTGTCACTCATAGTCGTTGAAATGTCACTCATAATTACACTGAAATTATGAAAATGTCACACATAACAATCTGACACCTTAGCAGCTATGCGAAAGGGTTCCTAAACATGAACAGGTTTCTCAAAAAACTCAGTGAGGCTGACATAAAAGTAAGAAATAGATTGTACGTTTTGTTTCCTATGCTGTTCACTTCTGCAAGGTTAAAATGTCTATTTATGGTATTGCAATGAACGAGAAAACTTGCTTCATCCGTGCCTCAGACTACACTTTATGAGTTAACATTTTCTATCTCACTACAGGATGAACTTTGAGTTGTTAATTTATGAGGCAAAGTACTAAGGTGCATACTGACTCCCACAGAACTGTACTGCAGCTCAATTGTTACAAGTATAGGTGTTAAATAAGCTATAAAAAGTATAAAGTCACAACGGGTCTCATGGAGGCCTTGGTAAACATAACTGGATGTTTTAAAGTAGAGCTCCTTGATCTTCAGACGTCGATAGCAGGCTCTTTCTCAGCTGGTTTGAACATATTATGCAATAAGAACAAACACACGCACACACACACACACACAGTGCAGCGCCACTTTTCTTGCACCCCATAGCACCCCTTACCACCACCATGGGTGCCCCATATTTAAAATATGGCTCACATGGCACATGGTAGAGGGCAATAGAATAATTTTTATTTACGCTATTGATATACTCTGCAGGAGTACTGCCAACATTTTGGCACTACTCCTGCAGAGTACATAGGGACCTAATATAAATAATGGTATGCCCCCTTTTAACACCTACTCTGAGCAGGCGTTAAAAGTGATGAAAAAAATGGCGAAAAGCAATCCCTAAGATTTCCTTGTGCCATTTTTTAGGCCCCCCTAACTGTGCAACGCCCCTCTTGCATACATTATGCCTGGCACAGGCATAATTGGCCACAAGGGTTTACAAAGTGGCACAATGCATCAATTGCGCCACTTTGTAAATATGGGCCAGGGAAAATGCCACTTTAGCGCCGCCTTAGCGAAAGCAAAATGATGCCATGGCGGCGCAAAGGTGGCGCTAGGGGCTCTTAAATCTGCCCCCTACTTTTGGGTTTTGTCTTACACACTCCACAAGAGTGTCTATGTTTTCCATCTATCTCCCTGGTCTGCTTCTCTTTTCCCCCGCCAAGCTCGTGTACTACTCTGCCTGCTTCACTTTGCTTTTCTGCCCTGGTTTTCTCCTTCTCACCCCTGCCCTTCATGTTGCTTCGCCCCACCCATGCTCTCCTTCTCTCTTGCTACTCCTCCTAACCTGGTACTTCCCCCATTGCTTACTTGACTGTGTGTTTCTTCCTTGTCCATTCCAATTTGCTCTATTGCCTGTTGCTTCTCTGTCCTACCACTGCCCTCCCTGTTGTTTCTCCACACCTGCACCCTCCTGTCTCTTCCCTTGCTTCTCGCCCCACCCCCTGTGTTGCTTCCCCTCACCCGCGCACTCCTCCTCCCTCAACTGTTGCTTCCCCCCTCCCCACAGTGCTTCCGCCCAACCTGCCCCTCCCTGTTGCGCCGCACCCCGTGCTTCAATTTTTTAAAATGTATTGCGTAATTCTGTAGGAGCATGCCTGCGTGGGAGGCATGCCCTCAAAATAAACAAAAGTAACGTTATAGCTCTTTTTTTGTGTTGATTGCCTTTAGCCATGTTCTACAGCACAGCTAAAATCCATTAGCATAGCCAATAGGTCTCTAAGGCCCGACCCATTGGCTTTGCCAGTGCTTGTTGTTTTC
The DNA here is from genome assembly GCF_031143425.1 of Pleurodeles waltl. Taxonomy (NCBI): domain Eukaryota; kingdom Metazoa; phylum Chordata; class Amphibia; order Caudata; family Salamandridae; genus Pleurodeles; species Pleurodeles waltl. The sequence continues at coordinate 421,393,338 of NC_090445.1, read as the reverse complement.
AGTGAGCAACCCTTAGTAAGTAATGCTATGTAGGTTCCGTAGGTGTCTGCACTATGGAACCTAGACTGTGCTTCCTTCCTAAGATCCTATAAAGGACAAAAAATTAAATGGGTGTAATGTAGGAACATGTGTTTGGGCAGAATGAATCAATGGTGAGAACTTAAATTAAACACTGTGTACTTGGGTATAATGGTATTTTGTTTGTTACAGCTAACTGGTTAAAACGGTGGCCACCTCGGCGCCCTTTGCCGCAGCCCCATTGGGAGTGGCATTTTCCACCATTTTATGACTTGAAGTAATCATTTTCCCCCATAGCTGTCCATATTTCCCTTTATGTGGTACCGAAGGGGGTGGCACACGATACGTTAGAGGCGGGCACCTTCTTTTCGGCATGAGTTTTCTCTCTGCAAGACCTCAACCCTTGATGGTCTAATGCCTGGTGTGGCATGCTCGGTATAATCGCGCTCTACATGAAACAAGATCATTTTTAGACACATGAGCTCCTCATGTTCCTTTGCAGTAGTGCTTAATTTGTGCTTGTTGTTTCCTGTGCTGAGCACCGGCACTTATTTTTGAGGGCCGGGGCTTATTCTTCTGCCTCAAGTATTTGCTGCGAGCAAAAGGCACATATGGGAAACACGGAGTAAGGGGAAAACGAAAAAGCGTCTCAAAGGGAGAAAGTAGAAAGCTGCAAGAGTGAGCTGAAGCGGCAGGGAGAAGCTTTATATGGATTGAAGAGGCCTGAGATGGCTTCAGGATTATGCCGCCTCAGTATTCGGTGCTCGCACATTTAATTACAGCAGCAGTGTGTTTATGAGGAGGGCTTTGGGCACCGGCACCTTTTATTTACAAATTAAGCACTGCTTTGCAGTACTAGTTGCACTGCATGAAACCTTGGTGTTTTCTCAGCACTGTTGGGATGGACGTAATTTTAAAACTGAGAAGCATCAAAATTAATATATGCTGTGAATATACTTTTTAGGTCTTCGTTCTTCCAATTGTCCTGAGGAGCCCAAAACGCATCAACATTTCATTTAGAGAGGCCTAAAAAAAATGGGTGTCATTTATATAAATCATGTAACGTACAGGCCAGTGAATAACAGACAGAAAAAGTGCCTAAAGCCTGTACTGATTAAAGGTCCATCCCCGTGTGCTGACTTTAAGCTAATATATTGCTTATAAGTCACAAAATCTGATTGGAAGACTGGAGCATATCCTTGAAAAATTGACATATGTTTTGTGTTTGTAATGCTATGAAACGGTGCGGAGCTTTTTTTATATTCCATGTTTATCCAAGGTGAATTATATGGAGTTATGTGGTACATATGCTACAGTGTTTATAGTTTTTATGTTATTTGTTTTTGTGATGTTATAAGGTTTTCCTCATTCCAACGAGGAGCAACATGAGCACACGGTCTTGAGCTTGCACAAATAAAATGTTTCTAATTTATCTTGGTGATAAACATACCGAAGTACATGATAGTTAATTTGAGTTCTCACCGTTGATTCAATCTGCTGAAAAATGTGCTCCCACCTTACACCCATTTTCTTTTTCGTTCTTTATATGAATGCCCCGGGAATGTGGGGTTATTTGGGCAAACCCCATGAGTTTGTTAACTATCGTTGCTAAGATCCTACACATACGAAACGTATGATGTTGCTATCGTTCCCATACAGAAGAGTCACAGTTTAGCAATTTAGGTTGAATTTTCCGCTTGAGAAAGGCGGAGCAAAGATATAAACTGGAATATAACACACAGCTCCGCCAGCCTCGCCCTCGCCTCCGTCCCACGCATTTGCCGCAACACCGCCGGAGGAAGATCCTTCTCTCACCCCTTTGCCGCCAAGACCTGGAACTCCCTACCACTCCACCTACGCCAGACCCAGGACCTCCTGTCTTTCAGGAAACGCCTGAAGACATGGCTATTCGACCAGTACCCCCCGCCTTGAGACCCTGATGGGTGAGTAGTGCGCTTTATAAATTACTTGATTGATTGATTGATTGACACAACCATAACCCCCCCAAACACACACTCTCTTGAATAATGTTTAAGAAACTTGTTTTCGATTTGAGCAGTTTTATTTGCGGAACAGGGCTGGATATCTTGATTGAATGAACCGGAAGTCAATATACACAGGAATAAACTACTGCAGTAAATCAATGGTGCATCCTGGTATCAGCACAAAGTAGAGTATCTTGGCTGCCAGGGCTACCCTCTTGTGACCTAAGTTGAAGGACTCTACGCCCTGGTAGCGAAACCAACTCTGCTGTTTCCAAAGTCAAAGACAGAGTAGTAGAGGCGGATGAAGACATCACCCAGGATCCAGAGAGGCTCTCCATTCTGTGCATTGAGGTTGATGCTCAGAAGATTCGCAGTGCAATAGCCATTGGACTTGAAGGAAAAGAAAACACATCATCAGGTACAGAACCCATGTTTACATATAAAAACCAAAATAAGTGCAAGGGTGGTGCTAGAGAGGCTGCATGAGCTTTGTGTTCAAAATAGGAAGGGAAATGTGCAGACTATGTCTCTCCTGTAGCATAGCTGGATATTTATTTTAGGGAAGATGGAGATTTGTGAAAGGTTGTTACCTTTTAAAAGCCAATTGCAATCTCTGAGAATGTAGCTAAGGTCTCTGGGCAGGGAAAGGTGTAAGGTCCTGTTGTAAGATACTTTTAAGTCAGTGACTTTAGGAAATGTTGAGGAACCTTGATTAAGTGAGATTGAATGTGAATGTGAATTGTAGTGAAGGTTGCAGGTCCTTGTTTTAGGCAATGTCAAATAAGATGGAGACACTGGTGGAAGGGATAGTTGAGTTCAGAAGATTTATGAAAGCGTAATGTCCCTGGTTTTAGAGTAGTGAAAGCACAGATAAAGAAGGACAGAAGTAAAGCAAATTACTGCATCACTACTAAAGTGGAATTACTTTTCCATACCTGTATCACGTATGCCGACGGTGGGACAGGGAAGGAGATCCCATTGATGACGAAGGAGAGAGTTGGCAAACTTTGGATGTTGTTGCAGTTCACAGTATACTGTAGAAAAAATGGCCCAACAATAATAAATAGGAGAGATAACACAGCATACCAGCTTAACATCTTCCGATCCCACAATGCATATCGTCTCACATTTGTGGTTCTACCTGCCCGCTCCACAGCGGCCTATTTCCTGTCTCTGTTGAACTATGACATTGCTTATGATAGCATGTAATATGGCGCTCAATAACAGTGATCCCTAAATTCCGATGGGACCCTAAAACAATTACTAGGTACATCGAAATTAAACTTTTGTGTTTTTCACATTGAGATTTGGCCCTGAAAGCAACAGAACCCTCCCATGTGAACCCTGTGCGATTCAGCACAGAAACACCAATCCCTGCATGTTATCCACACCCCCACCACAAATGTAGAATCCTCATTGGTTACCTGACCCCAGAATTGCTGCGACGTCCAACAGTAATTCCAGGGTGAGAAAATAAAGGGGTTCATGAGCCCCTCTCACTTGTCTAATCAAATAAACCAATCACCCTACTCCTCCAAGCATGCTTTATAAGACATTAAAATTAGGGGAACCTAGCTATCTAAAAATTATGAAAAAGTCTATTCTCCATCAAACTTGCGTACTTCTCTGGCCTCTGGAGGAACTGAATTTCCTATGGCCAGCTGCCCTTTTTGACCGGTCAGCTAATTACTCAACACTCACTAGTCTAGCATCTAATAACATTGCCAGTAATATCACTTCCTCATCAACCTATTGTCTCAATGTTTGCTTCCCCGCAAGTGTTCCCTAGGTGTTCACAGATATCTAGCCTCAACAAAAAGCCAGTGAAAAACCACTTACCACGCCGTTTGAATTGGCTTGAATCCCCAGGTAAGGCAGAAGCTCGCTCATGTAGGGCTCTGGGATGTTGAGCTGGGTGGTGCCAGTGTCTACAATCGCCTGGCAGCCTTGGCTGCACCAGCCAGTAGCTTGTCCATTGATAGAGAAACTGAAAAGGAATAAATAATGAAAGATAATTTATGGAACTATTTCCCTAGCTCCCGGATCAGCTAATCAAGGAAGGTCCCAGATGGAGTGCTTGAGGTTAGCTCACACCCGACCTGACCATTTTCTGGCCTTTTTGTTGATCATTTAGTGGGGCACGGTGAATATCAGGACACAGTGCAGAAACGACTGCTGTGAGCTGCATCAACGACTGCTTATCCAGTCCACAAATTAATACAAAGAAGTATGCTAGTTCCACCACAACTGAATTGTGTCTCGGGAGCAGCAAGACGTTTCAAAAGATGGCTTGAAAAGGCAATTGGCCTGATTTAGATATTGATGGACGGGTTACTCCGTCACAGGAGTGACAGATTTCCCTTCACCATTGTCACAGGGTAACCGGTCTGCCCGTATATAAATCAGGCCTTATATCCCTTGCTGGGCGTGGCCTTTTGCAAATTGGTGTTATATTAATCAATTGACAATAACATGAGGCGAGATACACACCAGAGGCCTGCCTGGTCGAAGTGGAAGGCATACTTACTCCTGCAGCGCAATCTGCCAGTAAAGTTCTGCACTCAGTGGAGCCCAGTAGATCTGGCCAGTGTAAAGGCTGTTGTCGATGCCTCCAAAGATGACTTCACCAGACTGGCTGGAATTTCAAGTGGGTGAAAAAGTAACGTTACTTATAGTACACTGAAATTCAGATCATGAAAGCAAGTTTGAGGGTACAATAAGAAAACTCCCAGCTTATTAGGAGACTTATCATAAAGTGTGAGGAAATATTTCTAAAAAAAAAAATCAGCCTCTAGGCTCTGTGAGTTATTCACTAAATAAATGAGCCTGATTCTCCTCTTGAGTACTGATTACAACATCTACCCAAGCCTGCCTTCTTGGGACTGTGTTGTCCATTTTTTTCCTTCTTTCCTTTCTCATTTTCTGTCAGTGGCCATGTATGCCTTATTTAGTACAACCTATCAGTTAGTGATGTCACTTTCTGCCTGTGATCTGACAGTCCTCCTTTATTGTCACCTCCTAGGAGCCATCTGATGCCACTTTGGGATAGTGTCTTGGCGGCACATATAGGTTCCCAAGTTTTATGTGTAATGTCACTTGTTAGTTGTGGCCTGGCAATCTTCGTCTGCTATCACCTACGTTTCTGTATTATATCACTCTGTGACTTGCAGCCTTTAAATTTGGTCCAATCCCATGTGACTTCATTGTTGAATCATGGTTGTTGCTTAGTGAAACTCACCTACTTTCACATCCTACTCGACTAAGGGCCTCATTATGAGTTTGGCGGTTCTACCGCAGGACCACCATACTCGCAGCGAGGATGCCACCACCATGTCAGTGAGATCCTCCTGAGGTTATTACAATGTTCCTGCCTTGCTGACCGGCGGGAACATTGTAATACACGGTTCCTGCTGGGCTGCCCATCGTGAACAGTGCTACAATATTGGTCTTGGCTTCCTTATCGTAGCACTCCAGCACCCTCGGAATACACACTGTCTGCAAAGCAGGCAGTGCGCACTCTGCCGGTGCTGGGCAGTGGGGCACCTTGTACTGGCTTTCCGCCAGCTTTTCAATGGCAGGGTGACCGCCATGGAAAGGTTGGTGGAAGGTGGGGTTGTAATCAGCCAGACGGCGCTGAGTTCAGTGCCGCCGTGGCTGGTTACAACCCCGACCGCTGTCAACCCATCGGGAGACACGTTATTGGCGGAGACACCGGTCCCCTGGCGGGTCCGGTTTTGAGGGTTGTAATGTGGAGGTCGGACCGCCACAGTTGTTGAGGTCCGACCATCACTGGGTGGCAGGCGGTCCTTAAACCGCCAGCCTCGTAATGAGGTCACTTTCTGTCTGGTCCGATAGTACTCCTCTGCTGTCACTCTCTATGCCATATCATTTCACCTCTTTGATCTGCTTGTGCTGATGTGCTATAATTTCCTTGCATCCATGTGATGCAATTTCCTGTCTAGACTGATAGCTTCCAACTGTCAACTTTTCATGTTATTCCCTGTTTCCATTTGACACTGTGATTCGACCTTTTGTCTGCGGCCCCCATTTCTTATGTTCGTTCCTATGATATAATTGTCTGTGACCTGCCCATCTTGGAATGCAAAACTTTTCCTAAGTTTCTATGTGATGACACTTCCTTTCGAGGTCTCGTACTCCTCATCTCTTGTACGTGGCTATATGAAGACACTTCCTGTTTATTGCTGAACCCACTTCAACAGATAAAATTCAACGGTTGTTTGCAGACGCCAGAATTACAAACAAGAGACATTAAAAAGTGAAAAGTGTATCTTAATTAAAGTAACATGCTGTTAGATAGCACGATATGTTTGACAGAATTGTTGAAAGCTAGGATAATGGTAGATCATAAAGTTACGATGCCAAGAAAAATGCTTGAATAGGGCAAAATATCTATTGTAAGTTTATAATAGTACGTTAGAATTTGGAGGCTAAGTAGGAGTTCAAACATACATATATAACTCTAGAAGCCAGACCCCGGACTGTGGCCGTGCAAGGTCCTAATGTGGTCTGGCAAAATATGCCTCCTGTGGTCCCATCAGGCCTACAATGTGAAATCAGCCTTACCTGCCCATATACACGCTGAAGACTGGCTCCGTCATCAGGTTCTGCTGCAACATGCCCTGCATAGGGGTGGTCGCTCCACCCACTGACAGGCCCGGGTAGGCCATTCCAAAAATTCCATCAAACTTGGAGTAGTAAAAGTTGGAGCTGGGCTCAGTGATGGTCAGACCGAACTCTTGATTGGTGATGGAGATACCTTGGACCTGAAGAACACACGCGAGTCATTGTCTGAGACAGCAGAAGTATCACACAAACAGGGTGAGGAAGGAGGAGAGGACATTGTAACACTGGGCCTGTCCACTCTGGACATTTCAAGATACCCTGCATAAGCCATGGTTGAGAGTGCTCAATAGAGATGGTGTTGTATATCGCACCCAATAAAATGCGGGTTTATAATTAAACTGTTCCTGTTCAGTTTTTTTGGGGAATAACATGCAAATGTTTATGCTTACTGCACCAAAATACGCACGTCATGGTAAATACCATAGATTTTCCCTTGTTAAATTTCAGTTTATCAAAAGGTGCAAATGTAATTGTACCTGGTTGTTACTGGGTGTGGAAAACTCTGAATGACTTGGAATTCAAACCCATGCGCAAACAGGTGTTTGCACACAAGTGGGAAAGCTTTGGCAACTCATAATCACAACCTACATCTGGCCTCAGCCTCACAAAGTGTCCTGCAACCTCTCACAGACAGCTCGTTCAGTCTGGCTGCTTTAACCAGCCTGCTCTGTCTCACGCACTCCCATACAGACTGTCCAGTCTAAATGCTCCCAAGCTGCGAGGACAGGCTCACCACTCCCGGTATATTTTCTGATGGACCGACGAGTTGAGGACTTACAGTCAGACCATGTCCAGAGAGCCTGGCGAATCAGATCTCTCTCATTCAGTCTGTCCTTTCTGACTTTACTCCTAAGCAGTGACCCAGCCTAATGACTGCAAGATAACTCGTCTATTCTAAGCTTTTACCAAAAAATGTACCTCACATATTTAAATTGTTGACTTGTGTTGATTGTGTTCTCCCACTCTTCTTTTTTTATTTTCTCTATTCTTCGAATTTTATCTCTTCCTAAAATGCATGTTCTTATTATAAATGTATTTCCTTTGCTTGTTTTTGTTTCTTCTCTGTATCGCATCCCTTTTATTTTTTTTGCTTTTCACCCTGATTGTCTTTTTTTTCTTTCAAGGTTGGGGGTAAGCCCCTGTAAACCATGGTACCCACCTTTTACGTTACTCCCTTATATTTTTTAAGTCAGACTTCAGCCAAAACCCTTTGTTTTTAATAAAATTATATGTATAATATACTTAGAGCTTTCAGGCAGCCCCCTTCATCCAGTGGTCTGTACTGAGATTCACATATATCTTCTGCCCACTAAAACATGTCAGCCCACTTCAGCAGTTGGCTAACTTCACTGTGACTAGTGGCACTCTGCCCGTTGACAAGGAGCACATCAAACACAAAGCTGTTCCCTTGAGTGGTACTGACATCTATGGCAATGTCCCCCTTTTTTTTTTTTCTTCTCTTTTTGTCAAACTGTGTGTTAGGAAATTAGGTCCACCCAAATGGCCCATTGTTTCTTAATCTCTAGTACCCACTTTTTCATCTTTTTTGTGATGTTCCCTTTCCCTATAGATTATGAATATTTGTTTTTTTGTGTTTGACTTGTAATGGTGCTTGCTACATTCATAGGGAGCATAATATATTCAATGCATATACTCTAAGAGGGTTTGGTTCCACCTCATGTCATCGGATTCTTTGACTCAAGAATCTTCAGCCATTCACTCGAGACATGGTCAATCATATCTTGGATCAGCCAATCGGAGTATTTTAATATAACTTTATTTCTAGTAGTTTGTGTGTAGCCTCCTGGTTCCATTGGAGTGCTTTAAGGACTATTTTACGTCTGGGGAATACACAATGATCACACTTTTCATAATTTTTGTCATCGGTGCATTGAATACACAAACCCACCCTTTTATATATTGTTTTGCGCTGCAGCAAGTATTTTGATTACGCTTGTCGCAGCACAATTGCGAGTTTCAGACCAACTGTCCTTTTTAATTTTTTTTTTCTCCAGAAACTGTTTTTTCAGACATGTTTCATTTCTAAGTGACAGTTGTGTAGTCCTGTGTAACACCATCCCAGACCGCTCGCCTATGTTATACACTTCCAGAAGGAGCAGCTGGTACTTACTGTCACAGTGTCATAACCAAAGAGGCCGGTGACGCTGCTGGCCACGTTACCGCCGCCGTAGCCCATGGTGAAGCGCTGCCCATTGGACGTGTAGGTGGAGGACTGGCTGGGGTTGAACGTCGGATGGTTAGCTGAGGAGAGAGAAAGCATGGCCACATGAACGTCGTAGATTGCACGCTAATGGTGGTAAATATCGGAGGCAAATCAGGACATATTGCGCAGAATTCTACTCACATTCCCTTTGAACTGGAACACGTTCTCCAGCCTCCATCCCCCACACACACCCCCTCCCCACCATCACCACGATAACCCTGGCATACGCCCATCAGCCAGCAGGCGTCGCCCTCGGGACCCTGCTGCTCAATGAAGGGGCCCGCGGGAAGCAAGAACAACGCTCTAGTCTGCCCGCGGGCCGGTTCGGGGAAGGAAGTGACGGCGGGACAGGGGATTGGAGGAAAGGTAAGTGGGGGTGGGTTTAGGGGGTGGGAATAAAAGGGGTTGGGGTGGAGGGACCGGCCTCTTTCCGCGCTGACCCATCACGCGGTTAGTTTGGCCTCCCACCCACCTGGCAATTAGAAGAAGAGTTTGAAAGGATGGAAGTTAGAGGCGAATGGCAAAGGGGGGGAGGTTTAGTTGTCAGTTAGGGCAGGTTGCAGCAGAGAGCGAGCAGTAGATGGGGGAGGGTGGTGAGTCAGATGCGGGCTTGGCCACCCTTCCAGGGAATAAACAAGCAGGTGAAGGCTCTGAGTGGGGGTACACACGAACCAAATGGGGCATGAAAGGAAAAGGGGAGTGCGTAGGGGAATGGAAACGAAATAAGGGTTTGAAGGGGAAGGATGAGCAAGGAGATGTTAAAGGGAGGGTGCTATTAAAGTTACGGTTTACGTTAAAAAGTTAAGGTTATTTTGCTTATGCAACCCTGTCCTAATAAATGACCTTTTACACTAAAAACAGCTGTCACTGAGTTATTTCCCGACACTCACTGCAGGCCGAGCTGGAGCAGTAGGTGGAGGGAACCCACAGGTTGGAGGAGCCGGTGTCGAAGAGCACCAGGAAGGTCTGGCCAGGGGTGCCGATGCTGATCTGCCCATAGTAGTACGTCTAGGAAGAGAGAGGAGTACACCTGTCGTCAGTGGTCTATCACATTAAACTTATCAAAGCGAGCAAGGAGAAGTGCAACGCATGGACATTGGGAGAATATGCCAAAATCTGTTAAAATATGAAGCGCTCTACACTAGAAGCTGTATGGAGGTGTTTGATAACCTGCTTGTGGATGCCAGCAGCAGCCAGCTGACAGTGAGGAGTGTTCATGCTGTACTTTGGTGCCTGAGAAAACAGCGTTGTAATTGGTCTTTAGGTGAAGACCCCTAATGAACATTTCAGTGGTTACTGTGAAAAAAACGTGTAAACGTATCCTTTGGTCTAATTAAACTATCTGTCACAATGCCTAACAAAAAGAATGAATGAACCAATGGGTATTTTTTGTTTTGCTTACACTTTCACTTTCAGTCACAAATCATATGTTTGAATTTAAAATAAATTCTACATTAAAATGACCGTTTGATAACAAAATTATAAACACTGGTATTGTCCTTAGAGCACAGGGAAAACAGAGGTGGGAGATTAAAGAGAAATGCAAAGCTGAAGTGACAAGGCAGAATGAGGGGAGGGGTAAGACAATGAGAGTGAGAGGGAAAGGCAGGGATGAGATAAAGATCGGGGAGTAAGGACAAGAAAAGAAAAAGAAAGGAATAGCAGAGTGAAAAAGGAGAAAAAAGACAACAAAGATGTGAATACGTTTGTGAACGTCATAAAATAGGCAGTAGAATGAGGGATGGAAAGGGCTTGGGAGATGAAACAGGGAGACAAGGGGTACCAAGGGGGAGACCGGGAGAGCATTTAAAAATAAGGTGCACAATAAAAAAGGAACGCCGTAAATGGGGCAAGGAGGAAGTGGAAAGGAGAAAAAAACTGGATCGAATGAAAGAACTCCGGTGAAATGGGATGAAAATGAGAAATACACTGAAAGGAGTGGGAGAAATTTTGAGAAGTAGAAACACAGGAAGCAAGCGAAATAAAGGAGAGTTACCTATGAAAGGAGTGATGCTAGAGAAGGACAAGGAACCAAAAGGAGACAAAGAAAATGAATGAGGGAATGAGAGCCAGCCTGGCTACCACTGCATTGCACTCACGTCAAAGTACATATATTCGTCAGCAACAGCATAGTTGCTGAAGGTGTACTTGTTGGCTGGGTTGGGTTTGTGCGTTCTCAGGTACTCGTCCAGCACCCCATGATCCCTCATGTTCTCCCGGATGGACTTGTACTTCTGCAGAGGTACCCTGGGTAGCAGAGAGAGAGAACATCTCAGTATCTGAGCTTCCAGCGTCTCATTAATTCAGCACGAGAGCCCAGTTACACACAGAATCATTGGTAATAGAAGCAGAAGGATATATTACAAACCTAGACCACGAACTCATAACAAACAGAGCAACCAACGCTGGAATGGCTTAAAGAATGACATTTCAAAGCATACTGTTTCTCTGGAAGGCGAGTTGGACAGTGGCCATGTTCTCCTAGGATAATCCTCCTCTCATCTGCACCGTGCACCCCAACACACCCTTCTCTGAAGACCCCCATATCCCATGCAGTGTTGCAGTATTCACAACAGGAGGGCAAGAAGGGGGGGGGGGTACAAATACATTTTTATGAAATCAGCACTTACCTCGTGACGTCTTCTCGTCGTCTCGCCTCTCCTGGCTCCTACGTGCGATGGGACCCAGGAAACGGCACAAACCAATCCTGGAGCTGTTTTCATGCTGGTAACTAGCATGAAAGAATCGTCAGAATTGGTGGGAGCGACCACTCTCAGCCCTCACAAGAAGGCTGGAGGCCTGTGCTTTCTAGAGAAGTTTAAAGTGTGCAGTGTCAGGCTGGCCATCGCGAGACGGCCTGCCAAACTGACATGCGCACTTTAAATAAGTGCACAGCTCCCTGCTCGGTAGCAATTGCCCTGCGGTGCTGCAAACTAAAATGGTAATAAAAGACGTTTATTACCATTTTATTTTTCAGTTCTTGGGGCATTTTATTTAGCAGGGAGATGCTCTTCCTCTCTCGTGGAGGGGCCGTCTCTGCAGAGCTGGGATAACTGCTTTGTCATCTAAGACATGGAAACAATGTGCTGCTTTTATGGTGCCGAAGGTAATAGGACTTTTCCACAAAAATACACCTGACCTTCCTAATATAGGCTGCTTTCAGGTGAAATGAAATTATTTTGTGCTATAGTGATCTGCGCGTAGCTCAGTAAAACTGGTACTGCACCACAATGGTATGCCACCCTACCTTTGTGTAGCAAGGATAAATATGTTTATTTTTCCTCGTTTTCTCCTCTTTCTGTGCATCCTGCATCACGCATAGAAGGAAGAAATTGCCTCTCTGGATTGTTTTTGTACAGGGAGAGCTACCTTCCTGCACAAAAACAATCCTGCCCGTAATGCAGGCATCCTTGGTAGGTAGACTGTGCCAGCGCAGGTAGAGAGCTGAAGGGCATCCTATCTTAGTAGATATGGCATTGTTCAGCTGTCTCCCGTTCATGCTAGAAAGCACAGCAAGTTTGCTTGCTGCCTTGCATTGTGTGAACTTTCAGTAAATATGCCCTTTCGGTTTTGTACAGGCAAAACGTTGCAATCGTTTATTTGCCATTATAAAAGCCCATGTGTGCAGCACATCACAGAATTGTGCAGTCACCATATTCTCGCTGCACATCTCTGCCTTTTTTAAGCACGGTTTTTATTGGCACCATCATGATGCTACAGCTTGCATTCAGTGAGCAGCTGTCACAAACATTAACAGGACACATATCTTATGCTTTTGATTACAATAAAGTTTGGAGCTAAAGTGTGAGTCTGGCTCCCCTGATGACGCTTACCCACGGCATAACTTCAGTCTTACATCTCAGGACTTCAGCCTTCCTTTTAATAAAGTCGGGAATGCCTTGCTAATGTCTGGTGTTTTCCCCACGAGCTTGAAACAGGCATCACTGCTGCTGCTCCTTAAAAAGCCTAATGCCGACACAATCCTGAGTGAAAACAGACTCATATCTCTCCTCCCAGCATCTGCAAACATTCTGGAGAAATTAGCTAATCAACAACTGTCCACTTTTAGGGAGCCCAATTCCATCCTCTACGACTCTCAGTCAGGCTTCTGTGCAGGATATAGCACTGAAACAGCTCTCCTGGATGTGGCGGAGTTTGTTAGGGAGAATCTGGATAAGAGCACACCTGTCATGGTGCTGCTTCTTGATTTGTTGGCAGCCTTCCACACAGTATCTCATTACATCTTGATCAACAGACTTGGACAACCTTGGCATTCAGGGCAAGGCTCTTTCATGAGTCAAATCCTTTCTAGGGGGCAAATCCCAACGTGTGTATTTACACCTTTATTCTTCATCTCCCAAACCTCTGCTATTTGGTGTCCCTCAGGGGTCTGCCTGAGTGCCCTCTTGATCAACCTTTACATTTCCCCCTTGGTGGACCTCATCAAAACCTGGGATATGAAGGTAGTGTCTTATGCCGACAACACTCAACTGCTCGTTTCCTTTCAAGACAACTCAGAGGAGGCTTTTTACAATTTTAAAGAGTGCCTCAGTGGAGTTGTGGCTTAGATCGAGGCAAATCCCCTGAAACTTAATTCTTATAAAACTGAAGTTTTGATTTTCAAAGTGGACATCCATCGCCCTCCCTCTGGCGGCTTTCTGAACTTAACCCTCTTCCAACTCCAACCCCTTTGGCCAGAAATCTCAGCATTACCTTTGACTCCATGCTCTCCTTTTCCACTCAAATTAAACAAATCTCGTCGTTCTGTTTCATGAAAATGAAAATCCGAAAGAGATTTCTTCATTTGGTTCCTGAAGAGACTACTACAACAACTGTAGTTCATTTAGTTGTAAGCTGTCGCCAGAACTTACAGTCTCTAGCTTGGCCTCCGTGCATATCTGATATGCAGACTACAGATAATTTAAGACGCAGTGAGTCTCTTGTCGCAATCACGTCTCTCAACATCTGAGACATCTGCACTGGCTTCTGGTGGAACAGTGCATTAAATGCACAGCTTTGATGCAGGCTTTCAAAGCTTTTCATGGAGATGCCCCTTGTTACTTGTGGAACAGACTGGCCCCGTATGCAAGAGAGAGTACTACTTAGGTCTAATAACAGTTGGTTCCTACGGATTCCAAAATCCTCAAAGTCATGCTGTGGCGACAGCTCTTTCACTCTTCTGACAGCTACATTGTGGAACAGCGTAGCACCTAACATGCATTGGGCTGAGTCACTAGCCACTTTCAAAAGGAAAGCTAAGACCTAGTCCTAGATATTTGACACTGTTTAGCTTTTACGATTTCTCTGCTTGTATTCCATTGTCTGCTTGAGCGACAGGACGGTTCTGTTTGAAGCAGCAGCACAATTTCTTAAGTACTGATTGATTGATTGAGTTTGAGCTGCATGCATTACTCAAAAGCTAGTGTCTATGTCATTTCAAACATATAACCCATCAACTCCCTCAACCAGAAAACAGTGGGCCAAGCATTTGTGTTATTCTGTTGCTGATAGGGCCGTGGAGAGCTCAGAGGAGTGCAGAAGAGAGCGGTAGGTGGCATCAGACTGCCTAACCATCTGCCAGGGGAAGAGTGGGACCTTCAGACAGGTCTCAAAATGAGGGAAAGACGCTTCAGCTGCCTTTTTTATTAACAGAAGTTTTTATTTGCAATCATATTGACAAAATCTTGTAGCCTATGACAGATAATAGCATTTCCATATTTTAAATGGCAATGTGAGTCTTATCAGAGCATACGAAGAACAAACTGATCTCCCAATTAACCCCGAGTGCCCCTTCTCTGACTCACTCACTCCCCCTCTGGCCACAGTCAGAAATGTGTTCGTTGCCAGGTGTAAAACTGCTTCACACACAACAACACAAAAGATATTCTTTCACCCACTGGACAATGTCGTACTGTATGTCCATAATGTCATAAAATCAAATCAGTGGATTAAAAGACTTGCAAAGCTCTTGGGTGTGGCGGAAATTCCTTGTTCATATGGCCCTTGATAGATACTCTAACACAGGGATCCAGCATGCTTCAAAATTCAAATAATCAGCAAAAGGGGAGGAACGTACAACAATCAACATTATAGTCAAGCAGAGAAAGCAACAAAAAATCAAAAGAGGGGAATATCTGCGTTCGTTTTTTATTATTGTATAACAATATATGAGAGAGAAAGTCTTTTTTATGTGCATATACAGTTTAATTAAGAAAGAAAAATAATTTCTAGTTAAAATTGGGATTTTTGTATTTTTCAATTATTCAAAGCTACATCTGTCATTAGTTCATGAATCCCAAAATGTCAAAACGCATCCAAGTTCTTCTAAGAGTAAAATGGCTGTATCACATCCTACACATGTTAATGAAATTCCTAGTGCTTCAATTTGATGCTAATGCAAAAAAGGTAAATTTTGATAGGCAAATCTTGTTCGTATTTAGAGCCACACTTTCTACAGGTTTAGCCTTGATCCTGTTCAGAGCTGCAATAATTATAGTTGAGGCAGAGAGATTACCTGACCTAAAAGGGTTTAGAGGTGAGCACAGGTTTAGTTATCAAATTAACATTGAATCTTCAAAATTCAGATATTCTCCCCGAATATTACTTATAAGATGACCCACAAGCGAACATAACAATGGAAAATTGAAGAAGGGTCTTTGCTCTTCCCCCACATAGCTATTGCCAATTTCACTGCTTCAAGACAGCTCCAGATAACTGCCCTGTCATTATTTGACACATATTTAAACTCACTCTGGCTTTCACAGACCAAGCAAAAACTTCACCTGGGTAAATGGTAGGGTTAAGTCCAAAATGTGTTTTAACGTTTTTGCTACCTCTTTGCAGAAGGGTTTTGTGTATTTGGCTTTATCACTAGGAGTGGATGTAAGAGCCTCTTTGTTCAGGTCTCCACCTTGGTGGGCTAGTATTTGGGAACACTGTATGAACTTTAGTAGCCAAGCGTAAAATAGTTTGTAATGGATTTCTCTTGTTTTCATAAATATTGAACATATCCAGAGATTCTCCCTTTCGGCAAGTGAAGTTTCTCTACCCCACCTTGTCCTATTCCTTCTGGTAAGCTCACTTAGGATTGGCCAAGAGTATTTCCTACTATTTAGTGAGTGGACCTTTCTGAGTTAAAAATGTTGTCAATATCTTCTCAAAGGGTGTCTATTTCCTCGGGTATCAGCTAGTCTAACTTCTGGATACATTCCCAGTGTCTGAGCTGAGCATAATGCACTCTCTCTGTTCCGTTAATTGAAAGGTTGTTTTTATTGTGTGAAACGTTTGATTATTCCATTATGAAACATATCAGCAATGTATCTACATCTTCCATCTCACCATATCCCAAAGGGCCCTCGGTTTAGTGATGGGCAGAATTCCGGGTTCGCATATATTGAGGAATAAGGTGATGCATAGGAGGTCAGGGATCCCTTCCTAGGTAAAGAGTCCCACACGTAAAGTGTTGTTAATGAGAATGCTTTAATAGGTGTTGCATGGTCTTGGAGAGTTACATAATCAGGCCACCTCCTGTGACACTCACATTATAGCTTCCCGTTCCATATGGGGCCAGCGAATATCTGTCCCATCTTTAGTAGACTCTATTATATTTTTGCAATTGTGCCGCTCTGTTGTATAATCTAAAAACTGGGAGAGTTTCATGGTGCAAAAGTTTAATGGTGATTCACGGTCAACACCTCTCCAGATTAACCTATTGATTGCTTTCTGTAGGGAAGTAAAAAAAATCTCTTCTGTAGCAAATTTGGAAGTGCCTGTAACAGACAGAGGGGCTCTGGGCAGAAAGTTCATTGTTACCTCATTAATACAGCCCATCCACGAAAGGAAAAGGGAGACCACCAACACAAGTCGTGCCTAATTTCAGTTAGATGAGTGGGGCAATATGTCTTATATGACTCCTGTACATGTAGTGTGATTTTCATCCATGTATTTGATTGGACGCGGTCCATCAGAGTGAGAATCTACTTTGCAGAACCTCCATCTTGACATGTGAAAGGTTTAAATTCAGGTTTACTAACTTGAATATATTGATTTTGAAACCCTTCAAAACCTGGAAAACCTGTTAAATATTGAAGCGCCTCCCCTGGCGAGTGATATAGATCAAACAATGTCAACATAAGGTCGTCCACGAATAGTCTTATTTGTGTGTATCTGCCCTAAAGGATATTTCCTGTATATCTTTTGTGGCCCTAATATGGAATTGTAAGGTTTCTATACTAAGGGCAAATAACAAGTCTGACAACAGGCATCCCTGCTGCATACCCCATTTTAGTTTAAAAAGCCAAGAAGACTGGTCATTCAGTGTTATTCTGACCATAGGGACAGCATAATTGTTCATGATCATAGATTTGCATTTAGGGGCCACGCCTATCTTCCCCAGGACCAACATCATACCATGCCAGTCTAACCAGTTGAATGCTTTCTCTCCATCGAGAAAGCGCAGAATTGCAGACATCTTTTTCTTTACAGCTTTTTCGACCAGGTTGACAAGCGGGTGGGTATTGTTGGGTGTCTGACTGGTCTGAAAAGAGGTTCGCAGGGAGTATGTCTTCCAGTAGGTTGACTAGCGTTTGTTTTTATACAGTTTGACATCAAGATTTAGCAATCGATTTGGCCAATAGGAGGCAAACTGACGATATCCTTCACACAGAAGGGCAAAATTGATGATAGACCCCCCACCCCCATAGTGGACACATCCCAGGAACGGCGTCCTGCTGAGCTGATATCTGAAAGCTTTCATACTGGAGAGAAGGAAATAACGTACATGCTATATGGCACAGTTCATGTAGTCTTTAGCGAATTGTTTTCTATACTTCCTTCCCAAGGGTTCTTGGAAAAGGTAGTTTTATTGTTGAACACTGCTGGAAGTATTAAAGGGATAGAAAGTCTGAGCATAATGCTCGCCACCGTGTCCTTAATAGAATTAAAACTTTCCTTTACATAAGCTAGGAAATTATACATTTTGTTCTAACTGGCCCTGGTAATATGTTCCTTCTGGGAGGGGAGTGGTGCCCTTCGGCTTTCCACGCAAGTAGCTGTATGCTTGCATTGCACATACTAGGCATTATTTTTGGTTATATTGACACTTGCTCCTGGACCATAACATACTAATTATGTGAGATAACAGATGGGAGTGTTCCGCTACTTTTTGTATACACGAAACATTAACTATATCCGATTAATTTCAGAAGTTATAAATTAATTCATCCAACCATACATTTTTCATGGTAGGTTTTATCTCATCTATGTACATATATATATAGATAGGTATATACACAACCCTTCTCCCTATCCATTGCAGAGGTCAGGCGAAAGGCCCCCAGTTTTCCTTTGTATGTCCAAATTAAATGAGTTACTGATGAGGGCGCGTGTTGACACCCCTGTCGTTAGTCCAAGGTGGCCCTTATTGTTGAAGCACTTCACTTTTGTATGAGGTTGGAAGTAGACGTGTTCAGTAGGCTGTTCTTGTGTATAGGGCTAAGTGGGTACATACTGTATTAGTGGTCTGAGTTGGAAATATGTTGATATGGTCTGGGGGCAGAAGCTTCATTAAGCCCCCGCTCTAGCAGCTTGAGCGGGGGTGGATGCCACTGAACAGTTCAGAATAATACAAAATATTTAAAATGTTATTTATGGCATCTTTCACGATGTCTTGCAGTGGAAAGAAGGGAAGGAAGGAGGACTGGAGTGAAGGAGAGATGATGAGAGGGACGAAGAAAGGATGGATGGATACAGAAATGGAAGATGGAGAAAGATGAATAGAGCGAACAGGTAGTAATGGTTGAAGGAAGGTAAGATGGATGGGTGAATGAAAAGGAAAGAAGCAAAAAGGCAAAGAAGGATGAAGAGATTGTAGAATTGGAAAAAAGAAAGAAAGAGTGGAGCGATAGATAAAAACAAGGCAAAAAGATGGCTGGATGAATGAAAATACACATAGAAAGAGAGAATGAAAGCAAGATGAAAAAAAAACAAAGAAGGATAGCGAAAGGAAGGGCAAAAGACAGTAAAAAGGATGAGAAAAAGAAAGTAAATCAATTTAAGAATTTTAGAATTCCATCAGGAGGGCAAACTCCTGAACAACTGGAGAGTTAACTTGCCTCACGTGCTCACTCAGAGCTGTTTGGGACATGGTTTAAAGTAGGGAGTATTTTATTTTCCTGATTACTCCCTTGTCTGGGTGGAACATAGTTTGTACAGGATTTGGAACATTATTTGTACGGGATTTGAGGTGGACACAAATTTTCTGTATGTGGTTTGAAGTGGATAGAAGTACTTCATGCAAACAGCATGTCAGACCTCTTTTATTTCTGCTTTGCGTTTGTGAAAAGTACTCAGAATGGCGTTCATTACATGTAACAGCTTCCTTTCTCCCACTAATATTCCGAGTACAAATAGTACTACATGTGATGAAAAGACCATACCTTTAATTGTCTTTCGTTCAAAAATATGAAGCATGTTGACAAATGGACATGACTTCCTGACAATTGATTCCGAGTTTTGGGCAAGCAAACACTTAGTGATGCACATCCTCAACCTAACCTGCGTAACCCACCTCACCAGTCTGACCAGCAGTGGGTGGCACTCAATTGCCAGGGTCGTCCTCTTCAAGTCTATGAGCTCTTAGTCAACACGGACCTGCTTCCAAGGAGTGCCTTCTTCGCACACATCTGTAGGTCTGCTAGGACACTCCAGCTCAGATATATTATTCTCCTCACCAGCCCCTCTGAGAGCTGGAAACAGACCTGTGAAAGGCTCAGCCACCTCATAATTCAACTCTTAGGTCAGATATTGTCTGCACAGGGTTGCTCCCAAAACCAGACAGCTTATGTCTTGAAGTGTGCAATAATCCAGCTGCAATACTCACCTCACCAACCCCTCAGAGAGCTGGAGACAGACCACCGCCAGGATAAGCAACTTCATGGTGCTGAGCTCGATGGGTCAGCTGCTGGACTAGAACTAGTTGATCACCGCTCCAGGATCTGGGCTCGACGGACAGTGGCAACCATTGCTTTTTAAAGGTACCGAGATCTCACTATCAGTGTTCCCTCCCACCAATTTAGTCCCCTTCAGTGTTCATATCAAGCCTTCAATTGAGAGCCAACATTTACTCAGGTAGTTTTCTTTGGTTGAGCTATCAGGGGTCGTGGATCTTATCTGTCCTTTCCACAGGAAAAGCCAAGGCAAACAAAGACTAAAAATAGGGAATCTCTTTCTGCAAAGTTTGTGTGCCCAGAACAGAACTTTGGTGTTATCAGAACCTTATTAAACAAATATTTAGATTAGCATCCACGACTTTCAGATGCCCGTTTGCCCATTTTTAAGGACTTGGAAGGTTTTGACTTTTTATGAATTGCCTTTTGCAAACACTTCAAACTGAGATCTGCCACACAGCTGAGATCTCCTGTCACAAATATGGACATTTCCAGAGAAGCTAGTGCCTCTTGTTAGGCATATTTATAGAGTGTGGACCTGGCCCCAAAGAGAAACAAGGGGTGATTTACAAGATGTATGGAGCAATTGGACTATGAGTCCCACATCTTCACTTGCAGAACACATTCATAAACCTTTATAAAATTGGTAAAGTGGGCTAACTGCAAACAGAGTACAAGTGGCAAAGTTGGGGAGGCACAGCAACAAAGTGGGAATCAGTCCAAGTTGGGAAGAAGATGTTTAGGAGATGGGTCCTTTCAGAATTGTTATAGGGATGGGAAGAGTTTAGGGGCATATCGTTTAATTGTTCTCAAATATAAGAAAGGCCTACTTCCATGTCTGTTTTTGCAATTTAAGTTTTTTTAAGGTTGAAAATGTGAGTTGTTCAATTTTGGATGGAGTATTTGTCTGAATAGTCTTGTAGATCATGCTAAAAGCTTTAAAAGCTTTGATGCGTGATAGCAGAGGTGGTCAGTGTAGTTAATGCATGCTTGAGTGATTGATTGTTAGAAATTAGGTTTCTGGTTTGCAGAGGTGTGCAGCCTGTCCAAGCAGGAACCACAGTCCTAGTCAGGGTAAGTCACAAACTCGCCCTAGGTTAACCTAAGCTCACCCTATGGCGGCTTTGCACAGAGCAGTCAGGCTTAACTTAAGAGGCAATGTGTAACGTATTTGTGCAGCACCTCAAACAGTAAAACAATGACAACACCACACAAAATGATACCACACCTGTTTAAAAATAAAAAAAACTCAGTGTAAGTGGTAAAACTAGACCAAAATGAAAAAAATCCAATAACTAGAAGTTGTGGATATGAATTTTTAAAGAATAAATGTAAAATAGCGCTTTGAAGCAATAAATGCTTAAATGGGAAATGTGGTCATGCTGGACAGGGGCAAAGTCAAAAGTTCAAGTTGGCCATGATGGAGCACGGGCCGGAGACAGGGATCCACGTGGGCCCGCTGAACCAAAGAACCTTGATCCAGGATGCATAGTTGACAGTAACTATTATCTGGTAAAGACTATATCTAGCTGTAGATTCCTTACACCCACCCATACCTGTCTGCTCTGCAGACTCATTTAGTAGAGTTAGGGTGATTCCTTTCAGGGCCCTAGTTTGGACACAATCGTCAGTTCATTTCGTGACCTTCTGGTGTGAAAAGTCATGAAAAAAGTAACTGACATCCACACGCCAGGGTGGCGTCTATATAGGTGACTGTAACATCACCTACACAGTGGCAACGATGGCGCCACACAAAACCGAACGAGGCCACCTGATGGCGCGTGTAGAGGTACTGCTCAAGCAAAAATATCCAGGTCCAGTCTGATGCCTGGCAAAATTCAAAGGTAAGGAATCTGTAGCTAGCCCTAGTCTTTACCAAATAATACTTTACCGAAGGTAAGTAACTTGTTCAATAAGGTAATCACAATGATATCCTATGGGAGAAATAGGCTTTGCTGCAGTGAAAACGATTTTTTTTTTTTTTCACTACCAGGACATGTAAAACTTAAAAGTACATGTCCTACCTTTTAAATACATTGCACCCTGCCATCTGGGTTGTCCAGGGCCTACCTTAGGGGTGACCTATATGCATAAAAAGGGAAGGTTTGGACCTGCTAGGTCAACATGGCAGTGTAGAACTGCACACACAGGCTCTGCAATGGCAGGCCTAAGTCATGGTTAGAGGGTTACTTAAGTGGGTGGCATAGTCAGTACTGCAGGCCCACAAGAATGAAATTAAGCCCATATTTACATCAATTTTTGTGACCCAACAGCGGTGCAAACCTCTAAATCGTACTTTTGAATCCACGCGAAGTCACTTTGCATGGCTTTGAATGGGCTCATAAATATGAAGTAATGCAAGGCAGCGTAAATCTCTGTGTTGCCTTACTCTGGGAAGCGTTCTATGAGTGGTGCGGTGGGTGTTCCATGCAACACCAATGGATTCTGATGCATCCCCAGATTTACAAGACCTTGGAAACCTGGGAATGTGCCAAAATAACGAGAAGAAATATGACTATTTCTCCTTGTTTTTTTCCTATTTTTATGTGTGTTGCATTCTGCAATATACATAGAAAGAGGAAAAACCTCCCAGGATTGTTTCTGTGCAGGAAGGTGCCCCTTCTGCTCTGAAAAACAATCCTGCATGCAGGATTGCAGGATGCCTGTGTTTGACGCTAGGCTGCCAAAACTGCGCAAGTGGAAAAGACAGGAATGCACAGCATTACTTAAATACAGCGCATTCCTGCCCTTTCCCTTTAATGCAGGACAGCACAGCAAGGTGACTTGCTGCACTGCCCTGCACCATAATCTCCTAAATGTGCCCCTTAATTTACATGCCCTAGGCACATGTAGTGCACTTTAATAGGGATTTATAAGTAACTTAAATATGCCAATTGTGGTTAAGCCAATGTGACTATGATTTAAGGGAGCAAGTAGAAGCATTTTAGCACTGGTTAGCAGTGGTAAAGGGCACAGAGTCCTAAAGCTATCAGAAACAAGTTCAGAAAAGTGGACAAATCAGGCAAAAGGTGGGGGGAAGACCACTCCAAGGCTGCCTGGTCTAACAGCAATATATTAACTTTATTCTTGGTTGCTGATTAGGCAAGATTCTGTATGGGCAGTAGTTTCAAGGATGTCACTGTGGTATTTGTTATACCAACCATCCTGCCTGCCTGTGTGAGTAGATAAAGGCCTGGACTACAGAGTAGGTGCTGCTTAACGGAAAAACCACTTGGGTTGATTCTGTAGGCTGAGAAGGACTCAAAGAAAGAGCCTAGCAATATGATACAAGTCAAATAAGGGAGGAAATGTATTCCTGTTGTCACGCCATCCTTTAACCAGTGTGTGCCACTGAAAATGAGAACAACATGTCTTGGTGGGGTTGAGGAGGATGAAACAGAAGACCAACTTTGTTGATTGACTGGAGTCTGGCAAGACTTAAGCTTATCAATGGCACTACCTGAGGACACTCTGTATATTTTTTGTGTTATTATGTTTGTGAAGGGTGATGCCCTAATGGGCAAGTAGTACTTACCCTGTGACCATGGAAAAATGCATAGCCCAAGGTATTTACCCCTGAGTGATAACACTGATGGCAGGGGAAGGGGTCGGGATCTGGCAAATTCCATTTCAACAAACTGGTGTTATACAGTAAGGAAGTGAACCTCCTGTGATGGCCATGTTTACTAAGTGTTTTTGTTAGAGCCAGGCAGCTGACATGTCAGAAAGTACCTAGAAACAATGGCCATCTTTGTCATGGAGCATTCAAGCTTTGTCTACCACATGGATGTTGTCTATGTCTGTACTGCAACATACTCTGAACTCAGTCTAATATGACTTGAGTAGTTTGTACTTGTCAAGGTGTTCTAGGAGCTGGTTGGTGATTGCCCTTCTGTGTATTCCTAGGATAAGAAGTGGCTGATGTTGTGGAAGTTGAAGAGATCATCACCGTCTAAGTTTCTTCTGACCACAAATGATCAAAATGTGGCCTGGTTTTAGAGAAGGGACTATGCCTATCAATATCTTGAGAAATGTTGAGGGACGTCTTGATGACTGAGGTCGTTAGAATGCTGCCATTTAAAGTAGGTGTTTTCATGAAGTTGATGATATTGACAAGAGATCGGATGGATAAACCATGCAAACAAAGCACTCAAGGAAGAATCTGTGAGGCGTTAGTAGATTGCTTTTCCGTGTGTCTGCTTTTGACATCAAAGTCATGAAGGAGTGTGTTGATTATTTTAGTGACATTTTCATTTATTGGACTGGCTGTTTTGACAGTGTGAAGGATGTGAGAGAGGAGAAGATTGGAGCAGTCCTTGAAAGCTTTGAATAGGACCATTGTTACTGGCTGTGAGGACGGTTCGGTGACAGTTGTCAGTTTTGTATCAAGTCATGAGCGGTGTGAAGCTTTTGGATGCTGCTTTGAGAGCTGGGCAATGTGGTTTTACATTTGCGGATGTCTTTTGTTGATGTTCAGTTCGTGGTTTTACTAGGGTGCTGATGATTTAAATTTGTCTTTTCTTCCTAGTGATGGACTGTGGACGTTTGCCAGCAATAGAAGGTTGGTATTGAGGAGAAGACAGTTGTGATTGTTATCAATTGCAAGAGAGTGAGGGATGAAGGTTTGTTAAAGTGTGGTTATGGAGAAAGTGGGCTGCCCTTAAATGAGATGGATAATAAATATTATAGGGTGGTCAGACAAGTCTAAGGGGATCTGGAGAAATGAAGGAGGGTAGTGCAGAGTTAATGATGTTTAGTGTGTGGTCTTTGGAGTCTGTCGGTGTTTTGATGCAAGAGGCAAGTTTAGCTAAGGTGATGATGCCAACAAAATGTTTGCATAACTTCAGTATTGTGGACTGCAGGAATATTGAATTTTTTAGATAGATATTAATAGTGTTGGCAGTAGATATAAATTTAGAGAGGCCGGTAATGAAGTGTTAGCTGCAGCAGAATGGTAGATTAGATGGTATTGGATGGTCTGGAGTGTTGTGGGTGCTAGCCTGATAACATAAGTGAATGAATAGGAGGAGGTACTGAAAGTGTTGTGATTGATAGGAAGGTCACCTCCAAATCTGTGCATGCACGGTTGGTAAATGAACTTGTAGATGTCAGGGATGAGGAAGAAAGTGGGGCAAAGTCATTTGTAATAACAATATCTTTCCCAGAAGACCTTAATAGCCCATAGTTTCATCGGGTAGTGGGTGTGCAGGCCTTTGACACTCATAAAACCCCTTGAGATACCTTCATATTATAATGCAGAGTTGACCTTTGGGAGTGGTGAGGGGAGCATGTATTAATGATACTTAGAATTATAGAGAGTTCAGAGTGGCAAGGAGAATTGCTTTTCTATAACTGAGAGTATTTGTGTGTAGAATTAAAGGATAACAGTCTTGAATAGGGGTGAGAGATGCTTTATATTACTGTTGAATCAGCATGGACGGAACTCGTATGAGCAAGGTGGGGGCTGCATGCAAATCTAAAAAAAATTGATTTCCAAATGTTTGAGTTTGCCATAGGTCAATATTTAAGGGCTTTGTGGTGCAGGACAGGGCTAGAAGTCACCTTGCTACGCTGCCCTGTGTCACAGGGAAAGGGCAGGAATGCACTATATCCATGTAATATGGCACATTCCTGCCCCTTTCCTCTATGCCCCCGTCCTTTTGGCAGCCTAGCACAAAGGCAGGCACCTTTGGACCATGGTACAAGGGTGGCTGCATTGCATGCAATATTGTTTTTTTACAGGAAGACACACCTTCCTGCATAAAAACAATCCTGAGAGGCTTTCTGTGTGTGCTGCAGAACATATTTCCCCTCGTTACGGCTCTCCTGGGGAGGCATATTATTTTGGCACATCCGAGGTTTACAAGTTCTTCTATGTTATAAGTGGAGTCTCTAGTTGACAGAGGTATACACCCTTGTCCAAACAGGGACCACAGTCCTAGTCAGGGTAAGTCACAACACAATCCAAATTATCCTGTGCCCACTCTCTGGTAGCTTGGCACTGAGCAGTCAGGCCTAACTTAGAGGGAAATATGTAAAGTATTTGTGCAATAAATCATACTGTAACACAGTGAAAACACCACAAAAGCACACCACACAGGTTTAGAAAAATAGATAATATTGATCTGAATATAATAAGGTAAAAATTACAGAGATCCAATATGTATAAGTTGAAATATCACTTTTAAAAGGTTTAAAAGAGTCTTAATCCTTGGAAATAGACAGATGTCTCTATTGCACACAGTACCTGGTGTGCGTAAAAAATAACGGCGCACGGAGACTGCAGAGGAGGAGATGCGTGGAAAAATAAGGTGTGCGTCTGATTTTCCAGCATGGCACAGATGATGCGTTGTTTCTTTCCACGCTGCAAGGAGTTTGAGTCGTTTTTCGGCGCGCAGTCTTGGTTCCTCACTGCAATGCGGGGATATTTTGATGCCCACGGACGATGAGAAGAAAATCCTTTACATGCTGGAAGAAGGCACGGGCGCTGCGTCATTCCGGTTAGCTCTGCAGCGATTTCTCGGTCACAATGCAGGCTTTGCGTCGATTCCGGCAGGCGGTGCGTCGATTTTCAGCGCATAAGGAGTTTCCTGAAGAGATGAAGTCTTTTTGGTCTGAGACTTCAGAAAACAGGAGGCAAGTTCAATCCAAGCTCTTGGAGAGTACGTTTGGGGAAGGTAGAGGCCAGCAGGGCAACAGCAGGGTAGCAGTCCTTCTCAGCAAAGCAGTCCAGATGAGTCCTTTGGGCAGTCAGGCAGCTCCTCTTACAGGGTGTAGGTGCTGCTCCAGAAGTGTCTGATTTGGTGGGGTCAGAGACCTAGTTTATATACCCAAAATGCCTTTGAAGTGGGGGAGACTTCAAAGAGTAGTTTTGAAGTGCACAAGTTCCCCTTTCAGTGCAGTCCTATCTGCCAGGGTCCCAGAAAGGGGTTGGGCAGTCCAGTGTGACGGCAGGCCACCGGCCTTTGAAATGTAAGTGTCAGGCTCTCCACCCTTCAAGCACAGGAAGACCCATTCAATGTGCAGATGACTGCAGGTGTGGCTGAGTGTCCTGTGTTTGTGGTTGTCTGGGTGAAATGCACAAGAGAGCTGTCAACCAGCCCAGACCAGACATTGATTGGAGACAGGCAGTAAGGCACAGATTGTTATGCCGCGGCGCTCACTGCGGTGCTCGCCGCGGCCGCAGGCTCAGGTTGCCGCGGCGCGGCACGTCAATCTCGCCGCGGCCGACGCCCCGGTCGCGAGGAACGCCGCGGCCGGCGCTCGAGTTACGGCAACCACCGCGGTTGACGCTTGGGTCGCGGGGAATGCTGCGGCTCAGGCGCAAACCAGGGAGGCTCCTAGGAGCCGGTTTAAGGGTCGCGGCACTCGCCGCCTCCCTTATTATAAATTGTACCGTAAAGGCAGACGCGGCATGGCCGCTTACAGCGCGTGATGCGCCTTACCGTTTCTTGCTTGTTTTCATACTTACCGATATCCTGGGAACGAAACAGAACCCTTACACATGGTGCACTTTATACTTGTCCCTTCTTCCTCCCAGCATGCTGACCACTTCCTCTCTGCCCAGCATGCATTGTTAGACGCACATAACTGATTCACCATTGTTTTCTTTTCCCCAATCCAAGATGGTGGTATTTCTACTTCCTGCTTTCTACTTCCTGTCTAAGGGTATATAAAGGGATCTCAACTACTTGTCCATTGCGTTGCAACACTCCTTGGTGGTAGTCACGCTCTGATTGCTCTCCTCCTGCGAATCCTGTCTGTTCCTGTCCTGCCTCGTTTTTTCCAGTCTTCCTGATTTTTGGTCCTAACGTCCTGGTGTCCTCCTTCCATTTCAGGGAGTTCCTGTGGAGGTTTTTTACCCTACTGGGGTTTTTCCTCTGCGACTCCTTCTGGAGGGCACGGACTGTAGTGGTTGCTCATACCAAACAGCACCGTGGCTACTGGAAAGGGGTCGCCCTTACCTCGGCCAGAGCAGAACCTGCCGGAACAAGGACCGTTCCCCTACGCCTCTCATCCTCGACGGTAAGACCACGGAAACTCGTGACACAGATGGTTTTAAGTGCAGAGAAATGATCATATTCTAAATGTGGCATTTCTATAATAGTAATATAAAATCCAACCTCACCAATAAGCAGGATTTTCTATTACCATTCTGACCATACTAAATATGACCTGGTTACCCCTTTCAGATCATAATCTACCACCCAAAAGTATATGAAGGCAGCCCTAATGCTAGTCTCTAAAAAGGAGCAGGCCTCACAGTAGTGGAAAACAAATTTAGGAGTTTTCCACTACCAGGACACATAGAACACACATGTACATGTCCTGCCTTTTACCTACACAGCACCCTGCCCTGTGGGTTACCTACGGCATACCTTAGGGGTGACTTATATGTAGAAAAAGGGGAGTTTAAGGTGTGGAGAGTATTTTTAAATGGCAAGTGGAAGTGGCAGTGAAACTGCACACACAGGCCTTGCAATGGTAGGCCTTAGACATGGTTAAGGGGCTACTTATGTGGGTGGCACAACCAGTGCTACAACCCCACTAGTAGCACTCAATTTACAGGCTCTGGTCACATGTAGTGCACTTTACCAGGGACTTATAAGTAAATCAAATATGCCAATTGGGGATGAACCAATGTTACCATGTTTAAGGGAGATAGCATATGCACGTTAGCATTGGTTAGCAGTGGTAAAGTATGCAGAGTCCTAAAACCAGCACAACAGTGTCAGAAAAGTGGAGGGAGGCAGGCAGGCAAAAAGTTGGCGGATGATCACCCAAAGCTGTTAGGTCTAACACTGTACATTTGTGAATACAGCAAAAAACATGGATGTTGTGTGGGAACACCCACGCAACATCCATGGAAACACCTCCCTGGTGCAAAGTAATGTAACGCAGAGTTTTGTGCTGAGTTACATTCCTCAAGATTTATAAAACCATGCAGTCCCACACAAGGTGGTCTTGCATGGCTTCATAAATCTCACTTAAGGTTTGCAACGTTCTTGCACTCCATTGCGTGGTGCAAGAGCGGCGCAAATAGGCCATAAATATGGCCCCCAGTTTCCTTGCTGGATTCTTAACGCTTCTGATTTCTGAACAGACTCAGTATTTCAGTCCTTAAGGAATCAATTCTCCTAGATATTATTGAAGTTCCACAGACTATGCTTACACGCTCACAGAATCAATAGACATATCTGAGAGTAACTAAACTTATTTCACCATATTTCCAGCAAGGTATCACACTCCTGATCTTTCTGAACATCTTTAAGGAGTTCTTTAAAATTCAATAGTGGGGACTGTGAGCTATAGCCACCATAGCCCCAAATCTTTAGAGCTAAAGGGAAACCAGAATACGTATTTCTGAGGGTATAATCCACCTTCTTATACATGGATTGCTGAGGAAGTTTTCTTCAGCCATTGAAGACCTACTGATCAAACTCGCCATGCTGAGTCCACATGGATAGTGTTAGGTACCCTCCTGTAAATCTGTCCATGAATATAGGGAAAGTAATTCAATCCACATCCTTCCATTCGTTCAGGACAACATCCATAACATATTTGTGAATTGAAACATCCCCTTTGTGGGGTTTCTTAAACTGGCTCAAGACATTATGCTTGGAAGATCCTGCTTCTTCCACTGGAAATCTCATGTTAATCCTCATGTGGTTTAAAAAATCAGGTAGTAACTTCTTTGAACTGTAGTTCCCCTTTTGCTCCAGGGAAGAAGTAAATGTCCCATCTGACAATTCTGAACCAGAAAGGACAGAGTACAAAGGGGGTCATTCTGACCCCGGCGGTCATGGACCGCCGGAGCCAGGGTTGGCGGGAGCACCACCAACAAGCTGGCGGTGCCCCGCAGGGCATTCTGACCGCGGCGGTTCAGCCGCGGTCAGAAAGGGAAAACCGGCGGTCTCCCGCCGGTTTTCCGCTGCCCTGTAGAATCCTCCATGGCGGCGCAGCTCGCTGCGCCGCCATGGGGATTCTGACACCCCATACTGCCATCCTGTTCCTGGCGGCTCTGCCGCCAGGAACAGGATGGCGGTATGGGGTGCCTGGGGGCCCCACTTTGTATTTCAGTGTCTGCTTTGCAGATACTGAAATACGCGACGGGTGCCACTGCACCCATCGCACCTTCCCAGTCCGCCGGCTCAATTCTGAGCCGGCGTCCTCGTGGGAAGGCTGTTTTGCACTGGGCTGGCGGGCGGCCTTTTGGCGGTCGCCCGCCAGCCCAGTGCAAAACCCAAAATACCCTCAGCAGTCTTGCGACCGCGGAGCGGTATTTTGGAGGGGGGAACTCTGGCGGGCGGCCTCCGCCACCCGCCAGGGTGAGAATCAGCCCCAAAGACTCCTGCTCCAAAGTGCCTGTGCTGCCAGCCCTTTTGTTCCTCAAAGGGGATTTAAGGGGGTGATTCTCACCCTGGCGGGCGGCGGGTATTTTGGGTTTTGCACTGGGCTGGCGGGCGACCGCCAAAAGGCCGCCCGCCAGCCCAGTGCAAAACAGCCTTCCCACGAGGACGCCGGCTCAGAATTGAGCCGGCGGAGTGGGAAGGTGCGACGGGTGCAGTGGCACCCGTCGCGTATTTCAGTGTCTGCAAAGCAGACACTGAAATACAAAGTGGGGCCCTCTTACGGGGGCCCCTGCAGTGCCCATGCCATTGGCATGGGCACTGCAGGGGCCCCCAGGGGCCCCACAGCACCCCATACCGCCATCCTGTTCCTGGCGGAACAGGATGGCGGTATGGGGTGTCAGAATCCCCATGGCGGCGCAGCGAGCTGCGCCGCCATGGAGGATTCTACAGGGCAGCGGAAAACCGGCGGGAGACCGCCGGTTTTCCCTTTCTGACCGCGGCTGAACCGCCGCGGTCAGAATGCCCTGCGGGGCACCGCCAGCTTGTTGGCGGTCCTCCCGCCAACCCTGGCCCCGGCGGTCCATGACCGCCGGGGTTAGAATGACCCCCTAAGTATCTAAAATTAACATAGATCTTAAATTCTATTTGCCTGGTCCTCTGCTTATTTTGGCTAGAGGTCATGAAGGTACAGAAGCTTTTGACGAAGAGGGTGAGGGAAAACAACGCCTCTTCCATGAATGCTTCCCAATTGTGGGTCCCTAAATAATCCAAAATGTCCATGACACTTTCACTCCGGGGTAGAAAATGCTCCTAAATCAAAATACATGCGGCACACCACACCACACCACACCAAAACCACGTGTTGTTCTTACGGCATAAGTAAAAGAAGACTCAAGCCAACATCGAGGTCACTTGCCTCCTTCGGCATTAAAACAGAAAGTATGTGCATGCGTGGAGTTAACCAGTCATACAGACTGCTTTCCCACATGCATGTGTGTAGGAGGCTGGCCTGGCTTGTAGTGAGTACCAAGGGGTACTTACACCTTGCACCAGGTCCAATTATCCCTTATTAGTGTAGAGGGGTGTCTAGCAGCTTAGGCTGATAGAAAAGGTAGCTTAGCAGAGCAGCTTAGGCTGAACTAGGAGACGAGTGAAGCTCCTACAGTACCACTAGTGTCATATGCACAATATCATAAGAAAACACAATACACAGATATACTAAAAATAAAGGTACTTTATTTTTATGACAATATGCCAAAAGTATCTCAGTGAGTACCCTCAGTATGAGGATAGCAAATATACACAAGATATATGTACACAATACCAAAATATGCAGTAATAGCAATAGAAAACAGTGCAAACAATGTATAGTCACAATAGAATGCAATGGGGGCACATAGGGATAGGGGCAACACAAACCATATACTCTAGAAGTGGAATGCGAACCACGAATGGACCCCAAACCTATGTGATCTTGTAGAGGGTCGCTGGGACTGTAAGAAAACAGTGAGGGTTAGAAAAATAGCCCACCCCAAGACCCTGAAAAGTGGGTGCAAAGTGCACCTAAGTTCCCCAAAGAGCACAGAAGTCGTGATAGGGGAATTCTGCAGGAAAGACCAACACCAGCAATGCAACAACGATGGATTTCCAGACGAGAGTACCTGTGGAGCTGTAGTGTGGTCAGTTTTACGTATTCGTTGCGCTTTAGCTTCAGGCTTTAGGCCTTTATGCATTTTGCCCTGACTATATTTTATTAATTTGCTGACAGCTTAGAGCCTCTGTGCACTTTGCTCTACATGCTTTTTATTAGGCTTCGTACTGTTATTTTTCGAATAGCCAGTTCTACGGTGTTGTTTTTCTATTCATATCACACTGTTTTGCCTACTTCAGCACTGGAGTTCTCCATAACATTTACTCTGTGCTTCAGTCAAGGATACAGTCTGGTACATTGCCGATAGACGTGGTAGGAGTTTAGACTTGGCATTCCTGCGTAGGGAAATTTTGTGATCACGATGACATGTTAGTTATAAAATCACTTCCTTGTCCCAATACACGCAAGAGGGAGATTCCGACCAGGGAACCACAACTAGACGCTGACTGCCTCGTTGCAGATGCTGAACCAAGATCACAGGTCTTTGCTCAGGTATGAGGGCTGATGTCTCCACAGTGATTCTAATAGGCAAGCTAGAAGCTTAACATGCTGTGCTCTAAATAGAACAAGCAGAGGGAGAGTAGAAACTGTTAGACAATATGATAGCTTTGTTCTTATGTTTTACTCTCCTGGTGACTATTTCAATCCTACTGTGTTGTATCGTTCTGGTTATTGCGGCTCACGCCTTAATATCTAAAATACAGTCGTTTTATTAAAACATTATATAAAACTTATACTGTCTTTGTCATTTGTATATGAGATCATATTGTAAATAAGAGAGTTGGTTTGGATCTGAGTAACCACGACTTCCCTGAGAAGTTCCAAAGATGTCATGCGCTCGGCTGCCGAATTATTCCTTCCACATGGGAGAAATAAGGCACTGCTAGTTAGCCGGAGCAAAAACCGGATTTAGGGTGACAGAGTTCTTTACACGTGGGTCAGACTCAGTCCCCCACACCGTTATCGATCCTGCTGCCTAGAAATCCAGTAGTCTCATTTAGAATAATGAGAGCCCACGCGACAGAGCAAGGGGACCAAGTCCAAAAGTCACGATCAAGTCGGGAGTGGGCAGATGCCCAGGAAATGCCAGCTGTGGATGCAAAGAAGCTGCCACCGGATGGTAGAAGCTGAGGATTCTGCACGAACGACAAGGGCTAGAAACTTCCCCTTTGGAGGATGGATGTCCCACGTCGTGAAGAGTCGTGCAGAAGTGTTTTCCCACAGAAAGACCGCAAAGAAGCCTTGCTAGCTGCAAGGGTTGCAGTTAGGGTTTTTGGATGCTGCTGTAGCCCAGGAGGGACCAGGATGTCACCAATTGCGTCAGGGGACAGAGGAGGCATCCAGCAAGAGAAGGAGCCCACTCAGAAGCAAGCAGCACCTGCAGAAGTGCCGGAACAGGCACTACCAAGTGGAGTGAATCAGTGCTCACCTGAAGTTGCACAAGAGAGTCCCACGCCGCCGGAGGACAACTCAGGAGGTCGTGCAATGCAGGTTAGAGTGCCGGGGACCCAGGCTTGGCTGTGCATGAAGGAAATCCTCGGTGAGTGCACAGGAGCCGGAGTAGCTGCAAAACACGCAGTTCTCAGCAATGCAGTCTGGCGTGGGGAGGCAAGGACTTACCTCCACCAAACTTAGACTGAAGAGTCACTGGACTGTGGGAGTCACTTGGACAGAGTTGCTGAGTTCAAGGGACCTCGCTCGTCGTGCTGAGAGGAGACCCAGAGGACCGGTGATGCAGTTCTTTGGTGCCTGCGGTTGCAGGGGGAAGATTCCGTCAACCCACGGGAGATTTCTTCGGAGCTTCTAGTGCAGAGAGGAGGCAGACTACCCCCACAGCATGCACCACCAGGAAAACAGTTGAGAAGGCGGCTGGATCAGCGTTACAGTGTCGCAGTAGTCGTCGTTGCTACTTTGTTGCAGTTTTGCAGGCTTCCAGCGCGGTCAGCATTTGATTCCTTGGCAGAAGGTGAAGAGAGAGATGCAGAGGAACTCTGATGAGCTCTTGCATTCGTTATCTAAGGAATTCCCCAAAGCAGAGACCCTAAATAGCCAGAAAAGGAGGTTTGGCTACTTAGGAGAGAGGATAGGCTAGCAACACCTGAAGGAGCCTATCAGGAGTCTCTGACGTCACCTGCTGGCCCTGGCCACTCAGAGCAGTCCAGTGTGCCAGCAGCACCTCTGTTTCCAAGATGGCAGAGGTCTGGAGCACACTGGAGGAGCTCTGGGCACCTCCCAGGGGAGGTGCAAGTCAGGGGAGTGGTCACTCCCCTTTCCTTTGTCCAGTTTCGCGCCAGAGCAGGGCTGAGGGGTCCCTGAACCGGTGTAGACTGGCTTATGCAGAGATGGGCACCATCTGTGCCCATCAAAGCATTTCCAGAGGCTGGGGGAGGCTACTCCTCCCCAGCCCTGACACCTTATTCCAAAGGGAGAGGGTGTAACACCCTCTCTCTGAGGAAGTCCTTTGTTCTGCCTTCCTGGGCCAAACCTGGCTGGACCCCAGGAGGGCAGAAACCTGTCTGAGGGGTTGGCAGCAGCAGCAGCTGCAGTGAAACCCCGGGAAAGGCAGTTTGGCAGTGCCCGGGTCTGTGCTAGAGACCCGGGGAATCATGGGATTGTCTCCCCAATACCAGGATGGCATTGGTGGGGCAATTCCATGATATTAGACATGTTACATGGCCATATTCGGAGTTACCATTGTGAAGCTACACATAGGTAGTGACCTATATGTAGTGCACGCGTGTAATGGTGTCCCCGCACTCACAAAGTCCGGGGAATTGGCCCTGAACAATGTGGGAGCACCTTGGCTAGTGCCAGGGTGCCCACACACTAAGTAACTTAGCACCCAACCTTTACCAGGTAAAGGTTAGACATATGGGTGACTTAAGTGCAGTGTAAAATGGCTGTGAAATAACGTGGACGTTATTTCACTCAGGCTGCAGTGGCAGGCCTGTGTAAGAATTGTCAGAGCTCCCTATGGGTGGCAAAAGAAATGCTGCAGCCCATAGGGATCTCCTGGAACCCCAATACCCTGGGTACCTCAGTACCATATACTAGGGAATTATAAGGGTGTTCCAGTATGCCAATGTAAATTGGTGAAATTGGTCACTAGCCTGTTAGTGACAATTTGTAAAGAGAGAGCATAACCACTGAGGTTCTGGTTAGCAGAGCCTCAGTGAGACAGTTAGGCATCACACAGGGAACACATACACATAGGTCACAAACTTATGAGCACTGGGGTCCTGGCTAGCAGGGTCCCAGTGACACATAACAAACATACTGAAAACATAGGGTTTTCACTATGAACACTGGGCCCTGGCTGGCAGGATCCCAATGAGACAGTGAAAACACCCTGACATACACTCACAAACAGGCCAAAAGTGGGGGTAACAAGGCTAGAAAGAGGCTACTTTCTCACACAACCCCCCCCCCCCCCAAACGAAGGACAATAAGGCTAACCTTGGCCAGTTGAGACTTTATTGTCTAAGTGGTGATAAGTAGAGAGTAGCTCTGCAATAGACTGGTTACTCCCTTTATCATCCACTATATGGTTACCTCCCTGTGGGGATGTAAACCACCCTGTTTGAAGTTTTTTTTTAGCTAAGCAACAATGTGAAGATGTATTTTCAGAGTTTCTATCAGTAAGTTTTAGTTTAGAGAAGAGGGAATTGTCCACTGAACCTATTTGTAGTGATGAAAATGCCAGACAGGGATGCTGTCTCAGTAAAGCCATAGCTGGGCAAAAACTTTGTCCATATGGCTGGAAGAGAGAACAGGGATGCTGTTTCTCTTTAGTTGGAGCAGGGATGCTGTCCTATGAGCTCCCCACTAGGGCAGAGATGCTGTCCTAAGTGTTGTGAGGCAGTGCAGGTTTTCTGCACTAAAGTTTCTCTGGGAGGGTTGGAGGGATGCTCCATGTTAACTAAAATGGTGCTCTTTTTCTCACCAATGTTAGTTATCCCACAGAGAGGTACTTCTACCTCAGGGAGTACAGCTTTGCTGGCTGATGATTCCCTTGGAACAGGTGCCACCCCAGGAGAGGTTTCTCCCACCACAGGAATGATATCCTGATTGGCAGGGTGGTTAGGGGATACTGTGATACCCTTTTTACCTGTTGTTGGAGAGGGATCCTGAGTTTTCAGGCCTTCTCTCCTTTTCTTTTTCATTTCAGTAGAAATGAGAGGGAACAATTCCTCTCGGATGCCCAGCACGGCTGCATGGGCATAAAACTGTACCTCAGCCCAACCTGAGGCCTCTAGGTCATTACCTAAGAGACAGTCTACAGGTAAGCTAGGTGATACTACCACCTGCTTAGGGCCAGTAACTCCACCCCAACTAAACTGAATTATAGCTAAGGGAAGAAACTTAGTGGAGTTATGGACATCAATAATCTTATACTGTTGTCCAATGATGTGTTGTTCAGGATGCACTAGGTTTTCAGTCACCAAAGTGATACTGGCACCTGTGTCCCTGTAGGCCAAGGCCTCAACACCATTTATTGAAACTGTCTGCCTGTACTTATCCATTGTAAGGGGACAAGCAGCCAGTGTGGCAAGGCCAATGCCACTAGGTGTGACAGAAACTGTCTTGGGACTGACTACCCCAGTTTCTATGATGGACCCATAAGTGAACCCAACTACACCCTTAACTTGACTGTTGCCAGCAGTCCCACCACTAGTACCACTACTGCTAGGGGCACTAGAGCTTGATGTATTAGTGGTGGTAGGCTCAGGGGGTTTACCTGGACAGGACTTATCCCCTGGCCTATGGCCTCTGTTTTTACACACAAAGCACCAAGGCTTTTTAAATTGTGTAGGTTGAGAAGAAGAGGAAGAATTTGTTTTATCCCCACCCCCTGAAGAGTGTTTAAGATTTGAAGTGGGATCTTTGGTTTTACCCTTATCCCCATGCTTATCTTGAGATTTCTCACCATCTTTCTTCTTGCCATCCTTGTCACCACCTGTATGAACTTTTCTGTTCAGTCTTGTTCTGACCCATTTGTCTGCCTTCTTTCCCAATTCTTGGGGAGAGGTCAGATCTGAGTCCACTAGATACTGGTGCAACAAATCAGACACACAATTATTAAGAATATGCTCTCTCAGGATTATGTTATACAGGCTTTCATAGTCAGCAACTTTACTCCCATGTAACCACCCCTCCAAGGCCTTCACTGAATGGTCAACAAAGTCTACCCAGTCTTGTGAAGACTCCTTTTTGGTTTCTCTGAACTTCATCCTGTACTGTTCAGTGGTTAAGCCATAACCATCTAGGAGTGCATTCTTAAGAACTTTGAAATCATTGGCCTCACTTTCTTTTACAGTAAGGAGCCTATCCCTACCCTTTCCACTGAAAGATAGCCATAGGATAGCAGCCCACTGCCTTTGAGGGACATCCTGTACAACACAGGCCCTCTCAAGTGCAGCAAACCACTTGTTAATGTCATCCCCCTCCTTGTAAGGGGGAACTATCTTGTGCAGATTCCTAGAATCATGCTCTTTTGCAGGATGACTATTTGGAATACCGCTGCTGCCACCATGGGTTTCTAAACCCAATTTCTGTCTTTCTCTTTCTATTTCTAAGGACTGCCTATCTAAATCCAGCTGTTGCTTCTTGAACTTCAGCCTGGATTGTTCCACTCTCCATCTATTGAGCTCCCTTTCTAACACTCTGTCATCAGGGTGGGTGGGTAGGGCATGTCTTGAAACAGAAGAATGGTGAGAATGAACAGAAGGAGACTGTTATGTTTTGATTCCGCGCTGTGTTCGGCGGAATGTTGGCGTCTAAGGATTCTAGAGGCGACAGTTACTGAAGCTTGCCAGAGTGGCTGGATGCTAGGTCGCTTGTAGAAATAAACCTTCTACTTGAACTTACCTCTGTGACAGATTTGAGTTTATTCACATCAGTTTGGCGACGAGGATCAAGATTAACGCGACCTAGGTCGGCCCGATTTGGATTTTCTGTGTGCCGTTGCTTATTCCTCTTCACGCTGGTACACAGGCGAGAGTGGTGCTGATCTCCGTCCGGACCCGGCAGCAGGTGTTTATTTGATGTTTGCGGGCGCGCCCATCTTCTCTCGACTTCCGATCTTGCCTGCCAGCACCTGTTCGGCAATTACGGGCGCCCCCGTTTTAATTGGTGTTCTGACTGGAGTTTCTCCTTCGTGCCGCGTTGACGAGCAGCCGGGGGTTTTATTATTTGACTGCTTGTTTCAGGAAGGACACCACTAGTTCTTCCGGGGGAGCAGGCTGGTTCACGTCAAATCAGCGCATTGATTGGAGGAGGCAGACGTGTGGGTGGCATCTTCAGACTTGGAACGCGTAAAAAAAAAAGAGGAAAATAAAAACGGGGCATTGTAGGAGCCTCGCTGAGACACTGTACTGTTATTGGTGCATCGAGGCACGTGACATTAGAAAAGAGCTGGCATCTTTGGAGTAAGGAATAACTGTACTCTAACATTGTACTGTATTGTGTTGTGCACAAATTGTCTGTGCACAGTTATAATGGCTACCCAGACCAATATTTCCCCACCACCATTATTTCTATCTCTTCCAGGTATTCCAACTCTTCCCTGGGAAGATTGGATAGAAATGCTTGATAATTATATTGTCGCTTTGGATGGACAAAGTTTTTCGCCACAAAGAAAAAAAGCTATTCTTCTAAGTACTTTGGGGTGCGAAGGTCAAAGGATTTTTAAATATCTTCCCCCTTCCATGGGGCCCAATGGCCAACCTATGGACGATGTTTTTAAAGAAGCCATTAAAAGATTGGAGAACAGGTTCGCTAAACAAACTAATCTAGTGCTAGCTAGATATAAATTTTATACTCAACCCCAAGACCATCATGAATCCATTGATGATTTTGTGTCACGGTTGAGAGAGTTGTCTGTCAAGTGCAGGTTTGGAACCATGACTGATGAACTAATAAGGGATCAACTTATTGTTCAGTGCCGCGATAAAAAGATTCAGGAGAGGTTGTGGGCGGCAAAGGATCCCACATTGCAAGAAGCAATTGACCTTGCAAAAGTCATGGAGGAATCGAGACGCTGTATAAAAGAATTAGAAAGGAAAGAGAAAACTGTGGATGTTATGGCTTTGTCAAGCAATTCTACAGGGTTTCAACAGGAAACTGGAATTGTACCAAAGAAAGGGGGGTATAACAGGAGCAAGGGAAAAGAGTGCTTTCGGTGTGGCAGTACTTTTCATTTAGGGGACTCCAAGAAATGTTTTGCTGTCAACAAAGAGTGTCGCAAGTGTGGTCGTAGGGGGCATTATGCTCGGGTGTGTAGGGAAGGTAACCTATTTGCTAAAGAATCTAAACCAAGTATAAATATAGTGGAAGAGTGTTGTGAATCTGCTGGTGAGGACAGGATACTTGTAGTTGAGAATGATGTGACCATGAGAGTGAATGGGAGTGACCGCAGATGCTCTAGACCATCGGCTCTTTTCTCTATTGGGGAAGTTCAAATTAACCTCATGGTGGACTCCGGTTCATTGTACACCATAATTCCAGAGAGCCTTTTTAGAAGTCATTGGCGGAAGGAAAAATTGTTACCAAAGGATATATCCCCGGGTGGGTATCAAGGGGTGGAAATCCAATTGCTTGGTTATATGTTGAAGGAAATTCAGTTTGGAAAGAGGAAAGTTCTTGGGAAAATTTATGTGGCTGTTGAAGGTCCACCCATCCTGGGATGGATGCATCAATTTGATCTCAACATTGTCATCAGTCCTAGAGCCGCCTGTCAAATTTTGTCGGTAGATAATGTACAATTGGAAGATATTTTGGAGGGGGCCAGGGATGTTTTTAAGAAAGAGTTAGGATGCTTGAAAGGTTATGTACACAAGATAATGTTGAGAGATGATGCTCACCCTAGTCAACACAAAGTTCGCAAGATACCATTTGTGGTGAGGGATGAAGTCAAAAAAGTAATAAGCAACATGTTAATAGAGGGTACCATTGAACCTATTGAGGTTTCTCCATGGATTTCCCCAGTTGTCATTACACGGAAATCAGATGGAAATGTGAGATTATGTGTGGACTTGAGATCTGTGAATCAGAATATTGTGGTGGATACTTATCCCTTGCCAAATATAAATGAGTTGTTAACAGCGGTTAAAAATGGTAGGTTTTTCTCGAAATTAGATTTGAGAAATGCCTATCATCAGATTAGACTTCATCCTGAATCCAAACACATTACAGCGTTTGTCACTCCGGAAGGTACATTTCAATTTACCCGTATGCCTTTTGGTCTGGCTTCCGCTGCGAGTGTATTTCAACGTATGATGGCAAAGATTTTTGGAGATGT
This sequence comes from Pleurodeles waltl, assembly GCF_031143425.1. NCBI lineage: Eukaryota > Metazoa > Chordata > Amphibia > Caudata > Salamandridae > Pleurodeles > Pleurodeles waltl. The sequence goes on along the minus strand of NC_090445.1, from coordinate 421,353,219 downwards.
TAAAGGAGTGTTATTTTTTCAGGATGATATACTGGTGATGGGTGAAACAGTTGATGAACATAATATCACACTCAGGAAAGTTCTCAAGATCATTGGTGAAGCTGGTTTAAGTTTGAACAAAGAGAAGTGCACTTTTCTGGTGGAGGAAATTGACTACTTAGGGTACTCTATTTCTAAAGGGAGTATTAAACCAAAAAGAAGTCTATTAGAGGCCATTAGGTTGGCACCAGCACCAACTAATAAAGAACAATTAAGGTCCTTTTTAGGACTTGTGGAATACTACTCCAAGTTTGTGGATAAGTTTGCAAGCAAGACTGAGGATTTACGGAAGTTGCTGAGGAATGGGAGTAAGTTTTGTTGGTCTGGTGAGCAGATGAGTTGCTTTGATAAAATCAAAAGGGAAATTTGTGGTGCAGGTATCCTTACAGCTTTTGACATTAATTTGCGTTCTATCTTGACTGTAGATGCCAGTGGTACTGGTTTAGGAGCTGTGTTGTCACAAAAGCATGGGAGTCAAGAGAAGACGGTTGCATTTGCGTCTCGAACTTTGACCCAGACGGAACGGAATTATTCTGTTATTGAACGGGAGGCCTTGGCGGCTGTATGGGGTACAGAATACTTCAGAACGTATGTGTGGGGGTTGGAGTTTACTTTGAGGAGTGATCACAAACCATTGCTAAGGATATTGTCTGCTGGTGGTGCGGGGAAGGGATCAGCGAGGTTGGCCAGACTTTCTGCAAGGTTGCAAGAGTATTTGTATCAAGTTGAGTATGTCCAAGGTTGGAAAAATGTCCAGGCCGATTGTCTGAGCAGGTTGTCTCTTGACTGGGAAAAAGTTGATCCTCAATCGACAAAGTGTTGCGATACGGATGATGCTGTAGCCTCTATATGTGATGTGGTTGAGTGGGGTTTGGGTACATTTACGCTGGAGGAATGGAAGAGTGAGATGGCTGCAGATGATTGTCTTAAGTATGTTTTCAAACTAGTTTCTTTAGGGGCTAGAAGAGAGAGTTCTCTTCCGTTGTCGGTAAGACCATTTCTGGATGTGTTAGATGAATTGTCGTGTTGTGGAGACAGTGTATTGATGCGGGGAGAACGTTTTGTTCCACCAGCTGGGTTAAGGTTTAAATTATTTTCCTTAGCTCATGAAGGTCACTTGGGTCAGGGGATGACAAGCAGGAGGTTGAAAGAGTTTTTTTGGTGGCCTGGTTTAGATGGTCAGGTCAAGTGTTGGGTGGAGCAGTGTAGACTGTGCAAGGAGAGTGAGAAGAGGTTGAAAGTCGGAGTGGGCAGGATGGAAGGGCACATTGAAGATCCTGGGAAACCCTGGCACACGATTTGTTTAGATTTTATTGGTCCACTTTTTGAACTTCCTCTTCAGATGCGTTTTGCAGTAGTGGTGGTGGATGTACATTCAAGATGGTTAGTGGTTAAATTCGTACGTGATGTGACCACAACCACGACCATAAAGGTATTGGAGGACATTTTTATGGAAGAAGGTATTCCTATGGTCATGATTACGGACAATGGCACTCAATTAACTTCGAATGAGATGTGTTTGTTTCTGAAGAATTGTGGAGTGCGTCACACTAGAACGTCCCTATATTATCCTCAGGGTAATGGAATTGTAGAAAGAATCAATAGATTAATCAAGGGGACAGTACAGCTAGCTCTTGCTAATCGTTGTTGTGTGCGGAAAATGATTGTTGATGTGGTACGTGCCTATCGTTCCACAATTCACAGTGTTACTGGCAAGTCTCCTTTTCGAGTGATGAGGGGGCGATCGATAGGGTCGAAATTGATTCCCCCCTGGCTTCAAGAGTGGGTTGCTTCAGGAGGAGTCAAGATGTCAAGTGGTGAGAAGGTTGTTATCCCTCATCACAACTATAAGTTGAAGGTTGGGGATTGGGTTAAAGTCAAGTCAGGAAGAGTCAAGGGGGGTGTTTCGAGATTTAGAGGCCCTTTTCGTGTGAAGAAGGTGGGGAAGTTTCAAGTTGAGATTGAAGGAGGGGAGAAGTGGAATCTGAGAAATGTGGCTTTGTATCAGAGAAGTGGAGCATGTGCCCGTAGTCAAGAGGTGGAAGAGTGCTCGAGTTCATTTTTCTTGGGAAATGGGAGTAAGATGGATGTTGATTCAGAAGCTTTTGCCTTTGGTGTGAGTGATGGAACCTGTGAAAATGCTGGAGAGGTTGTGATACAAAGCACGAGTACAGCTCGGGGAGGTGGGATACAAAGTACAAGTGCATTTCAAGAGGGTGAAAAACAAGGTGCAAGTACACCTCAAGTGGAAACATCCATTCGTAAACAACCAATGAGGATCCATAAGTGTCCTAGTTATTTGAAGGACTATGTAGTGTCCTAAGTTATCTGTTGAACTGTGTTATGAAATAACATTTGTAACTTTTGTTCTAAATTATTGCTTTATTGTTTTCTTTATTAATGTATTACTTATTTGAAGAACTATGTCATTTGTAACATGTATTCTTAAGTACGACTTGTTTTCCATTTCTCTTGTTGTTTTTGTTTATTATTTTTAATTAGTTACTTAGTGTGAAGATAAGAGGATATGTTATGTTTTGATTCCGCGCTGTGTTCGGCGGAATGTTGGCGTCTAAGGATTCTAGAGGCGACAGTTACTGAAGCTTGCCAGAGTGGCTGGATGCTAGGTCGCTTGTAGAAATAAACCTTCTACTTGAACTTACCTCTGTGACAGATTTGAGTTTATTCACATCAGAGACCTGGCCCTAACAGATGTCACACTAACATTCTGGCCTACAGAAGTCATACTTCTACTGTGATGAGAAACAACACTATTACTGTGATGTGAGACAACACTCTTACTGTGATGTGAATTCACATCAGTACCAGCTATGCTAGGTGGCTTGCTAGGGGGCAGGTTGGAAAGATTCCCTCCCATCTCTTTTGCTAGGGGTGCCCCAGAATAAGAGTGGGAGCCATCAGCTAATTTCTCACCAGAAGTACCAATAAAAGTCTTGTCTTGTTCAACTAGCATGTTAACTAATAGTTCTCTAGAGGGATTATTCCCTACCCCTAAACCTCTTTCTACACAGAGACTCCTTGCTGCCTTCCAGCTAAGGTGACCATAAGCAGTCTTGGACAGATCAACAGTTTGGCCTGTGCCAGACAATATAGAAAGTGTTTAAGGGATAGAAAAAGAAAGAAAATGTTTTTAGAACTTTTTAAAGAACAGGAAAAAACTTTTAAAACTTTTTAAGAACTTTTTGAAAGTTTTAGAGGTACTTTTCAGCACTTAGAAAAGAAGTGAGAGAAGAAAAGCAAAACTTTTTGGTTTGGTGTACATACACTGAACTTGTTTTGTATATTTTTCTCTTATGAAAAGTACAATGACAAAAGTGGTAAGTAGTTGCAAAGTACTTATCCCACCGCTGCACAACCAACGTAGGAGGCTGGCCTGGCTTGTAGTGAGTACCAAGGGGTACTTACACTTTGCACCAGGTCCAGTTATCCCTTATTAGTGTAGAGGGGTGTCTTGCAGCTTAGGATGATAGAAAAGGTAGCTTAGCAGAGCAGCTTAGGCTGAACTAGGAGACGAGTGAAGCTCCTACAGTGCCACTAGTGTCATATGCACAATATCATAAGAAAACACAATACACAGATATACTAAAAATAAAGGTACTTTATTTTTATGACAATATGCCAAAAGTATCTCAGTGAGTACCCTCAGTATGAGGATAGCAAATATACACAAGATATATGTACACAATACCAAAATATGCAGTAATAGCAATAGAAAACAGCGCAAACAATGTATAGTCACAATAGAATGCAATGGGGGCACATAGGGATAGGGGCAACACAAACCATATACTCTAGAAGTGGAATACAAACCATGAATGGGCCCCAAACCTATGTGATCTTGTAGAGGGTCTCTGGGACTGTAAGAAAACAGTGAGGGTTAGAAAAATAGCCCACCCTAAGACCCTGAAAAGTGGGTGCAAAGTGCACCTAAGTTCCCCAAAGAGCACAGAAGTCGTGATAGGGGAATTCTGCAGGAAAGACCAACACCAGCAATGCAACAACGATGGATTTCCAGACGGGAGTACCTGTGGAGCAAGGGGACCAAGTCCAAAAGTCACGATCAAGTCGGGAGTGGGCAGATGCCCAGGAAATGCCAGCTGTGGATGCAAAGAAGCTGCCACTGGATGGTAGAAGCTGAGGATTCTGCATGAACGACAAGGGCTAGAAACTTCCCCTTTGGAGGATGGATGTCCCACGTCGTGAAAAGTTGTGCAGAAGTGTTTTCCCGCAGAAAAATCACAAACAAGCCTTGCTAGTTGCAAGGGTTGCTGTTAGGGTTTTTGGATGCTGCTGTGGCCCAGGAGGGACCAGGATGTCACCAATTGCGTCAGGGGACAGAGGGGGCGTCCAGCAAGAGAAGGAGCCCACTCATAAGCAAGCAGCACCCGCAGAAGTGCCGGAACAGGCACTACGAAGTGGAGTGAATCGGTGCTCACCCGAAGTTGCACAAGAGAGTCCCACGCCGCCAGAGGACAACTCAGGAGGTCGTGCAATGCAGGTTAGAGTGCCGGGGACCCAGGCTTGGCTGTGCACGAAGGAAATCCTCGGTGAGTGCACAGGAGCCGGAGTAGCTGCAAAACACGCAGTTCTCAGCAATGCAGTCTGGCGTGGGGAGGCAAGGACTTACCTCCACCAAACTTGGACTGAAGAGTCACTGGACTGTGGGAGTCACTTGGACAGAGTTGCTGAGTTCAAGGGACCTCGCTCGTCGTGCTGAGAGGAGACCCAGAGGACCGGTGATGCAGTTCTTTGGTGCCTGCGGTTGCAGGGGGAAGATTCCGTCGACCCACGGGAGATTTCTTCGGGAACTTCTAGTGCAGAGAGGAGACAGACTACCCCCACAGCATGCACCACCAGGAAAACAGTCGAGAAGGCGGCTGGATCTGCGTTACAGTGTCGCAGTAGTCATCATTGCTACTTTGTTGCAGTTTTGCAGGCTTCCAGCGCGGTCAGCAGTCGATTCCTTGGCAGAAGGTGAAGAGAGAGATGCAGAGGAACTCTGATGAGCTCTTGCATTCGTTATCTAAGGAATTCCCCAAAGCAGAGACCCTAAATAGCCAGAAAAGGAGGTTTGGCTACTTAGAAGAGAGGATAGGCTAGCAACACCTGAAGGAGCCTATCAGAAGGAGTCTCTGACGTCACCTGCTGGCCATGGCCACTCAGAGCAGTCCAGTGCGCCAGCAGCACCTCTGTTTCCAAGATGGCAGAGGTCTGGAGCACACTGGAGGAGCTCTGGGCACCTCCCAGGGGAGGTGCATGTCAGGGGAGTGGTCACTCCCCTTTCCTTTGTCCAGTTTCGCCCCAGAGCAGGGCTGAGGGGTCCCTGAACCGGTGTAGACTGGCTTATGCAGAGATGGGCACCCTCTGTGCCCATCAAAGCATTTCCAGAGGCTGAGGGAGGCTACTCCTCCCCAGCCCTGACACCTTATTCCAAAGGGAGAGGGTGTAACACCCTCTCTCTGAGGAAGTCCTTTGTTCTGCCTTCCTGGGCCAAACCTGGCTGGACCCCAGGAGGGCAGAAACCTGTCTGAGGGGTTGGCAGAAGCAGTAGCTGCAGTGAAACCCCGGGAAAGGCAGTTTGGCAGTACCCGGGTCTGTGCTAGAGACCCGGGGAATCATGGGATTGTCTCCCCAATACCAGGATGGCATTGGTGGAGCAATTCCATGATCTTAGACATGTTACATGGCCATATTCGGAGTTACCATTGTGAAGCTACACATAGGTAGTGACCTATATGTAGTGCACGCGTGTAATGGTGTCCCCGCACTCACAAAGTCCGGGGAATTGGCCCTGAACAATGTGGGAGCACCTTGGCTAGTGCCAGGGTGCCCACACACTAAGTAACTTAGCACCCAACCTTTACCAGGTAAAGGTTAGACATATGGGTGACTTATAAGTTACTTAAGTGCAGTGTAAAATGGCTGTGAAATAACGTGGACGTTATGTCACTCAGGCTGCAGTGGCAGGCCTGTGTAAGATTTGTCAGAGCTCCCTATGTGTGGCAAAAGAAATGCTGCAGCCCATAGGGATCTCCTGGAACCCCAATACCCTGGGTACCTCAGTACCATATACTAGGGAATTATAAGGGTGTTCCAGTATGCCAATGTAAATTGGTGAAATTGGTCACTAGCCTGTTAGTGACAATTTGTAAAGAGAGAGCATAACCACTGAGGTTCTGGTTAGCAGAGCCTCAGTGAGACAGTTAGGCATCACACAGGGATCACATACATATAGGTCACAAACGTATGAGCACTGGGATCCTGGCTAGCAGGGTCCCAGTGACACATAACAAACATACTGAAAACATAGGGTTTTCACTATGAGCACTGGGTCCTGGCTAGCAGGATACAAGTGAGACAGTGAAAACACCCTGACATACACTCACAAACAGGCCAAAAGTGGGGGTAACAAGGCTAGAAAGAGGCTACTTTCTCACAATGTGCTCCTTCCGCCTCGTCTTTTGAAAGTCTTGAATAGTTAATCTTCAGGGTGAGAGTGTATGATACCAACCACTAGCCACAACTGACTCTCCATTACACCGGGTTGCAAAGACTGGCAAAATGTAAACTATCACAACATTTTCTCCCTATTTAATACATGTACGTCAAAAGCTGCATTTTCTCTTACTATAACAAGAGTTCGGGGATTCGTTGCCACACTTCCTGTCCTCTACTTCACCGTAGGTACTAGAAGCTCTCAAAACTCTGCAGGGAGATAAACTTAATACAATCCAACGGTGGAGACAGTAGCCCAGTTACACCTCTATGTCCTTGTTCTAACTGGAAACCTAACAGGAAGTGCTGGGTTATGCTAACCTATTTATGGTTCTGTTATATCCACGTCCGGAGACTCCGAGGTATCGTTTTATGTCGTCTTTATTATTTAATAATTAATAGACGAAGAGCGCAGAAACCGCGTCTGATCTCCGGCTTCATCTCTCTCCAACTGCCGTACTGCCTCGCTCGAGCCACCGACGCGACCGAGGCAGTCCGGGTTCGGCACGCAGCAGCGCGCGCCGAACCTGAGCATAACATATTATCTCCTTTTTTTTTTTCTATTGAACAAAAAGAACAACTTACATACATAAGAAGGAAATACATAACAGCATTGGACAATCTATGCATTACATACCATTTTACAATCAGATCAGTGTGACCATGAGATAAAAAACTTAAAACATACTTGCTACATACTGTGATGTTCCCTGAGTTTGATCGGAACCCGTTTCTCACGGACAGACCTCCTCAAGGTTTCAGGTCCTAACAAATGATTGTCTAACAAATGATTGTCTAACAAATGATTGTTTAGCACCCTGAGTTCTTGATGAATACCCTCTGACCCAGAGGTGTCACTTCCACCCACTCCACAGGTCCCAACATCCTTAACCTTAACAACCTTCCCCATATTCCACCATTGACCACCCTCAACCATGATGGCATTTCCACATACTTTCTTTACCCTCACAGGAGAACCATAGCAGGCTTCCCCTTTCTTCACAAATGTCTGTAACTTGATACGCACCAGATCTCCAGGTTGAAATAAGAGTTTTTTTGTAGAATTCTTCAGGTCATACCTAGCTTTTACCTTTTCTTGATTTTTTTTTACTTCACCCAACACCCCGTCCTTGTCCACCGAATCAGGAATTTTACCAGAGACAGCTCTGGCTAACCATGCTGGAAACAGTCTTGAGGTACTACGTCTTCCTTTGAGCAGTTCAAAAGGAGAAATTTTTGTCACAGAATGTGGAGTGGTGCGATAGAACCCCAACATCGAATTCACTGCTTCTCCACATCCAGTTTACTCGCTTTAGCCCATTTGACACACTCCACAACTACCCTATTCATTCTCTCTACTAAACCATTGGTTTGAGGATGGTACAGAGAACTTTTCAAATGTTTCACACCAGATTCTCTCAGAAACATTTCCATGTCATGACCCACAAACTGTACACCATTATCTGAAATCAAGGTTTCCGGGAAACCTTCCCTCCAAAAAATCTCTTTGAGAAACTGAATTGCACTACCCGCAGTAGGCTTTGCAAAAAAACGCACTTCTGGCCACTTACTGTAATAGTCCATTAACACAAAAGCATAACGCATCTGGATGGGGAGAGAATTGAAAGGTCCAACCATATCGACCCCAACTTTGATCCAAGCTTTGTCCGGTAACGATATGGGTTGTAATGGAGGTTTTGCAATCCTCAACCCTTTTTCTGCACCATTACACACAACACACCCACCAACCACTCTTTCTACATCCTTGTCCATAGATGGCCACCAATAGTGAGCTCTAATACGCCTCTTAGTCATAGTGGCACCAAGATGACCCTCATGAGCACGGTCCACCAACCTTGTACGAATCTCACATGGGGGAACACATTTATCATTCCTCAAAATGATTCCACTTTCAATTGACAATTCATCACCCACCTTGACATATGGCTGAACTTCAGGATTCACATTTCTTTCCTTAGGCCAACCATTGATTATATGCTGCTTAACAATGGACAACACCTCATCACTGCTTTCAGCATCCCTCCATACAGTCTCAGTGCACACCTTGGCCTCATCAGCATCAATTGCAGCTATGAAACAATCTTCCACATCATCCTCCAAATCAAGATTACTTTCTTCACATATAGGTAGACGAGAAAGAAAATCTGCTGTGAAATTGTCTTTCCCCGGAATATACTTGACCTGAAAGTCATACTGCAACAATTTTGTGGTGAGGCGTGCGATACGAGGAGTCGTATAATTAATTTTATCACCATTTAAAATGTAAACCAACGGTTTATGATCTGTTTGAACAACATATTTTCTGCCCCATACATAACTCCTAAATTTTTCGCTAGCCCAATAGCATGCTAGCAACTCTTTTTCAATCACTGAATAATTCAATTCAGGATCACGTAAAACTCTAGAAGCATAACTTATGATTTTCTCTTCTTTCCCAAGACCTTGCGACAACACCGCCCCCAAACCATACCTACTAGCATCCACCGTAATCGTACACAGTTGGCTGAGGTCGTAAGGACTCAGTGGCCTGGCGTTTACCAACTCCTGCTTCACATCTTCGAAAATGGTTTTACACTCACTGTCCCATTTAAACGGAACTTTGTTTTTGAGCATATTGGACAAAACTTTCATTTTGCTAGCATAGTTGGAAATGAACTTTGAATAGTACTCACACATGCCAACAAAAGATCGTAACTCATCTTTATCTTTAGGGTTAGGGGAATCTACAATCGCCTTTACTAACCCAGGACGAGGTGTAATACCTTCCCCAGACACACAATGGCCCAAGAATTCTATTTTTTGCTTATAAAACTCACACTTTTCCTTCTTCACACAGACTCCAAAGGACTGAAAAATATTAAACACTGATCTAATCTTCTCATTGTGATCTTCTAAACCCCTTGTGTGAATCAACACATCATCCTGAAAGATCAAAATACCTTGCATACCCCCCAGAATTTTGTGCATGATGCGTTGGAACGCTGATGCCGCAGAAGCCAACCCAAATGGCATCCTGCAAAACTGGAAAGTGCCAAAGGGAGAATTGAAAGCAGTGTAATGGCGCGAATCCTCATCCAGTTCAACCTGGTGATAAGCGGACGCCAGATCAATCTTTGAAAACCATACTGAGCCCCTTAGCCCTTCAAGAAGGTCACTGATCTTGGGTAAAGGATATGAGTCTACCCATATTTCCTTATTGAGACTCCTGAGATCCACACATAAACGCAGGTCTCCATTACGTTTACGGGCAACAACCAAAGGAGAAAGCCACAAACTTGACTCAATTGGCTCAATTACCCCATTCTGTTGAAGCTTGTCCAATTCAGATTTAAGATCTTCTCTTAAACTAAATGGTACTGACCTGACTTTATGTCTTACCGGAATGGCCCTATCCTTAACCTTTATTCTATGCTTGAATCCTGTAATCTTCCCCACACCCTGGGCAAAAATACCAGGAAACTCATCCTCAAACGGTGTCTTGGAATCTGCACACTCCACCACCAAAACCTGCTCTTTCGTTCCAGGTTTCAGCACCATGCCAAACAAACCCTGATGATACCACCCCAAAATGTTCAAACCCTTGTAGGCCACATATATTTTACCAAAAATCTTGCGACCCTTGAACACCAAAATGTCTTCTATGTAACCTTCTAACTCAATTTTCCTGCCTTCATACGAGACCGGAGACCTATCAGGAGGGAACAACTTTCTGTCACCCCAAGTATTATGAAACAGCTCTGATGAAATCATAGTAATGCGTGCCCCAGAATCCACCAATAAGCAAAGCCTCTTATCACCAACCCAAATATCCACCATGGGATCTATGCATTGGTTATGTTCCTTGACCCCTAATACTTTATCTGTGACTACAACAATCATGTCTTGGAAGGCTTTTACAAAAGATTCTTCTCTATTTTCTTCTTCTTCCTCCCCTATGGACGTGACATTAGTTTGCTTATTACTAGTGGATTGACAGACTCTAGCAAAGTGACCGACTTTACCACATTTTCTACACATAACGTTCTTTGCAGGACAAGACTTGCCATCTTTGAAATGGGGCATGTTACCACATCTAAAACAAATGTTCGAAGATCTAAAAAAAACATTGTCACTCTTCTTCATATCAGTATTCTTTGCCACACCCCTTTTTGTAACCACGCTGACATGAAGAGGATCCGAACCCTTCACAGTAGAGCTAGAAGAAAGTTCCATCAAAGAGATCTGTGCAAGCTCCACACTCTTGGCTACTTTGATAGCTTCATCCAACGTAGGATTTCCCATGGTGAGTAATTTCTGCTGAATATGTTTATTCGAACAATGACCGATGAACTGGTCCCTTATGAGTTGGTCTTGAAAATCCTGAAATTCACACTTGGAAGCCAGTTGTCTTAGAGCACTGACATATGCATCAACATCCTCGCTTTGAAACTGCTGACGCTTGAAGAATTTGTGCCGCAAAACTACAAGACTAGGTGAAACATCAAATCTTGTGGACAATTTTTTTGTAGTCATCAAATATTCATCTAGTTCTTCTTCATCACTTTGCGGTAGCTCAGGTAAGTGTTTGAAAATCTCTCTCCCATCATACCCCAATGAATGCAACAGCAAACATTTCTTTCTCTCAGGACGAAAACGAGAGGCACCTATTGCACCCAGGTAGGTTTCAAAACCATCAAACCACTGTCTCCATGGAATAGGAGGAGCCCCAGGAGTTTCCAAGAACGGTGGTGGGGGATTGACAGACTGCATTACTAAAACCAGGCGTGACGTTCACAGACAATGTGTTATGACAATGTAACAATAAAGTTCAATTGGTAATCCAATTCAGTAAAGGTTCATGCAAGAAATTCTTCCAAGATGGCACCTGAAATGGCCAATTCCAGTAAAAATAAGTACACATTCTATACTTGCTGATTCACCAACCTCCGGAAGGGAACACCCAGAATAGGTCTGTTTTTTTCACAGAAATGATATGTAGGAAGAAACTGCCAATGAATAACGACCTAATCTTCTTCCGATGCACGCGTAGCAGGAAACCAGCTCGTCGCCACTTAAATGATGTTATAACCACGTCCGGAGACTCCGAGGTATCGTTTTATGTCGTCTTTATTATTTAATAATTAATAGACGAAGAGCGCAGAAACCGCGTCTGATCTCCGGCTTCATCTCTCTCCAACTGCCGTACTGCCTCGCTCGAGCCACCGACGCGACCGAGGCAGTCCGGGTTCGGCACGCAGCAGCGCGCGCCGAACCTGAGCATAACAGGTTCCCACCTGAGGGGGTGATAAAGGGCAGATTCACAATTTTAGTAATGACTGGGATGAGGACTAGGGACGTAACGGTGATGGCATGTATCAGCAGAAGAGAGCTGCGGGAGGTTCAGTCATTTCCCCTGTAGTTCACACTTTTTCCAGTCATGGTAGGTAAATGTGGAAACCTGCATATTATGTGCCGGATTTCATGTTCAATTCACAGAATGAAAAATAAAAACTTTACCCACCATTACTTGCGTAAATACTGAAAATAGACCCAAAGTGAAAGTAGATTTCCTGGACCTACATAACAGCATGCTCGGAGTTATTTCTATGTGCGTGGGAAACATTTAAAATATTCCTGGGTGGGCCCACCATGCTTTCAGAGGCAGTCCCAGGCAGTAGAGATTCTGAATAAAAGGACATTAGACGGGCTGTGCATTTTCGCGTGACCATAAGACTGAATGAATGTTCATTTCTTTCAGTTTTAAAGTTTTACATTATCGACAAAACACCATTTCAGTAGTTTTTCTTGAAGGATATATTTACTTTTCTCTAACGAACTATGGGCCAGATGTAGCAAAGTCCGATTTTGCGAATCGGAAATTGCGAGTCGGTCCGACTCGCAATTTCCGATTCGCAAAATCGGATGCAGTACGGTGTCTCAGACACCGACTGCGAGTAGCTATGGGGTTGCAAAGACCCACCTCATTAATATTAATGAGGTGGGTCGCATTTTGCGACCCCATAGCGAGTCCCTGCACTCACAGGGATGGTGGCCTGCTGAAGTCAGCAGACCCCCATGTCTGTGACTGCTTTTTAAATAAAGCAGTTTTTATTTTTTTGATTTTGCAACCCGTTTTCCTTAAAGAAAAACGAGTTGCAAAATAAAAAAAATAACGAAACCTTTTGGTTTTGGTTTTTCAGAGCAGGCAGTGGTCCATTGGACCACTGCCTGCTCTGAAAAACCCTTATTGGCAACATTCACAATGTTTGCGAATGGGTTACCACCAGTGTGACACTGGTGGTAACTGCGAATTGCTTTGCGACCGCATTCGCGGTCATAAAGCAATTTAGCATTGCGATGCGAGTCTCAAATAGGAAGAGAACACCCCTTCCTATTTGCGAGTCGCATTCACAATTTGCGAGTCGGTACCGACTCGCAAATTGTGAATGTGCATCGCAAAAGGCTTTTTGCATGGCGCAAACTGCGATTTTTGCAGTTTGCACCATGCAAAAAGCTTTCTACATCTGGCCCTATATTTTTCCTATGAATAAAGAACCATAACTTCTGTTTCGCAAACTTTTTAGGTGAATTGTTACGTTTTTTAAATAATATACATTGGCCATAGCAGGAAAGCACTTTGAACAGCATCTCTCCGTGCATGACTTTCAGCCATGTGTCGAAAGCTCTGGGTGCAGGTCATGACCAGTAAGCTCGCTGTGCTCTGTATAGCCATGCTCAGCAATATATGGGTGAAGGGCATGTCCTTCGTTCTTACCTGCATCAAGGTTTCCTCTGCTGTATACACATTTTATCAGCTTAAGTGTTTATTTAGGAGGCTTTATATTCTTCTATGAACTGTGTAACACGGATGATTCCTCAGATGCATCAGTTTTGGAACAGCTTGTTACCCATAACATCTATTTACCCTGGTCAGTTTATGTGTTTGGATGGGGTACTGTGAGCTAGCCAAAAGAAACAAGCAATTACTGATTATGCAGGTAAACTAAGTCTCTATCTTTTGAAGTTCTTGTTGTCATTTACACAATCCTACTAACCTTGTAGAAACTGTATAACATGGCGCCTAACACCTGAAGCACTTAACAAGTCCTTCTTCACATAAGGTCCAAAGAGACTTGTCCCTTGTGAGCATTACTGTGTTTCCTGTCTATGATGGTATTGTTAGGGGTAAGGTGCCTATGATATTTTTGGTCCCACTGAAACTTTGCAAATTCTGTTTTTTAAGATTGCAATGATGATTTCATCACCCTGGGTTCTTTCTCAGATAAATGGGACATTGCAACTGTTTCAAACATTATCTGAACTACTAGAATACTATACAATATACAAAAATGAGGATTTGTACTTAAATTCTGAAAATTATGGAGAAATGGTTTGTTATCATCATTATGCATACCATTACTTACACAGAGGCAGTACTCCATGTGCTGTTTTTTAATTAGGCACAGGGGGAGCACTTCCTTACCAACACCTGCAGGGAGTCCACTGCAATAATTAAAAAGGTTTCCTTATTTTTCTGGTCATGTCCACACAGATCTGGTTTCCTTATATTATAGGCATACACGTTCTCCAGCAAAGAAAAGTATGCTAACACAAGATAAAATTAATTTATTCTGATTCTTTTATTTCCCAATCAACACTGAAAGGTTATGAATATTGGAAAATGTTGACTTGAAATCAATATGGGGTACACAATACTGGCAGGTCTAGGGCATTGATGCTTTATTCATGGGTTGTCTAATTCCTTGACAAATTATATTTTTGAACAAAACAGTTCAACAGACTAAGGGGCAGATTTATCAAGGGACTGCGTTTCTTTTGCACTGTGCAATGGGGTGCAAAAGCGACATAACTCTTAAAATGTGATTTATCAAGCCACGCAAAGCCACCTTACGTGGCCCTTAGTGGCTTGATAAATCCAGAGTAATGCAACACAGCGCACACCGCTGCATGGCATCTGGCTCCTCGTTTGAGACTACACTCCCGACTATGATGTCTTCTGAATGGATTGGTGCTGACCATGTTGGTTCCTTAGAACTTGTTCTTCTGGTCTCTGTGGATCTGTTGTCTGCAGATGCGGGTTCCTTTCTGGACCCAAATGACTATATGGATATGTAAAGAAATGGCTCCCTGTTGCAGTTACCCCCCACTTTTTGCCTGATACTGATGCTGACTTGACTGAGAAGAGTGCTGGGACCCTGCTAACCAGGCCCCAGCACCAGTGTTCCTTCACCTAAAATGTACCATTGTATCCACAATTGGCAGACCCTGGCATCCAGATAAGTCCCTTGTAACTGGTACTTCTAGTACCAAGGGCCCTGATGCCAAGGAAGGTCTCTAAGGGCTGCAGCATGTCTTATGCCACCCTGGAGACCTCTCACTCAGCACAGACACACTGCTTGCCAGCTTGTGTGTGCTAGTGAGAACAAAACGAGTAAGTCGACATGGCACTCCCCTCAGGGTGCCATGCCAGCCTCTCACTGCCTATGCAGTATAGGTAAGACACCCCTCTAGCAGGCCTTACAGCCCTAAGGCAGGGTGCACTATACCATAGGTGAGGGTACCAGTGCATGAGCATGGTACCCCTACAGTGTCTAAACAAAACCTTAGACATTGTAAGTGCAGGGTAGCCATAAGAGTATATGGTCTGGGAGTCTGTCAAACACGAACTCCACAGCACCATAATGGCTACACTGAAAACTGGGAAGTTTGGTATCAAACTTCTCAGCACAATAAATGCACACTGATGCCAGTGTACATTTTATTGTAAAATACACCACAGAGGGCACCTTAGAGGTGCCCCCTGAAACTTAACCGACTATCTGTGTAGGCTGACTAGTTTTAGCAGCCTGCCACAAACCGAGACATGTTGCTGGCCCCATGGGGAGAGTGCCTTTGTCACTCTGAGGCCAGTAACAAAGCCTGCACTGGGTGGAGATGCTAACACCTCTCCCAGGCAGGAATTGTCACACCTGGCGGTGAGCCTCAAAGGCTCACCTCCTTTGTGCCAACCCAGCAGGACACTCCAGCTAGTGGAGTTGCCCGCCCCCTCCGGCCAGGCCCCACTTTTGGCGGCAAGGCCGGAGAAAATAATGAGAAAAACAAGGAGGAGTCACTGGCCAGTCAGGACAGCCCCTAAGGTGTCCTGAGCTGAGGTGACTCTAACTTTTAGAAATCCTCCATCTTGCAGATGGAGGATTCCCCCAATAGGGTTAGGATTGTGACCCCCTCCCCTTGGGAGGAGGCACAAAGAGGGTGTACCCACCCTCAGGGCTAGTAGCCATTGGCTACTAACCCCCCCAGACCTAAACACGCCCTTAAATTTAGTATTTAAGGGCTACCCTGAACCCTAGAAAATTAGATTCCTGCAACTACAAGAAGAAGGACTGCCCAGCTGAAAACCCCTGCAGCGGAAGACCAGAAGACGACAACTGCCTTGGCTCCAGAAACTCACCGGCCTGTCTCCTGCCTTCCAAAGATCCTGCTCCAGCGACGCCTTCCAAAGGGACCAGCGACCTCGACATCCTCTGAGGACTGCCCCTGCTTCGAAAAGACAAGAAACTCCCGAGGACAGCGGACCTGCTCCAAGAAAAGCTGCAACTTTGTTTCCAGCAGCTTTAAAGAACCCTGCAAGCTCCCTGCAAGAAGCGTGAGACTTGCAACACTGCACCCGGCGACCCCGACTCGGCTGGTGGCGATCCAACACCTCAGGAGGGACCCCAGGACTACTCTGATACTGTGAGTACCAAAACCTGTCCCCCCTGAGCCCCCACAGCGCCGCCTGCAGAGGGAATCCCGAGGCTTCCCCTGACCGCGACTCTTTGAACCTAAAGTCCCGACGCCTGGGAGAGACCCTGCACCCGCAGCCCCCAGGACCTGAAGGACCGGACTTTCACTGGAGAAGTGACCCCCAGGAGTCCCTCTCCCTTGCCCAAGTGGAGGTTTCCCCGAGGAACCCCCCCCTTGCCTGCCTGCAGCGCTGAAGAGATCCCGAGATCTCTCATAGACTAACATTGCGAACCCGACGCTTGTTTCTACACTGCACCCGGCCGCCCCCGCGTCGCTGAGGGTGAAATTTCTGTGTGGACTTGTGTCCCCCCCGGTGCCCTACAAAACCCCCCTGGTCTGCCCTCCGAAGACGCGGGTACTTACCTGCAAGCAGACCGGAACCGGGGCACCCCCTTCTCTCCATTCTAGCCTATGCGTTTTGGGCACCACTTTGAACTCTGCACCTGACCGGCCCTGAGCTGCTGGTGTGGTGACTTTGGGGTTGCTCTGAACCCCCAACGGTGGGCTACCTTGGGCCAAGAACTAAGCCCTGTAAGTGTCTTACTTACCTGGTTAACCTAGCAAATACTTACCTCCCCTAGGAACTGTGAAAATTGCACTGTGTCCACTTTTAAAACAGCTATTTGTCAATAACTTGAAAAGTATACATGCAATTTTTATGATTTAAAGTTCCTAAAGTACTTACCTGCAATACCTTTCGAATGAGATATTACATGTAGAATTTGAACCTGTGGTTCTTAAAATAAACTAAGAAAAGATATTTTTCTATATAAAAACCTATTGGCTGGATTTGTCTCTGAGTGTGTGTACCTCATTTATTGGCTATGTGTATGTACAACAAATGCTTAACACTACTCCTTGGATAAGCCTACTGCTCGACCACACTACCACAAAATAGAGCATTAGTATTATCTATTTTTACCACTATTTTACCTCTAAGGGGAACCCTTGGACTCTGTGCATGCTATTCCTTACTTTGAAATAGCACATACAGAGCCAACTTCCTACATTGGTGGATCAGCGGTGGGGTACAAGACTTTGCATTTGCTGGACTACTCAGCCAATACCTGATCACACGACAAATTCCAAAATTGTCATTAGAAATTGATTTTTGCAATTTGAAAAGTTTTCTAAATTCTTAAAAGACCTGCTAGGGCCTTGTGTTACATCCTGTTTAGCATTTCTTTTAGAGTTTAAAAGTTTGTAAAAGTTTGAATTAGATTCTAGAACCAGTTGTAGATTCTTAAAAAGTATTCCAACTTTTAGAAGCAAAATGTCTAGCACAGATGTGACTGTGGTGGAACTCGACACCACACCTTACCTCCATCTTAAGATGAGGGAGCTAAGGTCACTCTGTAAAATAAAGAAAATAACAATGGGCCCCAAACCTACCAAAATACAGCTCCAGGAGCTTTTGGCAGAGTTTGAAAAGGCCAACCCCTCTGAGGGTGGCAACTCAGAGGAAGAGGATAGTGACTTGGAGGAAAATTCCCCCCTACCAGTCCTATCTAGGGAGAACAGGGTCTCTCAAACCCTGACTCCAAAAATAATAGTCAGAGATGCTGGTTCCCTCACAGGAGAGACCAACACCTCTGAAATCACTGAGGATAACTCCAGTGAAGAGGACATCCAGTTAGCCAGGATGGCCAAAAGATTGGCTTTGGAAAAGCAGCTCCTAGCCATAGAAAGGGAAAGAAAAGAGATGGGCCTAGGTCCCATCGATGGTGGCAGCAACTTAAATAGGGTCAGAGATTCTCCTGACATCCTAAAAATCCCCAAAGGGATTGTAACAAAATATGAAGATGGTGATGACATCACCAAATGGTTCACAGCTTTTGAGAGGGCTTGTGTAACCAGAAAAGTAAACAGATCTCACTGGGGTGCTCTCCTTTGGGAAATGTTCACTGGAAAGTGTAGGGATAGACTCCTCACACTCTCTGGAAAAGATGCAGAATCTTATGACCTCATGAAGGGTACCCTGATTGAGGGCTTTGGATTCTCCACTGAGGAGTATAGAATTAGATTCAGGGGGGCTCAAAAATCCTCGAGCCAGACCTGGGTTGATTTTGTAGACTACTCAGTAAAAACACTAGATGGTTGGTTAACTGGAAATGAAGTGTGTGACTATGTTGGGCTTTATAATTTGTTTATGAAAGAACACATTTTAAGTAACTGCTTCAATGAAAAGTTGCATCAGTATCTGGTAGACCTAGGTCCAATTTCTCCCCAAGAATTGGGAAAGAAGGCAGACCACTGGGTCAAGACTAGGGTAACCAAAACTTCCACTGGGGGTGACCAAAAGAAAGGGGTTACCAAAACTCCCCAGGAGAAAGTGGGTGACACTAGAAACAAAGAAAAAGAGTCCTCTGTAGGCCCCCAAAAACCAGAACAGGTGGGTGGGCCCCAAGACACAACCCAAAACAAAGGTGGGTACCAGGGTAAGAACTGGGATGCCACTAAGGCATGGTGCCACAACTGTAAACAGTCTGGGCACCACACCAAGGACACTTCTTGTCCCAAAAACAAACCCCAGAACAAAATTCCAGGGGTAACCAGTGTAGCCATGGGAGATGACTCCTCAGATGAGGAGGTCTTCATAGCCTTCAACTGGAAACTGGGCCCAACAGGTGAGTTGGAGATTCCAGAGGGAAGTAGACACTTCCACCACCTACTGGTGAATGGAATCCCAACCACTGCCCTGAGAGACACTTGTGCCAGTCACACTATTGTGCATGACAGGCTGGTGCTCTCAAACCAGTACATCCCAGGTGAGACTGCCAGGGTAAGAGTTAGCCTAGACAGGGTCACTAAGAGGCCTGTGGCTTTAGTGCCCATAGAAGTGGGTGGCACTCTTAACTGGAGAAGGGTAGTAGTCAGTACAGACCTCCCCCTTGATTGTCTCCTTGGAAATGACTACCCAGAGGTTAGTCAGAGCCCAAGAGAGGAACTGGTCCAGTGCCAGTCCTCTCCCAAGGATTCTGGAAGTCCTGCCTCTGCAGTAAATGCAAGCAGGCCCCAGAAGAAGAAGAAAAGAAAACAGAGTAGGAAGGGTGGACAACCTTTAGCCAAGGTTACAGCAAGCCAAGGAGATTCTGCTCCAGTAGGGGAGAACTCCAAAAATGGCCCTGATAAAGTCCAACCTGACCCACAAGAAGTCCTGGCTAGTCAGGCAACTGTTAAACCTGAGTGGGTGGCTCCTCAGCTAACAGAAGAAAGAGTGGAAGAAGGGTGTTTACTACAAGATGTGGTAACCCCCCACTCCAATACAGCAGACAGGCAACCTGAACCCAAAGAAGCCTGTAACTTAGCCCCTTCCCTTTTAGGTGAAGAGCTAAAGGTGTGGTTCTGGGCACTGACAGCTGTCAGTGGCCTCTGCTGGGTGTTAGCCTTTGTGGCTGCACTATCCTTGGCATGGTGGTCAGACCCCATGCCAAATAGCAAGTTAGGCCCCCTGACCCTGTTGGTCATGGTGGGGTTACTCCAGCTCTGGGTAACCTCTTTGGGTAAGCTAGGGATGACCCTGGCTAAGATAAGATTAGCAGAGGTGGATACCTCTAAACCCAAAATAAAAAGAATGGGTGGAGACATTGAAGAAGCAGACAAGAGGCAATTCAGACTAGGTCCTATCACTGTGGAAGTGGGTCAGTTCCCCAAAGGGAATGACCTGAACAGAAGGATGTAAGGCAGAGTAGGCCCTGCAACTAACCAGCCTATTTCTCCTACTCTTCCTCGCCTGACAGACTAGGAAGACTCTCCCAGCTTGGGCTGAGTCTCCTGGCCTGTGGGCTGGGGGGGGCTTGTGTAAAGAAATGGCTCCCTGTTGCAGTTACCCCCCACTTTTTGCCTGATACTGATGCTGACTTGACTGAGAAGAGTGCTGGGACCCTGCTAACCAGGCCCCAGCACCAGTGTTCCTTCACCTAAAATGTACCATTGTATCCACAATTGGCAGACCCTGGCATCCAGATAAGTCCCTTGTAACTGGTACTTCTAGTACCAAGGGCCCTGATGCCAAGGAAGGTCTCTAAGGGCTGCAGCATGTCTTATGCCACCCTGGAGACCTCTCACTCAGCACAGACACACTGCTTGCCAGCTTGTGTGTGCTAGTGAGAACAAAACGAGTAAGTCGACATGGCACTCCCCTCAGGGTGCCATGCCAGCCTCTCACTGCCTATGCAGTATAGGTAAGACACCCCTCTAGCAGGCCTTACAGCCCTAAGGCAGGGTGCACTATACCATAGGTGAGGGTACCAGTGCATGAGCATGGTACCCCTACAGTGTCTAAACAAAACCTTAGACATTGTAAGTGCAGGGTAGCCATAAGAGTATATGGTCTGGGAGTCTGTCAAACACGAACTCCACAGCACCATAATGGCTACACTGAAAACTGGGAAGTTTGGTATCAAACTTCTCAGCACAATAAATGCACACTGATGCCAGTGTACATTTTATTGTAAAATACACCACAGAGGGCACCTTAGAGGTGCCCCCTGAAACTTAACCGACTATCTGTGTAGGCTGACTAGTTTTAGCAGCCTGCCACAAACCGAGACATGTTGCTGGCCCCATGGGGAGAGTGCCTTTGTCACTCTGAGGCCAGTAACAAAGCCTGCACTGGGTGGAGATGCTAACACCTCTCCCAGGCAGGAATTGTCACACCTGGCGGTGAGCCTCAAAGGCTCACCTCCTTTGTGCCAACCCAGCAGGACACTCCAGCTAGTGGAGTTGCCCGCCCCCTCCGGCCAGGCCCCACTTTTGGCGGCAAGGCCGGAGAAAATAATGAGAAAAACAAGGAGGAGTCACTGGCCAGTCAGGACAGCCCCTAAGGTGTCCTGAGCTGAGGTGACTCTAACTTTTAGAAATCCTCCATCTTGCAGATGGAGGATTCCCCCAATAGGGTTAGGATTGTGACCCCCTCCCCTTGGGAGGAGGCACAAAGAGGGTGTACCCACCCTCAGGGCTAGTAGCCATTGGCTACTAACCCCCCCAGACCTAAACACGCCCTTAAATTTAGTATTTAAGGGCTACCCTGAACCCTAGAAAATTAGATTCCTGCAACTACAAGAAGAAGGACTGCCCAGCTGAAAACCCCTGCAGCGGAAGACCAGAAGACGACAACTGCCTTGACTCCAGAAACTCACCGGCCTGTCTCCTGCCTTCCAAAGATCCTGCTCCAGCGACGCCTTCCAAAGGGACCAGCGACCTCGACATCCTCTGAGGACTGCCCCTGCTTCGAAAAGACAAGAAACTCCCGAGGACAGCGGACCTGCTCCAAGAAAAGCTGCAACTTTGTTTCCAGCAGCTTTAAAGAACCCTGCAAGCTCCCCGCAAGAAGCGTGAGACTTGCAACACTGCACCCGGCGACCCCGACTCGGCTGGTGGCGATCCAACACCTCAGGAGGGACCCCAGGACTACTCTGATACTGTGAGTACCAAAACCTGTCCCCCCTGAGCCCCCACAGCGCCGCCTGCAGAGGGAATCCCGAGGCTTCCCCTGACCGCGACTCTTTGAACCTAAAGTCCCGACGCCTGGGAGAGACCCTGCACCCGCAGCCCCCAGGACCTGAAGGACCGGACTTTCACTGGAGAAGTGACCCCCAGGAGTCCCTCTCCCTTGCCCAAGTGGAGGTTTCCCCGAGGAACCCCCCCCTTGCCTGCCTGCAGCGCTGAAGAGATCCCGAGATCTCTCATAGACTAACATTGCGAACCCGACGCTTGTTTCTACACTGCACCCGGCCGCCCCCGCGTCGCTGAGGGTGAAATTTCTGTGTGGACTTGTGTCCCCCCCGGTGCCCTACAAAACCCCCCTGGTCTGCCCTCCGAAGACGCGGGTACTTACCTGCAAGCAGACCGGAACCGGGGCACCCCCTTCTCTCCATTCTAGCCTATGCGTTTTGGGCACCACTTTGAACTCTGCACCTGACCGGCCCTGAGCTGCTGGTGTGATGACTTTGGGGTTGCTCTGAACCCCCAACGGTGGGCTACCTTGGGCCAAGAACTAAGCCCTGTAAGTGTCTTACTTACCTGGTTAACCTAGCAAATACTTACCTCCCCTAGGAACTGTGAAAATTGCACTGTGTCCACTTTTAAAACAGCTATTTGTCAATAACTTGAAAAGTATACATGCAATTTTTATGATTTAAAGTTCCTAAAGTACTTACCTGCAATACCTTTCGAATGAGATATTACATGTAGAATTTGAACCTGTGGTTCTTAAAATAAACTAAGAAAAGATATTTTTCTATATAAAAACCTATTGGCTGGATTTGTCTCTGAGTGTGTGTACCTCATTTATTGGCTATGTGTATGTACAACAAATGCTTAACACTACTCCTTGGATAAGCCTACTGCTCGACCACACTACCACAAAATAGAGCATTAGTATTATCTATTTTTACCACTATTTTACCTCTAAGGGGAACCCTTGGACTCTGTGCATGCTATTCCTTACTTTGAAATAGCACATACAGAGCCAACTTCCTACAGGATACGAAACACGTTCCGGGATACTGCCCTCCACTTCTTGTGCCTCTTATACACTGGCTTTTTGTTTTACAGTTTGTTTTATCAGTTTGCATGGATTTTAATTGCCATTTTTTACTGGATTTTGGTATCCGCTTGGATTATGTAAGATTTGTACTATGTATTTTAGTTCTTATATATTCTTTTTAGTGCTATTATACTGTTTTAGCATAGTTTCCTTCCGACCAAGGGGTGGGTGTTACATGGCCCATGTTTGGTTTTCAGGTTTGAACTTTAGCTTGACATTTTTCTAAATGATGACTTTTTACATATTTTTCCACTAACATGAGAATGTGCTGTTTACATATTTGTTCTTTGAAGGCTTGTCGCCCTGTACTCTGCACATTCAGCCTAGGGACATACATTCAGAACGCGATGCCTTCTTTTCTTTTTCTGTGCGCGTTAGGAGACAACCTGTTTGTACTAGGTGAACCACATTACCAGTTCTGCACCTCTGTCACAGTGTGATAAGAAGAGTATTTCACTACATAAACAATTTCCATGCTATACTCTTCACACCAGCTGATCATGGAACCGTTGTGACCTGTGACTGAGATGCAGCCTTGCTGACTCCATCCTCTATCCTGCAAGGGATATCCTGTACACTGAGATTGACTTCCTGACATCTGAGACCAAGGAATGGGGGTTAGACTATCCCAACTGATCTGGCATAAGGGGACTCCTGCTATGCTCTCTTTAGTGTAGTATTAGATACAGATAGGAGTTAGGCAACATTAGTAACAATCGCTTTAGTATAGTATTAGATACAGATAGGAGTAAGGCAACATTACTAACAATTGCCAAGGTCAAATTGTTTATATTGTTTACCGTTCTAACAATGCTGATTACAGTAACATGCCTCATCTTTCTAAAAATAGCAGCTCATGCTTTTTATGTAAGAATACAATAATTTCAATAAAATGTTTTGAAAATGCATTTTTGTATCTTTCTTGTGCTTACCTTGGGCATGCAGGAGTAAGCAAACAAAAGGGTTAGATCTGCTTCTACGGATTCCTTGGGAATCAGTGCCGTGTTCGAGCTTACCCATAACATCTATTTACCCTGGTCAGTTTAAGTCTCTATATTTTGAAGTTCATGTTTGCCATATGCACAATCCTACTAACCTTGTGATAACCGCATAACTAATGCATACTTGCAGTGTGGCTCTCACTAGTGGATTAGCACTATAGAAGAAACCTCTGAGCCATTACCAACAGCCTGTCTGATCCCATATGACTTCTGGATTGGGGCTGTAAAGGACAGCATACCAAAATGATCTCACAAGAAATCCCCTTCTTCGAGATTCTGGGTGCCTTTCAATACCAAATACAGTGCTATGCTGATTGGAAATTTGGCCCCTGTCCACCTCTCCTGGAGTAACCAAGAACTTCCCTTCTGTATTCAGTACTTTGTTGAAATACACCCAGAAGATGTACTTCAACCAGCAGAGTGCGTCCTGGATGTTAGAGCTGTGTGCTGTGCAATACTTTCTTACAGTGGACCAAGCAAGGCAATTCTGCATGATCCCTGACTTTTAAGTGCCTGTGGACTTGAAGTACACTGCAGCATGTTTCAACTTTAACCAGAACCATATTTGAAGCCTCCTGAGAAAACTCTATTGGTCCAAGAACGTTCCACATTGAAGACTGAATAGCCTGATAAACAAATGTCAAATGAATGTGAGTAGCCTGGAATTAATCTGAATAAACAGATTCATCCATTATACCACAACACACTTTCTTCTCCTTGCATGGTGTAGAGCTGTGGTTGTAATCTCTCCATCTCCACCTGTGTGCTGTGAGAATGTCTGTTGATATTGTCTCCCCTTGACTTCTGTTATGATATTGAGGTACAATAAGTATTAGCCTCTGCACAGGTGCTATTCATAGTGAATACTGATTTCCCCCCACCGAAAATGAAGACTTAAAGTTCCCTGTGGCCTGCATGTCCCTTACCAGTTCAAGAATAGTCAAGGGATCCACAACTGATAAGACACTGAGATGTGAGCCTGTGATGTTTCCCAGACCAGAAAGTCCCTATTGGTTAATTTTCAGCTTGCACTAGTGATGGCCAAGTTGTACTTGCTGTGTGAGTGTGGGAAGCTTGCACTGCTGAGTGCAAGGAGGGGCCTGTTCTGTTCATAAGGGGAGCTGCTTATGTCCATTGATAGGAGGCTGATAGCACAGTGGCCATGCATGGTAGAATGATACATAAGCATGGTGATCACTGAGACAGAGTACTGCCATTGGTTAGCAGTATCACATTTCAGCCAGTGGTGAAAGTCTATTCTTCTTTCAATGTCTTCAATCACTCTGTGTGTAGGAGATTACCATGTTTGGTGTAATGTCTCCACAATTTTCGCCCTATATGTTTTGCAGGACTTTGAACTATGTGCACTTTACCCCTGCTAAACAACAGTAAAGCACCCGTGCTTGCCCTTTAAACACGGTTAAATTAGCTCACCTCTTACCCCAGATTGACATATTCAACTTGCCTACAAGCTTCTAGTATATGGTATAGAAAATGCACCCTCGGCCTGAAAGTTAAATGCCATCTTTGAACTGTAGCACTTATTGTACAATCCACAGATTGAGCCACTAAAACATGTTTTCAGACTTACCATGTGCAGCCTGACTGCAATAGCTTAAAACCTGCTAATAAACCTGTCAAAATAAGCCTTTCTGACATACTGGAAAAACTGCTTGTAAATTTTGATCTAACCCCTAACTACACCTTGTTGTCACAAGGTAGGGTACCAAATATTTAATACTAGACTGTGTATGAAATTAAAGCTGACAAGTTCCTTCTGTGATGAGCCCCCCAAGAGCTATTTACATGGGCAGGGTTGTATCTGGATCACGCAGAATGTTAAAGTATGGAATATAAATTTCCATATCTAATGTTTGACAGGACACAGCTAGAATAGTAATTCAAAGACTATTTTTCATATTTGCTAAACTTCCAATTCCTTAGTGAAGTCAAATTTATATTAAATATGTGGGAAAAAATACATTTTAGAAAGTTATGCTTTTTCTGCCTGAACCCCAGTTAAGTTAATAGGATTAGCCTGTGACAGCTGGCCTGCCAGTACCTCCCTGAGCACGAAGTGTGAAAACCTCTTGCAGCCCAGACAGTAAGTTGGATGTGGGGTGGTGTTTGTCTCCCCTTGCGGGAAGGTCAGTTGGGGTAAGTCCAGGAACCTCATTACCTTGAAAATGACAAATACAAAGGCCTGCCCTTTCACAGAGAGCTGTAAGGGGAGACCTGGAGGAAAGCAATCCTTTGTCCTCCAGGCCTACAATAGCCAGGGTTGCTTGAAATCCAATGAGAGGGAAGCTGCCCCAACACCAGTTTGGAGTGGGCACCAGGCTGGGCACCCCCACCCATTTACCTGTACAACTCATAAATGTGGCTCCTGAAGGAACCATCCTCAGAACACTTTCTTAACCTGTGGAAGAGCCCTGAAGGACCGGATCTGCTCCTGCTTGTACCCAGGACAAATATGTGTTTCCAGGGGTCATGGGCCTGACCTTATGTGTGGCAACATGGACACAAAGGCTAAAAAAAACTCTTCTCTTTGATTCCCACTTGCAGAGTCACAAGTGGATGTGCATTGGACCCTGCTCTAGGCCTTTCCTAAATCAAGCCCCCTCCTGAAGTCTGGGAGTATAAGGTGAAGAGCAGAGTTAAAAGGACTTACCACTGCAAGTTTTGGGACTTGGAAAAATTCTGTCTTCCAGCCAGCACCAAAGGCAATCCAGAGAAGGTGAGACTTTGCTGGGCTGAAGAAGTGCCTGGAGCTTAGATAATTGCTTGGAGCATCTCCGCAGCAGCAGGCGTGTTTCGGCGGGCACTCGGCAAGAAGGTACCCAACCTCGCTGAGACATTGTCAGACACAGCCTTCTGTCTCACCCCTCTGGAAGAAAAGGACCTCCATTTCAGAGACTAAGGGCCTCATTAGGAGTTTGGCGGTCTGACAGTAAGATCACCGCAGGGGCAGCCGTCCAGAGACCACCCTGTTGGCGGTAATCCGACCGCCGTCTTATGAATCACACAGCAAAGTCTGCCTAAATCCAGCAAAAACTGATTCTGCCAGGACGATGGAGGGTGGAAAAGAGGCGGTCCCCCCACCAGCCAGCCACAAAACTTCAGTTCTAATTACGACCCACAAATCCTTATAGCAGTTCTTCCATGGCAGAAGACCAATGGCAGTGCGAACTGTAGTGGTCGGTGGTCACATCAGTAAAACACCACACCACATTGGATAGTTTGAAAACCCCACACCTGACACACAGCCACACACCCGTCACACCTACACACTGCACTATAAAATACATCCCTTCATACCCCACAACCCTTTGCAACCAGAACGCCATTCACTGCTAGATAGAGGCCGCACAAAAAAATAACAACCATAAAATAGGCACCCCTACACACTTCACATAGCACTCATCCCACACCTGCACAACACATCCAACACATACATTAGTACCCTAAACGTTCAACAGCACTGGTCAACAACTCACATCACAGCATCCACACCTTATCACCATTTTTTTAAAAAGTTATTTTATTCTTCCTCGCCATCTTGTCCACCACTATCATGTCCCCACAAAAACATCCCCCTCTCACAGATGATGAACTGAGGGTTATGGTGGACGAAATAAACAAAATAGAGCCACACCTATTTGGAGCGCAAGTCGAGCAAACATCTATCAGCAGGAAAATGGAGCTGTGGCAAAGAATAGTTGACAGGGACAATTCTGTAGGCAGCTATTCACATACAAGGGAGGAAATCAGGAAGATGTGGAACAACCCCTAGGTGCAAGGTACGTTCCATGGCCCAGAGGCACCAGCTGAGGGTCCTCAAGACTGGCTGTGGGCCCCCACCTCCTCCCCCAACTTTCACATCATTAGAGGAGAAGGTCTTGGACGTCCTGCATCCTGAGGGCTTGACAGGAATACCTGGGAGAGTGAAGTCAGGTATGTCACAATACAACAGCTGTCACCAAACCGCTATGTCCACCATGCTTACTGATCACCTTTGGCCACCTTAACAGACAACCCACTCACCACCCCTGTGTCCACATACCCCTCTCTAGCACACCACATGTCACCTAAACTTACCTGGGGGGCACACTGTCTGTGTATGGCATGGGTAGTACAGGGACAGGCAGCACTACAACTCCCAGCATGCACTGTTCTACCATTAAGGGAATCAGAATATTGTACTACAAGTTAAATACCCTTGCATGTGAAACTAATAATCAATTCAACCCACCTAAACTCTCCACTATTGTACAGTCCATAGGAATGACAACCATGCTATGCCCATCTGCCAGTACTATTACAAGCAACACACAGCTACAGCTGTGTTCCCTACTAAACTGGCCTTTAAATCACCATCCAAACAATGTCATGTACTCACCTGGGGCGTGGGGGGCGCACCAATATAGGAAGCTGGATGTACTCGGAATACATCCGTACAGAGGACCAGGTATCATGGTTACTCCTATAGTGTTGGCCAGCACTGTTGCCATAGTACTTTTTGCAGCTTTTAGGTGACTCAATGATGCTATACACCTAACTTGGAGATCACTTCAAAATGTCAAGTCATCAATCAGACAAGATATGAGTCAATGAACAGGCATCTAACCACCAAGATACTCCAACATCTTCTAGCAAGGTGCATGCAATTGGAAATCTCTGTGTCCCATATAGCCCTAACCCGAATTTGGAAGCAGGTGTCATTGTCATATCAGGGGATCAAATAAAGGCTTTGTATGCATGTCACATAGCATGTTGTGCTCAAACGATGATATCACTTGTTGCATTACTGTCAGCAACTTTGTGTTCCACTTCTCCTACAGGTAACCTAGCCAATGTCACCATGGAAAGGACACCAGAGACTCCCACTACCCCTCTGGATGAAGCCCTCATTGAGGGCTACACCCCTGGATATGTGGACATGGAGAATGAAGCTGGCCCATCGGGGACACATGGTCAGTCAACAACTGTGAGCCTCACCTTGCCCACATCGACTCCTCCC
Organism: Pleurodeles waltl; assembly: GCF_031143425.1. Taxonomy (NCBI): domain Eukaryota; kingdom Metazoa; phylum Chordata; class Amphibia; order Caudata; family Salamandridae; genus Pleurodeles; species Pleurodeles waltl. The sequence continues at coordinate 421,324,286 of NC_090445.1, read as the reverse complement.
AGCCCTGTTGCTTTAACATCACAGACAACCATTTGCCTCCAAACCTGTGTTACAAGAAAAGTGTCCACCATCTTGTGCCCCCAGTACACGTACCTGAGTCTCCTGTCGAAAACCCCGACAAAAATAGACCAGGCACCAGTGAGAGTGGCCAAACTTTTCCAGGGACACAGGTATGTAGGGGGAGGATGCGTGGGAGGGATGGCATGGCCAAGAGAATGGAGGCCCCAAGGGATACAACAGACCAGGACACCATCTCTCAAGTCTGGGGAGTTTACCAACAATTCTGAGGCGTGATGGGCCAGGTACTTACCATGATGGTGGAGATCGAGCAGCTGTAGAGGGACAACCATCAAGAAGTCATGCAGCAGTGGCAGGCCCAAAATGCCCACTTTGCTTCCATTGCAGGGGTGCTGAGAGGCATGAATATACCACACTGAATAGGTTTTGTACACATCAGCTGGCCCCTTCCACTAGAAATGAGACACCAGCCCCTTCTACATCTGTGGCTACTAGTGTAATGGAGGCCCTGCCATGAGAAGGACATGCCTCAAACACCCCTGCCTCTGAAGCTGAAGAACCACCTGCAAACGTGGACATCCCCCAAAACATCCAGGAGGAGCAGATGCCAAGACCAAAACCACTGCCAGGAAGTCAACCTCTATTGACTGGTTCCCCTTGTGTGGCACAGATACACCCTGTTGACTTTTCTGAAACCTATCTCCATTTTCCTATGGTACAAGGACACTGGACTTGTGTCTCCAAATGTTGTAGCAGCTACCCGGATGATTTTATCCACCATGACAGAACCCTTCACTGTTTCCTTTGCATCATAATTGATCCAATTCACTATTTTTGCTGTGCACTTCTCAATAAATACCACTTAACCACAGATCATGTGTGAGAGTCATGTATCAACCATGTTTAACTGCCATCTATAGCACCACATGCACACACAAAAATAGATTTGTGATGTTCCATCTCACATGAACTGTTTAATCAGGGTAAAATTTGCATTGAATAATCAAGTTAGACATAACTCAAATCACTTTCATTTAACTTTCTACATAGAGGTTGAGAGAATGCCAATGATCACACAGTGAAGTTCTGCAGCTCACTTCAGAGTTTCAGCACAGGTGTCAATCATTACCAACCCACAGACTACTGAAGTTACGGACATGTCAGTCTTTCACTATCCCCATGAGCAAACATATTGTTTCAATGTATCATCAGCTAAATCCTCATCACATACCCATACCATAGCTCCCAAATGACCATACCCCAAGATACAAACAGAAGTTATTACAAATGCCCCCAGTCACAGAGCCTTCCACTTGGTCAGGTATCAGTAGACGTGTCACTCACTGATGTCAGTCTTGATACGCATGCACAGTTACCAATACAAACCATTCTGATGCGTGAGGTTATGGACAGCACAGGATAACATGCGTGTGAGACTAATGTACATACACCTGGCACCATTGAACAAACCTCAAATGCCAAACAGGTCTATTGAGTGGAAAAGGACACTACCATACCACTTTTTTGACAGTCTGGGCATAGAATTCACCCACCACAATTCTCATGCCTGACAGTACCTGGTTCAATCAATGTTCACTTCACTTGTCAGTCTGTAAATCCCACCTGCCTGTGACACTGTCTGATATTACCAAATGAGGATGACCTTGTGAAGTAATCTGCAAATCTTAAATGTCAAACATAAGGTATGGGCCGCATTGAAACAATTACATTATACAGCCAATTCATATATACAATGGTAACTCAGAATGTGCATTGCGAGAAAATTAGACTAAGGTGATCAAAAAGCTGCACACTACTCCATGTGTGAGTAAATGCTCTGAGCTTATTAGACCTTTATATGAGTGCTATACTTTGTTTTCAGGAGGACAAGGACTTAGATAACTTGATCCTCAAAGCATATATAATCCTTTCCTACATCACTTTTGGTACATGTGTAGGTGACATGTGTTCTGACTTTTCTTCTAACGTTTGGTTATGCCAATTAAGGTTCTTGCATGTTTGCACATTTCCATTTGTGAAGGTTGTGAACTCAGTGACATGAAGTGGGCATGGCTTGTGTGCAACATACTGTCTTGTGTTTACTATGCCATATGTTTCCTTACCTATTACATGACATCAGGCCAATTAGTCAGTATGTGTTTAGTTTGTGTTTGTGATATGTGGAAATCTATGTTACATCTATTTTCCATAGATTGGTTGCTGGTTGACTATGTTGCTATGGATAGGGACCCAGTGTCATGTGGCCAAGGCACCTTGTCATGGAATGGTTAGTGCAATGGCTGTAGTGATATCATGATATTGTAGTTGTGAGATAGGTAGCTTAGTTGGTGTGTGACTATGTTATGTTTGAGGGATGTACATTGTATCTTGTTGTGACATGATGTTGCCTCTAAACTGGTAATGCCTGGCGGTGTTGTACAACTAGATGTGATGTTACTAATGTTTACAATGTGATGTAAGTTGTATGTTAAGAATGTGATGACCCTACCTCACTTTCTGTTTCTCAGCATCAGCATCAGCAGGCAAAGGAGACAGGGCACAGCCGAGTGGGGAAGCTTCTGGCCACTGGACCTCCAGTCACAAGAACACTGACACCGAGGGACCCAGTGGCCTGGAGGGCGAGGGGAGTGCCACAGGGGAGACTGGATCCAGTTCATCATCTTCGGAATCCTCCTCCAGTGGACACTCCCTGGTGGTGCGGACCCATCTGGGACCACCCCAACACAATATAGGAAGCCACCCCCCTTTCTATCACTGCCCTCCCTGTAGCTCCTCATCCAGTTTGCTGTGCCCGCTCAACCAAGAGGGTTGGTGTCTCTTTTGCTGCAGGCACCTCTGCCCCAGTCCCTGTTAGCCTTACTGCCTTCAGTGAGGAGGATATTGACCTCTTGAGGTCAATCTCTGTGGGTCAGTCGACCATCCTGAATGCCATCCAGGGACTGGCAACTCAGATATAACAGAGTAATACATTCCTGGAGGGCATTCACGGTGCCCTGGCTGGTTGACAGAGATAATTTCAGGCACTGGCCTCCACACTGATGACAGCCAGTCATGCTTTGTCTACCGTTCCCCCTTGACCTTCCTCTTCCCAATCCTCCCTTCCCCAACCCAGCCAAAACACACAAATAAAAAGGTATGCATCCACCTCAACATCCAAGGGTAGCACAGACAAACATAAGCATCACAAGACACACCACGGCATACACACAAGCAACATACACCTGCACACACAGCAACAGTCACAACCTGCCCGGCACCCTCACCACCGCCAGCACCACTTACACAACCCCTGACACACCTGTAGACACCACACCAACATTCATTGATCCAGCCACCACATCTATCCTACCTGCAGACATCACCCCAGCAGACCCTCAGACATCCACCCTAGTCACTACACCCGCAGACACCACAACCACTGGCACGCCTACATGCAGCACATTCACCATACCTGCAGTCACCACCCCAACAGACAGCCACTCCCCCCCACACCATCCCCCAGCACCTCCACCACACCTCAGCCCAAAACACATACACCCCCTCACTCACCCACCCAACAGACACCCACCACCCACAAGCATACCTCCACCAACCTTGCACCCAAGACATTCACAGCAACACCTCATACAACCACTCCCTCTCCCTCCACACCCAAACCCTTTTGTTATGGCCGTCCCTGTGTGTCTAAGAAAGCTTTCCTCTTGGAGTTCGACCTTTCCCCTACACCTCCCCCCGTGACACCCCTAGCCGATCCGTTCCCCTCCTCAAGGCCCTACCTTCTACCTCCAAGGCCTCCCCTACCCCTGTGCCAGTACCCATGCACCTCCCCCACCAAAATGTCAACCCCTCCCAAGAAGACCCAACTCTCCCCCAAGCCTAAGCCAAAACATCCCCCCCAAGCCAAAGCTGTGTATGTGTGGGTGTCTTTGTTGTTGTATGTGAGTGTGCGTATCAGTGTACTGGTACGTGTGTGTGTTGCCTCTGCAGCCCCCTCCCTATGGTATGCTATGTAAGTGTACAAAATGTCACAATATACAACTGTAACAGGTGAGTGTGTGTACTTACGGTTGTGTCGTGGCGAAGATTCCGTTGTCTTTCCTCGAGCAGGAGCAGCTGGATGACGTCTAGTTGTGGTTCCATGGTGGCTCCAGATGAGTATGGCTTCCTTTATACAGATCATATCCACCTGGGTTTCCGTGGTGATCCGACTACATGCTCTACACATTGACCTACGTTAAGGCTGTTTGCACTGTGCTATAGCTATGTGCAGGTTGAGTTCAGGGTGATTTAGTGTTTTGGGGGGTTTTCTGACAAGTTAGTGTTATTATTCTTTGAGGTGGGTGACTGCCCACCCAAATTATCAACTTTTTAAAACTTTGTTACTTATCAGAACTCTTACTAGTGAGTGTTCCCTGGCACAGACTGTTACTCTTTACAGTTTGGCTCTGCTGCAGCTTGTGCTTCATGTAGCTTCACCGTGTCCACACACTGCTTTCTTGTGCATCTAATTTGCCTTATTGTGTGCTCCTTATTATACCAGTCAGAGTCAATTCCTCGCCTTACTTTTCCAGTTTGCACCTCAATGAAACAAGCATTGGCAAAGCCATAAGGTTTCGCCTTTGTCCTTGTTGTTCAATGTAACTGGATTACAAATATTAGAGAAATGTTATAATTATGTTTGTTTTATTAAATTAAAAACAAACATTATTATAACATTTTCCTAATTGTTGTTAGCCAGTTGCCTAGAAAAAAAGACAAAGGTAATACGTATTGGCATGCGTGTAAGAAAAGAGAAGAAAGAAGACAAGACAGAAGATGGAAGATGAAAGACAGAAGATGGAAGAAAACTGAAGTGGGAAGAAGATGATGAAAGGCATGGAAAGACAAGACGGAAGAAGAGAGAAGAGGGAAGAAGAGAGAAGAGGGAAGAAGAGAGAAGATGGATGAAGAAAGAAAACGGTAGAAGAGAGAAGACAGCAGAAGACAGAAGTCGTGAGACGACAAAAGACATCAGAAGAGTGCAGACGTGAGAAGACAGAATGTGGTAAAGAAGATAGCGAAGACAGAAGAAGGTATGCAGAAAGAAAAAAGAACAACAACAAAGAAAGAAGACCAAGAAGAAAGAAGATGTCAGCGAAGTAAGAAGACAGCATGTTGGAAGAAAAAAGAAGACAGCAATGAAAAAAGAAGACAGAGAAGACGTCAGCGAAGAAAAAAGATGTCAGAGAAGAAGGAAGACGGCATGCAAGATAAAAAAAAATAAGTATCTTGTGCCTCGCAGCCAGCGGGATGGACACTGGCCAGTGTTGAATAGGAAGTGACTGGAAGGAGTACTAGGTCCACAGGCAACTTGACGGCAATATTGGCGAAGAAGACGAAGACGATGACAGGAAGTGACTTAAAGACGACGTGCTGGCCAATCTGAGGTAGGTAAATCAGAGCGACGTTGGAGTAAGCCACTAGTAAGTTTAGGTAAGTAAGGGGCTGGTTCCAAGCCCCTTTTACATTTTTTCACTAACATAAGATTTCACAAGCAATCGCGCGTGCAGGTGAAACCTAAAAATGAAGTTGCTGGGTGAGTGAATGGGGGTGACTTCAATTTACTGTTCAAACCAAGACTTTTTGAGAGCAGAATGTGTGTTTACCCCACCTCCAACTCTGCGAAATTTATCACAAAATGTTTGACTGGGTGATTCAATAATAAAGTAGCATGGTGTTTAATACATGTTTTTATTGACTTTACTTGGGCACAAAAATGGACATAACATGACACAACACTACAGCTGCTGCAGACACTGACTAAGGGGTGTAATAGCAGAATTAAACGACTGACATCTAAAGCTGGAGATGATGCCACAGTCATTCTAGGGCGCGGTGGCAAAGCCTACTTGGTTGTTGCCAAAATCGTAGACTGAGTAGCATGCAAGGAGGAAGACATCACCCAGTATCCAGAGGGGCTGCCCCTTCTGGGAGGGCAGGTAGGTCGGCATGATGCCCACTGTCCAGTAACCGTTGTTCTGTTGAAATAAAGAAGACACTCTAGTTATAAATTTGAAATATTTCTATGCACGTTTGCATCCAGATCTAATGACCCTGCTAAGCTATTGTATGAAGAACGTACTTCAGGTAAAGGAGAAAACTACAAGTCAGTACAACTAACTACAAATTTCTGCAAGGGTAATTGAGTCAGCTCTACTATATGGTAGGACTCAGATGCATTAATATTTGACGCAGTGCAGCACAGCAACCAAAGTCGCTGCTCCGCCCTGCTTCAAATGGAGAGCGAGAACATGCACAATATCTACAAGATAGGGTGCATTTTTTTCCCTCCCCTTACGCTGGTGCACGTTTGACTGCCATATGCCAACACACACCCTCGTGCCATAGTGTAAGAGTGTGTGTGTGAGAAGTAAAGAATAGGGGCCAGGTGTATCATTTTTAAGAAATCGCTATTTCTGACTCGCAAAGTGCCATGTATCACATTTGCGAATCGGTAATATCGATTTCTTAAAAATCGCAAATGCTATTACCGTATCGCAAATTGCGATACCGGCCCCATTCGCAGCTATGGGCCTGTTGGCCCATATCTGCGAATTTTTTGCATTTCCAAAATTGCGATTTCAGAACCAGAAATCACAATTTTGGAAATGCAAAACCCCAGGGTGCTGTGGGGCTAACGCCCCCTCTGCTGCACCCCAAAAAAAATTGGGGGGACATGTAAGGTGCACACATGACAAAAGGGCATGTGTGTTTTACATGTACAATTAAAAAATGCATTTTAAATGCATTTTTTAATTTTGCACATGGTTACCACCAAGTTCAACTTGGTGGTAATTAGCAATTCCTAAATGCCAAAATCGCATTTAGGAATTGCTTCATACATGTGCTAAGAAATCACAAATAAGGAAGCCTTATTTGCGATTTCTAATTTAGAGAGTCGCAATTTGCGACTCACTAAACAGGGTTGCAATTTAAGGAATCGCTATTTTAGCGATTCCTTAAAATTGCGTTCAGAATGTATTTCATACATTCTGAAATGGCATTTTGCATTCGCAAACGGGCATTCGCACTGTTTGCGAATGCAAAATTCTTTCATACATCTGGCCCTAGGTTTTGTACTGGAAGAGGACACTTCTTGTACAAGAACTATTCTTTAAGAATTTGCCACTTTGTATGTGTGCTTTACAGCGCAACGTACATGCAATGTTAGAAAAATGAGATTTAAAAACAATTCTCATTGTTACCCCCTGCTTTAAGGAGGAGTAGCGTTCTAGTGCAAATCCCTGTCAACGAATGGTAGTAGATAGAGATTTGCACCAAAACCCATGGCTAGTTACATGGAAATGCTCTTGTCCCACCTCTGGAACACCCCCTTAATGCAAAGAAGCGCAATGCACAACTTTACTTTGGGAACTTCCCAACACAAGTCTTGGTTTGAGTTGGATAATAAATCCCACCCCAGCGCTATGTGCCGGATTGTGACACAAGCCAGGTGCAAAGCATTAGTGAATCTGGGTCTAGGTTTATATGTGAGCTCCTGAAGACACTAGGACTGTGAGTGTAAGGTCTACAAAACGGTTAATACGTGGGCTTTGTAGGACACCTGGACCATACAGGTAACCTCTACAGGGCATTAGTGTTGTAGAAAAATGTTAGAGGACAATTGTGCTATACGAGTGAGCTCAGTAAGATGGTTGGATCACGCAAGAGCTATATGATACTCTAGGCCTACACATCCACATTAGGGCTAAGGGAGAGTTTTGTAAGACATGAGGACTAAGCAAGAGCTCTCCAACAGACTGCAGTTCCAATAAAGATCACTATAAGTGATTTAGAATCTGACAGCATTTTGAGAAGCGTAAGCTGATGCCTCTCAAGACAAGAGAGATCGCAAAAAGACGATAGGCAGCAATAACGAACTGACCACATACCCTGAGACTGTAACATGCTGCCCAGCACATCAAGAAGGGCTACGCTGAGAACTCTAGAAGACAGTGCATGACACACTTTGTGTTAGCGCTAGACAAGAGAGCATGTTGGATCTGTACAGGACACAATCAGCGCTCTGATATTCTGTGATATATTCGTCCCTCCTCCCCATTATCTCCTGGCCTGTGCTGCTGGTCCTTGCCGCAAGGTCACGCCATTTGGAAACATCACTCCCCACCCCCGCCAAACGTGAGGGAAAGGGAAGTGCAAACAGCAGCTGGGATATAAGGGGTGTAAGGGACCATAATGCAGAGTCTCATAAACATCAAGCATCATAATAAGTGAGGAGAATGCTGATCCAACAGAAACAGGTAGAAGAAGAGGGCCAAGAAGCGGTATGTGGGGACAGCGCCTTCAGTAATGGGTCCAGTCCTAGGAACCTCATCTTAAAGGGATGCTTCTGTACTGTGAACCGGAACACAACTAGGAGGTAGGCACTATAAATACTATATTGCAGGTATAAGGATTCAAACGCTTGCACACACATCAATCAGGCCAAATCAGCTACAACATGTCATGTTTCCTTGTTGTCTTGAACATCCTTACCTGGAGGACGTAAGAAGATGCTTGCAGAGGGAAGGAGACCCCACTAATGGTGAAGCCGAGGGTTGGCATGTTCTGAATATTACCACAGCTTACTGCGTACTACAGAGGAGAACACAAGAAAAAGAACATCTGCAATACAAAATTAACATAGTAGCTCTACCTGTACATATAAGAGAGGCAGGTTTGTGCCATTACACTGAAGCACTTAAGTGCATTCAGCAACAAGTGAGTTTATCATTAATCTGCCTTGTATACAGTACTTTGAGTGCTTAAAGTGTGTAGGCGGTGGGCAACAGCACATATTTTTGGTGAACAGAAAACTTATTTTTCATCATCAGACTTTGACCCAGAGCAACGGAGAGAATCAGAAAGGTGAGAAAGTATATAGGAGGAAGAAAAACATAGGAACAAACAGCAACTAATGAAAGCAGATCCAACCACCCAGACAATTGCCAGTCCTGCTGGATACCTTCTAAGACACATTTGGCCCTATGTACTGATTTTCAAGCACAGAACAAATTGTTCCTTTGGTTTAGCAGAAAATCTCCAAATCATGCATTGGATTGGCAAATGCATAAGGTCCTTGATGTGGCATGCTATCAGCCAGGTCACCAGGCAAGGTCTTAGAAAGACCTTGAAAACTTCACAGTTGGAGAAGGTGAAAACAGGCCAGTGGAAAATAAAACACGCACAGTAAGGGCAAACACTTCCAGAGGCAGGCATGTCTGCTGACCTGCCCCGTTCATGTTAGCACCAGCACCTCCCGGTGAGCAGCGGCACTCATCACGCATGGTACAAGGGCCTTCCCTGCGCAGAGCAGCGGGCGGCCAACAGCAGTTTTATTATGTATTTATTTTGTTCTGCCAACAGCAGTTACGACTTCTACGCTTACGATTCAGTTCACTCTATGTACTCGTCCCCTTATCTTTCTTGCCTTAAAAGTTCCCCACGTCTTATGATTGCTGTGATGTGTTGAGCTGCCAGGTCCCTTCCTTGTGCGGCAGGGTCAGTCCCTCAAACTTCGTCTCTTGGGGCTAGCTACAACCTGCGTGCACTCGGTACCCGGTAAATCCAGACCGTCTTCCTATCATACCTGTATTTATATCCCTCGGTGTGTTTCGCTTCAGTAATTGTGCTTTTCCTCCCGAGGCCGAGATTGCCCGACCTCTTGCATTGAGGTACCCGAGGCTGCTTCAGAATCTGCCAGGCCTGGTTTTCCATCACCCGTCCTGCAGGCGCCTGTCTATTTCCCCCTCCCCCTCTCCCTTTTGCACGTTACCCTTGGGTCCCCTTCTCAGACCTTGAAGCAACTACAGGGGGTGAACGAACTTGTAGGGGGAGATGGACTCAGCATCCTGTGCGGAATCGGAGACATGGTTCTGGCACCAGTGGCGTAATGAAACCTAAGCGGGGACCCTTCAAAGTACCTGCAGGGCCCCCTGTATCCTGTCAGGAACCTGTCGTCCGTGCACAGTGAACTGTGCTGAGGGCCCTCCCCTGGAGCTCGCCCCATCCCCCGCACCTTTCCCATAATGTGCACCAGCAACCTCGTGAGGGACTGAAGTGCGATACAATTACAATTATATTTACACGTCATTAAATTGCATGTTTGAATCCAGGAAAGAATGATCTGGTAACTCGTGATGTGTATGAGGTAAGCGGGCTCTGGCTTCATGGCTGGCACTAATAAAGTGCCTTGACTGTGTCCGAGTGTAGCGCACCCAGGCAGATGAACTTGCACTGGGGCCGCACACACTCAATGTGTGCTCTGCCACCTAAATCTGCAAACTGCAGACGAGTCACTTTGCAAGTTTGTCAAGTGATCAGCCGAGATATAAAAGGGTTTTATTGCCTCATGCTAAGTGTGTAGGCGAGGCGTATATGGTCTGTGTGTAACTATCAAATAATCATTTATATGAACACATTATAAACCTAATTACCGAGTTACCAGTAGTGTCTTGTAAAATATGTCACTTACTACTAAAGTCAAACAAACTAAGTTTATAAACCTTTGAAAGACTAACTCAAACCGTGCGAGGACTCATACTTATGCCTTGGGTGACTTGTGCAGGCGGTTTCAGAGGCCACAGTATGACGTGATCTCTATGACTAGGAATAGGAGGGAGGAGGAGATGTAGGATAGTTGCTAGGGGAGCCGAATTTGGAACAAGGACAACCAGCTTCAGATCCCAGCATTATCTCAACATCCCGAGATTCTGAGCAAATCACTTCATCTCCCTCTGCCTAAAAAGAAAAACACATTTGTAAAGTTAGAGTCAGGTTTGTGCTATAGAACAATTAAAAAAATGACCAGGTCAGGAACTTGTGACCTGCAGATTATATATGTAAAACAAAAGTAGAGGGATGGCAAGAGATATAGTGCAGCACTCATGTTCCTGATTGTTTTTAATTTGCACCTAATAAGTACAATTAGCTGGGTGGGAAATCACTCACCCCAGTGATCCCCAAATTGGAAATAAACCAACAGTGCATAGTGTAATACACTAAGAAGTAAGTCTTTTGGACTTTGTAAGTACCACGTATTAACCACAATTGGTGGTGAAGTTCCTTGCCACACAATCAGTACTAAATAACATTTATGCCTCTGATAGATAATATGAGGCAATTCTGTGTTGTGTGATTTGAACATCTGAGGACTACTTGTCCATATGATGAAAAGTGTGGCTGGGAACCTTACAGGACTGGAATGTGGAGAAAACCAATAGAGCGCCACTGAATCCTCTACTTAGGAGATGGACTAATCCTTCATACCTTACTGTTTTGAATATTAGTGGTGTGTGGGTATTGTGCAAGGTTATGTCTCAATGGCTGACCCTCTGAACTGCTTTGCTACAATACGTATTTGTGACTGGCATGATACATTAAATGTTGTCAGGCAGACACATTAACCGTTCAATCTGTTTTGTGGTTACTCAGACATGTGACCAAAACCTAAATACAGATCTCTGCTAGAAGTGCATTAATCAAATGATTTATCATACCGCTATTGTACTAGTAGACTGGTTGGATACACATAGATGTTTACATCAAGTGACTTAATACTCCTGTCATATTATGTGGATTTGTAGAGCATAACCTTTGATATTGTCACTGTTTTAGTGAGGTGCGATAAAGAAGTGTGCAGCATCTCAATGAGTTGTTGCTGTGCTGAGCCATAGTCCTAGAGTTATATTGTTAGGGTGTCTCCTGGACGTTTCTTTGTTTTTGCTGTTGTATTTTATTTTATGGTATATGCCGGTCTCGTTCACAATGTATAGGCAAGGTAATGTGTAAATTGTACACAAGAAAATGAGATGTGGAAATGAACAATACATTATACTATGCTGTACTGTGACAGAACTGGAACGCAAAACTACTTTATTATATATTGCAAAACCAATAAAGAGTTACTTGGAAAAAAATATGGCCTTGTAGACAGCACTATCACTTGTGAGAGTATCCTGGAGATTAGCAGATGAGAGACTAGCCTGCTAAGAGCAGGTTGGACTATTAGAAAAGTCAGGTCTTGGCTTCTTGGGGAACTCGAGACTAGAGAAGGAGATTCTGATGTGTAGTGAGAGGTTGTTCTATGCTTTAGGAGCAATGTATGAGAAGGCCCGGGCTCCAGATCCGTTTCTGTGTTTGCATGTGTCCATGCGGTTTGTGCGAGTAGGTGTCCAGATGAGCTGAGGTATCTGGAGGGTTTGTGGAAGAAAATATGACTGTTTAGGTAGGTGGGGCTGGTGTTGTGTAGTGCCTTGCTGTTTTGGGTGTAAACTAGGGGAGGACAATATATTCTGCTCCGCTGGTGGAGTTTTCAGAGTTTTGGCCACTCTGCATTATGCTTGTAACTCGAAGTTCTGGACAAATTCCGCCCCCTGCTGTGTGGTGGAGTTTTTTTATCACACGTACTGTACGTTAACGAGTGAGAGCAAAATTTGGCGACTCCTAGTGCAATTTTTGGTCACTAGGAGGGCACTGGGCGAGATTTCTCCAACGTGGGTGGTCGCGACCGTTTGTGGTCAGAAAACTGCCACTCTAGTAGGAAATCCACTCATTCGGCAGTAAAATCAACTCAAGAAACTGCGCCCTTTGGCGCACCCCGTGGTGTCATTTGCTCTAATTTTCAGGGGGGAATGAGCAACCGGTGCTAAATCACAGCGCGAGCAGCGCGACTTGCCTATTTCCACCCGTTCGCAGAATTCCATGGAATCTCGCTGAGATTTTTTAAACTTCGCAGAATTCCACAAAGTCAAACTCCGTGACTAATGCCCAGGCCTAATTTAAACCATAATGACTACAAAATCCAATGTTCTTTGCTCATCTCTTTATGGCAGAATTTGATTTAAAAAAATCAGTGTGTACCGTCAGACGACAGACTACCTATCATTGCCATTGCTCCGCATTACATGGACCCTCATAACTGTTTGTTTTGTGACTCCTAAGCCCCCTCCCCCCACACCCTATGTGTGTGATGAAATAAATGTTATTCATATACAGCGTGACAGGTGGCAAGGGTGCGGTCCAGCATTTCTGACTTACCTGCCCACTTTGATCCTGTTGGGCTCCAAGGTACTGCGTGAGGGTAGAGAAGGCCTGCTGAGGGGTGGAGAGCAAGGAGGTTCCGGTGTCCACGATAGCCTGGCACCCTTGTCTGCACCAGACCGTGGCCTGTCCATTGATGGAGAATCTGGAGAGACGGGGGCATAAACTTGTGGTTATTCCATCTCATGACACTGAGCTGTGCACTATTTCAATAACAAAAACATGTCTTTAATGAAGGGTTAACTTTGGTTGTTACTGGATGTAGGAAGATTTACAATGGAAGTCTTGACCACCACGACAGAGGATTTAACAATACCCGAAGGTGAAGAAATAATTGTGTAACAGTGCCCTCTTGTGGTCAATTGAGAAATGTATCTGTATCAGACCAAGGCAAAGTGCGTAAACCAGTTCTAGTGATCATCTACGTTCAGGAAGCATACGGAGGAAAACTGCCAGGGGATCCGAAATCTCAGTGGGTGTCTCCCTTGGCTACGACATTGAGTATGTACTAGAAGACGTTGTAACTTTTGAACTTACCTACCATCAATTCTGTGATCTATCCGACGGGATCAGCCGCTTGCTGATAATGCTAGCTTATTGTCTATCCCCCTTTGCTATCACTCCCACACCCAATCTGAATCCCACTCCTCATAATAAATGTATTTATCTTTTTGTCTATTTATTTTTACTTAGTTATTAACTTTTTATTTGGGCTCTGCAGCTGCAAAGTGCTTTTAAGGCTGCTCGCATACTTAATTGCGCTTTGCATGCACTTCCTCTTTTTAGATCAAAGCCTACCAGATAACACATATATTCAGAAAGCTGGCCTATTAATGCATTCCACCTCCTCCTTACCATTGGCTTTGTGGTTTGTAACTCACAATTTACTGCTTTCTATTTGCTGGCTTTATTTGCTTTAGGCTGTCCAGCCAGCCTGAGTTTGTTCCACCCATTGCCCAAACCTTGTTTAGTGTATTCTTCCACAAACTTGCTTTCTGTAAACAGGCCGTTAAATCTTGCTCTTATCTTCTGCATTCAAAGACAGGTCAAATGTCAAGTTCTCTCTACCAGGGAGCTTGCTGTTTATTTTTGTTTCTCTGACTTCAAAGTGAAATAATTTTTGTGGCAATCCTGCTGAGGAGCCATGTAAGAGGAGAGGGTGTGGGATTTTTTTTTGTAGCTTACAACAAAAACAAGCATTTGTTATGGAATAGGTCTCGCACTTTCTTGAGTTAGAGCTATTGGCATTGTAAATTCATAACTGGACTTTTCTTACCACATAAATTGTTCAACCCTGCCTCCTAATTTCGTCTTTTCCCACCATATGATTCCAGTGGCCAACCATTTAACTAAAGCACTTCCATTTACCTTCTTCCTCTATCTTAAAAAAAATATACAATTATCATATAAACCTTTAGCAGACATACATTTTTGGCATTAGAGTGTAATGCTCAAAACACCATAACAAAAATATAACTTGTGATGGATTGGAGGGTGAAAGGAAAGAGAGAGCCGTGAGTAAAGATGAAAAGGACAAGTGGCGTAGTAACTGTGTCATGGGTTCTGGAGTAAGAAAGGAACATGATTGACTGCAATTTTGGTAGGAAAATAGAGGAGTAATTAGAGTTGAGTGAGGTCCATAGGTCTTTGGGCCCCAGTGTCACTGCACCTGTTGCTCCATTGATAACTAGGCCTCAGGAGAGAAAGTGGATGGGGCAGAAAAAGAGAAGTGAAAGGAATACAACAGACAAAAGGAAGAAAGAGAAGGGGTCGCAAAGAAATAAAAGAAAGAAGGGAAAAAAAGAATGAAAAAATGAAAACAATTAAGAGAAGAAATAGAGCAAATGAGACGAAAGAAAAAAGGGAAAGAAGGTAGCGAACGAAAGATAAAGAGGAAAAAATCACGAAAGAAGTATGAAAAGAAAGAGAAACATGAACATTAGAGAAAAAAGAATGAAAGTGAGAGAAACAAGCAGCGAAAGAACCAGGCATGTATGTACTGACACATTTCCCACAGACAAAGAATGGGAAAACCACTTTGACATGTCCGGTCCCGACAAGTAGCTTGTGGCTTCCACATACAGACAGGAAAAAGAGGGATTTATAGTAAAAAGTGAATTGACAGATAAAGATAAGAAAAACACCAGAGAAAGGAAGGAAGAAAGAAAGATCTTAAAAAATGTGAAAGGCTGCATACAGAGTGAAAGGAAAAAGCAAAGAAAAAAAGAAAGAATGAATGAAGGGAAAAAATAGTGAAAGAACGAATGCCTGTTGAAGAAAAAAAGAGAAGAATGAAACAGTGAAAGAAATAATCACGTT
Organism: Pleurodeles waltl; assembly: GCF_031143425.1. Taxonomy (NCBI): domain Eukaryota; kingdom Metazoa; phylum Chordata; class Amphibia; order Caudata; family Salamandridae; genus Pleurodeles; species Pleurodeles waltl. Next base: position 421,308,848 of record NC_090445.1, on the reverse strand, counting down.
TTTGTGAGTTTGAAAGAGGAGATAGCAAAAGAAAGAGGGAAATAAAAAAAAAGAGAGGAGAACAAATAAACAGTTGAAAGAAAGAGCGAAACTGTTAATCTGTAGATTTTAAGAGCTACAAAGAGAAAAGTGGGTGTGAAAGAAAACATTTAGAAAAGATAAAGAACAGAGAGAAATAGGTGGAACACACCTCCCAAATAAAGATGGCAGCTAAGAATAGATTTAAGTGGCTCCGCCACGTCCTCAAACAGAAATCAGAGTGTGGAACAGCAGGGGGCACTGCAGAACAGCAAGAGGTGCATTAGCAGAGTTGTATGTGAACCCCTATACAGCAATATTGGGGCGATTCAGATTGGGATTGGGGGTATAGACAGAGCTGTGTCCCAGCCCAGTGCTGGAATAACAGAAGGCAGCGGTGAGAAATGAGAAACAGAGTGCTGTGTAATTCCTGGTATTGGAATAATGGAATACTGCAGGTTGGGGTTGAGGTGCACCGACAGAGTTGTATGTGGGCTGCAGTACCGGAATAGTAATGGGCATACAAGGTCAGAAATGAGGTATGTTAATGGAGCTATGTGTGGAACCTAGTATTGGCGTGCCATTGTTGCAGAGTGTTAGCCTGGAGGTGCCCTGGTGAAGTTGCGAGTGGGGCCTAGTATGGGAGTGGCATTAACCTCTGAACCACAGAAGCGAGGAGTCCTGAAGGGCGTGTGTGTGTGAGCCTTAGTTCTGAGAATAAATGTGCACTTAATGTTAGAATTGATAAATTCTGGCAGAGCTGTGGTGGTTCCCATCAACAGTGGCGTTGGACATGAGGTGCACTGGCTGAGCTATGTTTTGCTCTTTTGGGTCCAGTATTGACTTGGTAGTGGGACTAAATATTAGAATTGAACTTCTATAATGGAACTGTATGTGAGCGGGGTCCCAGTATAGGAAAGGAAGTGACCTCACGGGGGTCGAACTGAGGTGCAATGATGGAGCTGCGCCCAAGGTCCTAGTACTGAAACAGCAGAGTGCACTGCCTGTAAAAACTGAGGTGCGCTGGCAGACAGCGTGCGTGGGGTTCTGGCACAGCTAAGGGCTTAGAGTTTGTGAACTGAGGTGCAGTGATGGAGCTGCGCCCAAAGTCCTAGTACTGAAACAGCAGAGTGTACTGACTGTAAAAACTGAGGTGCTTTGCCAGATAGCTTGTGTGGGGTTCATGGCACTGGCAAGGCTGAGAGCTTGGAGTGTGTGAACTGCGATGCACTGACGGAGCTGTGTCCGAGGTCCCAGTGTTGGATAAGCAGAGTGTACTGACTGCAAGAACTTCGGTTCTCTGGAAGACAGCGTGTGTGGGGTTCCTGGCACAGGCACATCTGATGGCTTGGGTTGTGTGAACTGAGGTGCATTGATGGAGCTGCGAGTGGGGTCCCAGTATGGAGCAGAAGTGAGCACTGTCTCTAAGGATTGCAGAGCCCTGGTAGAGCTGGGTGCCTAGGCTATAAGCCAGTGGTTCCCAACCTTTTGACTTCTGTGGACCCCAACTTTATCAATATTGGAACCCGGGGACCCCCCACTAAATCATTATTGGAATGAGGGGACCCCCCCACTGAGTCATTACTTAAAGATGGGGACCTAATCTGTTAAAATTATTACATTTTCTAAGCAGTCATGGACCCCCTGAGGAGGCTTCACGGACCCCAAGGGTTCCCGGACCACAGGTTGGGAACCACTGCTGTAAGGAATTACAAGCGATCCTCCGCCCTTGCTCTCAGCACACAGGCAGGCACACTTGGTATAGAAAATCCAAGCCAAGGAAGAGTCTGAGAGAGGGTGCAGAGAGCCCACAAAACCAAATGGAAACAAGATAACAGCCTTGTTTATAGCTAAGCTCAGCAGAAGAATGCTCTGCAAATGAAAAGTGAAGCTTCCCTGCACAGGAGGAGGAATCAAAGTAAAAACAAAATGAACTGTGCTGATGAAGCACATTTTTTGTAATTCTGAAGTGTGGTGGAAACATATATTTGAATATAATCAAAACACATCAATACACTAGGTGATGGCATTTGTACACATTATCGTTTGTATGCAGTAAAATCCATTTTGGTGCAAAGGTAATGGTCATTTTAATTGAACAAGTGTTGTCTGTAAAGGCAGTGCGCTACAACACCATGCATACTCTAGACTATGCCACTCCATTACTCTATGACCTTTCACTCTGTGTCACGCCACTCCATTCTATGCCCCTCCACAACATGCCACTCTACTCTACACCCCTCCACTCTAAGAGACTCTGTGATACGCTACTCCACTCTACTCCACTCCTAACTATGCCACTCACTCCACAACACAACACTGTACTCCATTCTATGCCCCTCCACTCACCCCACTCAACTCTTGCCCACTCCAATCTACCCCAATCCACTCCAATCTATCCTACTCCAGTGTACCCCAATCTACTCCACTCCAGTCTACCCCTCTGCAAGCTACCCCTCCCCAATGTACCCATTCCACCTCACCCCAATCTACCCTACACCACTCCAATCTACTCCACTTCAGTCTACCTCACTGTAATCCAATGTACACAACTCCTATCTACACAATCCACCCCACTCTACCCCAGTCTACACCAGTGTACCCCACTCCACTCCAATCTACTCCACTTCAGCCTACCACACTCCACTCAGTCTAACCCATAAACCCACCCCATTCCATTCCACTCCACCCCAATCTACTGTGTTCCACTCAGATCTACCCCACTCTGCACCAATCAACCCCAGTCTACCTCACTCCACTCCAATCTACCTCAATCCACCCCACTCCAGTGTACCCGGATCCAAACCACTCAACTCCAAACTACCTGAGTCTGCTCCAGTCTACCCAAATCCACTCCAGTCTACCTTCACTCTAATCTACTCAATCCAGTTTATTCCATTCCACTTTATTCCACTCTTAACTCCACTCCAATCTATTCAATTCTTCTCACTCTAATCTACCCCTCTGTACCACATTCTACCCCACTCCAATGCACCCAATCTACCCCATCTCACTCCACTCTAGTCTGCTTCACTCTGCCACAGCTCCACTCCAGTCAATTCCATTCTATCTCACCCTAACCCAGTCAACCCACTTCACCTCACTCAACCCACTCCACTCCAGCCATTCCTCTTCAATCTGCCCCACTTCAGTCTACCCCACTCCAATCTATTCTACCCTACTCTAATCCACCCAATATATCCCACTCCACCCTAATCTACCCCACTCCACTCCAATTCACCCCACTCCACTCTTCTCCAATCTCTACTTCACTCCAATATATCCAATTCCACTCTACCTACTCCACTCTAATCTACCCCACTTCACCCTACTCTAATCTACTCCACTCCAATTCACCCACTCCAGTCCACCTAACCTACCCCCTCCACTATATCCCAATCTACCACACTCCATTCCACTCTACTCAATCTACCCCACTCTTCTTCACTCCAGTCTATCACATTCCAGTCAAATCTACCCCACTGCAGTTCAGTCTAACCCACTTCACCCCAATCCACATCACCCCACCCCACCCCACTGCAATCTACCCTACTCCACTCCACCCCAAACTACTGTCTACCTCACTCAAATCTACTCTGCCCAATCCAAATCTACCCCACACCGCTCTATCCAATTCCAACCTACTCCACCACAATCTACCCCACTCTTAACTACCTCACTCCAGTCTACCCTGCCACTGTATCCAACACCACTGCAGCCTACTCCACTGCCATCTACCCCAATCCAAACGACCCCACTTCTATCTATCTCCAATCTACCCCACTTCACTCCAACCTACCCTACCATAATCCACCCAATCTACTCCACCCCACCCTAATAAACCCCACTCCACTCCAGTCTACTCCTCTCCACTCCAGTCTACCCCACTCCAATCCAATCTACCTCAATCCACTCTTCCTCAATCTACCCACTCCACTCCAGTCTACCCCAATAAATCTCACTCTACTCCAATCTACCCCACTCCACCTCAATCTACTCCAGTCCACTCGACCCCAACTAAACCTACCCCACTGCCCCACTCTAGTGTACCCCAAGCCCCTCCACTTCAGTCTGCTCCACTCTAATCTACCCCACTCCAATCTACCATCCTGATCTGCCCAGCTCCCCACTCCAATCTATCCCACTCCACCCCAATGGTGCCCCTACTCCACTCTTTGACAATCTACTCCACTCTACCTCAATTTCCCCCCTTCCACTCTACCAAAATCTACCCAACTCCAATCTACCCCACCCCACTAACTGTTAGTCAGGCTGAACAGCAGCCACACTGCTGTACAACATGTCTAAAACACATTGCCAAAGTCAATAGCTCTCGCATAGGCGTGACCCATTGGCCTTGCCAATGCTTGTTTAAGGTTAAAATGTACCGGTATATCATGGCAAACGGACAGAACCGACTAGAGAAACACACTGTTTACTGTCCCACGGATGCCATGTGACATTTATAACCATTGTTCTAGGAAATAAGGGGGAGCGTGATCCACTCGAGGCTTCTCGCCTCGTGACAGTCTTTCCCCAAAACGAGGCACTTCCCCTTACAGATGCAGCAGACTCCAGGAGGCGGCACACGGGGGAGATGAAGAAAAAGAAATGGCTTGAGTGTTCATTTTGTAGATTCCTACCCCTCGAGGCAGATTTTCCAGTAAGCTTGATGTGTGACTGGCGTTCAGGAGATCTGTCCCGTGTAGTAGTTGGAATTCACTCCTCCAAAGACGACCTCGCCTCCGTACTGGGAATTTGATTGGCTGGTGGAATACACAAACATATTTAGATGCAAATTAGTGCTTTACTTCAGACTTCTGTAATGCATAGAGCATCATTTGAGTCATACGGACAAGTACGGATTGGTGAACTAAGGTATGGCTGCAATTACACCACAAAAGAGATCTCCTTTCAAAGAGGGATGGGTGAGCAGTTAACTGCAACCCTTGTGACAAGGGCCTTCTGGTCCAAGAGAAAATGTGAAAAGTGGGCGCGGCACAAATGGACTCCCCCAAAGATCAAAAAGTTATGTGTCAGAACTTTTTCAGTTGGGGTGCTCACGCCTTGCTATTTGGTTTGTGTGTCCCATTTCTAATTGTAGCAGACGAGAAGACGTAAAAGAAAGTTAGACGTGAAAGTTGAAGCCTCTCCCCCAGTACCTGTACTGAAGGAGAACACCGATGGAAATGAGTATGAGAGGGATGCAGGAGAGATGTCTGGGAGCCTGTCTGGAAGTTTGGTATTCACCCACTCAGGTAGATGCTGAAGACGGGCTGCGAGAGCAGGTTCTCCTGCATGAGGCCGTGCAGTACAGTGGTCGCCCCTTCCACAGAGATGGTGGGGTACGGCAAGCCCAAGATACCGTCAAACTGAGTGGAGACGAAGTTGGAGCCAGGCTCATTTACGCTCAGGCCATACTCCTGCTGAGTGATGGAGATGCCTTGGAACTGGAAGAGGGTATTCAACAAATGTATGAACAAGAAGAACCACCGCACTCATAGAGCGTATTGCTTAGTTACAAATAAATGTGAATCATTGCACGTCGAAGATCCAAAGGAAAGTAATTCAGAGTCCTTCTTAAGTTCTAGTAGATCTTTTAATCAGACTGGTATTCATCAATCCACAGTAAATATCCAAATGGGTACAACCAGTAAGATCCAAATAGGTACAGCCAACATGTGTTTCGTCACACCTGTGACTTTATCAAGGCCATAGAAGCTGTAATTAAAGCGGTAACTCCAAGGTGTACGTGTAAACGTAACTGGGGAAGGCTGTAAAGAATGATGTCAGGTGTACAACCGTATCTTCGGTAAATCCGTTGGTAAAAGAATATGTAACCCTGGTGGTGTACACAGGCAGTAATCTGTGCAAGCACCCCAGGTTTACGAAGAGGCACGGACCCTGGTACTACTCCCCACCCTTGGCAGGACTTACCAGGGTCCCTGGATTCCCAGGGTTGGGGATCTTGTGCGTGAAAAGGTCACAGTGAAAAAATAATTTGGCCCTTCTTATCGTGCACCAGTCCCTGTGTTGGGGATACACGGAACCAGAACTGTTATTCTACCCCCGTTGCCAGGTGCCAAAGAAAATCGCTTTGTTTTTATTGACAATGTCAAGTTACAACATGTGGCCGATTCTACACAGCCGACCAAGAGGAACGTCCAGTAGTTCCTGAATCCCTCTCACTAATGGAGAAGAAGTTCCGCTTCAAGTTATCTATACTAACACTGATGCGTCTCCGCGCTTGGGGAGGGTGGATGATGATGATCTCGCATTGGTTCCACTAACAACGAGCAACTTAGAAACATTTGACCAAGTCACCATGACTACAAACGTGACGGATGGTGCTGTCTACAGTGTACCAGAACGGGAAACACCGACTCCTCCACTGAACTACGGCAACGCCTTTTGCACGAACTGCCTCTGGTTACTTTGCCGACAACAACAATGGTCTATCGGACTCGTTTGCCTCTTCGACTGCTGACCTGTCGGGTCCACGTAAGCTGATACATTAGCTTAAAAAAACATATTTTATTTTTCCATGGAATTATCTGTGGCTTTTATTGACTGTCCAGCATTTCTTTTTGGATTGGGTTTGCAATTACCTTTTTTCTGTTAATACATGGTCATTTTCTTCCCGAGAGATCAGCGGTTGAACAGGTGGAGGAGGTATTGAAACCACATTTTTCATCACACAAGGTTCGAAGAGACTTGTCCTTTGTGAACATTTCTGCAGTACCAATTCCAGATGGGATTGTGTGGGATAAAGTAATGTTTGATATATATGGTCCCACTGAAATAATTCAAATACCGTATGTGCTAAAGTTATCCATGAATGACATTGTCATACCAGGCATTGTATATGATGATTGGGATGTGAAAACAGTTGACTCAATGATGACAGAATTGCAATATTATACTGTCTATGAAAATGAGGATGTTTACCAGTTTAAAGACAATTATGGTGACGTGTTTAGCTATAATTATCATGTTCACCACTTCATACATAAAGCGAGCAGTCCAAAAACAATATTTGAGTATATACAATGGGAACATTGCCCAACTCCCCCGCAAGGGAGTTCAAAAACTTATTTTGAAAACTTTACGTATTTTTATGGGCATCATCAAAAAAATGCTAAGTCATATTATTTTAAGATGACTCCGACTAGGGATAAACAAATGTTGTTGACCAACACAAAATTTATATATTCGGACTCCTTTGTTTCCCGGTTATCAATTGAAGGTTATGAATATTGGTCAAAAAATGTTGATTTGAAAAGTGTTTGGGGAACAAAAAATTGGCAAACCAAGGGTAGAGAAACATTGTTTAGAGCATGTCTCATCCCCGTTCAAATGATTTTTTTAAATGAAACAGTACAACAGACTAGTTGCTTAGGCTTAGCTACACTCAGAGAATTGAACATGCCCAGCATACCTGCCCCTGCAAAATGTAATAACTGGCAAAAGTACACAAATGCAACCTTTAGTGAGCTTAATGAGTGGGTCCAGAATGGTACATTTAATACTTCAGTGTCACGTCCAGGCGGGTGGTGATTGTGGCCATTAGATACCAACGGGTGTCATCAATGTTTTGTCACCTCCTCGGGGGTTTCCGAACGAGTAGATCAGACCCTCGCTATATATCACCAGAACATGCTGAAATAATTACAACATATAGGGGGTCATTCCGACCCTGGCGGTAAAAACCGCCAGGGCCGGGGACCACGGATGCACCGCCAACAGGCTGGCGGTGCATCCTTGGGCATTCTGACCACGGCGGTACAGCCGCGGACAGAAACGGGAAACCAGCGGTGTCCCGCCGGTTTCCCGCCGCCCTAGGGAATCCTCCATGGCGGCGCTGCAGGCAGCGCCGCCATGGGGATTCCGACCCCCCTTACCGCCAGCCTGGCTCTGGCGGTTTTGACCGCCAGAACCTGGCTGGCGGTAACGGGTGTTGTGGGGCCCCTGGGGGCCCCTGCAGTGCCCATGCCAATGGCATGGGCATTGCAGGGGCCCCCTAACAGGGCCCCACCAAGATTTTCAGTGTCTGCCAAGCAGACACTGAAAATCGCGACGGGTGCAACTGCACCCGTCGCACCCCTTCCACTCCGCCGGCTCCATTCGGAGCCGGCATCATCATGGAAGGGGGTTTCCCGCTGGGCTGGCTGGCGGCCTTCTGGCGGTCGCCCGCCAGCCCAGCGGGAAACTCAGAATTACCGCAGTGGTCTTTTGACCGCGCAGCGGTATTCTGACGGCGGGACTTTGGCGGGCGGCCTCTGCCGCCCGCCAAAGTCAGAATGACCCCCAGAGTGTAGGAAAATTGTGCCAACAGTGGCTAAAATCATCCTCACGAGATGCGGTTAAGACATATCTCAGTCTCCTGTCTAACAACACTGATTTACAAGATTTTTTGTCAGTCCCAAAAATATCCACGTAGGAAGCGTTTCTTGTATGAGGTATACAATGAAATATGGAAACTTTCCCAACAAGAGGCTGCAGCCCGGTTAAGGCAGATAGATCAGTAAAATCTGAAAATGGCATTAGCTGTTGTGGATAATGGAATTCACACCTTGTCCGACCGGATATATACAATTAACAACATTGTTTCTTCTGCCATAGACATTATACAATCTGATATGTCTTCTTTATATCATGGACAGAGTCAGACCAGGTCCTTTATGCAGTTGGGTTGGACGCTTAAGACATTGAAGGCGGGTCGCGTTCCGTGGCAGCACATCAGTGCCAGGGAAATATTTTTTTCCTTTAATTTAACGCGACAACAACAACTAATGGCTAAGAAGGAGGTGACTTATGTCATGCTCAAAACTGAAAAGATAGAAAGATTGCCTTTTACCGTGGCCGAGATTCCCTCAGCAGAGTGGTTGATACACGGGGTCATTAATCTGCCTATTTCTACATTACAATTCACACCCTTGTTTGAAACATGTTCCGGTAGGCAGATATGAAAAGTTGGGAGATAGTTACATCCATGAGGTGTGAGAGCTTCCCTTCTCGTACAAATGCCTCAATGGCATGAAAGAGGTCTTTCTTAGCGGCAGTGAATGTGAGACTTCAGTCAGCCATTCGATGATTTGTGAGCAGCTGTCCTTGCATGGGGCGTGTAATGCCTCGGTTGCGAACTTGGCTTGCTATCTGAAGGGAGTTCCAGTCCCCTTGATTAAACGCACGTTCCAGGTGCTTTCAAACGGCAGCTACGTCCTCCTCAATAGTAAAGACTGTTGTGCATGCGGGCCAGAATAGTTTACGTTGTTTCGGTCACTAAGGTTGTTACATGCTGCGGGAACGTGTTGTTTCCCCCCACTAAAATTAGGGAGGTAGCAGATATTTGGCCTCACATTGCTACTTCCAGGGTGAATTTTGACAAGTTAAGTAGACTAAAGACTTTATTGTTTCAGAAGCATGTGGCCCTAACATCTGCACGTGAGACCTACGCACTTCAGGTGGCAAGGTCATCGGCAGAAATACAGTCCCTGTTAAATACAAACTTTCAGAGACACTTTGGTGAACTTGTGGGACGTATATTTTATGCGTCCAGCACGGCTGGATTAGCAAATTTTTTCAAAGCTGTTGGTATTGGTTTTTTTCACACCTTTTCCTCCATATTGGGTTTAATACCTTTGGCTATTCCTTCAATTTTCGGAAGCATTTTTGGGGGATTTCTGATAACTTTGGCTTTATTAGCTGGCATTTTGCTGTTGCTGTTGTTTTTCCGCAATGGCTGTCCAGCCGCAACAAGGACGAATGTCGGCGCTCCCATCAGCGCAGCTGTGTCGTAAACGCATGATGCAGCACTTTGGAGCAACACTCCTGGAATATTTGGAGTGTGACTGGTCTCTGTCATTCAGACCGGTTTTGGATTGTGTATAGCCCGTGTTTCGGTGCCGTTGGTGCTCTTTTGAACATGCACTGGACTCTGTCTCTCACAGCAACGCCTCTCAGTGATTGATGCTGATCTGTTGATGTTCTCGATGAGGGTTCATTACCAGACATGCGAGCTGCGGCTGCGTTTGCTCAGAGAAGCTGATTCCGAGCTACCCTTCCTGGAGGAAGTTAATATTAACTCGTTCATAGGCACTGCACGGGATGCCGCGTTGGTTGACACTGGGGCTCTGGAACACACCTGCTCCTTGGAAGTTTTTGGCGTGGATCTACTGGTTCTGTCATCGGCCGAGGTGGAGAATCTCCTGCTTTCCGTGACTAATGCTTGATTTGGAACTATCCTAAATTGACTTTTTCCTTTGAATTCGGCATTGGGCCGCATACTCACTTTAAAATTGCAAAATCTTATGCTTGTGTGTCCTCTTAACTTTTTAAAGTTGAATAGGGTTTTAAATATATTTTAGCTTAGGGCATTTTTAGCTTCGGCTTAAACCACTTTCTACCGACAAGGGGAGGGTGTAGTGTAGCCATTTTTAATATAGCTTCATGCACGTTAGTTTAACATACTAGGCCACTGTGCACTTTGCCCTAGATACATTTTATTCAGCCTCGCACTGTTATTTTACAATAACCAGTTTTATGGTCTTGTTTTTGTTTCCTTGTATCACACTGTTTAGCTTAGTTCAGCACTGTGTTCTCAAATAATGCATTCTTGATCGCCCTGTGCTTCAGTCAAGGCTACAGTCTGGTACATTGCCGGTAAAAGTGGTAGAAGTTTAGTCTCCAGTATTCGTAGAAAATACACATCCTTACGTAGGAACATTTTCTTAGAACATCTGCGAGTTAGTTATAAAAACACTTCCTAGTCCTAGTACAGGTCAGAGGGAGATTCCGGCCAGGAACCTACAACTAGATGCTGACTGTCCCGTTGCAGATGCTGATGCAGATTACAGGCCTTTGCTCAAGTATGAGGGTTGATGTCCTCCCGGGGGAACCTGAAAGGCAGGCTTAGAGATTCACATGCTGTGCTCAGAATATAACTTAGAGAGAACATAATCTAGTGGCACTATGATAGCCTTATTCTTGTGCTTCACTCTCATCGTTACTATTTTAATCCTACTGTGTTGTGTAGTTCTGGTTATTGCAGCTCACGCTTTGCTATCTAAAATGCAGTCATTTTATTAAACCAATCTTTAAACCTTAAACTGCCTTTGTCATTTCTATGTGAGACCGCACTGTGTATGAGAGAACCGGTTGTGACCTGAGTGACCACGACTTCCCTGGGAAGTACTAAGATGTCATGCGCTCGGCTGCCCAATTGTCTCTTCCCTTCGGGAGAGATGAGGCACTGCTAGTTAGCCGGAGCAAAACCCGGATTTAGAGTGACAAGGGTCCTTCACCGTGGGTCAGACTTAGTCCCCCACCCTGTGAACGATCTTGCAGCTCAAAATCCAGTAGGCTCATTAGGATAATGAGAGCCTACGCGACAAGTGCAGCCCTCTCCTCCTGCAGAGACTGCACCTTCACCTGCTGAGACAGTGCAGCCCTCACCTCCAGATGCAACAGTGCAGCCCTTCCTCCAGAAGAGGCTTTCCAGGAGGCACCTTCATCTGCTGACACAGTGCAGCCCTCTTCTCCAGCAGAGGCTGGCAGTGTGACACCACCACCCATGGAGCCCTCACCTCCAGCTGAGGCAGTGCAGCCGACTCATCCTGCAGAGGCTGCACCTTCACCTGCTGAGACAGTGCAGCCCTCACCTCCAGCAGAGGCTGCCCAGGAGGCACCTTCACCTGCTGACACAGTGTAGCCCTCACCTCAAGATGAGACAGTGCAGCTCTTACCGCCAGCCGAGGGCATGTAGGCCACACTCCAGGGGCTGCTGCACAAGGATCCCCCTCCAGAACCAGTGGGCAAGTCACCCACCTGAGAGACTGTAACCTTGCACTCCTCAGCAAAGATAATGGGCATGAAGCCCCCTCCAGAACCAGTGGGCAAGACACCCACCTGAGAGACTGTGACCTTGCACTCTCCAGCAAAGATAATGGGCATGGAGCCCCCTCCAGAACCAGTGGGCATGTTCCCCACCTGAGAGACTGTGACCTTGCACTTCCCAGCAAAGATAATGGGCATGGAGCCCCGTCAAGAACCAGTGGGCAAGTCACCCACCTGAGAGACTATGACCTTGCACTCCCCAGCAAAGATAATGGGCATGGAGCCCCCTCCAGAACCAGTGGGCAAGTTCCCCACTTGAGAGACTGACCTTGCACTCCCCAGCAAAGATAATGGGCATGGAGCCCCCTCCAGAATCAGTCGGGAAGTTCCAGACGTTGGCTGAGGTGCCCCCTACCCCTCGTCCCCCTGAGGTGCCTGCCCACTTGCAAAATGATGCCCCTGCAGAGTTCTGTGTGGATGATGTCAGCAAACAAGTTGGGGCTTGGACTGTGCCCTGTGGCCATGTGGGCCCTTAGTACTTTGGACTGGGCATTGGCCCTTTGTGGAGGTTTGTACATATCTCTTTGTTATCCAATTGGTTCATTTGGTGGCTGTTCCCATTCAATACATTCTCATTACTGCCTTCTTGTTGTCCTTGTATTTTCGTCTGCAGCTGGTTGTGTGTATAGTGTGTGTGTCTGGTGTGTGTTGTGCGTGTGCGTGTCACCTCCCTGTCGTCGTCTTCTTCGGCCTTGGTGTTCCAGCTGGAGCATGGCATAGAAGAGCATCAGGAAGACTTGCAGTTCTGGTTCCATGGCAGAGTTGTCCTTCTCTGTGTCTCTGATGGTGAGTCTTTCATCTTTTATGGTGAAAGCTTCACCTCACGTTCATCATTAAGTGATGAAACACCAGAAGACTGTCCGCGGGTCCACTCCAGATCACAGTCAACAGCAAGGACCTGCTTCCAGTCTCACTACTGAATTCATATATGGAGTCCACAATGGTGAGGATAGGGAAGAGTTTGCCTCACCTGATGAAGGTGATAAATGGTACTTGGACCTATAGGATGCCAGTGGGATGGACACCTCACCCAAAACTGGATTGGTTTCTTCCCCAGGGCCACCAACATAGGAAAGCACTTCATTTGCTACAGTGATTATGAGGGCTGCTGAGATCCGTGAACTCCACCTTCCCACAATGGAGGTAAACACAAACATATTCAAAGAGGTTCTACAGCCTGGCCAAGCACCAACCAAACCTATTTTGCGCTTCGGTAAAACCCTCACTGATGCACTGATGGACACATGGGGTGAACGTTGTCCTGGTCCCCACAGCAACCCACAGGTCACCTGCCGCCAACCCCTGTTCTAACACAGCATCGAACACTTGAAAGTCTGGTTGCACAGGCATCCACCAGTAGAGTGACCCCTAATGCCTTCCTAACCAGGGAGTGTAGGATGTTGGCTCTGTATGTACTATTTCAAAGTAAGAAATAGTATGCACAGAGTCAAAGGGTTCCCCTTAGAGGTAAGATAGTGGCAAAATGAGATAATTTTAATGCTCTATTTTGTGGTAGTGTGGTCGAGCAGTAGGCTTATCAGACGGTAGTGTTAAGCATTTGTTGTACACACACAGGCAATAAATGAGGAACACACACTCAAAGACAATTCCAGGCCAATAGGTTTTTATATAGAAAAATATATTTTCTTAGTTTATTTTAAGAACCACAGGTTCAAGATTTACAAACAATACTTTAAATGAAAGGTATTTCACTCAGGTATCTTAGGAACTTCGAATCAGCAAAATAGCATGTACAGTTTTCACAAAAATGGCAATAAGCTATTTTAAAACTAGACACAGTGCAAATTTCAACAGTTCCTGGGGGAGGTAGTATTTGTTAGTTTTGCAGGTAGGTAAACCACCTATAGGGTTCAAAGTTGGGTCCAAGGTAGCCCACCGTTGGGGGTTCAGGGCAACCCCAAAGTTACCACACCAGCAGATCAGGGCCGGACAGGTGCAGAGGTCAAAGTGGTGCCCAAAACGCATAGGCTTCAATGGAGAAGGGGGGTGCCCCGGTTCCAGTCTGCCAGCAGGTAAGTACCTGCGACTTCGGAGGGCAGACCAGGGGGGTTTTGTAGGGCACTGGCGGGGGACACAAGTCAGCACAAAAAGTACACCCTCAGCGGCACGGAGGAGGCCGGGTGCAGAGTGCAAACAGGCGTCGGGTTTGCAATGGAGTTCAATGGGAGACCCAGGGGTCTCTTCAGCGACGCAGGCAGGCAAGGGGGCGGGCTCCTCGGGGTAGCCACCACCTGGGCAAGGGAGAGGGCCACCTGGGGGTCGCTTCTGCACTGGAGGCCGGATCCTTCAGGTCCTGGGGGCTGCGGGTGCAGTGTCTTTACCAGGCGTCGGGTTTTTAGAAGCAGGCAGTCGCGGTCAGGGGGAACCTCTGGATTCCCTCTGCAGACGTCGCTGTGGGGACTCAGGGGGGTCAACTCTGGCTACTCACAGGGTCGCAGTCGCCGGGGAGTCCTCCCTGTAGTGTTGTTTCTCCGCAGGTCGAACCGGGGGCGTCGGGTGCAGAGCGCAAAGTCTCACGTTTACGGCGGGAAACTTGGAGTCCTTTTAAAGTTGTTTCTTTGTTGCAAAGTTGTTTCTTCTTTGGAGCAGAGCCGCTGTCCTCGGGAGTTCTTGGTCCTTTTAGATACAGAGTAGTCCTCTGAGGCTTCAGAGGTCGCTGGACCCTGTGGAACGCGTCGCTGTTGCAGTTTCTCTTGAAGTGGGGAGACAGGCCGGTAGGGCTGGGGCCAAAGCAGTTGGTGTCTCCGTCTTCTCTGCAGGGCTTCAGGTTAGCAGTCCTTCTTCGTCTTAGGTTGCAGGAATCTATCTTGCTAGGTTCTGGGAGCCCCTAAATACTCAATTTAGGGGTGTGTTTAGGTCTGGGGGGTTAGTAGCCAATGGCTACCAGCCCTGAGGGTGGCTACACCCTCTTTGTGTCTCCTCCCTGAGGGGAGGGGGGCACATCCCTAATCCTATTGGGGGAATTCTCCATCTGCAAAATGGAGGATTTCTAAAAGTCAGAGTCACCTCAGCTCAGGACACCTTAGGGGTTGTCCTGACTGGCCAGTGACTCCTCCTTGTTTTTCTCACTATCTCCTCCGGCCTTGCCGCCAAAAGTGGGACCGTGGCCGGAGGGGGTGGGCATCTCCACTAGCTGGAGTGCCCTGGGGCGCTGTAACAAAGGGGGTGAGCCTGTGAGGCTCACCGCCAGGTGTTACAGTTCCTGCAGGGGGAGGTGAGAAGCACCTCCACCCAGTACAGGCTTTGTTACTAGCCACAGAGTGACAAAGGCACTCTCCCCATGTGGCCAGCAACATGTCTGGTGTGTGGCAGGCTGGCAAACTAGTCAGCCCACACTGGAAGTCAGGTATGTTTTCAGGGGGCATCTCTAAGATGCCCTCTGGGGTGTATTTCACAATAAAATGTACACTGGCATCAGTGTACATTTATTGTGCTGAGAAGTTTGATACCAAACTTCCCAGTTTTCAGTGTAGCCATTATGGTGCTGTGGAGTTCATGTATGACAGACTCCCAGACCATATACTCTTATGGCTACCCTGCACTTACAATGTCTAAGGTTTTGCTTAGACACTGTAGGGGCATAGTGCTCATGCACCTATGCCCTCACCTATGGTACAGTGCACCCTGCCTTAGGGCTGTAAGGCCTGCTAGAGGGGTGGCTTATCTATACCATAGGCAGTGTGAGGTTGGCATGGCACTCTGAGGGGAGTGCCATGTCGACTTAGTCTTTTTCTCCCCACCAGCACACACAAGCTGGCAAGCAGTGTGTCTGTGCTGAGTGAGGGGTCCCCAGGGTGGCATAAGACATGCTGCAGCCCTTAGAGACCTTCCCTGGCATGAGGGCCCTTGGTACCAGGGGTACCAGTTACAAGGGACTTACCTGGATGCCAGGGTGTGCCAATTGTGGAGACAAAGGTACAGGTTTAGGGAAAGAACACTGGTGCAGGGGCCTGGTTAGCAGGCCTCAGCACACTTTCAATTCATAACTTGGCATCAGCAAAGGCAAAAAGTCAGGGGGTAACCATGCCAAGGAGGCATTTCCTTACAGGGAGTCATTTGGAAAGTGTATGTTCTTAGTCAGCTTCGTCATGAGGAAGGTCATCGCAAACTGTCTGCTAGGTCACTACACCCACACACTAAGGGACATGGTGGGTGAGAACTAACATGCAGTCACAGAGGAATTAAGGGCTTTGTTATCCCAAACCATTCAGGATGGTCAGGCTGTGGCAAAATTTGTTATCCACTCATGCCTGGACTCCACAGATTATCTGGGTAGGGCTATAGGAACCAGCGTAGTGCTTCAATGCCACACCTGGATGAGGCCCACTTGCTTCACAGGCGATGTCCAGGAGTCCAAGATGGGCATGCTGTTTGGTGGCTCCTGCTTGTTCACTGAGAAAATTGATTTGGTTCTGGAGCTTTTTGAGGATTGCCAGGCCACGGCATGCTCCTTGGGCCTTTCAGCTTTTGTCAAGCAATCCCTCCAACAATTTCATTTTTTATGGGCATATGCCAGGGTCTTGGGATATTGTCAAAGTCAGGCCCCACTGCCTGCAACACAGGCCTCACAGCCCTTTTGAAGTGTGGACCGTGGGCCCAACAGACAATAACCTGGCCACTATGTATGTCCTTACCTGCTCACAGCCATCTGTGTAGGGGCAGGATCAGCCACTTCTTGCATGTGTAGCAACACATTACATCCAACAAGTGGGTCCTCCAGATTGCCCAGCGTGGCTAATCCCTGCCATTCCTTTTCCGCTCACTGCACCAGCCACCTACATCAGACCAGTTCTGGGAGGACCATATACTTGGTTTTTGCCAGGAAGTACCCTCTCTTTGGCCACAAGAGCCATATAGAGGGTGCCAGCTTCAGAGGTCCGGACTACTGTTCCTATTACTTCTTTGTGCCGAAGAAGAAATGAGCCTCCATCTTATCCTAGGTCTGCGCCATCTCAATTCCTATCTGTGCAAGGACAAATTCAAAATATTCACCCTTGCCCATGTTTTCTCTACCCTGGATCCTTGACACTGGATGGTAGCGTTGGACCTGCAGGATGCTTATTTTCACATCCCCGTCTTGCAGGCCCACAGACTACCTGTTATTCAAGGTGGTCCACGAGCACTTTAAGTTTGTCATGCTCTCTTTTGAACTCACTAGTGTCCCTTGGGTATTCACAAAGGTGATGGTAGTGGTCGCTGTCCATCTTTGAGTACTGGTCTTTTCCTACCTCGATGACTGGCAGGTAAAGGCCAGCTCACCACAGCTGGTCTCAGGCCACCTCCAAACCATGGCAAACTTCTTGACATCTTTGGGGTTCTCAGTCAGTCTGCCGATGTCACACCTGACTCCTTCGCAGAGGCTCCTCTTCATTAGAGCCATCCTGGTTAGAGCTTTTTCAAGCCTTTCGTTTGGACCAATGAGTCCAGGACAATCAAGCTATGATCTTGATGTTTCAGCTTCTGTCTTGGGTCTCAGTGAGGATGACTTTGAGGCTTCTTGACCTGCTAGCCTTCTGCATTCTGCTTGCCAACCATGACAGATGGCACATGAGGGCCTTGCAGTGGGGCCTGAAATCTAAGTGGGCACAACGCCAAAGGAACCTGTTAGATTCCATTTAGGTGCTGGAGTAGACTGCTACAGACCTGCAGTGGTAGTTGTTCAACCACAATTGGACCAGCAGCAGACCTCTCTCCCAGTCCCACCCAGAGTTGTTGATGGTGATGGATGCATCGCTCTAGGTCATCTGGGAGAAATGGAGCTCAGAGGACTCTGAGGCAATTTACGTGGCTTTGAATGCATTTATGCCCTCAATGGGGTGGCAGCTGGTGCAGGGTCTCATAGACAAACCCATGGACATGTGGTACTGCAACAAGCAGAGCAGAGTGGGTCCTGGGCCAATGCCAAGAGGCTGTTTGCTTCTGGAACTGACTGAATTGTCATGGCATTTCTCTGGTGATACCCCACCTAGCAGGATCTACGAATGCCAGAGCGAATGAACAAAGCTCGCAAAGTATAAAAAGATCATGAAGGACAGTTACATCCATATGCAAGGCACAGGGTATCTTCCAGCAGTGGGGAGCACCTTGACTCAGTCTCTCACCACCGCTGAGAATGCGCAGTGTCAGCACTTTTGTAAGCCAGAGTTCCCAAGAAAGCTCTCTGTTAGATTGGTACATAGGACTCCTTTATGCCTTTCTACTGCTCTTACCCTGAGTTCTTAAGAAGATCAGGAATGACCGGGCCCACGTCACCCTAGTAGCTCCAGATTGGGCCAGGAGAGTTTTCTGCTTTGAGCTTCTGGGTATGAGAATCTTTCCTCCGATCAGGCTGCCATTTAGGGAGGATCTTTTATTGTAGCAGCAGGGCAGGGTCTTGCATCAGAGACTATGCAGCCTGCCCCTCCATGCATGGAGATTGAGCTGCAACAATTGGTCATTTTTGTTCTTCCCCCTGAGGTCACTGATGTCATTTTGGCCACCAGACACGCTTCAGGGCTCTGGGACCTTTTTCTCCATACAAACTGATGTTAGTTACAGACTAGAGCTGCTTTCCTGCCGAAGGTAGTTAACGATTGTTCATGTTAGACAAGTCATCACGCTTCCAACTTTGAAGCACTCTTCATCCCTCAAAAGAGGACAAGGAACTCCTTTGTTTAGACCCCAAGAGGGCACTCCGTTTTTACATCGATTGCATCAAAGAACACCAGGTGCTCTTTCTGGTGGATACTCTCAGACACAGAGCACAAGGCATCTTCTGACAATCGCAAATTCCTCACTGCCCTCTCGCCTCCTCATTCTATGCTGTGATCTCCTCCATCTAAAAAGAGCCTAATCTAGGAATCTGTACACTAGTTTGTTTAATTTGTCAGTGGAGTCCACATCTAAGGGCGAAGAAGACTTCATGAAAGAGACTGCCATCAGCGTGTATGGGTGGCGCTTATATGTGGCTCTGTTCGTCACTTTCAGAGCAAAAAGGCACCAATGCGGAGTTGATCGGTGACAACATCTAACATGAAGGAAAACTGCTTTTAATTTTTTGGGATCCACTTCGGCCTCTGGGGATCGAGTAATCTGCAGTTAGTTTGAGTTTTCATCAGAAAAAGCATTATAAAAGTAACTTGTGCTTCTGATAATTATTCCATAGCATGTAAGGTTTACTGCGGCCACAAGGTGGACGTGGACAGGAAAATTAATTTGGTGAACCTACTGATGCTTTTTTCAGATGGTGCAGAAATGACGAATAGGGTGTTTCTGACGTGGAAGCTGGCTATAACAGAATTGATTGCTTCCCTGGCCTCTTAATGAGGTGGCAAACTGAGAGGTAGGCGGGGGTATCACAGGATTAGGCACATGCCCCAATACTGGCCATTTTTAAATTACCCCTTTAAGGTCTTCTTGAGTCTGGGACATATGGATTTTCCTACTTATCTGTTGAAAGAGAAATCACCGCACTTCATTGGTGCAAGAATAGCCACAGCATTTAAAGTTTCACACATTTTAAAGGTGGCTCCGTTTGGCTTGGTGCTAACCAAACCAGAAATGTAAACATGAACATGAAAATGTCAGAAGCCACCAATATGGCTAAGGAAACTTCTGCACCACCCTGGCAGGAGAAGATCCACTCCATTAAAAATTTGCCAGTCTGAACAGTCCTCCCTGATGCCATTCATTCCCCCTCCCACCGGACTTACTTCCCTTACTGACTTACCCACATTTTCTGTGACTCTGGCCCCTTGGTGGAGTTTACCATCCCTAAGGCTGAGGACCCCATCCACTTACCTCTCCCTCATAATTCTACTCATGTTGCCAGCAACCCAGAGGACAAAAGCTGGGTCTTGGAAATGGACGCTGATGATAGCCACTCTGGGGGTCATTACAACATTGGCGGTAAAAGCCGCTTACCGCCGTGCAGAAGACCGCCAACACACCGCCGTGGAAATCCGCCACAGCTATTATGACCCACATCCCGAAATCCGACAAAATTCAGACACCCACACAAGTCCGCCACACCAAAGGTCAGTGATAAACTGGCGAAAACAAAACCGACACCGTCACGCCAAGAGAAATACGCCCATGCTATCACAACCCATGAATCCATGCGGCGGTCTTTCAACAGTGGTATTCCATTGGCGGTACACACCGCCGGGCTCAAAATACACACACATCTCCAAAACACCACCACATTGGACAATTCGAAAGACACACACCTGATACACATACACACACCACTCCCACACACTCAATACTATATAAAACACACACCCACATCACCCACAAACCCCTACGACAAAAAAATCTGAAAGAAGGCCAGAGAGAGACACCACCATCCACAAACTAGCAGCCACAGGCACTCAACACCATCACCCATACTACTTCCACGAACAAAACACCACACACCACTACATATCACCACACTTATCACCACATACACAACCCCCCACATCACCTACACCACCCCATGGCACGGCAAAGACACCCCAGGTTCTCGGAGGAGGAGCTCAGGGTCATGGTGGAGGAAATCATACGGGTAGAGCCACAGCTATTTGGATCACAGATGCAGCACACCTCCATAGCTAGGAAGATGGAGCTATGGCAGAGAATAGTCGACAGGGCCAACGCAGTGGGACAGCACCCAAGAAATAGGGACAACATCAGGAAGAGGTGGAATGACCTACGGGGGAAGGTGCGTTCCGTGGTCTCCAGACACAACATTGCGGTACAGCAGACTGGCGGCGGACCCCCACAACTAACAACATGGGAGGAGCAGGTCTTGACTATTCTGCATCCTGAGGGCCTCACAGGAGTCGGTGGAGGAATGGACTCTGGTAAGTCAAATCTTAACATTATCATATCCCCCACCCTACCTGCATGCTATCACAGCCCCCCACCCTCGCCCCCTCCCCTATCACTCCAACTCCTCACTAATGTACTAATAACACAAACCACCCATCCCAACACCAAGCCCTGCATAACACAACAAAGCATGGACACCCATCACTAAAGCATGCCCACTGCACATACCCATAACACCCCCCTCAACCATCATCACACAAGCCCCTACACAGAAATCCTAGCACTGGGGTACACGCTCACCCACCCATTGCACACCATGACACACACAGATGCAATAATCATGCCTTTACACCCCTGCAGGACCACTACCCAACGTCATCAGACAGGAGGGTCCAGACATCTCCACCCCACCCACAGAAGAGGCCCACATTGATGACAGCAGCTCTGTCCAACTGGATCCAGATGACCACCCCGGGCCATCGTGGGCCTCGGGACAGTCGGTTCCCCACACCCAGTCACAGGCCACCACAGACCTTCCACCCTCTGGTAACACCAGCACAGCACCCACCCAGCAGGCCCATACCTCCGTACCCAGGACACGTCAATCAGCTGTGTGTCCACCACTACAGAGAACCCAGGATAACCCACCACCCCAACAACAACAGGGACCTGGGGTAGTGGTAGTGGGCACACGGTCCAGGGGACGGAGGCACAGGAACACAGGGGAACTGGGAGGGCTGCTATGCGACAGGGGGCAGACAGGCCTAGGGAACCCACTCTCCACGAGGCCCTCTCCTCCATCATGGGAGCATACCACCACTCCCAGGAGACGATGGCAACTGTACTGGCCAAGTTTCAGGAGACCCAGCGCCTGCAGGAGGAACAGTATTTGGACTCCAGGGAGGAACTCAGAACCATCAGCACCGCCCTGGGCACCATCGTAGGGGTGCTGAAGGAGAGACACTGTGGCACTCCTAGGGGCCCCTGACACTAGCATGGACGATGAACTGCCCACCACCTCCGCCTGCGCTAATGGACCGGAGGCACTGCCACAGGACCATCACACCAGCACCCCACCCCCTGCAGATGGAGAACCACCCTGCAAACGGTCCCTGAGATCCAGGAGCAAGACAGAGCACGATGCCAAGACCCCCACCAAGAAATGAGACCACCCTGATTGTCATCCTACTGTCCCACTTTGTAACCCTGTCCATATTGAAACTGCCCCAGCTCCACTTCATATGCCCATATGGGCAATGCACCTGTGAGACTAATAGACTGGACTCTGCCATGGACATTCCTCCACCATCACCCCTCACCATTTTACAACCCCCCTCCAATAATTAGCACTGCAATAAACACCCTTGAAGCACAAAACAATCTGGAGTCAGTCTGTGATTTTGAAAATGTGTATTAGCAATGACAGTGACAAAATGCGTTCTCAAATGTAATGTCAACATACCTATGTCACACATCTCAAGTCCATGAGGAATCTAAGCAGATAACACATGTTGGAAACCACACCTGTGAAACCGTAATGGAAATGTACAACTCAGTTAACATATACTGGTTGAAATCGACAGACAGGATAGAGGTAGAAGTGTGAAAGTAATTGTAGTAAATATTGCTGGATAACTGAGTCCCAGTTGTCAATGTCTTCTTCCACTGCTTCCTCCTCATCACTGTCCACAGGCGTCACAGCTGCCACAACACCGTCACCTGGACCATCCTCCTGCAGAAAAAGCATACAGCAGGCCACGATGATCTGGCACACCTTCCTTGGTGAGTAGAATAGGGAACCACCTGTCATATGGAGGCACCTGAACCTGGCCTTCAGGAGGCCGAAGGTGCGTTCGATCACCCTCCTAGTCCGCCCATGGGCCTCATTGTAGCGTTCCTCTGCCCTGGTCCTGGGATTCCTCACTGAGGTCAGTAGCCATGACAGGTTGGGGTAACCAGAGTCCCCTAATAGCCACACCCGGTGCCTCTGGAGTTGACCCATCACAAAAGGGATGCTGCTATTCCGCAGGATGTATGCGTCATGCACAGAGCCAGGGAACATAGCATTTACCTGGGAGATGTACTGGTCTGCCAAACATACCATATGTACATTCATGGAATGATAACTCTTCTGGTTCCTGTACACCTGTTCACTCCTGTGGGGGGGACCAGAGCTACATGGTTCCCATCAATGGCACCTATGATGTTGGGGATATGTCCAAGGGCATAGAAGTCACCTTTCACTGTAGTCAAATACTCCACCTGAGGGAAAACGATTTAGCTCCGCATGTGTTTCAGCAGGGCAGACAACACTCTGGACAACACGTTGGAAAACATAGGCTGGCACATCCCTGATGCCATGGCCACTGTTGTTTGAAATGACCCACTTGCAAGGAAATGGAGCACTGATAGCACCTGCACTTGAGGGGGGATCCCTGTGGGATGGCGGATTGCTGACATCATGTCTGGCTCCAACTGGGTACACAGTTCCTGGATTGTGGCACGGTCAAACCTGTAGGTGATGATCAAATGTCGCTCCTCCATTGCCAACAGGTCCACCAGCGGTCGGTACACCGGAGGATTCCGCCATCTCCTCACATGTCCCAGCGGACGGTGCCTAGGAAGAACAACAGCGACCACAGAGTCTAACAACTCAGAGGTATGTACCCACAGTCTACACAGAACACCATTCATACACAGAATCTGGCCTGTATTTGTGTTGTGCGACAAGGCCCAGGTCTGTGTGACGCAGTTGGTAATTAGGCCATGTGTGCCCCTGAAACAGCGGCTGCCTGACCTCTAAAGTGGGACAATTGGATGTGAGGTAACTGCGCTGGCGTTGTATACCGTTGCGGTAGGCGGTCGAAGACTGCGGCGCAATGCTGCATTGGTTAACAATGGACCCTATGGGTCCCAGGAGCCAATGACGATGTATGCCAGCGGTGATGCTACGCACTGCCGTGGACGTGACCGCCATTTTCTAGCTGTTCAATCACTCGATACCTGATTTTCAACAGGAGAGGACCTACATTGCAAGTGCTGCTGTGACCTCGGTCTGGAAGAGACAATGGCTCGTGCGTCTGGGGAAAGGGCCCCTGCCTTTACTGCAGAGGAGTTAGAGAAGCTCGTGGACGGGGTCCTCCCCCAGTACACGCTACTCTACGGTCCTCTAGACCAACAGGTAAGTACATAGGGAGCACATTGTATGGGCTATGCCTGTGTGGAGAGGGCTGGTTGTAAGAAGGAAGGGGGCACAGTTCTGTGTGCATGAAGGACTGTGAATGCATGTGCCACATGGCAAGGCTAGGGATGTGGACCACTCACTTCGACGGTGCAGTTGCTAATGACTTCTCTTCTTCCCCTGTACATTTCATGTAGGTCAGTGCCCACCAGAAGAAGGATATTTGGTGTGCCATCGCCAAGGACGTCCGGACCCTGCGGGTCCACCACAGACGGAGCACCCACTGCCGTAAAAGATGGGAGAACATTCGCCGCTGGAGCAAGAAGATGGCGGAGGCTCAGCTGGGGATGGCCTCCCAACGTGGGAGGGGTGCCAATCGAACCATGACCCCCCTGATGTTCCGGATCCTGGAGGTGGCCTACCCTGAGTCGGATGGGCGCTTGAGGGCATCACAGCAGACACAAGGGGGTGAGTACAACATCATTCAGCGGACTTTGCGCGCAGTGAAGGTGTCTGGGTGGGGGAGGAGGGCTATGGGTTTCCTTAGGCCAGGGTGAGTTCCATAGGCTAGGCCCCTCCGTAATGCAGGCCATGTGGCACCCCACCACACCTCTGTAGAGTGCCAAGTACAGGTATACATGCCCCTGTGTCATCTATGTGTGCAGATGTCGACCATAGCCATGTAGGCCATATCCCAGGAATTCCATCTGTAGAGCCCAACAGCGCGCGTAGTTTAGGGGGCTGCTGTGTCTGTATTGTCCGCCAACGCTAGCGGTAAGCCATGCACTCAACCTGTCTTTCTTCTGTCGTCCCCCCCCTTTTTGTGGTCTCCCTGTTCTTGTGTGCATGAGCATCATCAGGCGGAGGTACAGTGGCACCGGAGCACGAGGGAGCTGCATCCCACATGGCCATGGAGGGCCACACCACGGACTCGGGATACACCAGTGGGACGGAGGGCGAGGGGAGCTTCACGGCGGTCACAGGATCTGCAACCAGCGACACGGACTCATCCTCCGATGGGAGCTCCCTAGTGGTGGTGGCAAAATCTGTGCCCCCCACTTCTACAGGTACAGCTGCCACCCCCCATACCAGCACTGCCCTCCCAGCAGCCCCTCAGCCTTCGCCCCGTGCCCGCTCACCCAGGAGGGTGGGCATCCCCTTCGCCCCAGGCACCTCAGCCCCTGCCCCTGTCACCTCTGCTGCCCTCAGTGAGGAGGCCATTGACCTCCTCAGGTCACTCACTGTTGGGCAGTCTACCATTTTGAATGCCATCCAGGGTGTATAAAGGGAATTGCAACACACAAATGCATTCCTGGAGGGCATTCATTCTGGTCAGGCTGCCCTTCATCGAACCCTGCAAACTCTGGCCTCAGCACTGATGGCAGCCATTGTCCCTGTGTCTAGCCTCCCCCCTACAACTTCCTCCACCCAGACCCAATCCCCTGTACCCCAGCCTATCCCAAGCACACCATCAGGCCAGCATGCACACACCTCACTACACAAGGGAAGCTCAGGCAAACATAAGCACCACACATCCCACAGGCACTCACGCAAGCATCACACACATACAGACACAGCAACATCCACTGCCTCCACTGTGTCCCCCTCCTCATCGTCTCCCTCCTCCCTCCCAGTCTCGTCTACACTCTCACCTGCATGCACTACCACTACAGCCAATACGTCCCGCACCAGCACACCCACCACCACACCCTGCTCACGTGCACTCACCACCCCCACTACCATTTACACGTCCCCTGTGTCCTCTCCCAGTGTGTCTGTGACGCCCCCTCCCAAAGTACACAAACGCAGGCACACACCCACCCAACAGCCATCCACCTCACGACAGCCTCCAGCGCATGCTCCTTCACCCAAAGTCACCAAAAGTACACCTCCTACAACCACTACCTCTTCCTCCACTCCCAAACCCCCTCCAGCTACCCGTCCCAGTGTTCCTAAGAAACTTTTCCTGACCAAGCTTGACCTCTTTCCCACCCCTCCCTCCAATTCATAGGTCCTGTACTAGCACCTCAGCCAAAAAATCTCCGGGACCAGTGTATGTGGAGTGCACCGGGCACCAGGGTAGCCAGTGTGACACGGAGCCACAGCACAGCCAGTCCCCCACCCCCTGTGAAGCACCAGAAGTTGGACAGTGCCCGGCGGGAGAGGGCGAAGACTCCAGCCAGCAAAGTGACTCACAATGGTCCCGGGGGGAGTGTCGACTCAGTGTCGACTCAGCTGTGACTCCTCCCAAGGTGGGGAAGGGGCAGAAGTATTTGCCAAAGTCTGGGAGGAGCAGCACGTTTGAGAAGACCGCCATCATCCCCGCTTCCCAGGAGGCCACCGCCAGCCCAATCGTCACTGGCCAGGAGGCCACCGCCAGAGTCAGTGCCCAGGAGGGCAGCCCGATCGTCACTGGCCAGGAGGCCACCGCCAGAGTCAGTGCCCAGGAGGCCACCGCCAGCCACAGCCCAGCTGCCCAGGAGGGCCCCGGCAGCCACAGCCCAGCTGCCCAATGAAGGACCGCCAGCCCCAGCCCACCTGGGCAATGAAGGACCGCCATGGCAAGCTCCGCTGAACAGGGCAAGCACCGCTGTACAGGTCAGAAACTGCAAACTCAAGCACCACTGAACAGGGCAAAGACCGCCATGGCAAGCACCCCTGAACAGGGCAAGCACCGCTGAACAGGTCAGAAACTACAAACTCAAGCACCGCTGAACAGGGCAAAGACCGCCATGACAAGCACCGCTGACCAGGGCAAAGACCGCCATGGCAAGCACCGTTAAATAGGGCAAGCACCACTGAACAGGTCAGGAACTGCAAACTCAAGCACCGCTGAAGAGGGCAAAGACTGCCATGGCAATGACCGCTGAACAGGGCAAGCACCGCTGAACAGGTCAGGAACTGCAAACTCAAGCACAGCTGAACAGGGCAAAGACCGCCATGGCAATGACTGCTGAACAGGGCAAGCACCGCTGAACAGGTCAGGAACTGCAAAGTCAAGCACCGCTTGTAGGAAGTTGGCTCTGTATGCACTATTTCAAAGTAAGGAATAGTATGCACAGAGTCCAAGGGTTCCCCTTAGAGGTAAGATAGTGGCAAAAAGAGATAATACTAATGCTCTATTTTGTGGTAGTGTGGTCGAGCAGTAGGCTTATTAAAGGAGTAGTGTTAAGCATTTGTTGTACATACACACAGGCAATAAATGAGGAACACACACTCGGAGACAAATCCAGCCAATAGGTTTTGTTATAGAAAAATATCTTTTCTTAGTTTATTTTAAGAACCACAGGTTCAAATTTTACATGTAATATCTCATTTGAAAGGTATTGCAGGTAAGTACTTTAGGAACTTTGAATCATTTCATTAGCATGTATACTTTTTACATAAAACACAATAAGCTGTTTTAAAAGTGGACACAGTGCAATTTTCACAGTTCCTGGGGGAGGTAAGTTATTGTTAGTTTTAACAGGTAAGTAAGTCACTTACAGGTTTCAATTTTTGGTCCAAGGTAGCCCACCGTTGGGGGTTCAGAGCAACCCCAAAGTTATCACACCAGCAGCTCAGGGCCGCTCAGGTGCAAAGGTCAAAGAGGTGCCCAAAACACATAGGCTTCAATGGAGAGAAGGGGGTGCCCCGGTTCCAGTCTGCCAGCAGGTAAGTACCCGCGTCTTCGAAGGGCAGACCAGGGGGGTTTTGTAGGGCACCGGGGGGGACACAAGTCAGCACAAAAAGTACACCCTCAGCAGCGCGGGGGCGGCCGGGTGCAGTATGCAAACACGCGTCGGGTTTTCAATGGTTTTCAATGAGAGTTCAAGGGATCTCTTGAGCGTTGCAGGCAGGCAAGGGAGGGGCTCCTCGGGGTAGCCACCACCTGGGCAAGGGAGAGGGCCTCCTGGGGGTCACTCCTGCACAGGAGTTCCGTTCCTTTAGGTGCTGGGGGCTGCGGGTGCAGGGTCTTTTCCAGCTGTCGGGAAATGGAGTTCAGGCAGTCGCGGTCAGGGGGAGCCTCGGGATTCCCTCTGCAGGCGTCGCTCTGGGGGCTCAGGGGGGACAACTTTGGTTACTCACAGTCTTGGAGTCGCCTGGGGGTCCTCCCTGTCGCGTTGTTTCTCCACCAGTCGAGTCGGGGTCGCCGGGTGCAGTGTTGAAAGCCTCACGCTTCTTGCGGGGAGTTGCAGGGGTCTTTAAATCTGCTCCTTGAAACAAAGTTGCAGTTCTTTTGGAGCAGTGCCGCTGTCCTCGGGAGTTTCTTGTCTTTCTTGAAGCAGGGCAGTCCTCACAGGATTCAGAGGTCGCTGGTCCCTTGGAAAGCGTCGCTGGAGCAGGTTTCTTTGGAAGGCAGGAGACAGGCCGGTAAGTCTGGGGCCAAAGCAGTTGGTGTCTTCTGTTCTTCCTCTGCAGGGGTTTTTCAGCTCAGCAGTCCTCTTCTTCTTGTAGTTTCAGGAATCTAAATTCTTAGGTTCGGGGGAGCCCTTAAATACTAAATTTAAGGGTGTGTTTAGGTCTGGGGGGTTAGTAGCCAATGGCTACTAGCCCTGAGGGTGGGTACACCCTCTTTGTGCCTCCTCCCAAGGGGAGGGGGTCACATTCCTATCCCTATTGGGGGAATCCTCCTTCTACAAGATGGAGGATTTCTAAAAGTCAGAGTCACCTCAGCTCAGGACACCTTAGGGGCTGTCCTGACTGGCCAGTGACTCCTCCTTGTTTTTCTCATTATCTCTCCTGGACTTGCCGCCAAAAGTGGGGGCTGGGTCCAGGGGGCGGGCATCTCCACTAGCTGGAGTGCCCTGGGGCATTGTAACACGAAGCTTGAGCCTTTGAAGCTCACTGCTAGGTGTTACAGTTCCTGCAGGGGGGAGGTGTGAAGCACCTCCACCCAGAGCAGGCTTTGTTTCTGTCCTCAGAGAGCACAAAGGCTCTCACCGCATGAGGTCAGACACTCGTCTATCAGCAGCAGGCTGGCACAGACCAGTCAGTCCTGCACTGAACAATTGGGTAAAATACAGGGGGTATCTCTAAGATGCCCTCTGTGTGCATTTTTTAATAAATCCAACACTGGCATCAGTGTGGGTTTATTATTCTGAGAAGTTTGATACTAAACTTCCCAGTATTCAGTGTAGCCATTATGGAGCTGTGGAGTTTGTTTTTGACAGACTCCCAGCCCATATACTCTTATGGCTACCCTGCACTTACAATGTCTAAGGTTTTGCTTAGACACTGTAGGGGCATAGTGCTCATGCACATATGCCCTCACCTGTGGTATAGTGCACCCTGCCTTAGGGCTGTAAGGCCTACTAGAGGGGTGACTTACCTATGCCACAGGCAGTGGGAGGTTGGCATGGCACCCTGAGGGGAGTGCCATGTCGACTTAGTCATTTTCTCCCCATCAGCACACACAAGCTGGCAAGCAGTGTGTCTGTGCTGAGTGAGGGGTCCCTAGGGTGGCATAAGACATGCTGCAGCCCTTAGAGACCTTCCCTGGCATCAGGGCCCTTGGTACCAGGGGTACCAGTTACAAGGGACTTACCTAGGGGCCAGGGTTGTGCCAATTGTGGAAACAATGGTACATTTTAGGTGAAAGAACACTGGTGCTGGGGCCTGGTTAGCAGGGTCCCAGCACACTTCTCAGTCAAGCCAGCATCAGTATCAGGCAAAAAGTGGGGGGTAACTGCAAAAGGGAGCCATTTCTTTACACAAGTCCCCCGCAGCCCACAGGCCAGGAGACTCAGCCAAAGCTGGGAGAGTCTTCCTAGTCTGTCAGGCGAGGAAGAGTAGAGGAAATAGGCTGGTTTGTTGCAGGGCCTACTCTGCCTTACATCCTCCTGTCCAGGTCATTCCCTCTGGGGAACTGACCCACTTCCACAGTGATAGGACCTAATCTGAACTGCCTCTTGTCTGTGCTTTTTATGTCTCCACCCATTCTCTCTATTTTGGGGTTAGAGGTGTCCACCTCTGCTAATCTTATCTTAGCCAGGGTCACCCCTAGCTTACCCAAAGAGGTTACCCAGAGCTGGAGTAACCCCACCATGACCAACAGGGTCAGGGGGCCTAACTTGCTATTTGGCATGGGGTCAGACCACCATGCCAAGGATAGTGCAGCCATAAAGGCTAACACCCAGCAGAGGCCACTGACAGCTGTCAGTGCCCAGAACCACACCTTTAGCTCTTCACCTACAAGGGAAGGGGCTAAGTTACAGGCTTCTTTGGGTTCAGGGTGCCTGTCTGCTGTATTAGAGTGGGGGGTTACCACATCTTGTAGTAAACACCCTTCTTCCACTCTTTCTTCTGTTAGCTGAGGGGCCACCCCCCACTCAGACTTAACAGTTGCCTGACTAGCCAGGACTTCTTGTGGGTCAGGTTGGACTTTAACCGTGCCATTTTTGGAGTTCCCCCCTACTGGAGCAGAATCTCCCTGGCTTGCTGGAACCTTGGCTAAAGGTTGTCCACCTTTCCTACTCTGTTTTCCTTTCTTTTTCTTCTGGGGCCTACTTGCAGTTACTGCAGGGGTAGCACCTACAGAGTCCTTGGGAGAGGACTGGCACTGGACCAGTTCCTCTCTTGGGCTCTGACTAACCTCTGGGTAGTCATTTCCAAGGAGACAATCAAGGGGGAGGTCTGTACTGACTACCACCCTTCTCCAGCTAAAAGTCCCACCCACTTCTATGGGCACAAAAGCCACAGGCCTATCAGTGACCCTGTCTGGGCTAACTCTTACTCTGGCCATCTGACCTGGGATGTACTGGTTTGAGAACACCAGCCTGTCATGCACAATAGTGTGACTGCCACAAGTGTCTCTCAGGGCAGTGGCTGGGATTCCATTCACCAGTAGGTGGTGGAAGTGTCTACTTCCCTCTGGAGTCTCCAACTCACCTGTTGGGCCCTTTTTCCAGTTGAAGGCTATGAAGACCTCCTCATCTGAGGAGTCATCCCCAATGGCTACACTGGTCACCCCTGGGATTTTGCTAGGGGGTTTGTTTTTGGGACAAGAAGTGTCCTTGGTGTGGTGCCCTGTCTGTTTACAGTTATGGCACCATGCCTTAGTGGCATCCCAGTTCTTACCCTGGTACCCACCTTTGTTTTGGGTTGTGTCTCGGGCCCACCCACCTGGTCTGGTTTTTGGGGGCCTACAGAGGACTCTTTTTCTTTGTTTCTAGTGTCACCCACTTTCTCCTGAGGAGGTTTTGTAACCCCTTTCTTTTGGTCACCCCCAGTGGAAGTTTTGGTTACCCTAGTCTTGACCCAGTGGTCTGCCTTCTTTCCCAATTCTTGGGGAGAAATTGGACCTAGGTCTACCAGATACTGATGCAACTTTTCATTGAAGCAGTTACTTAAAATGTGTTCTTTCATAAACAAATTATAAAGCCCAACATAGTCATGCACTTCATTTCCAGTTACCCAACCATCCAGTGTTTTCACTGAGTAGTCTACAAAATCAACCCAGGTCTGGCTCGAGGATTTTTGAGCCCCCCTGAATCTAATTCTATACTCCTCAGTGGAGAATCCAAAGCCCTCAATCAGGGTACCCTTCATGAGGTCATAAGATTCTGCATCTTTTCCAGAGAGTGTGAGGAGTCTATCCCTACACTTTCCTGTGAACATTTCCCAAAGGAGAGCACCCCAGTGAGATTTGTTCACTTTTCTGGTTACACAAGCCCTCTCAAAAGCTGTGAACCATTTGGTGATGTCATCACCATCTTCATATTTAGTTACAATCCCTTTAGGGATTTTCAACATGTCAGGAGAATCTCTGACCCTATTTATGTTGCTGCCACCATTGATGGGTCCTAGGCCCATCTCTTGTCTTTCCCTTTCTATGGCTAGGATCTGTCTTTCCAAAGCCAATCTTTTGGCCATCCTGGCTAGCTGGATGTCCTCTTCACTGGAGTTATCCTCAGTGATTTCAGAGAGGTTGGTCCCTCCTGTGAGGGAACCAGCATCTCTGACTTGAGAGGCCCTGTTCTCCCTAGTTAGGACTGGTAGGGGGGAATTTTCCTCCAAGTCACTATCTTCATCCTCTGTGTTGCCATCCTCAGAGGGGTTGGCCTTTTCAAACTCTGCCAAAAGCTCCTGGAGCTGTAGTTTGGAAGGTCTGGGGCCCATTGTTATTTTCTTTATTTTACAGAGTGACCTTAGTTCCCTCATCTTAAGATGGAGGTAAGGGGTAGTGTCGAGTTCCACCACATTCATCTCTGTACTAGACATTATGCTTCTAAAAGTTGGAATACTTTTTAAGAATCTAAAACTAGTTCTAGGTTCTAATTCAAACTTTCACAAAACTTTTAAACTCTAAAAGGAAATGCTAAACAGGGACTAACACAAGGCCCTAGCAGGTCTTTTAAGAATTTAGAAAAATAGTTCAAATTGCAAAAATCAATTTCTAATGACAATTTTGGGAATTTGTCGTGTGATCAGGTATTGGCTGAGTAGTCCAGCAAATGCAAAGTCTTGTACCCCACTGCTGATCCACCAATGTAGGAAGTTGGCTCTGTATGCACTATTTCAAAGTAAGGAATAGTATGCACAGAGTCCAAGGGTTCCCCTTAGAGGTAAGATAGTGGCAAAAAGAGATAATACTAATGCTCTATTTTGTGGTAGTGTGGTCGAGCAGTAGGCTTATCAAAGGAGTAGTGTTAAGCATTTGTTGTACATACACACAGGCAATAAATGAGGAACACACACTCGGAGACAAATCCAGCCAATAGGTTTTGTTATAGAAAAATATATTTTCTTAGTTTATTTTAAGAACCACAGGTTCAAATTTTACATGTAATATCTCATTTGAAAGGTATTGCAGGTAAGTACTTTAGGAACTTTGAATCATTTCATTAGCATGTATACTTTTTACATAAAACACAATAAGCTGTTTTAAAAGTGGACACAGTGCAATTTTCACAGTTCCTGGGGGAGGTAAGTTATTGTTAGTTTTAACAGGTAAGTAAGTCACTTACAGGTTTCAGTTTTTGGTCCAAGGTAGCCCACCGTTGGGGGTTCAGAGCAACCCCAAACTTATCACACCAGCAGCTCAGGGCCGCTCAGGTGCAAAGGTCAAAGAGGTGCCCAAAACACATAGGCTTCAATGGAGAGAAGGGGGTGCCCCGGTTCCAGTCTGCCAGCAGGTAAGTACCCACGTCTTCGGAGGGCAGACCAGGGGGGTTTTGTAGGGCACCGGGGGGGACACTAGTCAGCGCAAAAAGTACACCCTCAGCAGCGCGGGGGCGGCCGGGTGCTGTGTGCAAACACGCGTCGGGTTTTCAATGGTTTTCAATGAGAGTTCAAGGGATCTCTTCAGCGTTGCAGGCAGGCAAGGGGGGGGCTCCTCAGGGTAGCCACCACCTGGGCAAGGGGAGGGCCTCCTGGGGGTCACTCTTGCACAGGAGTTCCGTTCCTTTAGGTGCTGGGGGCTGCGGGTGCAGGGTCTTTTCCAGCCGTCGGGAAATGGAGTTCAGGCAGTCGCAGTCAGGGGGAGCCTCGGGATTCCCTCTGCAGACGTCGCTGTGGGGGCTCAGGGGGTACAACTTTGGTTACTCACAGTCTTGGAATCGCCTGGGGGTCCTCCCTGTCGCGTTGTTTCTCCACCAGTCAAGTTGTGGTCGCCGGGTGCAGTGTTGCAAGTCTCACGCTTCTTGCGGGGAGTTGCAGGGGTCTTTAAATCTGCTTCTTGAAACAAAGTTGCAGTTCTTTTGGAGCAGTGCCGCTGTCCTCGGGAGTTTCTTGTCTTTCTTGAAGCAGGGCAGTCCTCACAGGATTCAGAGGTCGCTGGTCCCTTGGAAAGCGTCGCTGGAGCAGGTTTCTTTGGAAGGCAGGAGACAGGCCGGTAAGTCTGGGGCCAAAGCAGTTGGTGTCTTCTGTTCTTCCTCTGCAGGGGTTTTTCAGCTCAGCAGTCCTCTTCTTCTTGTAGTTTCAGGAATCTAAATTATTAGGTTCAGGGGAGCCCTTAAATACTAAATTTAAGGCCGTGTTTAGGTCTGGGGGGTTAGTAGCCAATGGCTACTAGCCCTGAGGGTGGGTACACCCTCTTTGTGCCTCCTCCCAAGGGGAGGGGGTCACATTCCTATCCCTATTGGGGGAATCCTCCTTCTACAAGATGGAGGATTTCTAAAAGTCAGAGTCACCTCAGCTCAGGACACCTTAGGGGCTGTCCTGACTGGCCAGTGACTCCTCCTTGTTTTTCTCATTATCTCTCCTGGACTTGCCGCCAAAAGTGGGGGCTGGGTCCAGGGGGCGGGCATCTCCACTAGCTGGAGTGCCCTGGGGCATTGTAACACGAAGCTTGAGCCTTTGAAGCTCACTGCTAGGTGTTACAGTTCCTGCAGGGGGGAGGTGTGAAGCACCTCCACCCAGAGCAGGCTTTGTTTCTGTCCTCAGAGAGCACAAAGGCTCTCACCGCATGAGGTCAGACACTCGTCTATCAGCAGCAGGCTGGCACAGACCAGTCAGTCCTGCACTGAACAATTGGGTAAAATACAGGGGGTATCTCTAAGATGCCCTCTGTGTGCATTTTTTAATAAATCCAACACTGGCATCAGTGTGGGTTTATTATTCTGAGAAGTTTGATACTAAACTTCCCAGTATTCAGTGTAGCCATTATGGAGCTGTGGAGTTTGTTTTTGACAGACTCCCAGCCCATATACTCTTATGGCTACCCTGCACTTACAATGTCTAAGGTTTTGCTTAGACACTGTAGGGGCATAGTGCTCATGCACATATGCCCTCACCTGTGGTATAGTGCACCCTGCCTTAGGGCTGTAAGGCCTACTAGAGGGGTGACTTACCTATGCCACAGGCAGTGGGAGGTTGGCATGGCACCCTGAGGGGAGTGCCATGTCGACTTAGTCATTTTCTCCCCATCAGCACACACAAGCTGGCAAGCAGTGTGTCTGTGCTGAGTGAGGGGTCCCTAGGGTGGCATAAGACATGCTGCAGCCCTTAGAGACCTTCCCTGGCATCAGGGCCCTTGGTACCAGGGGTACCAGTTACAAGGGACTTACCTAGGGGCCAGGGTTGTGCCAATTGTGGAAACAATGGTACATTTTAGGTGAAAGAACACTGGTGCTGGGGCCTGGTTAGCAGGGTCCCAGCACACTTCTCAGTCAAGCCAGCATCAGTATCAGGCAAAAAGTGGGGGGTAACTGCAACAGGGAGCCATTTCTTTACACCGCTGAACAGGGCAAAGACCGCCATGGCAAGCACCGCTGAAAAGGGCAAAGACCGCCATGGCAAGCTCCGCTGAACAGGGCAAAGACCGCCAACTCAAGCCCCGCTAGCACATGGGCGGCAGGGGCAGTGACGCAACTGGGACCGTCACGGGGTGAGTGATGCACTCTGGGCACCAGTCCCCCTCCAGAACCAGTGGAGACATGCATCCACTACCTCTGTCCTTCGCAGGATGAAGCACTCTGGGCACCAGTCCCCCTCCAGAACCAGTGGAGACATGCATCCACTACCTCTGTCCTTCACAGGATGAAGCACTCTGGGCACCAGTCCCCCTCCAGAACCAGTGGAGACATGCATCTACTACCTCTGTCCTTGGCAGGATGCAGCACTCTGGGCACCAGTCCCCCTCCAGAACCAGTGGAG
This sequence comes from Pleurodeles waltl, assembly GCF_031143425.1. Classification (NCBI taxonomy): domain Eukaryota; kingdom Metazoa; phylum Chordata; class Amphibia; order Caudata; family Salamandridae; genus Pleurodeles; species Pleurodeles waltl. The sequence continues at coordinate 421,273,363 of NC_090445.1, read as the reverse complement.
ACATGCATCCACTACCTCTGTCCTTCACAGGATGAAGCACTCTGGGCACCAGTCCCCCTCCCGAACCAGTGGAGACATGCATCCACTACCTCTGTCCTTGGCAGGATGAAGCACTCTGGGCACCAGTCCACCTCCAGAACCAGTGGAGACATGCATCCACTACCTCTGTCCTTGGCAGGATGAAGCACTCTGGGCACCAGTCCCCCTCCAGCACCAGTGGAGACATGCATCCACTACCTCTGTCCTTGGCAGGATGAAGCACACTGGGCACCAGTCCCCCTCCAGAACCTGTGGAGACTGTTATCCAAATGAGAGACTGTGGCTTTGCACTCCCCAGGATGGTACAGTGGGCAAACCACCCACTGTAGAGACTTGAGAGACTGTGGCTTTGCACTCCTCAGGATGTAACAGTAAGCAACCCACCCACTGTAGAGACTTGAGAGACTGTGGCTTTGCACTCCCCAGGATGGTACAGTGGGCAACCCACCCACTGTAGAGACTTGAGAGACTGTGGCTTTGCACTCCCCAGGATGGTACAGTGGGCAAACCACCCACTGTAGAGACTTGAGAGACTGTGGCTTTGCACTCCCCAGGATGGTACAGTGGGCAAGCCACCCACTGTAGAGACTTGAGAGACTGTGGCTTTGCACTCCCCAGGATGGTACAGTGGGCAAGCCACCCACTGTAGAGACTTGAGAGACTGTGGCTTTGCACTCCCCAGGATGGTACAGTGGGCAACCCACCCACTGTAGAGACTTGAGAGACTGTGGCTTTGCACTCCCCAGGATGTAACAGTGGGCAACCCACCCACTGTAGAGACTTGAGAGACTGTGGCGTTGCACTCCCCAGGATGGTACAGTGGGCAAACCACCCACTGTAGAGACTTGAGAGACTGTGGCTTTGCACTCCCCAGGATACATCAATGGGCATTGAGCCCCCTCGTGGATCTGGCGTCGTGCACTCATCCGACTGAGGTGCCTCCCCTTCTCTTCCCCCTGAGGTGCCTGTTGTATTTCTATCTGATGCCCCAGCAGTGTTCTCTCAGTTTTGATCAGGTATCTAGTGTGGGCCTCGCCCATGCATTTTGGGCCCAGTGGTCCACGGACAATGAATGGTGCATTACCTGCACTACTAATCGTGGTGTATATTTTGTTTAATGTGTATATATATATATATGTATATATATATATATGTAGATATTTGCTTACTGTATTTTGATATATTACAATGGTTCCACTCATTTCCTTTTGTCTTTGCATTCTTCCGGGGGTGTTGGGGGTTGTTACTGTAATGTTTGGATATACATTGGTGTGTGTTGTAGTGGGTGAGGGTCGGGTGGGGGTGTTGCGTGTGTGTTGGTCTGTCCTTTGCCTCCCCCTCCCCTATGTCGTAGGTGCAGTACTCACCGTTGTCTTTGCCGCCGGCGTTGATGATCGTCGTATATGAGCAGGAAGACTAGTGCAGGAAGAATATGGAGTTCCGGCTCCATGGTGTCGTCGTTCCTCGTGGAGTGTGTAGAGGTGAGCGTTTTCCCTTTGAAATTCCTGTTTCCGCCGTGTTTTATCCGCGGTGAATCCGCCCCGGAAAAGGTGGCGGATTGGTAGGTTGTGATACTGTGGGCGGTACTTTGTCTCCCACCTGTCTGTTGGCGGTGACCGCCACGCTGTTTGTCTGTACCGCCGTGGCGGTCGGAGTATTAAAGTGGCTGTCTTTGTTGGCGGTTTCCGCCACGGTCATAATTCCCATTTTTTTTACCGCCGGCCTGTTGGCGGTCTTACCGCCGCTTTAACACCGTCCGCCAGGGTTGTAATAACCACCTTAGTGCTTATCTTAGGTCAGAGTTTCCATTAAATAGCTACTTTTTATTTCATTTTCCGAATAACTGGTGCAGTTCAAAAAAATCACCACAAAAAAAGTGTGTCTGATTTTGGTTGGGTCTGGTAAGTTTTGTTCTGATCCATCAAAGGGTTGGTGAGAACGGAAGGTAAAAAAAAACTGTGTGGGGGTGGGCAAAAAAGTGTCTTTTCTCAGTCAAACTGTCATAGGAATCTTTGCTTTTCGCAGCAGAAAACATTGCTGACCTGAATTTCACCAAACTTGGCATCAACTTTACCAAAGGTAGTGGTTTTTTTTGATGGGCTTAAAGAGGTTAAAAATAAGAAGAAGTCTGCAAATGGTCCACAAATTCAGGGTTTTTGGTCAAACGTAAAATCATGAGACATTTCTTCTGTCATCAGTTTCGAGGCCACAGGGCCAATACAGGGCTTGAAGCCCCTGACTGTTCACTACTGAAAACAATATGTTGTGGCTCCCACTACAGTACAGTGGGCTCGTTCGCAAAGTCCTGAAAAAAATAACTTGTAGGAGCCATTGAGAATGTGAGGATTCCTTGAACCCTTGGCTTGGGGAAGACCCAAAGAGATCTCCATAAAGTGAACATTGATTTTGCTGTATGGTCTGTGGAAGCTGTGGTGTGGGTCACGGACTGGCAGCGTGGTTCCGAGGTATGCCAGCTTGCTTCTGGGTCAGTGAATCCTTGTGCAATTACACTTTTTGTGCCACTGTTGGGTTCACAGACATATGACTGAGTTTGGGAGCTCTCTGGGAGGGACAAAATGGACTCACAAAACATTGTGCAGCAACTGCTTGCTAGCCTAAAAAAAAAAAAGTACAGCCGATTAAATAAATAAAAAATTATATATATATTTTTTTTTAAATGGGCCAGCCCCTGCTTGGTTGGCGAAACGTTATACGCAGCAGCTGTTGACTGTCTGCTTAGGTTGAGTGCAGTGCCTGGTTGCCCCTGCGTCCAAGCCCCTTTGCACAATGACTTCTGTGCACAGTGGGAGTTGGCCACCACAGCGAATTGGTAGCAGGCCAGATGCTGTGCCCATCTCCCACTTCACCTGGCAGGGTTTGGCTACCCATAGCAAGGTGGATGCAGGTTCTGACCAAAAGCAAGGCCCTTCGGATGTCCCCCTTTGTGCATGGCCAAAGGTTGTACGCAGTAGTTTGGGCAATACTTTGAGAGAAGTTGACTGAATTTATTTTGTAATTGATTATAAGGTCTTAACGTGTAAAACACTATTAAAGTGAAGGTATAGTTACTGAACAAAACCTAAAAACCTCTAATATTCATCAGTTCCGGTTAGCCCCGCAATCCATAACTCACAGAACAACCATGCAAACCATTTTTCAAGCACCCAATGCAGTGGTTATGACCTCCCAGTATCTATACCAATAAGAAATAATACATAAAAGCACATGCATAACAACATGTGCCGAAACCAATAAATTACATTATATTCATAGTTGTTTGGTTGATAGAGTTAATGGTAATATGATCATGTAATTTTGTTTGTAAGATAATTTATGACTATTTAGTGTGTGAGTTATGAGTTGCATGACAGAACAAGGATTTACTGGATGATTGTCAGACATCCTTACCACTTCATCCATTCCATGCACACATGCCATACTAGTCTGTGACGTTGGTCTCTCAAGCACCCCCAAAGGAAATAAACAAAGGCCAGAATTACTAACCTTTCATGCAATGCAGTGCAGCAAGGCACGTTGCTGTGCTGCGTGAAAGGGAGGGAGCAGAAATGCACCTTATCTTCTAAGATATGGTGAACTTCTGCTCTTTAGTAGCGCTAGTGCACTTCAGGCACTGTAGCACCAATGCAGGCAAGCTTGCACTGCTGTGTAAGGGTGCCAGCATTACAAGGAGAATTATTTTAGTTTAGAAAGGGATACCGTCCTCAACAAAACCAATACCTTGAGGCATTTTCCTCTTTCTAGGTGTGCTGCAAAGTGCAGCACACTTAGAAAGAAGAAATAACAAGGAGAAATAAAGGCCCTCATTTTGAGTTTTTATGGTTGGACGAGCCGACTACCGAACTCCTGGTGATGAGACCACCGTCATCCCGGCAGCCTTACTCCCATCATATTACGATGTTCCCAATGGGCTAACTGGCGGGAACATTGTATTCAAACATTTCCACCAGTCAGCCCGGGGGTAACAGTGCTATGGTATTGGGGAGCCTACGACATAGACGTGGGCAGTGCAGGGACCCTACCGTGGCCCCCAGCACTTCCTTTCTGCCAGCCTTTTCATGGCAGGTAAACCATCGTGAAAACGCTGGTGGAAAGGGGACTCATGATCAGTGCGACAGCGCTGAACTCAGCGCCGCTGTGGCTGACCAAGAGTACGACCGCCGCCAACCCTCGGGAACCATGTTCCTAGTGGGTACAGTGGTCCCCTGGCGGTCTGTAATGTAGCGGCCGGACCACCTAGAGTGCAGCGGTCTGACCCTCACCAAGAGTCTGGCGGTTTCAAGACCGCCAGCCTCGTAATGAGGCCCAAAGATTTCTCCACGTTATGCCATCCTCTGGGAGGCATAGCAATTTCACGTAAATCAAGGCTTTCAAACCTTTGTAAATCTGGGACTTCGTGAGTTCCGGGGGTGGCTGCACGGGAATGGCCATGCTCCACCCATGGAACGCCTCCCTGAACAAAATGTATTGCAATCCAGCACAAGCCTGTGTGTTGCGGTACATTTCTTTACAAAGCCACTCAAGGTTGTACAAATTGCCCCTTGCACTGCTTTGTAAATATCTACTAGCATTGTTCGTCATGGTCTTTCAACAAAACCAAGGGGCATATTTAAGAGCCCTTAGCGTCACTGGAGTGTCACTTTTCGTGATGCTCCACTGGCGCTAAGTACTGATCCCTATTTACAAGGAGGTGTAATGCCACATTGTGGAGTTACGTCTCCTTGTAAATATGGGCCCTTCCGACGCAGTTTTCTGCATCAGATGGCCGTACAATGGGTGTTGTGGTGGGCTTTTCACTGCAACACCCATTGCTTTTGAAGCTGCCTCAGATTTATGAGTTGTTGTAAACCTGAGACAGCTCAAAAAACTAACGCCACTCCAAGGGTGGCGTTAGCATGGTAAAACGAGGAGTAATGCTTTTATTTCTCCTCATTTTTTGCTTTTTCTATGTGTGCTGAGTTCTGCAGCACACATGGAAGACCTAAAATGCCATGGACGATTGGTTATGTGCAGGAAGGGACACCTTCCTGCACATAAACTATGTATACCCTCAATGCAGACACTATGGTGCAATGATGACTGCATTGGCGCTAGGCAGCCTAATTCAGCACCAGCGCAGGGGGTAACGCAGAGGTGTGCTGTATTCCTCTAAATGCGGCGCACCTTTACATTTCTAAAGTGGCGCAGCACAGTGCTGCTATTGTTCGCGCAGCACCACGCTGCACCACTTTAACATAAATCTAGGCCAATGTTAGTAAGCAGGGCACCAAGAGTCACACTCATCAGTCTCACTGACACATCCGACGTGGCACACGTCATATGTCACATAACCAACAAACTACAAAGACCATGCTCAAATTTGTCTTCTCAGAAATGTAATTCAAACCTCTACTAGCTATCAACTGGACCAACAACTTCACCATCTGCATCACCCTGCTCAATGTCCAGAGAGCAACGTAAGGTCGCCACATGATAAATCTTAAGATTCTTTAAAGACTTCTCCATTGACATCCTAAAGCTCTAATTCAACTCTTACCTGGCCACCTCCTCACCAGACCCTTCTAAATGACTTCAGTGCATTTCTGGAAAACCATGTGAACATCCACTTTCCAAAAAAGCCACACAAGTACAAGACAAATCCTTCAGAATTGTGGTTTACCTACACCAGCAAGAAAGCTGCCAAGAGAAGCAGAACTCTCTTCCAGTCAATCAACCACTGTATCCAGTCCCACACTGCACAGACAAGTGCAATTCCATCAACCTCTTCTTCAGTGAAAACAAGCAGAACATTGAAAAGCAATTCTCTTCTGGCATCCACCTCTTTGAATGCATCCCACAGTGGTTATTCTTCAAACCTCTCTCTTTTGGAAACCAAGCTGACATTCTTAATACCTTGAAAGCCACCTGTAATTAAGACAATACCTTATCCTTGTCATTCTTCAAAGTCTTCTTCGGAGACAACTACATTACAAATCTGAGTCAATATCCTCGTGACCACAGATATAGATAACGTCTTTCTTCTGTCACTGCTCGGCCTCTCAGGTGTCTTCAACACCACTGATCTTCTCAATGTTATCCACAGACAGAAGTTTCAAATGGGATTCACAGACATTGCCACTTACTAGACCACCTCCTATTTAATCAATCAATCAGATTTGTAAAGCGCTGCTGCATCACCTGTGAGGGGCTTGAGGCGCTGGGAGGAAGAACTGCTGGTACTTCTATTGGTTGAACATCCAGGTCTTGAGGTTCTTCCTGCACTGCAGGCGTGATGGTGAGGCTCTGAGGTGCTGGGGAGGTTGTTCCAGGTCTTAGCCGACAGGTGGGAGAGGAGCAGCCTCAGTTGTTCATCCAGTGGATGTGACGTGTGGCTGTTAGGGAAAAGGATTAAGAGTGGAGTTTCCTGGTAGGTTGGTGGAAGTTCCTTCAAGTGTTGAGGTACGCCAGGCCTTCATAGTGCCTTATAAGTGTGTATGAGCAGCTTGAACTGGCATCTCTTCGTGACTAGTAGCCAGTAGAATTTCCTGAGCTGAGGGATAATGTGAGTCCGTCTGGGGAGGTCGAGGATGAGTCTGGCTGCAGTTTTCTGGATAGTCTGGAGTGTTGTCATGAGTTGGGGGTAGTTCCGACGTAGGGGGAGTTGCGTATTCTAGTCTGCTGGTGACAAGAGCTTGTGTTGGGTGGGAGGCATCTGAAGACCTTCCAGAGCATTCAGAGGGTGAGGAAGCAAGGGGAGGAGATGGCGCTGACCTGCTTCTTCGTTGAGAGCTGGCTGTCAAGAATGATGCAAAGGTTGCAGGCATGTTCGGTGGGTTTGTGGGGTGGGCCCAGCTCAGGTGGCCACCATTCGTTGTTCCAGTCGGTTTCCTAGCCTTTCCCGAAGATGAGCACTTCTGTCTTGTCGGTGTTGGGTTTGAGACAGTTGTTGTTCATCCATGTGGCCACATCTTTCATGCATCTTTGGAACTTGTTCTTGGTGGTCATTGGGTCTTTAGTCAGGGAGAGGTTGAGGTGGGTGTCGTCTGTGTAGGAAATGATGTTGAGTCCGCGGCTCTTGATGATGTTTGCCTGGGGTGTCATGTATATGTTGAAGAGGGTTGGGCTGAGGGATGAGCCTTGAGGTACACCACAGGTGACGCTCTTAGGGAGCGAGGAGTAGGGCATGAGGATGACCTTCTGTCTTCTTCCTGTGACGTAGGATGCAATCCACTTGAAGGAAGCTCCTTGGATTCCGATCTGGTGGAGTCTGTGTAACAGTGTGAGGTGGGATATGGTGTCAAAGCCTGCTGAGAGGTCGAGGAGGATGAGGGCTGCCATTTCTCTGTGGTCTGACAGCATTCTGATGTTGTCCGTGGCTGCGATTAGGGCTGTTTCTGTGCTGTGGTTTGCTCTGAAGCCTGATTTGGAGGGGTCCAGAGGGTTGTGGTTTTTCAGGTGTCTGGTGAGCTGGATGTTGATGGCTTTTTCTATGACCTTGGCAGGGATAGGATCGGTAATTCCTTGGTTCCCCTGAGTCTGCGGAAGGCTTCTTCAGCAGTGGCTTCACATCAGCATGGTTCCATTTCTGGGAGAAGTTGTGGTTATGATTGAGGAGTTGAGAACCTTGGTGAGTTATTTGCTGATGGGTTGATTGCCAGAGTTGAAGGTGTGGTGTGGATAGGGGTCTGCTGGGTCTCCGGAATGGATGGATCTCATGATGATGTTTCCTTATTGGAGAGGATGTTCCACGAGGTGAGCTGGTATGTTTGTATGTCAGTTGGCGTGATGCTGTTGATGCTGTCCTCGGCAAGGAAGTTGGGGTACGAAGTCTTGGTAGATGGTGTTGATCTTGTTATGAAAAAGTCTGCAAGGGTGTCACACACAGCTTGCAAGGGTGTGATGTTTTTTGTTGCTGAGAGGTTGATGAACTCCTTGACCATGTTGAAGAGTTCCTTGCTGTTGTTGGCGCCATCCTTGATGCGGGTGGATAAGATGCTTGTCTTGGTGTTCTTCAGGAAGTGGTGGTTGAGGGCATCTTTGAAGTGTTTTCAGTCCTCGGGGGTCTTACTGGTGCACCATCTTCTTTCCGTCAGTCTGCATTCCCGTTTCTGGGTTTTGAGGTCCTCCATGAACCAGTTGGGGTGTCAAGTTGATTTCTTGGGTTTGTGTTTCTGCAGTGAGACTTTGTCAGTGCTTGCTGTGAGTCAGTTCTCCACGTTTCTTGTCACTTGTTCTGTATCTCCGGTGGTGGTGAGTGGTCGGGACATGAGGGTATTGGTCCAATGTTGTCCAGATACCTTTGCTCAGCTGCATTGTGTCTGGCTGGCGCTGGAGACTGGGGTGCTGAGAGGTCCTGAGATGAGAAGTGGACGCAGTGGCGGTCGGTACAGGTGAGCTCCTCGACGTGGGTGTATTTCACTCTGTTGCTGGTGGAAAAGATAGAGTTGAGTGTGGTCCTGCTAATTGGGTGGGGTCGGTGAGCAGCTGTTTGAGTCCGAGGTTGGCCATACTTTTTAGGAGGTCGGCCATGTTGACATCTTTGGTGCTCTCAAGGTGGAAGTTGAGGTCTCCTAGGACGATGTACAGCTTTGAGTCGATAGCGAAGGGGGCAATGAAGTCAGGGATGGTGTTGCATAAAGCGGGACGGAGTCCTGGAGGTCTGTAGGCTAGGGTGCCTCTGATGCTGATTTTGTTGTTGGTTCAGAGCTGGAACTTGAGGTAATGCGTTAAGGGGGTGGAGTCATCGGTGGTGGTGGAGCATTCGTGGTTCTCCTTGTATATTATGGTGATGCTGCCTCCATGTCTGTTGGATTGGTCCTGGTGTGCGATCTTGTATCCGTCAGAGGTGTCTGTGTCTGGAGTGGATGTGGGGTTCACCCAGGTCTCTGTGATGAAAGCGGCATCTGGGGCGTGAGTCGTGATGGTGTCCCAGATTTCCGTGGCATGTTTTCCGAGTGAGCATGCGTTGATTAGTGGGCAGTGGATATTTCCAGAGGTGTTAGCCTTGTTGGTGGTGTGTGATGCGGTGTGGCATGGGTAGTTTAATCGGTGGTGCAGGTAAAGCGGCATTTTAAGCCAGAAAAAGGGCCTTTCTTGGTCCTAGGGGAGACATGGGCACAGTTGTTGTTGTCCTGGAGTCCAGGGTACAGGGCTTGAAGTTTGTCCGAGGTATAGTGGTGGTGGTCTGTGCAGGTTGGGGTCCTGGCGCTGGTAGTGGTCCCAGTGGTGTGCGGTGTGCCCAATGCATGCTCCCACCACATGGTAGTGCTGTGATCCAAATCCAGAGGGATGTGGGGGGAGAGGCGGTGGAACTCTGTGGGAGGAGGGACATGGCACTGTAGAGAGGAGCAGGAGGCATGAGAGCCGTGACTACTGGCATGCAGCGTCTGAAGAGATGGACGCCGGGAGCAGTGGGGCCGGAGGACATAGCAGGGGGCAGCAGGCTAGGCTGATTTGGGAGGAGGGTAGACAGCCAGAGGGGCAAGTGGGGCAGGCCGGGGTTGGCTGGGGGGGCCACTGCAGGATGGCAGGCAACAAGGAGAAAGTGGAGCCAGACAGGTGGAGAGGCAGAACCTGAGCACAGGTGCAGGAAAGGGGGAGGCGATGCATCTTACCTGAAGGCTGAGTAGAAAGAGGGGTGGCCCAGCCTTACCTCTTCTGGGCTCCGACGGGTGTGGATAGGAGTCGTTGTGCGGTTTTTAGGCACATGGGGCAGGAAAAACCAGAAGGGATCAATCTGCAGCTCTCCTTTCAGAGGCAGGTAGGAGCGACCCAAGGAGTCCCAAGATGCAGGATTCAGTGTGTGGTTTTAAGGCCGGTGGGGTGGGAAAAAACAGAAAAACGTAGTCAGCAGCTCTTCTCTCAGAGGTGGGGGCTTCTGGAAGTTGTAGTACAGGTAGGAGATCCCAGGGAGTCCTGTGATGTGGGAGGAACCGTGTGGTTTTAAGGCCAGTAAGGCAGGAAAACACAGAAGGAACCAGTAAGCAGCTCACCTCTCAGAGACGGAGGCTTCTGGTAGTTGTAGTGCATGTAGGAGGGTCCCAGAGAGTCCAGCAATGCGGGAGTCAGCTTGCGGTTTTAAGGCTGGTGGGGTGGGAAAATCGGAAGGAATTAGTCGACAGCTCTCCTGTGAGAGGCAGAGGTTTCGGGGAGTTGTAGTGCAGGTAGGAGGGTTGCAGGGAGTCCCTAACCAACAACAGATCTTTCACATGGGCACATTGCTCACTAGTAACAACATAAAAATTAACACAACTCTACTTGAGAGTCTTCTGAAGTCCAAACATCAACTCCTAAAACACTGCCTGCACCTCATCCTCATTCATAGTTGGATGTCCAGCACCTACCCAAAGCTGAACCCCATCAAAAAGAAATTCTTATTCACCATGAATAATAAACAATATCAATGACAGTAACCTGAATGGATTCAACCCACAAATCTCACCCAGTGCCAAGTCACTTTTACTCACTCTTGACATAGACCTCATCTTCAAGGTACACATGGTAAAGAGACCGAGGCTACCTGGTACCAGCCTTCTTCATTAACAAAAGTGCAACTGTTCCTCCCAGAAGTGTTCTTCAGAACTGCTGTTCAAGCCCTTATACTGTTCCAGCTGGATAGTGGCCATGCTCCACAGCATATGAGACTACACACAGCTCCCCCCACCCAAGGCATCCTGCACTCAGCACACATTGTCAAGGGCCTGAAGGAATATAATGACATTACCTCCACCCCAATGGAACTCCACCATTCCGCTGACATAAGACTTGCGACACCAGTCCATTAACCTTGGCACCTTAACCTCTCCCACTATAAACAACCCATAGAAGGACCAGCTTAAATCCCATTTTACCACCTACCTTCAGCATAACAAAGGATTATAAGCCTCAGCGCAAACACTGTGTGCGGAGACCAAAGTGACCACTAGAGGGCAGTTAATGAGAGATGCTGCTGTAATCAATAGACAGAAGATAGAATATCAGCGTGCCTCAGAGGGAGCCATTACTGACCTCACATCAATACAGAGCCTGCCCTTCCATTGAGAAGGAGGGTATGGACATCAATATACTCTTCACTTCCAAGGTGGAATAAGCAGTGCAAAAATAAAATGCTGCCACTACGAGCAGGGCGAGAAGGCAGCTAGGCTACTTGAGTCACAGTTACGGCACAGGGGAGCAGGGATAGCTATCCCTGCCATCAAGACTGAGGCCAACAGAATTGTCTGCTGCCTGCACGAAATAGGGAATATATTAGAGGACAATACAGGGGGCCTTTATGCCCCCAAAGTGGTCATAGACCTGGTACGTATGGACACTTCCGTTAGTAAAATCTACTTGCTGGGTCTCGATGAGGCTGGCAGGGAGCTGCTCCATGGAAAAATCACCAAAGAGGAGCTGCCCAAGCTATCTCCCACCTTCCGTGTAATAGGGCCACGGTGGAGGACTGCTTCCCCTCTGAATTGAGTAACTGGTTGAGGGTGGAGGTGGTTGGCTTCCTGTATAATGCCTTCAAGGAGACCAAACAAACAGTTACCCTTGAGCTCTTTCCATCAGGGCCCTTAGCATAGTCATCCCCAACCCATGGAAGATCCTTTTCTTTTGCAGTAGCAACAGAGCCATTTGCCTCCACAACAGAGATATCAAGATACTGTCCGGGATCTTGGCAGCCCCTCCTAAATGGGTCATTCCCCCTCATGTCCACCACACCCAAGTGGGGTTACCCCTAGACGATCATCTCAAAATCACCTCTGCACACTGGCTCACTCCCTGTGGCGTGCCTATGATCTGCCAGAGGAAGCATTCACCATATTGCTCAATGCCGAGAAGGGCGCTGTCTCTTTGCAACACTACACAAATTCGATCTCAGTCCCAATTTTATAGCCAAAATCTGCGGGGTCTTAGATTCTCCCTTGGCACAGGTCAACTGTGGAGGTTTAGGATGATGCAACAGGGATGTCTGGGGGTCCAACAACAATATATCTCTGTGTGGATGTTATGCTTCTCACGCTCTCCACATTCCCGTCTTCCCTTCTTTCAGTGCTGGATGTCATCTCTTCCTTTGCAGCAATTGCCAGGTAAAGGTCAATTGGGTGAAGAGTGAGGCCCTACCGCTCTCAAGAATGATGATCAGAGCAGCCATAAATGGTCATCCATTCCAGTGGAAGGTGTCACACCTCAAGTACCTGGGAATTTATGCCAGTCAGGATTTAGAACACATGGTGTGGGATAACATTGAACCGATCATGGAGAGTGCAACACTTGATTATGACAAGTGGTCGGAGTTAAACCTGTTGCTATAGTGTAGTAAGCAAGCGGTGAAAATGGTGACAATCCTGCGATTCACCGACATGCTGGGAATACTTCCACTGTTAACGTCCCTAAGGATTTTAAGGTCAGTTGTCAAAGGAATCAAGGTTTTCATTTGGGGAAAGGCAAAACCAAAGCTGGCAAATGGCAAACTCATTGCTCACAGGTTCGAACACCACTGTACCGCCCTGCATATGGTACTACTTGCCTGTATGCGGCTGCATGCTTAAGACCTCCCATTGTGAGTTGCAATTGAGAACAGCACAATGGAAATCCTGCCAGGGCTACACTCATTCTATATACTCCTGAATACAAGAACCCTATGATCCAGGCCATGACCAAAACATGGGCAGAAGCCCATAGGCTCCTTTCATTGTATGCCAAACTTCACGATAAGCTATCAATATGCTGCAATGCCAGGATTCACATAGAGGTAAAATGCTCAACTGGGTCCTTTAACGTGAGATGGGGATGCTCTCCCTGAATCATGTAATAGCTCAGGGGGGCACTCAAACCCCACTCCACAAGAAACTCCGTCTGCTCCTCCACTAGCGATGGAAATACATATAGCCATGACACTGCCTCACTCGCAGGCTGGGCACCCAGCCCTGGATCATCCCACCATCTATGCTTAACTATCTTAACACTTAAGGGCAATTGATGGGTGTGATGTTGGGTCTCTATAACCTCCTGATACAACACCTATACTCTCAACCACAGGTAGAGAAACTGCACACCAAATGGCAAGAGCACCTCCAGTTGGATTATGAGACAGAGTTCTGGACTGAGATACTGGACAACATGAACTGCAGTGCGAGAGAAGCCAGAATGACATTCTGCCTCTTTAAAATGTTACATGAATGGCACTGGATGCCTAGGAAACTCAAGGCAGCTGGGTTGCTGAACCACACTAATTGGTGGCATTGCGAACATGCAGAATCGTGCACATACTCTGACTGCCCTGACATCCAAACCCTTTGGGGCGAGGTGGGATCCTACATGCATTTTAAAAATTGGCGAACCGGTTGCTTTAGGGAGTTATTTTCTGTCTCTATAAGACTTCTTGACCCCCAAAACCTATGTTTTGACACAAAAATGAAGCATATAGGTTTAATGCTTTCTGAAATATGACATCATCACTGCAGCACTTCTGCCATTTTTAAAAATGTTGTCCAGAAAAATTTGGCTCGGATCAGCAATGTCTACCTAAGCTTAATTACTTCTCTATTAATAAAAAAAAAACAAATTAAAAATGAAAATCTCTGGACAACAATTTTACGGAGGTATATCAGGGGGCCTGGATTATTAGTGTGTGGAAGTGTTTCTTGTGAAAGGGCAGAATGTACTCACTCACTGTGAAGTTAGCTGATGGCTGAAGGGGCTTACCAATTGACCCATGCAATATGCTAAGATGGGTGGAAGAAAAATGTGAATTGCACAAAAATAGTCCAACAGATGAAGAGGGTTGGCTTAATGTCCTACAAGTAAGTATTTTTACATATATTTTTTGTAAAATCAAAATGTTTTGCCTTACGCCAGACCTAAAATGGGAATCCTCGCAGAGGTTCTTCCACCGGTCAGGTGATTCTTCTCTACTGGCTAGCCAAGGACACCCGATAGCCCCCGCTGATGATCCTGGCACATCAGTGGTTATTCTTGGCAGCTTGTGGTCATCCATTCTTGCAATGGCATACAGTGGTGATTTTTGGCATAGTGTTGGTATTCATGTTATGATGGTGCTATCTATGGCAGAATGCTGGTCCTGGCAGAATGGTGGTCATTCCCGCCATATTGTGTGCATCCATGGCACGATGGTACTTAGTCATTACGTAATGGCAGTCCTCGCAGTATGGTGGTCATTTTAGCCATATTGGGGGCATTTCGTATAAAGCAATACTCAACCTTAGCTTAGCGTTCACTGTGGCATAATGTGGCACTGTGGCATAGTGATGGTGACATGTTTTGCACATCCATGGCACAAAGGGTTCTGTCAGTGTGGCAGTAATTCTGACCTTATTGTGGGGATCCATTGCACAGCAGTGGCATTTATTGATATACTATGAACAAGAATGCAATTCACATGCTACAATGATGGGTCATGTTTTATGGTGATAATTCATGAAGTATGGTTTGCGTGCATTTTATGATGTTGTCCATCCCAGCATAATTCTAGTCCTAGTTTATTGTGATTATGCCTTTCATATTTTATGAAGCCAAAGCATGATGATGTCAATGTACGAACGTAAATAATGTTGAAAATATTAAAAGCTTAAGTAGACTTAGGTAAGAGAGGAATAAGTTAACATATGCAATCCTTCATCAGTCCTCACTAGGAAACCGAAGACAGTTACATATTTGCCAATGCCCAGGTTTTTAAGAGGGATGGTGTTATAAAGGTAAACAAAATCCGCTTCTTCAGAGAGTATTTTATTTAATAATAGACAAGTTCTGCATAAAACGGCCCAAACACAAGACAGTCTGTCCTCCTTGGCACGGTGACTCTCTGCAACTGCCGTTGCTCCACCTCACCCCAGGATTCCAGAACACATTCATTCCAAAATACAACACATCCTCTCCTGTACATCAACAAAGAATGAATATAATAAAGTGTGTAAAATAAACTGTGAGAAAGCTAACCTAAAGAACATGAAGGAAACAACCATTGGAAAAAACAATTATACAGAATCCTCAAGATAGGCAGGGCTCTGTGTTTTCCTAGTAGACTTCCTCAGAAATGTTTCACTGCCTCTAGAATTGTCTCCAACTTTGGTCGAGTTTCCAATTAACTCACTGTCTCTAGAATTGTCTCCAGCCTTGATAGAGTTTTCATAATCATCTTGATATTCCTGTATCACTCTACCCTTATAGAGGACAACTCTATTTAGATTCCATACCCGATGATTACAGGTTTTGACAGCATTGGTGAATATCTTGATGACTCTCAAGGGCTTGGACAATTTACAACCAGCAATAGACATGCCAGGGCATTTTATCATGACCAAATCCCCGACTTTTACTTTGGTCACCTTGACCGCATGATTACGATCAAAACGGATTTTGCTTTTCTTCACCTTGGATAGTTCTCTCTCCTTTATATAACCATCTTTATTAACCCGAACTGCATTATCCAATAATTTGTTTACCCAACCTGGTTCTAATACAGTGTTGGGACATCTCCCGTGAAACAAAACAAACGGAGATACTCCTGTGGTCGTGTGTGGCGTCAATCTATATATTCCAACTCTCTTAACTACTTCCTCTTTCCAGTTCTTGTTGTCATTCTTGGCTAATGCTATGGTTTCTTTCAATGTCCTATTGAACCTCTCAACCATACCATTGGCCTCTGGATGGTATAAGGTGCATTTTTTGTGCTTAATCCCACACAACTGGAGGAAGTCTTCCATCTCCCTGGAAACTAGTTGAACACCGTTGTCTGTAAGGAGAGTTTCAGGTAAGCCCTCAATTAAAAATAGATCTTTGAGAAAGTTTATCACACACACAGTTTCAATACCGTTAGAGAAAAAAAATTCTGGCCAACGAGAGAACATGTCAATCACAACTATGATATAGATTTGCTGACCACCCCCATGTGCAGGACCAACTATGTCTAAGGCAATATCCTTCCACGGCTTTTCAGGGCGATTTCTCAACACCAGGGGTTGAACTCTTTGCTTCATACTTTTCTCACTCACTGAACACTGTACACATTCTGTCACCATCCGTTCAACTTGGATATTTAAGCCAGGCCACCAGTAACTAGACCTCAATATTTCTTTCGTCTTTGAAATCCCAGAGAGTCCCTCATGAGCTAAATCTAATAGCTCTTTTCTCAATTTGGTTGGGGGTACTAGTCTAGTACCCTGCAGCAGTAACCCATCTCTGGTTGCTAACTGGTCTTTTATAAGCCAATACTCCTTGCACATGTCTCCACCTTGCTGTTTGTGTTTCCAACCAACTATGATGAGAATGATTACTTTTTGTAGGGTAGAATCACCTTCTAATTCATGATGCCATCTCTCTTCCGAAATCGCCGCCTGATTGACCTCACAAACAAAATCTAGTCCTTCCTAGCAAATTCCATCCTTAAGAGAATCTGAGGAGTCTTCAGAAACTAATCTGGATTAGGTGTCTGCTATAACATTCTCAACACCAGGAATTAATTTCACCTCAAAGTTGAATTCTTGGAGATCAATCACCCACTTGGATATTCTAGAGGAAATGAAATCTACCCCTTTCTTATTGAAGACTTCACACAAAGGTTTATGGTCTGTCCTGACAACGAATGTGGATCCCCACAACAAGCTTCTCAGTTTTTTATGGCCCAGGTGGACTGCCAGTGCTTCCCTCTCTATCACCGAATACTTGCTTTCAGCACCCTTTAGACTCCTCGACAAAAATATAATAGTATTCTGAGGATTACATCCTCCCGGTTGCAACACTGCTCCCAACCCGTTTAGACTGGCTAGTTGTGATAATGGAGCTCTTGGTAGGATCAAAGTTTCTGAGACATGGAGCCAAAGATCATTTCTCTTTGATCAAGTTAAATTCTTTTTCACACACTTCACTCCATTCAAAATCCACACCTTTTCTTAGAAGGCCTCTTATATTATAGGTGATTTCGCCAACATTCTTAATTAATTTATGGTAATATTCAACCATTCCTAAAAACCTCAAAAGCTCTTCTTTTGTGGAAGGAGATATCATTGCTTGAATCGTGTTAACAAGATCAGCTTTGGGGGCAAACCCTTCACCTGTTATGGTGTGACCTAAGTATTCAATCGTGTTGGTACCAAATTTGCATTTTTCCATTTTGACTGTTAGATTGTGATCGTCTAACCTTCTTAGGACTTGCTTGACTCTATCGTAATGTTCGGCATGGTCTTTCCCATACACAAGGACATCATCCTGGTAAAGACAAACCCCTTCTAAACCTCTCAGGATTTTCTCTATAACCCTCTGGAATACGGACGCAGCTGAGATCAGCCCAAATGAAAGTCTGGTATATCTAAAAGTGCCATAAGGTGTTATGAAGGCTGTGAGATCCATGGAACCTTCAGTGAGTTGGATTTGATGATAGGCCGAAGCCAGATCAATAGTGCTAAACACCTTAGCATCCCCTATCATCATTAACAATTGACCAATGTTCGGTAAGGGATACCTGTCTACAATCACATGTTTGTTTAACTGTCTGAGGTCGACACATAACCTAATAGATCCATTGGATTTCTTAACTATAACTACTGGGGCCAACCAAGAAGTGCCTTCAACCTCCTCAATGATGCCTTGTGACTTTAGTTTATTTAATTCGCTCAGCATCTCTTCTCTGGCACTAACTGGAACATCCCTGACTTTGCTGCAGAAGGGAATGGAATCTGGAGCAAGTTTAATGTCATGGCGATAACCTTTTAAGCAACCCAACTCATTTATGAAAACACTCGGAAATTCTTGAGCCAAGGCTTAATGAAGCACCAAATCAGAGTTCTGATGTGACACAGATTCAACATGGCAGATGTCTCTCAAAATAATGGGATCAGCACTATTGGGGTCCAACATGACACCAAGGTCTTTCTGGTGCCACCAGCTAATGATACTGTCACCCTTTTTAGAGACATAGATCTTGCCTGATGTAAAATGGCCTTTATATTCGATTAGACCTATGAAGTAACCATGTAGTGGGATAATTTCACCCCCACAGGCACAAGGTTTGATATCAGGTTTAAACATGGTGACCTTTCCTTTAAGACAGCAAGAGAAACAATCACAGGAGACAATGGTGATTTTGGCCCCAGAATCAAACAAAACTTGTGTCTGCATTCCTTCCACTACAATAAAATCAAGGGACCTCTATTCTTACCTACCTGACGGACAATTTGACCACAATCAAAATCTTTGGAATCTAGGTTTTCATCAGTATCAGTGTGAACCTCATATACATTTGATTTGGCTTTATGTAACCTACAGACAGAAGAGAAATGTCCTTGCTTCTTACAAAATGAGCATATTGATTTGAGAGCTGAACATTTCTTATTGTTAGAAAAGTGACCCAGTTTATCACATCGAAATCATTGTTTGTCTCTCACCTTAGAGGAAGATTCTAACATTTTCTTTTGTGTATTGAAGTTTTTTTTACTATTCTCTGTTACCGAACAAACCACCCCAGGGGATACTACACTGGAGGAAACTTTCTTAATCACATCCACGCACTTTAAAGTGTGTTCGATCCATTTTGCAACTGTCAGAACATCATCCAAGGAGGGTTCATCTTTAAGCCAAAGTTATTCCCGAACCTTTTCAGTGTTACAACCCAACATGAATTGGTCCCTTATTCTCTCATCTGTGAGCGAGCCAAATTTACATGAGGAAGAGAGACGTCTGAGATCTGTAACATAGATTTCAACTGATTCACCCTCCCTTTGTAGTCTTTTACCAAAATAATAACGTTCTAATATAGTACTGACTTTAGGAAGATAGTGGCTATCTAATTTCCGTATGCAAATTTCAAATTCATTAAGATTTATTGCTTCACTGTCTGGAATATCGGGAGGATGATCAAATATTTCTTGACCCTCAGATCCTAAACAGTGAAGCAATAAAGCTATACGTCGTTCGGCACTTAGTGAACTACCGCAAACTTTGGCATACCTCTCAAAAATCCTCTTCCATTTTGACCATTTAATGGGAGATTCACCCAGAGAAGATAGGAAAAATGGAGGTGCTGTAACATTTTGCATTTTTACTACTCCGTAACCCAGACTTACTTACACACCAATATAGCAACTTATATGTTCAAAATTGATATCAAACAAAGTGCATAACAGTACAAATATGTGGTGATCATCAGGGGTAGTAGAAATCAAAGTTTGGGCCTTGACTTCTGTAAAGCTGTCAAACCACAAGACAGTCTGTCCTCCTCGGCGCGGTGTCTCTCTGCAACAGTCGTTGCTCCACCTCACCCCAGGATTCCAGAACACATTCATTCCAGAATAGAACAGATGGTCAAGCAGAGCGGGGTTGCCAAATGTTCTGGATTTGCCGGGACAGTACCTGTTTTTATGGTCTGGCTTGGCAGCGTAGCTGTCGCCAGACAATTTTGTAAGTGTTACTAGGGAGGGGCCTTGCCTCCACCCACGTTGGAAGCCAGGAGTACATATTTTAATAGGGCAGAAGTTGTGTGCTTCCACAAAAATAGTGCTTGCCCTCACAACTGTGAGCATTTTGGTTATCCAGCTGCCTAAGCTTCAACTGTCAGGGGCACACACATGACACTGGAATGCCACTAAAGTGTATGGGAAACGAGAAAATGCATGTTTTTTTCTCTGGCAGCAGCACAGGTGAAAGGAGGGCGCTGTTAACCTACATGGAGTTTTAGGTCTGGCTTGACAGTGCAAAAGTCCCCAGACCATTAACCTACACTAATATTATTCAATAGTTCTTTGCTTCCACACACATACATATCCATTCCCATGCCATTTACTTGTAATGCATCACATTACCATCCAACATTCCTTTAAAACCAGAAATGTTGGCATTGCTAATGCGTGTTCAACATCTGTTCAGGCAACTTTCTGTAATTTGAGCCCAAGTCCTGGTTTTCAAGGAGGGTCGACTCAGCACAGAGAGACAGTGAAGACTTCATGTGCGGGATTATATACCAGCTCTTACCAGAAAACAATTGAAGGAACACAAATTATGCTTGGTGTAAAAGGTGAATTTAATTTGACCTTAGTGCTTCCTTGTCGTGGTTTATTGTATGTTAGTGGTCACTGTCAATTAATCATTCTGACCTCCAAAGTTATATTCCTTCTTCTATATGTTTGTGGCACGGCACGGTTTTTGGTTATCAAAATGTGGTCTGTCGCCCTAAACCTATGGTTTGTGGATGCTTACAATGCATCAGATTGTTACTGTTAGTTTTCAGCTCTTGTCATTCTTTCGCTCTTACTGAGGTGATCAGAGGAGCACCGCTGTTACTGGGTGCCCACTAGCCTGCAATGAAGTCTTAAGAGGCCTAGTCCGTACTTTATATGTATCACCTGTGACCAGGGATGGTTTTAGGGGGGTGCAACTGGTGCAGCCGCACTGGACGCTGACCTGGAGGGAGGCCTTGACCTCAGGGTGAGAGGCACTGTTCATCAATAACTTACAATTTAAAAGCACCTGAGGCAAAGCTCCATGTGCGTTCAGCTGCAAGGCAACAATAAAAATGTCAAGATAACTCTTGTGATTAATGTTCCTGACAGAGAGAGAAATCAGAGTTTTGCCCAGTGTCAGTTTTGACTCGCCATAAAGTAGTGCAGAAGGTTAATATGCCTGCTGCTAAGAAAAGATCTGTTCTTTTTAGTGGATAGCTGAGTGGATTAGTAAAGCCAGCCTTTACTAGAAATTTAAAACAAATGAAATGTATGTGCGAGAGTGGCTAGGGAGAGATGAGGGGCACTTTTGCCGGGTGGTAGTGCAGGAATTTGAGGGGGGAGGGGCAAAAAACATTGCCGCACAGGGCGCCACCAGTGCTACAGCGATCCTGTATGTGACAGTGCTTGCTTTGTTTCCTCTTTAAGTGTTCATTTCCCTCTAGTGCTAGTTAACATATTTTTGTCAAATGGCCGTAGACAAACCAAATAGTCACTTTAAAATTGCTTTCAGTTGTACTCTTGTGTATCAAGCAGGGTCGGATTGGAAAGCCGGGCAATCAAACAGCGGGCTTTGGGGGTAGGGAGGCGGTCTGGCAGCAGCCTCAGCAGTTACTGCTAGCCGAAACATTAGTGTATGAAGCTGTCTTGGGCAAGCTTAGGACAGACAATAAGTCCCACACCTAGATCACTCCAGTCCCCTTCCAATATACCCATGATATTTGCACCTTACCAAATAAACGGTAAATGATCAAATGTGCTGCCATCATTTTGTGGAATATAAAAAAGGCTGCAGTTATTTATTTAACAACATACAAGATTGCTAGTTGCTGTTCCTCTGTTAATGGCCAAAACTACTCCCTGATTGTCAGACCATAGTGTGATTTTCATGTCACATAGTTTATTACTCTAGACTGTTAGGGCAACTACTACGGGAAACAGCTTAGAAATGTGATGTTGCCTGCAATCCCCAACTTGTGCCACCTGCTTGGCCATTCCCCTGAACACCACTCCTTGTCCAGAATCTCCCCAAACCTGCAGCTGCCTGTCGCATCTGTGAACAGGGCTATTTCTTTGGCCGTTACCTATCCCTTTTTCCAGATAAGGAGTCCATTGAAATGTGCCAGAAAAGCATCCCACATAGCCAGGTCCTTCTTGACCCTAGCCCCTAACCTGACGTCATGGTGTTTCTCGCGTATATCTGCTGTTAATCTGCTCAAGCGCCTTGCAAACACCCTTCCAGCTGGTATAATCCTTGCTGCAAAGTTCAGTTTACCAATCATTCTCTGCAGCTCCTTAAGGGTTGCCTTTTCTCTGCTGCATAATGCCCTGATTTCCTCCCTAAGTTCTGAGACCTTGTTCTCCGGTAACCTGGATGTCCCCGTCACTGAGTCTAATTTGATGCCCAGAAACACTAGGGCTGTGGCAGTCCTCCTGTCTTTTCTTCCGCTAAAGGAACCCCCAGTTCCTTCGCTAGATCTTTGAAAGCCCTCAAGGTGCTTGCACATTCCCCTGTCCTTGCTTTACCTACAAACAGGAATTCGTCCAGGTAGTGTATTTTCCCGCCAAGCAGGTGCCGCCTGTGCTCACTCCAGGAACGAGCTGAACCATTCAAAATACACACAGGATATGGAACAGCCCATTGGCCTGGCCTTGTCAAAGTATACTTCCCCCTTGTGCTGAAAACCCAGCAAGTGGAAGCTCTCTTGATGTACCAGTAGGAGGTGAAAGGTCGACTCAATGTCTGCCTTCGCCATCAGTGCTCCCCTGCCTCCCGCTTTTACCATGTCAATGGTGTATTCTACTGTGACGTACCCCACTGAACATGATACAGGATTGATCCCTTCATTAATGACCCCTTCTGGAAATGATAGGTGGTGTATAAGTCTGTATTGGCCTGCCTCTTTTTTGGGGACCACCCCTAGGAGAAAAAAGATTAAGGGGGTCATTCTGACTCCCGCCGGCCGCGGTAACCGCGGTGCCGGCGGGAGCCGCCAGAATACCGCTGCGCGGTCAGAAGACCGCCGCGGTTATTCTGTGTTTCCCGCTGGGCGGGCGGGCAACCGCCAGAAGGCCGCCCGCCCGCCCAGCGGGAAACCCCTTTCCACGAGGATGCCGGCGCCGAATTAAGCCGGCGGAGTGGAAAGGGTGCGACGGGTGCAGTTGCACCCGTCGCGAATTTCAGTGTCTGCTATGCAGACACTGAAATTCTCAGTGGGGCCCTGTTACGGGGGCCCCTGCAGTGCCCATGCCTTTGGCATGGGCACTGCAGGGGCCCCCAGGGGCCCCAGGACACCCCATACCGCCATCCTGTTCCTGGCGGCCAAAGCCGCCAGGAACAGGATGGCGGTATGGGGGTCGGAATCCCCATGGCGGCGCAGCAAGCTGCGCCGCCATGGAGGATTCCCCAGGGCAGCGGAAAACCGGCGGTACACCGCCGGTTTTCCGTTTCTGACCGTGGCCCTTGGGAGCACCGCCAGCCTGTTGGCGGTGCTCCCGCGGTCCCCGGCCCTGGCGGTCCATGACCGCCAGGGTCGGAATGACCGCCTAAGTCCTTGGAGCGGAGGGGGGGTTAGTGGGGTGTGGACCCACTATGCGGCCCAGATTTTTCTCTTTCTCGATTTTCTTTTGAACCACCTCTGGGTGTTCTTCAGCAGACTTTAGGTTCCTGCCTCCAACCCCTGACGTTTGGCCTGTAAATGGTATCACAAAACCTTCCTCAAAACCTTTTGTCCATAACTCTACATCCTCCTTATTGTAGTACCTATTGGCTAACCTCCTGAACATTTGTGTATTGATGGTGGATTTGGCTAGCCGAAAACCTGCCCAATTCTTGGGCTCCCCCTGCGGTGCCCCACCCTTCCTAATGTTTTTTCTTTCTCCCCCTTTTGTCTGACAGGTGCTTACTCTGCTTGCAACCTGCCACTGGGACATCTCCACTGCAAGTGTAATAGATGTGCCTAAACTTCCAACCCGCTCCCCACATGCCTGGATCCACGTCATATTTCCAGTGTATTACTGGTGGACCCGTATCCCCAAGCCCTTTCCCGCTATGTCTTTTTTGAACTTGTGTAATCTCTTAAACTGCTCTTGCTTTCCCCTGTAATATGTGTTCCAAAAAGATTGCTCCCCCTTTCCATCCCACGATCTGACCTCTTTGGCAACTAACATTTATGTATATAACTAGACACATCTTCTTCATTCCACTCCATCTCGGGGTGGGCTTGCATTTTTAACCTGAAACTCTTCTCATATTCCAACCCGGCGTCTCCTGGGAAATGTTGATGAGCCTCATGTATCTTGGACTCATATAGCCAGAGGTCCCCCGCGCAGCAGCAAAATTTCTCTACTATGACATGCCATAATCCTAAATGCATCCAGCCAATTATCAAAATTCCTTTCCTTCCTAACTCTCTTCCTTTCCTATCTATTATATTCCTTTTTATTGCATGCAGTGAAATCTAAGCCTTCCAGCTGTATTTCTAGGAGCATGAATATGTCTATGAACTCTTTCCTCCATCTTTCTCTCCTTCACTACAAGTGGGATAGCGTTTGCCAAACCTGCCGCCTTTGTGGTCATTGCGGGCTACACAAAGAGCGAGGATAAGGAGAAAGCGCTGAATGGAGAGAGTACAACTATGGTAAATGGAGAGGGCAAGAGAAATTTTCAGCGCGAATAACAGAAGTTAATGGAAGAGTGCTCGAGAGATGAAAGATGGTGAATAGCAGAAAGATGAGAAGTAGAGAGATAACGGTTTGTGAGTGGAGAATTTATAGTGTGCATGTGCATAAAAGAAGGCGTGTGACAGATAAGGGAAGGAGGCTCTGCCCATCACTGGCTGTGCTTCCTGGGGTATGCAAGTGGTGTGCCATAATTTTCTGTGATGCAAACCCTGCTGCTTACCTGATTATCTTTAGTTTGTATTAGTAGAGGATGGACGAGTGATTTAATATAGCGCTTCACCTTCAATTTTTCTATACACTGTCTATAAATAAAGTGTCATTTGTATCCAGTCTAAAAGTACTCAGGAGTTCTACCTCTGAAGGCTAATACACTTTTGCTTTATTACAACACTTCACCAGCAGGTCACAGCAGATGTTAGCAGCAGTCACACCTCACCGAGCCCTCTCGCTGAAGCTCATTACTAGTAAAATAGTCAACATACCCTTGGCACCTTCGTGGGGCTGTTCACAAGGCCTCTACACTCTCTGCTGCTTATGCCCTAGATTAGAACTCAGCAGTGAATCAAGCTAAACACCCGCTTCCCCACCTTTGGAACGCACTAGGGCATTTATAATATGTTCAATACCTACTGTCAATTCTAAGTAGCGCCACTGGCCACTAAGTAGCGCCGCTTTAAAGGGGCTTTTAATAGGACAGCAACAGCACTTGAAAACACACTGGTAATACTTTCATGGGACAATATCTGAATTGCTTTTAATAATGTTGGGTGATTTTTGTGGTTCCCATACCATCCCCAGCAGTAAGGGACATTCACATTACCCGCCTCACCTACCTACGGCTCAGCCGCATTCCCCTCTCTCCAGCCAGCCAGAGACTTTTCAAGAAGACTGCGATTTGGGC
This sequence comes from Pleurodeles waltl, assembly GCF_031143425.1. Lineage (NCBI taxonomy): Eukaryota > Metazoa > Chordata > Amphibia > Caudata > Salamandridae > Pleurodeles > Pleurodeles waltl. Next base: position 421,248,310 of record NC_090445.1, on the reverse strand, counting down.
ATCTGCAAACGCCTGCAACCCCCAAACGCCCCCATAAAGTTATCTCCTGCTCTCTTTTCGTGCCTCTGACTTGTTATAACAATCTCTGTCTCCCTAGCTCTTCCTACCCATGTCTCACCACTTTCTGTCTTTCTGTCTACCTCCCTTTCTCTCCTCTCCCATCACTCGCTCTAGTGTGTCTCACTGTCCGCAGTCACCTTCTCTGCTGATCCCTCTACTTTTTTGTTAACTCTCTGTAACTTACTCTTCATCCTACCTCACTCTTTTGACCTTGCCACTCTGTCTGTGCCTCTCTCTTTATACTTCAGCTTTTGCCACCTCCTCTCTTTCTTTTTTGTGCCTCATTTCTCTCTCCCTCACCGGTCACTAGACCCCTGCTAGCATCGGGCTACCCGCTCTCTGATGCCCTTTATGCCACCTCTTGTATTACTCTCTAGCTCTCTTTCCCTTGTGATCCTGTTTTTGTCTCACATTTCTCCCCTTACTTGCCCCCAGCTCTTATACCTCACTCCTTCTCTTCCCGCTCTCCCCACTGATTTCTATACTGCCATGTACGAACCCGTCAGTTTCTGTGTAAGCCCTTCCACCACATTTCTGTCAACATCACCCCTTTCAAGTGACCTCTCCCCCTGTCTCCCACTGGTCTCTACCTCTTTCACTCCTACCATCTATGCCTTCCTGCACATCTCTTCCTCCATAACCCATTTCTACCTCACCCCTTGCCACACCTCACAGTCATTTTCATCTCTCTATCCTGTATATCTCCCCATCTACTTTACCTCTCCCTCAACTTCAGCTATTTCATCTCACCACTCTAGCTCTGTCTCACCTGTCTCCACCTTTCTCAACCCTTCTCTGTCTCCCACTCTCTTCCTCACTTTTTTACCTGCCTCACATCTCATGCGCTACCTCATCTCTCTCCCCTTACATTTCTCTTACTCGCACTAGCCAACCTCCAAACTTCCCTCATTTTTCACTCTCACTTCTCCACTTCTTTTTACTATATTCACTCTACGCCACTCTCTCACAACCTTACTCTTTTATTACTAACCCTCTATCTCTACCTCTAGCCCTCTTTTAAGACTATCATTGCCTTTCCTCTCTCTCACTGTCATCGCTCTCTCTGGACCACCTGTCAGTGCAACTTCTACGGCTCTTTCTTCTAGTACCTCTCTGCTTTGGCTCTCGGGCTCTTCTTCACACTCGCTCTTTTGTCTCAATCTCCCCTTTTTTTCCGTACCTCACCCCTGGCCCTCTGTTTCCCCTCTTTCTTGTACGAAGAATTTCTTTTTCTAACATTCTTCGTTCTCAATGTACCTTTATCTCTGCTTCACTGCCCACTTTACCTAACTTATCTTTCTGTGCCCTACCTCTTAATCTGCCCCTCTCGCCACTGCTCCAGTGTCCCTAGCTTGCATTTCTCCTTGCTTCTACCTCATCTTTTTGCCTCTGTCCCTCTACAGCTCACCGCCTCTAGCTCTCTCTAACTAAACCCTCTTCCTTCATTACAGTTACCTCATCTCTCTAATACTCCACCCCTCTCTTTACATTTCATTCTCCCTATCTCTATCTCTCCACATATCTACCTGTCTATCTCACTTTAAAATACTGTCTATCACTCTTCCCCCCCCTGTTCAATCTACATCTTTCTACGTCTTCATACATTTCTTTCTGGCCACCTCAGCATTATCTTTCCACCTTAATGTATCTCCTAATGTCACCTATCTCTCTACATCATTTCTATTTCTACCTCCTTTATTCCTTTACATTACATCTCACTGTGACATTCCCATTACCTTTGTGACCTTTCTATTTTGTTTACTGAGCAGAGCTGGAGCTCACTACCCAGTTAGCGAAAGAATGGAGGGACAAGACAAGGAACGAGAATTAATCAGAAAATTATTTTATTTCACCTAATATAACAGTGAAAATCATCCGAGAAGTGCTTTGATTTTTACCCAGAGGGCCAATGATGAAGATGAACTTATTTGTGGTTACAAATGTTTAGCAGTGAAAGCAACAATCTCAGACATTGTGTGGATATGTTTTATTAGTGTGCACTGGCTTTATCAGTGCTTTTCTAAGCTTTATTTTGGGTCTATTTGGCTAGCAGACGCTGGGCAGCTTCAGCTTTTGGCTGTTACTACATGTCACCATTTCTAAAATGTTAACTTGTAATTCAGTGTTTCTTTGACACCATGAGGGCCTACTTTAGTTGAAAATGAGTTAAAAAAAATCACAGCTGTTCCGAACAGGGGTCCCCAAATTAGGTCTTGCCTTAGCCCCAAAAGTCCTTACAATGGCTCTGAAAAGAGTAGGCCTGCGGTGTTTCTGCCTCGAGTCTCTAACCTCACCTCTTTCTCACCCAGCCCCCCTGTTCTGGAGTAAAGGGGGGTGATAATTTAAAGATGTCCTTGCTACTTCCAGATTTCCATGCCCACTTTTGCCAGGCGAGGTAGATAAAACAAGGTGGATTCTACAGCACCCACTGCCTTCAGGATATTTTCCAAAAGTCGCAGAAGGAGGACTAAGCTAAGATTTAACCAGCCCAGAGGTGAACAGACCATGCTTCACTTGACTGCTGCTTCAGAACACTTATTCAACTCCTGATGGCCCAGCCGTCTCCTACCCTGGCTAAGACGAAGGAATTCTGGCCTAGACCAAGGCTTTCAGTGACCCAGACAGAAAGCAGGCCACCCAAGCTTACCCAGCCTTTGTTTTCTGTAAGCCTGCCAAGCCAGGATAATTGCAAGGCCAGAGCACCAACTCCAGAGGACAATGTGATTACCTTTCAACCCCACTCACCTCCCCTGGGGGAGGACCAGGGCAGGTTCACGTAAATGTTCCCAGTTTGGCTCTGGACTAAATCTTTGTGGCATTCATAGTCCAGGACATTATTGGCTGGGACAGGGTTTCCTACTTTGTTGTGCAAGTAGGTATTCAGTTTTCAAATCTGCAATGTTTCTAGTCTTGGCCAATGTTACTGCTCTCTGTAAGCTTTACAGTTGTTAATTTACCACACATATTTGCAAAAATAAACTCCTGAATATTAATCTTCAATGTTTCACGAAAGGCTGGAATCTTCAAATGTGGACAACTATTTTCGGGGTGCCTGGTCCTATTTTGGATCCCAGTCCAACACGTAGCAAGGGATGGCTCACCCTCCCTGAGCACTGTGGTGACTATAGTCTTCTGTGCAAAGCTGCATTCAAGCAAGTACAATGCTAAATATCTGTGTTTTCTGACTAATCATTCCAGTACTCTAATTGTTTTCTTAACAGTTTTATTTTCGTTTTCAACAGTACAATTGTGTTAGTACAATTATTCTCCTGACAAATTGGTTTCGCTTTTACCGATTGTTAGACCTGACAGCCTTAGGGTGGTCACCTCTAACTTTTTGCCTGCCTCCCTCCACTTTTTGGACACTGTTTTTGCTGGTTTTAGGACTCTGCACACTTTGCCACTGCGAATCAGTGCTAAAGTGCCTATGCTCTCTCCCTTAAAACATGGTGACAATTGTTCATAACCAATTGGCTTATTTAATCTACTTTTAAGTCCCCAGTAAAGTGCACTACATGTGCCAAGGCCTGTAGATTAAATGCTACTAGTGGGCCTGCAGCACTGATTGTGGCACCCACATAAGTAGCCACTTAACCATGCCTCAGGCTTGCCATTGCAAGGTCTGTATGTGCAGTTTCACTGCCACTTCGACTTGGCATTTAAAAGTACTTGCCAAGCCTTAAACTCCCCCTTTTCTACATGTAAGTCACCCCTAAGGTAGGCCCTAGATAACCCGTAAGGCAGGGTGCTATGTGGGTAAAAGGCAGGACATATACCTGTGTAGTTTATATGTCCTGGTAGTGTAGAACTCCCAACTTCGTTTTACACTGATGTGAGGCCTGCTCCCTTCACAGGCTAACATTAGGGCTACCCTCATACTGTTTGAGTGGTAGATTCTGATCTGAAAGGAGTCACAAGGTCCTATTTACTATGGCCAGAATGGTAATACAAAATCCTGCTGACTGGTGAAGTTGGACTTAATATTACTATTTTAGAAATGCCCCTTTTAGAAAGTGAGCATTTCTCTGCACTAAAATCCTTCTGTGCCTTACAATCCATGTCTGGCTGGGGTTACTTGACAGCTCCCTTGTGCATTTCATTCAGACAACCCCAAACCAGATAAATATTATAAATTTTTCTAAACACTGTGTGGTGTATTTTTGTGGGTTATACTGTGTTATTGCATGAGTTATTGCACAGATACTTTACACATTGCCTTCTAAGTTAAGCCTGACTGCTCAGTGCCAAGCTACCAGAGGGTGGTCACAGGATAATTTGGATTGTGTGTGACTTACCCTGACTAGAGTGAGGGTCCTTGCTTGGACAAGGGGTAACCTGACTGCCAACCAAAGACCCCATTTCTAACACCGGGATCATCTGAATAGCATACCAAGTGATAGGTGCCCGCTTTCTGGCAGTGCAACTTTCAGATGTCAATCCCTCCTTCATTGTCTCTGAGGCTCCACAGCATGCTATAGTGAAGGACGGTCTTACTCAATGCAAGAAGCCACATGATAATTGAAAGTGCTTCTTTGTTTTGTGTGGGGCTGTTTGGGCAAAGAGTTGCTACTGTTTACTACATACTCCCCAAAAGTCCCATCCCAAAAGATCTACTAGTTGTTTAACGAGCAAGCAGGAAAGCAGCCCTGCCATGTGTTACGCATCTTGCGTTAGATTAATGCATATCCGGCTATTTTCCACTAGTACCGTAATGCCTGAGATTGTCACGTAAAAGAACCATGTCTTGAAGTGCGGTAAAACCACCTTGTTCCAGTTTCCCACTTTGCAAGGTAAGTTCTGATTAGTGTTTATCAAGGGCCACAGGGTGGCGTCGGTGTACAACGGGTCATATAGGATTCTCGATATATTATCATTTCTATGGTTTCCTCGTCTTCATCAGCTTGTTTTGCTTGCGAGAAAGTGTCAGTCATAGTCGTTGAAATGTCACTCATAATTACACTGAAATTATGAAAATGTCACACATAACAATCTGACACCTTAGCAGCTATGCGAAAGGGTTCCTAAACATGAACAGGTTTCTCAAAAACACAGTGAGGCTGACATAAAAGTAAGAAATAGATTGTACATTTTATTTCCTATGCTGTTCACTTGTGCAAGGTTAAAATGTCTATTTATGGTATTGCAATGAACGAGAAAACTTGCTTCATCCGTGCATCAGACTACACTTTATGAGTTAACATTTTCTATCTCACTACAGGATGAACTTTGAGTTGTTAATTTATGAGGCAAACTACTCTAAGGTGCATACTGACTCCCACAGAACTGTACTGCAGCTCAATTGTTACAAGTATAGGTGTTAAATAAGCTATAAAAAGTATAAAGTCACAACGGGTCTCAGCTTTCCAACCCTGGAGGCATGGGTAAACATAACTGGATGTTTTAAAGTAGAGCTCCATTGATCTTAGCAGGCTCTTTCTCAGCTGGTTTGAACACATTATGCAATAAGAACAAGCACACGCCCACACACACGCACACACACACCCACACACACACAGCGCCACTTTTCTTGCACCCCATGGCACCCGCTACCGCCACTATAGGTGCGCCGCATTTAAAATATGGCTCACATGGCACATGGTAGAGGGCAATAGAATAATTTTTATTTACGCTATTGATATACTCTGCAGGAGTACTGCCAACATTTTGGCGCTACTCCTGCAGAGTACATAGGGACCTAATATAAATAATGGTATGCCCCCTTTTAACGCCTACTCTGAGCAGGCGTTAAAAGTGATGAAAAAATGGCGTAAAGCAATCCCTAAGATTTCCTTGTGCCATTTTTTTGGTCCCCCTAACTGTGCAACGCCCCTCTTGCATGCATTATGCCTGGCACAGGCATAATGTGGCACAAGGGTTTACAAAGTGGCACAATGCATGCATTGCACCACTTTGTAAATATGGGGCAGGGAAAATGGCACTTTAGCGCCACCTTAGTGTAAAAAAAATTATGCCATGGCGGCGCTAAGGTGGCGCTAGGGGCTCTTAAATCTGCCCCCTACTTTTTGGTTTTGTCTTACACACTGCACAAGAGTGTCTATGTTTTCCATCTATCTCCCTGGTCTGCTTCTCTTTTCCCCCTCCAAGCTCGTGTACTACTCTGCCTGCTTCACTTTGCTTTTCTGCCCTGGTTTTCTCCTTCTCACCCCTGCCCTTCATGTTGCTTTGCCCCACCCGCGCTCTCCTTCTCTCTTGCTACTCCTCCTAACCCGGTACTTCCCCCATTGCTTACTTGACTGTGTGTTTCTTCCTTGTCCATTCCAAGTTGCTCTATTGCCTGTTGCTTGTCTTTTCTACCACTGCCCTCCGTGTTGTTTCTCCACACCTGCACCCTCTTGTCTCTTCCCTTGCTTCTTCGCCCCACCCCCTGTGTTGCTTCCCCTCACCCGCGCCCTCCTTCTCTCTCAACTGTTGCTTTCCCCCTCCCCACAGTGCTTCCGCCCAACCTGCCCCTCCCTGTTGCGCAGCACCCCGTGCTTCAACTTCTAAAAATTGATTGCGTAATTTTGTAGGAGCATGCCTGTGTGGGAGGCATGCCCTCAAAATAAACAAAAGTAACGTTATATCCCTTTTTTTGCGTTGATTGCCTTTAGCCATGTTCTACAGCACAGCTAAAATCTATTAGCATAGCCAATAGGTCTCTAAGGCCCGACCCATTGGCTTTGCCAGTGCTTGTTGTTTTCAGTGAGCAACCCTTAGTAAGTAATGCTATGTAGGTTCCGTAGGTGTCTGCACTATGGAACCTAGACTGTGCTTCCTTCCTAAGATCCTATAAAGGACAAAAAATAAAATGGGTGTAATGTAGGAACATATGTTTGGGCAGAATGAATCAATGGTGAGAACTTAAATTAAACACTGTGTACTTGGGTATAATGGTATTTTGTTTGTTACAGCTAACTGGTTAAAACGGTGGCCACCTCGGCGCCCTTTGCCGCAGCCCCATTGGGAGTGGCATTTTCCACCATTTTATGACTTGAAGTAATCATTTTCCCCCATAGCTGTCCATATTTCCCTTTATGTGGTACCGAAGGGGGTGGCACACGATACGTTAGAGGCGGGCACCTTCTTTTCGGCATGAGTTTTCTCTCTGCAAGACCTCAACCCTTGATGGTCTAATGCCTGGTGTGGCATGCTCGGTATAATCGCGCTATACATGAAACAAGATCATTTTTAGGCACATGAGCTCTGCATGTTCCTTTGCAGTAGTGCTTAATTTGTGCTTGTTGTTTCCTGTGCTGAGCACCGCACTTATTTTTGAGGGCCGGGGCTTATTCTTCTGCCTCAAGTATTTGCTGCGAGCAAAAGGCACATATGGGAAACACGGAGTAAGGGGAAAACGAAAAAGCGTCTCAAAGGGAGAAAGTAGAAAGCTGCAAGGGTGAGCTGAAGCGGCAGGGAGAAGCTTTATATGGATTGAAGAGGCCTGAGATGGCTTCAGGATTATGCCGCCTCAGTATTCGGTGCTCGCACATTTAATTACAGCAGCAGTGTGTTTATGAGGAGGGCTTTGGGCACCGGCACCTTTTATTTACAAAGTAAGCACTGCTTTGCAGTACTAGTTGCACTGCATGAAACCTTGGTGTTTTCCCAGCACTGTTGGGATGGACGTAATTTTAAAACTGAGAAGCATCAAAATTAATATATGCTGTGAATATACTTTTTAGGTCTTCGTTCTTCCAATTGTCCTGAGGAGCCCAAAACGCATCAACATTTGATTTAGAGAGGCCTAAAAAAATGGGTGTCATTTATATAAATCATGTAACGTACAGGCCAGTGAATAACAGACAGAAAAAGTGCCCAAAGCCTGTACTGATTAAAGGTCCATCTCCGTGTGCTGACTTTAAGCTAATATATTGCTTATAAGCCACAAAAACTGATTGGAAGACTGGAGCATATCCCTAAAAAACTGACATATGTTTTGTCTTTGTAATGCTATGAAACGGTGTGGAGTTTTTTTATATTCCATGTTTATCCAAGGTGAATTATATGGAGTTATGTGGTACATATGCTACAGTGTTTATAGTTTTTATGATATTTGTTTTTGTGATGTTATAAGGTTTTCCTCATTCCAACGAGGAGCAACATGAGCACACGGTCTTGAGCTTGCACAAATAAAATGTTTCTAATTTATCTTGGTGCTAAATATACCGAAGTACATGATGTTTCATTTGAGTTCTCACCGTTGATTCAATCTGCTGAAAAATTTGCTCCCACCTTACACCCATTTTCTTTATATGAATGCCCCGGTAATGTGGGGTTATTTGGGCAAACCACATGAGATTGTTAACTATCGTCGCTAAGATCCTACACATACGAAACGTATGATGTTGCTATCGTTCCCATACAGAAGAGTCACAGGTTAGCATTTCAGGTTGAATTTTCCCCTTGAAAAAGGTGGAGCAAAGATATAAACTGGAATACAACACACAGCTCCGCCAGCCTCGCCCTCGCCTCCGTCCCCCGCATTCGCCACAACACCGCCGGAGGAAGATCCTTCTCTCACCTCCTTGCCGCCAAGACCTGGAACACCCTACCACTCCACCTACGCCAGACCCAGGACCTCCTGTCTTTCAGGAAACGCCTGAAGACATAGCTATTCGACCAGTATCTCCCCCCCCCAGCACCTTGAGACCCTGACGGGTGAGTAGCGCGCTTTATAAATTACTTGATTGATTGATTAATTGACACAACCACAACCCCCCACACACACACACTTTCTTGAATAATGTTTAAGAAACTTGTTTTCAATTTGAGCAGTTTTATTTGCGGAACAGGGCTGGATATCTTGATTGAATGAACCGGAAGTCAATATACACAGGAATAAACTACTGCAGTAAATCAATGGTGCATCCTGGTATCAGCACAAAGTAGAGTACCTTGGCTGCCAGGGGTACCCTCTTGTGACCTAAGTTGAAGGACTCTACGCCCTGGTAGCGAAACCAACTCTGCTGTTTCCAAAGTCAAAGACAGAGTAGTAGAGGCGGATGAAGACATCACCCAGGATCCAGAGTGGCTCTCCATTCTGTGCATTGAGGTTGATGCTCAGAAGATTCGCAGTGCAATAGCCATTGGACTTGAAGGAAAAGAAAACACATCATCAGGTACAGAACCCATGTTTACATATAAAAACCAGAATAAGTGCAAGGGTGGTGCTAGAGAGGCTGCATGAGCTTTGTGTTCAAAATAGGAAGGGAAATGTGCAGACTATGTCTCTCCTGTAGCATAGCTGGATATTTATTTTAGGGAAGATGGAGATTTGTGAAAGGTTGTTACCTTTTAAAGGCCAATTGCAATCTCTGAGAATGTAGCTAAGGTCTCTGGGCAGGGAAAGGTGTAAGGTCCTGTTGTAAGATACTTTTAAGTCAGTGACTTTAGGAAATGTTGAGGAACCTTGATTAAGTGAGATTGAATGTGAATGTGAATTGTAGTGAAGGTTGCAGGTCCTTGTTTTAGGCAATGTCAAATAAGATGGAGACACTGGTGGAAGGGATAGTTGAGTTCAGAAGATTTATGAAAGCGTAATGTCCCTGGTTTTAGAGTAGTGAAACCACAGATAAAGAAGGACAGAAGTAAAGCAAATTACTGCATCACTACTAAAGTGGAATTACTTTTCCATACCTGTGTCACGTATGCCGACGGTGGGACAGGGAAGGTGATCCCATTAATGACGAAGGAGAGAGTTGGCAAACTTTGGATGTTGTTGCAGTTCACAGTATACTGTAGAAAAAATAGCCCAACAATAATAAATAGGAGAGATAACACAGCATACCAGCTTAACATCTTCCCATCCGACAATGCATATCGCCTCACATTTGTGATACTACCTGCCTGCTCCACAGCGGCCTATTTCCTGTCTCTGTTGAACTATGACATTGCTTATGATAGCATGTAATATGGCGCTCAATAACAGTGATCCCTAAATTCCGATAGTCCCCTAAAACAATTACTAGGTACATCGAAATGAAACTTTTGTGTTTTTCACATTGAGATTTGGCCCTGAAAGCAACAGAACCCTCCCATGTGAACCCTGTGCGATTCAGCACAGAAATACCAATCCCTGCATGTTATCCACACCCCCACCACAAATGTGGAATCCTCATTGGTTACCTGACCCCAGAATTGCTGCGACATCCAACAGTAATTCCAGGGTGAGAAAATAATGGGGTTCATGAGCCCCTCTCACTTTTCTAATCAAATAAACCAATCACCCTACTCCCCCAAGCATGTTTTATAAGACATTATAATTAGGGGAACCTAGCTATCTAAAAATGATGGAAAAGTCTACTCTCCATCAAACTTGCGTACTTCTCTGGCCTCTGGAAGAACTGAATTTCCTATGGCCAGCTGCCCTTTTTGACCGGTCAGCTAATTACTCAACACTCACTAGTCTAGCATCTAATAACATTGCCAGTAATATCACTTCCTCATCAACCCATTGTCTCAATGTTTGCTTCCCCGTAAGTGTTCCCTAGGTATTCACAGATATCTATCCAAAACAAAAAGCCAGTGAAAAACCACTTACCACGCCGTTTGAATTGGCTTGAATCCCCAGGTGAGGCAGAAGCTCGCTCATGTAGGGCTCTGGGATGTTGAGCTGGGTGGTGCCAGTGTCTACAATCGCCTGGCAGCCTTGGCTGCACCAGCCAGTAGCTTGACCGTTGATAGAGAAACTGAAAAGGAATAGATAATGAAAGATCATTTATGGAACTATTTCCCTAGCTCCCGGATCAGCTAATCAAGGAAGGTCCCAGATGGAGTACTTGAGGTTAGCTCACACCTGACCTGACCATTTTCTGGCCCTTTCGTTGATCATTTAGTGGGGCACGGTGAATATCAGGACACAGTGCAGAAACGACTGCTGTGAGCTGCATCAACCACTGCTTATCCAGACAACAAATAAATACAAAGAAGTATGTTAGTAGTTCCACCACAACTGAATTGTGTCTCAGGAGCAGCAAGACGTTTCAAAAGATGGCTTGAAAAGGCAATTGGCCTGATTTAGATATTGATGGATGGGTTACTCAGTCACAACAGTGACAGATTTCCCTTCACCATTGTCACAGGGTAACCGTTCTGCCCTTATATAAATCAGGCCTTATATCCCTTGCTGGCCGTGGCCTTTTGCAAATTGGTGTTATATTAATCAATTGACAATAACATGAGGCGAGATACACACCAGAGGCCTGCCTGGTCGAAGTGGAAGGCATACTTACTCCTGCAGCGCGATCTGCCAGTAAAGTTCTGCACTCAGTGGAGCCCAGTAGATCTGGCCAGTGTAAAGGCTGTTGTCGATGCCTCCAAAGATGACTTCACCAGACTGGCTGGAATTTCAAGTGGGTGAAAAAGTAACGTTACTTATAGTACACTGAAATTCAGATCATGAAAGCAAGTTTGAGGGTACAATAAGAAAACTCCCAGCTTATTAGGAGACTTATCATAAAGTGTGAGGAAATATTTCTAAAAAAAAAAATCAGCCTCTAGGCTCTGTGAGTTATTCACTAAATAAATGAGCCTGATTCTCCTCTTGAGTACTGATTACAACATCTACCCAAGCCTGCCTTCTTGGGAGTGTGTTGTCCATTTTTTTCCTTCTTTCCTTTCTCATTTTCTGTCAGTGGCCATGTATGCCTTATTTAGTACAACCTATCAGTTAGTGATGTCACTTTCTGCCTGTGATCTGACAGTCCTCCTTTATTGTCACCTCCTAGGAGCCATCTGATGCCACTTTGGGATAGTGTCTTGGCGGCAAATATAGGTTCCCAAGTTTTATGTGCAATGTCACTTGTTAGTTGTGGCCTGGCAATCTTCGTCAGCTATCACCTACGTTTCTGTATTATATCACTCTGTGACTTGCAGCCTTTAAGTTTGGTCCGATCCCATGTGACTTCAGTGTTGAATCATGGTTGTTGCTTAGTGAAACTCACCTACTTTCACATCCTACTCGACTAAGGGACTCATTATGAGTTTGGCGGTTCTACCACAGGACCACCATACTCGCAGAGAGGATGCCACCGCCATGTCAGTGAGATACTCCTGAGCGTATTACAATGTTCCTGCCTTGCTGACCGGCGGGAACATTGTAATACATGGTTTCTGCCGGGCTGCCCATCGTGAACAGTGCTACAATATTGGTCTTGGCTTCCTTATCGTAGCACTCCAGCACCCTCGGAATGCACACTGTCTGCAAAGCAGGCAGTGCGCACTCCGCCGGTGCTGGGCAGGGGGGCACCTTGTACTGGCTTTCCACCAGCTTTTCAATGGCAGGGTGACCGCCATGGAAAGGTTGGTGGAAGGTGGAGTTGTAATCAGCCAGACGGCGCTGAGTTCAGCGCCGCCGTGGCTGGTTACAACTCCGACCGCTGTCAACCCATCGGGAGCCTCGTTATTGGCGGAGACACCAGTCCCCTGGCGGGTCCGGTTGTGAGGGTTGTAATGTGGAGGTCGGACCGCCACAGTTGTTGAGGTCCAACCATCACTGGGTGGCAGGCGGTCCTTAAACTGCCAGCCTCGTAATGAGGTCACTTTCTGTCTGGTCTGACAGTACTCCTCTGCTGTCACTCTCTATGCCATATTATTTCACCTCTGTGATCTGCTTGTGCTGATGTGCTATAATTTCCTTGCATCCATGTGATGCAATTTCCTGTCTAGACTGATAGCTTCGAACTGTCAACTTTTCATGTTATTCCCTGTTTCCATTTGACACTGTGATTCGACCTTTTGTCTGCGGCCCCCATTTCTTATGTTCGTTCCTATGATATAATTGTCTGTGACGTGCCCATCTTGGAATGCCAAAACTTTTCCTAAGCTTCTATGTGATGACACTTCCTTTCGAGGTCTCGTAGTCCTCATCTCTTGTAATTTGTTACGTGGCTATATGAAGACACTTCCTGTTTATTGCTGAACACACTTCAACAGATAAAATTCAACGGTTGTTTGCAGACGCCAGAATTACAAAAAAAGACATTAAAAAGTGAAAAGTATATCTTAATTAAAGTAGCATGCTGTTAGATAGCACAATATGTTTGACAGAATTGTTGAAAGCTAGGATAGTGGTAGATCATAAAGTTACGATGCGAAAGAAAAATGCTTGAATAGGGCGAAATATCTATTGTAAGTTTATTATAGTAGATGTTAGAATTTGGAGGCTAAGTAGGAGTTCAAACATACATATATAACTCTAGCAGCCAGACCCCGGACTGTGGCGGTGCAAGGTCCTAACGTGGTCTGGCAAAATATGCCTCCCGTGGTCCCATCAGGCCTACATCGTGAAATCAGCCTTACCTGCCCATATACACGCTGAAGACTGGCTCCGTCATCAGGTTCTGCTGCAGCATGCCCTGCATAGGGGTAGTCGCTCCACCCACTGACAGGCCAGGGTAGGCCATTCCAAAAATTCCATCAAACTTGGAGTAGTAAAAGTTGGAGCTCGGCTCAGTGATGGTCAGACCGAACTCTTGATTGGTGATGGAGATACCCTGGACCTGAAGAACACACGCGAGTCATTGTCTGAGAGAGCAGAAGTATCACACAAACAGGGTGAGGAAGGAGGAGAGGACATTGTAACACTGGGCCTGTCCACTCTGCACATTTCAAGATACCCTGCATAAGCCATGGTTGAGAGTGCTCAATAGAGATGGTGTTGTATATCGCACCCAATAAAATCCGAGTTTAGAATTAAACTGTTCCTGTTCTGTTTTTTTGGGGAATAACATGCAAATGTTTATGCTTACTGCACCAAAATACGCACGTCATGGTAAATACCATAGCTTTTCCCTTGTTAAATTCCAGTTTATCAAAAGGTGCAAATGTAATTGTACCTGGTTGTTACTGGGTGTGGAAAACTCTGAATGACCTGGAATTCAAACCCATGCGCAAACAGGTGTTTGCACACTAGTGGGAAAACTTTGGCAACTCATAATCACAACCTAGACCTGGCCTCAGTCTCACAAAGTGTCCTGCAACCTCTCACAGGCAGCTCGTTCAGTCTGGCTGCTTTGACCAGCCTGCTCTGTCTCACGCACTCCCATGTAGACGGTCCAGTCTAAATGCTCCCGGGCTGCGAGGACAGGCTCACCACTCCCGGTATATCTTCTGATGGACCGACGAGTTGAGGACTTACAGTTAGACCATGTCCAGAGAGCCTGGCGAATCAGATCTCTCTCATTCAGTCTGTCCTTTCTGACTTTACTCTCAAGCAGTGACCAGCCTAATGACTGCAAGATAACTCGTCTAGTCTAAGCTTTTACCAAAACATGCACATCACATATTTAAATTGTTGACTTGTGTTGATTGTGTTCTCCCACACTTCTTTTTTTATTTTCTCTATTCTTCGATTTTTTTCTCTTCCTAAAATGCATGTTCTTATTCTAAATTTATTTCCTCTGCTTGTTTTTGTTTCTTCTCTGTCTCGCATCCCCTTTATTTTTTTTGCTTTTCACCCTGATTGTCTTTTTTTCTTTCAAGGTTGGGGGTAAGCCCCTGTAAACCATGGTACCCACCTTTTACGTTACTCCCTTATATTTTTTTAAGTCAGACTTCAGCCAAATCCCTTTTTTTAAAATAAAATTATATGTATAATATACTTAGAGCTTTCAGGCAGCCCCCTTCATCCAGTGGTCTGTACTGAGATTCACATATATCTTCTGCCCACTAAAACATGTCAGCCCACTTCAGCAGTTGGCTAACTTCACTGTGACTAGTGGCACTCTGCCCGTTGACAAGGAGCACATCAAACACAAAGCTGTTCCCTTGAGTGGCACTGACCTCTATGGCAATGACCCCTTTTTTTTTTTTTTTTTTTTTTCTTCTCTTTTTGTCAAACAGGGTGGTAGGAAATTAGGTCCACCCAAATGGCCCATTGTTTCTTATTCTCTAGTACCGACTTTTTCATCTTTTTTGTGATGTTCCCTTTCCCTATAGATTATGAATATTTGTTTTTTTGTGTTTGACTTGTAATGGTGCTCGCGACATTCATAGGGAGCATAATATATTCAATGCATACACTCTAAGAGGGTTTGGTTCAACCTCCTTATGTCATTGGATTCTTTGACTCAAGAATCTTCAGCCATTCACTCGAGACATGGTCAATCATATCTTGGATCAGGCAATCGGAGTATTTTAATGTAACTTTATTTCTAGTAGTTTGTGTGTAGCCTCCTGGTTCCATTGGAGTGCTTTAAGGACTATTTTACGTCTGGAGAATACACAGTGTTCACACTTTTCATAATTTTTGTCATCAGTGCATTGAATACACAAACCCACCCTTTAATATATTGTTTTGCACTGCAGCAAGTATTTTGATTACGCGTGCTGCCGCACAATTTGAGAGCTTCAGACCATCTGTCTTTTTTAATTCTTTTTTTTTTTCTCCAGAAACTGTTTTTTCAGAAATGTTTCATTTCTAAGTGACAGTTGTGTAGTCCTGTGTAACAACATCCCAGACCGCTCGCCTATGCTATGCACCTCCAGAAGGAGCAGCTGGTACTTACTGTCACAGTGTCATAACCAAAGAGGCCGGTGATGCTGCTGGCCACGTTACCGCCGCCGTAGCCCATGGTGAAGCGCTGCCCATTGGACGTGTAGGTGGAGGACTGGCTGGGGTTGAACGTCGGATGGTTAGCTGAGGAGAGAGAAAGCATGGCCACATGAACGGCATAGATTGCACGCTAATAGTGGTAAATATTGGAGGTAAATCAGGACATAGGGCCAGATGTATCAAAGGTTTTTACCCATTCTATGTCTATGGGAAAATGTGTTCATGCATATGGCCCATAGTGCGCAGAATTCTACTCCGATTCCCTTTGAACTTGAACACGTTCTCCAGCCTCCATTCCCCCCACCACCACCACCATGATAACCATGCCATACCCCCATCAGCCAGCAGGTGGCGCCCTAGGGACCCTGCTGCTCAACACTCACTGCAGGCCGAGCTGGAGCAGTAGGTGGATGGAACCCACAGGTTGGAGGAGCCGGTGTCGAAGAGCACCAGGAAGGTCTGGCCAGGGGTGCCGATGCTGATCTGCCCATAGTAGTACGTCTAGGAAGAGAGAGGAGTACATCTGTCGTCAGTGGTCTATCACATTAAACTTATCAAAGCGAGCAAGGATAAGTGCAACATATGGACATTGGGAGAATATGCCACAATCTGTTAAAATATGAAGCGCTCTACACTAGAAGCTGTATGGAGGTGTTTGATAACCTGCTTTTGGATGCCAGCAGCAGCCAGCTGACAGTGAGGAGTGTTCATGCTGTACTTTGGTGCCTGAGAAAACAGCATTGTAATTGGTCTTTAGGTGAAGACCCCTAATGAACATTGCACTGGTTACTGTGAAAAAAAGTGTAAACGTATCCTTTCGTCTAATTAAACTATCTCTCACAATGCCTAACAAAAAGAATTAATGAACCAATGGATATTTTTTGTTTTGCTTACACTTTCACTTTCAGTCACAAATCATACGTTTGAATTTAAAATAAATTCTACATCAAAATGACGGTTTGATAACAAAATTATAAACACTGGTATTGTCCTTAGAGCACAGGGAAAACAGAGGTGGGAGATTAAAGAGAAATGCAAAGCTGAAGTAGCAAGGCAGAATGATGAGGGGAGGGGTAAGACAATGAGAGTGAAAGGGAAAGGCAGGGATGAGATACAAATGGAGGAGTGAGGACAAGAAAAGAAAAAGAAAGGAATAGCAGAGTGAAAAAGGAGAAAAAAGACAACAAAGATGTAAATACGTCTGTGAACGTCATAAAATAGGCAGTGGCATGAGGGATGGAAAGGGCTTGGGAGATTAAACAGGGAGACAAGGGATACCAAGGGGGAGACCGGGAGAGCATTTAAAAATGAGGTGCACAATAAAAAAGGAATGCCGTAAATGGGGCAAGGAGGAAGTGGAAAGGAGAAAAAAAATTGGATCGAAGGAAAGAACTCCGGTGAAATCGGATGAAAATGAGAAATACACTGAAAGGAGTGGGAGAAATTTGGAGAAGTAGAAACACAGGAAGCAAGCGAAATAAGGGAGAGGTACCTATGGAAGGAGTGATGCTAGGGAAGGACAAGGAACCAAAAGGAGACAAAGAAAAAGAAAGAGGGAATGAGAGCCAGCCTGGCTACCACTGCATTGCACTCACGTCAAAGTACATATATTCGTCAGCAACAGCATAGTTGTTGAAGGTGTACTTGTTGGCTGGGTTGGGTTTGTGCGTTCTCAGGTACTCGTCCAGCACCCCATGATCCCTCATGTTCTCCCGGATGGACTTGTACTTCTGCAGAGGTACCCTGGGTAGGAGAGAGAGAGAACATCTCAGTATCTGAGCTTCCAGCGTCTCATTATTTCAGCACGAGAGCCCAGTTACACTCAGAATCATTGCTAATAGAAGCAGAATGATATATTACAAACCTAGACCACGAACTCATAACAAACAGAGCAACCAACGCTGGACTGGTTTAAAGAATGACATTTCAAAGCAGACCGTTTCTCTGGAAGGTGAGTTGGATTGTGGCCATGTTCTCCTAGGCTAATCCTCCTCTCATCTGCACTGTGCAGCCCAACACACCCATCTCTGAGGTCCCCCATATCCCATGCAGTGTTGCAGTATTCACAACGGGGGGCAAGACGGGGGGATACAAATACATTTTTAATGAAAACAGCACTTACCTCGGGATGTCTTCTTGTCGTCTCGCCTCTCCTGGCTCCTACGTGCGACAGGATCCAGGAAACAGCACAAACCAATCCTGGAGCTGTTTTCATGCTGGTAACTAGCATGAAAGAATCGTCAGAATTGGTGGGAGCGGCCTCTCTCAGCCCTCACAAGAACGCTGGAGACCTGTGCTTTCTAAAGAAGTGTGCAGTGTCAGGCTGGCCATTGCAAGACGGAAGGCCAAATTGACATGCGCACTTTAAACAAGTGCACAGCTCCCTGCTCGGCAGCAATTGCCCTGCCCCGTCCTGATACTTGGTTCAGGACGGGGTGCTGCAAACTAAAATGGTAATAAAGGAAGTTTATTACCATTTTATTTTTCAGTTCTTGGGGCATTTTATTTAGCAGGGAGACGCTCTTCCTCGCTCTTCCTCTCTCGTGGAGAGGCCGTCCCTGCAGAGTTGGGATAACTGCTTTGTCATCTAAGACATGGAAACAATGTGCTGCTTTTATGGTGCCGAAGGCAATAGGACTTTTCCACAAAAATACAACTGATCTTCCTAATATAGGCTGCTTTCTGTTGTAATGTGATTCACAGTCACGTTGTTCATGAGCCAGCACGTCTCTTGGATTCCACAGCGCATGAGGAAACATAGAATGTTGTGGGTTGAGGATTCTGGGTTTTGACAGTTAAGGAGAAGATGCAGAGTGGATCCTGAGGTATTACGTGTCTGGGGCTGTAAATAAAGAACCTAATTTAAGCTGTCCTGACTCGATTACTACAGAAATTGGCGACGAGCTGGCACAGCCCTGGACATGCTGAGCTGTCAGTGGGGATTCTTTCACCAGCTGTGAGGAAATGACGGAGATTCGTTCACCTACTGTGAGGAGACAACAGAGGGTTATGTAAGACTTGTCATGTCATGATTAATTGTTCAAAAGTGATGTGTGTTGGCCTGTGTTGATACCGCATTACGCTTTGAAATACAAGGTGCGCACATTCCTATGATCAAGGAATCAGTGTGGAGACGGGCTGTTATTGACAGACTTATTCACTAATGCGCACAGCTGCTGATATTATACATTTATGTGGATCAATTAATCGGAACCATTAATTTTGTGAGCACAGAACGACGAATTGTTTCATGGTACTGTGATCATTCAAGGAACACTGCTACATTGTTAATACGCGTGCGCCATCTACTGGCACAAATCAATATGTGCTTTGAATAAATTACAGGCCAACGATTCTACAGTGAATGCTTCTATATATTTCACATCCAATTTTGTACTTTTGAAGACGTTAAACACAATTTTGGGATTAAGTAAGCTGCAGGAAGTACATTATATTTAACCTTTTGTTCTCAAGCTTCTCAACAAACATGTGTGCATTAAATACATTAAATTTAACTCATCCACAACCATTTTTACCTGCAAATGGTGAACCCACTATGCCTTGGAAGGAATGGAAAGAATACTTTTGCAATTATATTGACACTTTTGAAGAAGAAGATTTCTCTCCTGAGAAAAAGAAGAAGGTATTACTATTTTGCTTAGGTCCAGGAGGGCTTAAGACGTACAACCAAGTAGAAAAGAAACCACAAGAGGGTGGAGATGTATTTATGCATGCATTAGAAGACCTTGATTCACAGTTTTTTCAGAGAAAGCAGGGTAAATCTGAAAGCGTTGATGACTATGTGGCAGCACTTCGTAATCTAGCATTAACATGTCGTTTTGGATCTCTGCATGAAGAACTAATTTGTGACCAAATCATAATGCATGCAAGCAATCCAAATATTCAGGATAAATTGTGGGTCAACGGTGAAGCACCCTTAAAGGAGGTAATAGCTCTGGTAAAGAAAGCGGAACTCACAGGAAGATGTGCCAAAGCAGTTATGGATGAAAAACAGGAAGTTAAAGAAGTTAGCAAAATTTCAAGTACAAAATACAGGAAAGTGGATGAAGATAAGAAAGGTCTACAAGAAGACACGAACACCAGACGTAAAGTTGTTGGAGATTTTAAAACTATAAATGTGGGTCAAAAAAGGTGTTACAGGTGTGGGAGCACTGACCATTTAGCATTCTTTAAGAAATGTCCTGCAAGAAATCAAAAGTGTTCCCATTGTAATGTGGTAGGTCACTATGCAAAGGTTTGCAGAAGGAAAAACAGCAACAACAAAATGAACGTTAAATGTATTAGGGAGGACAGTGACTCCGATTCTGATGATTATGAGAACACCAATGTACACCATGTTTTTTGCATTGAATATGACATCTTAGATGTAGAGCAAGTTAAGAAGAGGAAACCTATGTGTGAATTGAACATTGGGGGGGGGTGATGATTAATGTAATTGCAGATTCTGGATCACCCTTTACCATAGTGTATGAGGATGTGTGGAAAAACAAAATTGCGAGAGAATTAGGCACACATCTTAACAAATCTGATGTAGTAGCCAAGAGTTATACAGGGAACAGAATTGAATTTTTGGGTTTACGTGAACTAGAATTTCAATTCAAGGATAGAAAGGCCAAGTGCAAATTGTACATATCTAAAAAGGGTCCGTCAGTCTTAGGTTGGGCTGACCAGGGTGAATTAGGAATAATATTAGATCCTAACAACCCTGAACCAGTGTTGTCGGTTCAGAGTAATATCAATATGAAGAAAGAAGAATGGTTTGAGGCATTTCCAGAAGTATTTTCTGGGAAGATAGGGAGACTTAATGATTTTGTACACAAAATAGAATTAAAGCCTTCAGCAATTCCGTGTGTTCATAAAGTCAGGCACATACCTTTGTCCATTAAAGAGGAGGTTCGCCAAGAATTGGCGAAACTGGAGGAGGATGGCATTATTGAGCAAGTTGAATCAGCTGAATGGGTGTCTCCGTTAGTGGTAGTTAGGCGAGCCAATGGAAAGGTAAGATTGTGTGTGGACGTTAGAGAATTAAATAAAAACATTCTAGTTGATCAGTATCCATTACCCCGTATTAATGAAATGTTTGCTGCAACAAAAGATGTGGGCTGGTTTTCAACTATTGATTTAAAATCCGCCTATCATCAGGTGCCCTTACATCAGGATAGTAAAAAATACACAACTTTTATAACACCTTTTTAATGTTATCGATTTACTAGGGTACCTTTTGGTTTGGCATCAGCTGCTGCGATGTTCCAGAGGATTATGAGTAACCTCTTTAGTGGAATTGATGAAGTGATGTTTTTTCAAGATGATATCCTGATTATGGGGAAAAATAAGGAGGAGCATGACAAGTTGAAACTAGTTTTGGAAACTATTAAGGAAAAGGGGTTAACAATAGAATATAGTAAGTGCAAATTTGCTCAAAATGAAGTGGAATACTTGGGTCATAGTATCAGCAAACATGGCATTAAACCTAAACAAGCTCTGGTGGAAGCCATCAAAGATGCTCCATGTCCAACTGGGAAAGATGATGTAAGAGCTTTTCTGGGCTTAATCGAATTTTATTCTAAGTTCATTATGAACTTTTAAAAAAAAACGTACCATATACGACGACTACTTAAAAACAAAGCAACATTTATTTGGTCAAAAGATTGTCAAAATGCATTTCAAAATTTGAAAAAGGATATTTGTAATGCACCGTTTCTAAAAGGGTTTGATCCAAAATGCAAGACCATTGTTATAACTGATGCAAGCAATAAAGGGTTGGGTGCGGTATTGACCCAGTTTGACGATGGGAACAAAGAATGGGTTGTTGCCTTTGCATCACGCTCGCTGACTCCAGCTGAAGAAAAATATTCGGTTATAGAACGGGAAACTCTGGCTTGTGTTTGGGCGTTGAATCATTTTCAACAATTTGTGTGGGGACTCCATGTATTGTTAAGATCGGATCATAAACCTTTGACAAAAGTGTTAACAACTGCAGGCTTGCTAAATGCCTCCCCAAGATTGAGCAGAATGTCAGTAAAATTGTTAGACTTTACTTATGATGTTCAGTATTGGCCGGGGGTCAAAAACATAGTAGCAGATTTTTTAAGTAGAATGTCATTACCTGTAAGCGATACAGATGAAGTGTTGGATGATGAAAGCTACGTGGCTGGATTATTTGATGATGGAATGGAAGGCATTGACATTACGGAATGGAAAAAGGGCTGGAATAAGGATGAACAATTAAAAGAAATAGCATATTACATAAACAAGGGTGGGCCTAACAAAAAAGAACTAGGGACAGATGAAAAAACATTCTGGGAGATAAGAAATGAACTTAGTTTAGAGAATGACATAATATTCAGATGTGGGAGAGCAGTACCTCCAGTATCTCTTAGGAGGAAAATACTAGATTTATGTCATGAAGGGCATCTTGGAATATCAAAAACTAAACAAAGAGTCAAAAACAGGTGTTGGTGGCCGGGTATTGATACACAAATTGAAAGGAAAATACGAGACTGTATGGAGTGTAATAGGTCTGATAAATGCCAGAAAACATTTAAACCACCTCTATCACCCATTATATGCCCTGAGATGTCCTGGGAGAAAATTGGTTTGGATGTAGTAGGTCCGGTGGAATGTAATGAGGGTGAATATAAATACATTCTGGTTGCAGTAGACCATTTTTCAAAATGGCCAGAGATTGAAATTGTGCATAAGGCAGAATGTGTAAGGATCATTACATTTTTAGATGGAATTTTTATGAGAGAAGGTCTACCTAAGATATTAATTACTGACAATGGACCTCAATTTATTGCTGAGAAATTCAAAGCATTTTTGGAAAGGAACGGTATCGTTCATAAAACAACCTCTTTGTACCATCCAGAGGGAAATGGTTTAGTGGAACGCTTCAACAGGGTTATCAAATGTAGCATCCAATTGGCTAAAAGCAATGGTTTGAACTGGGAAAGTGAATTGTATAAGTTAATTTGGGCTTATAGAATTACTCCTAGTAGTGTCACTGAAGAAAGCCCATTCTCTTTGATGAGGGGTCGTGAAGCTATTGGCAAAGATCTTGGTTGGTTATCTTCAGTAAAAAAGGTTGAGTGGTCACCAGAGATAGTGAGGAAGAAAATTAATTTGGCCCAGCAAGCATATAAGGAATGGTATGACAAGAAAATCGGAACCAGAGAATCTAATGTAAAATGCGGAGATTGGGTTAGAGTTAGGAAAGAAAGGAAAGTTCGGAAAGGAGAAAGTAGATTTTCTGAGCCTCTCAGAGTGTGGGAAGTGTTCCGTAACTCAGTTAAGTTAAGCGATGGGAAAGTGTGGCATTTGGGCAGAATCGCAAAGTGTAGGAATGACATACAAGCTGAGAGAGAGTCAGTCAAGAATTATGATTGGTTAGAAACTGATGTTGAAGTGGATAAGGAAGTGCCTAATTCAGATGCACAAACTGATAAGAGGGATCAGACTTCATTTCAGGACGATGAAACTTCTGGTGCTCAAAACTTGCAGAATAATACAAACAAGAACAGCCAAACCAATACTGGAAGATTTTGTAGAATCATTTCCAAACCAAAACAATTTGATGATTTTGTATGTGTTCATACTACTTAACACCACACAAGTTAGATGAGTTGTTAGTCTGAAGAGTTAGTACTCATTCATCCATTGTGTTGTGTTTATAAAAATGTATTTGTGTGTTAGTTCATGTATGTAATAAGATATCTGTTATTAAGTGTATGTTTATTTCAATTTAATGTAAAAGAGGAAGATGTGTTGTAATGTGATTCACAGTCACGTTGTTCACGAGCCAGCACGTCTCTTGGATTCAACAGCGCATGAGGAAACATAGAATGTTGTGGGTTGAGGATTCTGGGTTTTGACAGTTAAGGAGAAGATGCAGAGTGGATCCAGAGGTATTACGTGTCTGGGGCTGTAAATAAAAAACCTAATTTAAGCTGTCCTGACTCGATTACTACACTTTCAGGTAAAATTAGATTATTTTGTGCTATAGTGATCTGCGCGTAGCTCAGTAAAACTGGTACTACACCACAATGGTATGCCACCCTACCTTTGCGTAACAAGGAGAAATATGTTTATTTCTCCTCGTTTTCTCCTCTTTCTGTGCATCCTGCATCACACATAGAAGGAAGAAATTGCCTCTCTGGATTGTTTTTGTACAGGGAGAGCTACATTCCTGCACAAAAACAATCCTGCCCGTAATGCAGGCATCCTTGCACCATCGGCGATAGGTAGACTGTGCCAGCGCAGGTAAAGAGCTGAAGGGCATCCTATCTTAGTAGATATGATACTGTTCAGCTGTC
Source organism: Pleurodeles waltl (assembly GCF_031143425.1). Classification (NCBI taxonomy): domain Eukaryota; kingdom Metazoa; phylum Chordata; class Amphibia; order Caudata; family Salamandridae; genus Pleurodeles; species Pleurodeles waltl. The sequence goes on along the minus strand of NC_090445.1, from coordinate 421,224,364 downwards.
TCCCGTTCATGCTAGAAAGCACAGCAAGTTTGCTTGCTGCCTTGCATTGTGTGAACTTTCAGTAAATATGCCCTTTCGGTTTTGTACAGGCAAAACGTTGCATTCATTTATTTGCCATTATAAAAGCCCATGTGTGCAGCACATCACAGAATTGTGCAGTCACCATATTCTCGCTGCACATCTCTGCCTTTTTTAAGCACGGTTTTTATTGGCACCATCATGATGCTACAGCTTGCATTCAGTGAGCAGCTGTCACAAACATTAACAGGACACATATCTTATGCTTTTGATTACAATAAAGTTTGGAGATAAAGTGTGAGTCTGGCTCCCCTGATGACGCTTACCCACTGCATAACTTCAGTCTTACATCTCAGGACTTCAGCCTTCCTTTTAATAAAGTCTGGAATGCCTTGCTAATGTCTGGTGTTTTCCCCACAATCTTGAAACAGGCATCACTGCTGCTGCTCCTTAAAAAGCCTAATGCCGACACAATCCTTCTGAGTGAAAACAGACTCATATCTCTCCTCCTCGCATCTGCAAAAAGTCTGGAGAAATTAGCTAATCAACAACTGTCCACTTTTAGGGAGCCCAATTCCATCCTCTACGACTCTCAGTCAGGCTTATGTGCAGGATAGAGCACTGAAACAGCTCTCCTGGATGTGGCGGAGTTTGTTAGGGAGAATCTGGATAACAGCACAGCTGTCATGGTGCTGCTTCTTGATTTGTTGGCAGCCTTCCACACAGTATCTCATTACATCTTGATCAACAGACTTGGACAACCTTGGCATTCAGGGCAAGGCCCTTTCATGAGTCAAATCCTTTCTAGGGGGCAAATCCCAACGTGTGCATTTACACCTTTAATCTTCATCTCCCAAACCACTGCTATTTGGTGTCCCTCAGGGGTCTGCCCTGAGTCCGCTCTTGATCAACCTTTACATTTCCCCCTTGGTGGACCTCATCAAAACCTGGGATATGAAGGTAGTGTCTTATGCCGACAACACTCAACTGCTCGTTTCCTTTCAAGACAACTCAGAGGAGGCTTTTTACAATTTTAAAGAGTGCCTCAGTGGAGTTGTGGCTTGGATCGAGGCAAATCCCCTGAAACTTAATTCTTATAAACCTGAAGTTTTGATTTTCAGTCAAAGTGGACATCCATCGCCCTCCCTCTGGCGGCTTTCTGAACTTAACCCTCTTCCAAATCCAACCCCTTCGGCCAGAAATCTCAGCATCACCTTTGACTCCATGCTCTCCTTTTCCACTCTTATTAAACAAATCTCGTCGTTCTTTTTCATGAAAATGAAAATCCGAAAGAGATTTCTTCATTTGGTTCCTGAAGAGACCAGAACAACTGTAGTTCATTTAGTTGTAAGCTGTTGCCTGAACTTACAGTCTCTAGCTTGGTCTCCGTTCATATCTGATATGCAGACTACAGATAATTTAAGACGCAGCGGCCAGACTTATCAGGCGAGTCTCTTGTTGCAATCACGTCTCTCAACATCTGAGACATCTGCACTGGCTTCTGGTGGAACAGTGCATTAAATGTAGCTTTTCATGGAGATGCCCCTTGTTACTTGTGGAACAGACTGGCCCCGTATGCAGGAGAGAGTACTTAGGTCTATTAACAGTTGGTTCCTACGGATTCCAAAATCCTCAAAGTCATGCTGTGGGGACAGCTCTTTCACTCTTCTGACAGCTACATTGTGGAACAGCATAGCACCTAACATGCATTGGGCTGAGTCACTAGCCACTTTCAAAAGGAAAGCTAAGACCTAGATATTTGACACTGTTTAGCTTTTACGATTTCTCTGCTTGTATTCCATTGTCTGCTTGAGCGACAGGACAATTCTGTTTGAAGCAGCAGCACAATTGATTAAGTATTGATTGATTGATTGAGTTTCAGCTGTATGCATTACTCAAAAGCTAGTGTATATGTCATTTCAAACATATAACCCATCAACTCCCTCAACCAGAAAACAGTGGGCCAAGCATTTGTGTTATTCTGTTGCTGATTGGGCCGTGGAGATCTCAGAGGAGCGCAGAAGAGAGCGGTAGGTGGCATCAGACTGCCTAGCCATCTGCCAGGAGAAGTGTGGGACCTTCATACAGGTCTCAAAATGAGGGAAAGATGCTTCAGCTTCCTTTTTTATAAACAGAAGTTTTTATTTGCAATCATATTGACAAAATCTTGTAGCCTATGACAGATAATAGCATTCCCATATTTTAAATGGCAATGTGAGTCTTATCAGAGCATACGAAGAACAAACTGATCTCCCTATTAACCATGAGTGCCCCCTCTCTGACTAACTCACACTCCCCGTCTGGCAACAGTCAGAAATGTGTTCGTTGCCAGGTGTAAAATTGCTTCACACACAACAACACAAAAGATATTCTTTCACCCACTGGACAATGTCGTACTGTATGTCCATAATGTCATAAAATCAAATCAGTGGATTAAGAGACTTGCAAAGCTCTTGAGTGTGGCGGACATTCCTTGTTCATATGGCCCTTGATAGATACTTTAACACAGGGATCCAGCATGCTTCAAAATTGGGATTTTTGTATTTTTCAATTATTCAAAGCTACCTCTGTCATTAGTTCATGAATCCCAAAATGTCCTAACGCATCCAAGTTCTTCTAAGAGTAAAATGGCTGTATCACATCCTACACATGTTAATGAAATTCCTAGTGCTTCAATTTGATGCTAATGCAAAAAAGTTAAATTTTGATAGGCAGATCTTGTTCGTATTTAGAGCAACACTTTCTACAGGTTTAGGGCCTGATTACAACTTTGGAGGAGGTGTTAATCTGTCCCAAAAGTGACGGTAAAGTGACGGATATACCACCAGCTGTATTACGAGTCCATTATATCCTATGGAACTCGTAATACGGCTGGTGGTATATCCGTCACATTTGGGACGGATTAACACCTCCTCCAAAGTTGTAATCAGGCCCTTAGCCTTGATCCTGTTCAGAGCTGCAATTACTATAGTTGAGCCAGAGAGGTTACCGGACCTAAAAGGGTTTAGAGCTGAGCACAGGTTTAGCTATCAAATTAACATTGAATCTTCAAAATTCAGATATTCTCCCCGAATATTACTTACAAGATGACCCACAAGCGAACATACCAATGGAAAATTGAAGAACGGTCTTTGCTCTTCCACCACATAGCTATTTCCAATTTCACTGCTTCAAGACAGCTCCAGATAACTGCCTTGTCATTATTTGACACATATTTAAACTCACTCTTGCTTTCACAGATCAAGCAAAAACTTCACCTGGGTAAATGGTAAGGTTAAGTCGAAAATGTGTTTTAAAGTTTTTGCTACCTCTTTGCAGAAGGGTTTTGTATATTTGGCTTTATCACTAGAAGTAGATGTAAGAGCCTCTTTGTTCAGGTCTCCACCTTGGTGGGCTAGTATTTGAGAACACTGTGTGAACTTTAGTAGCCAAGCGTAAAATAGTTTGTAATGGATTTCTCTTGTTTTCATAAATATTGAACATCTCTAGAGATTCTCCCTTTCGGCAAGTGAAGTTTCTCTACCCCACTTTGTCCTGTTCGTTCTGGTAAGCTCACTTAGGATTAGCCTTGATATCCAAGAGTATTTCCTACTACTTAGTGAGTGGACCTTTCTGAGTTAAAAAATGATGTCAATATCTTCTCAAAGGGTGTCTATTTCCTCGGGTAGCAGCTAGTCTAACTTCTGGATACATTCCCAGTGTCTGAGCTGAGCATAATGCACTCTCTCTGTTCCGTTAATTGAAAGGTTGTTTTTATTGTGTGAAACGTTTGATTATTCCATTATGAAACATATCAGCAATGTACCTACATCTTCCATCTCACCATATGCCAAAGGGCCCTCGGTTTAGTGATGGGCAGAATTCCGGGTTCGCATATATTGAGGAATAAGGTGATGCATAGGAGGTCAGGGATTCCTTCCTAGTTAAAGAGTCCCACACGTAAAGTGTTGTTAATGAGAATGCTTTAATAGGTGTTGCATGGTCTTTGAGAGTTACATAATCAGACCACCTCCTGTGACAGTCACATTATATCTTCCCGTTCCATATGGGGCTAGCGAATATCTGTCCCATCTTTAGTAGACTCTATTATATTTTTGCAATTGTGCCGCCCTGTTGTATAATCTAAAAACTGGGAGAGCTACGCCCCCTGTGTCATGGTGCAAAGGTTTAATGGTGATTCACGGTCAGCACCTCTCCAGATTAACCTATTGATTGCTTTCTGTAGGGAAGTAAAAAAAATCTCTTCTGTAGCAAATTTGGAAGTGCCTGTAACAGACAGAGGGGCTCTGGGCAGAACGTTCATTGTTACCTCATTAATACAGCCCATCCACGAAAGGAAAAGGGAGACCACCAACACAAGTCGTGCCTAATTTCAGTTAGATGAGTGGGGCAATATGTCTATATGACCCCTGTACATGTAGTGTGATTTTCACCCATGTATTTGATTGGACGCGGTTCATCGGAGTGGGAATCTACTTTGCAGAACCTCCATCTTGACATGTGAAAGGTTTAAATTCAGGTTTACTAACTTGGATATATTGATTTTGTAACCCTTCAAATGTGAAAACCCTGTTAAATATTGAAGCGCCTCCCCTGGCGAGTGATATAGATCAAACAATGTCAACATAAGGTCGTCCACGAATAGTCTAATTTGTGTGTATCTGCCACAAAGGATACTTCCTGTATATCTTTTGTGGCCCTAATATGGAATTGTAAGGTTTCTATACTAAGAGCAAATAACAAGTCTGACAACAGGCATCCCTGCTGCATACCCCATTTTAGTTCAAAAAGCCAAGAAGACTGGTCATTCAGTGTTATTCTGACCATAGGGACAGCATAATTGTTCATGATCATAGATTTGCATTTAGGGGCCACACCTATCTTCCCCAGGACCAACATCATACAATGCCAGTCTAACCAGTTGAATGCTTTCTCTCCGTCGAGAAAGCGCAGAATTGCAGACATCTTTTTCTTTACAGCTTTTTCGACCAGGTTGACAAGCGGGTGGGTATTGTTGGGTGTCTGACTGGTCTGAAAAGAGGGTCGCAGGGAGTATGTCTTCCAGTAGGTTGACTAGCGTTTGTTTTTATACAGTTTGACATCAAGATTTAGCAATCGATTTGGCCAATAGGAGGCAAACTGACATATCCTTCACACAGAAGGGCAAAATTGATGATAGACCCCCCACCCTCATAGTGGACACATCCCAGGAACGGCGTCCTGCTGAGCTGATATCTGAAAGCTTTCATACTGGAGAGAAGGAAATAACGTACATGCTATATGGCACAGTTCATGTAGTCTTTAGCGAATTGTTTTCTATACTTCCTTCCCAAGGGTTCTTGGAAAAGGTAGTTTTATTGTTGAACACTGCTGGAAGTATTAAAGGGATAGAAAGTCTGAGCATAATGCTCGCCACCGTGTCCTTAATAGAATTAAAACTTTCCTTTACATAAGCTAGGAAATTATACATTTTGTTCTAACTGGCCCTGGTAATATGTTCCTTCTGGGAGGGGAGTGGTGCCCTTCGGCTTTCCACGCAAGTAGCTGTATGCTTGCATTGCACATACTAGGCATTATTTTTGGTTATATTGACACTTGCTCCTGGACCATAACATACTAATTATGTGAGATAACAGATGGGAGTGTTCCGCTACTTTTTGTATACACGAAACATTAACTATATCCGATTAATTTCAGAAGTTATAAATTAATTCATCCAACCATACATTTTTCATGGTAGGTTTTATCTCATCTATGTACATATATATATAGATAGGTATACACACAACCCTTCTCCCTATCCATTGCAGAGGTCAGGCTAAAGGCCCCCAGTTGTCCTTTGTATGTCCAAATTAAATGAGTTACTGATGAGGGCGCGTGTTGACACCCCTGTCGTTAGTCCAAGGTGGCCCTTATTGTTGAAGCACTTCACTTTTGTATGAGGTTGGAAGTAGATGTGTTCAGTAGGCTGTTCTTGTGTATAGGGCTAAGTGGGTACATACTGTATTAGTGGTCTGAGTTGGAAATATGTTGATATGGTCTGGGGGCAGAGGCGCCATTAAGCCCCCGCTTTAGCAGCTTGAGCAGGGGGGGGTGCCACTGAACAGTTCAGAATAATACAAAATATTTAAAATGTTATTATGGCATCTTTCACGATCTCTTGCAGTGGAAAGAAGGGAAGGAAGGAGGACTGGAGTGAAGGAGAGATGATGAGAGAGACGAAGAAAGGATGGATGGATACAGAAATGGAAGATGTTGAAAGATGAATAGAGCGAACAGGTAGTAATGGTTGAAGGAAGGTAAGATGGATGGGTGAATGAAAAGGAAAGAAGCAAAAAGGCAAAGATGGATGAAGAGATTGTAGAATTGGAAAAAAGAAAGAAAGAGTGGAGCGATCCATAAAAACAAGGCAAAAAGATGGCTGGATGAATGGAAATACAAAAAGAAAGAGAATGAAAGCACAATGAAAAAAAACAAAGAAGGATAGCGATAGGAAGGGCAAAAGACTGTAAAAAGGGTGAGAAAAAGAAAGTAAATCAATTTAAGAATTTTTGAATTCCATCAGGAGGGAAAACTCCTGAACAACTGGAGAGTTAACTTGCCTCAAGTGCTCACTCAGAGCTGTTCGGGACATAGTTAAAAGTAGGGAGTATTTTATTTTCCTGATTACTCCCTAGTCGGGTGGAACACAGTTTGTACAGGATTTGGAACATTATTTGTACGGGATTTAAGGTGGACACACATTTTCTGTATGTGGTTTGAAGTGGATAGAAGTACTTCATGCAAACAGCATGTCAGACCTCTTTTATTTCTGCTCTGCGTTTGTGAAAAGTACCCAGAATGGTGTTCATTAAATGTAACATCTTGCTTTCTCCCACTAGTGTTCCTGGTACAAATAGTACTACATATGATGAAAAGACCATACCTTTAATTTTCTTTCGTGCAAAAATATGAAGCATGTTGACAAATGGACATGACTTCCTGACAATTGATTCCGAGTTTTGGGCAAGCACACACTTAGTGATGCACATCCTCAACCTAACCTGCGTAACCCACCTCACCAGTCTGACCAGCAGTGGGTGGCACTCAATTGCCAGGGTCGTCCTCTTCAAGACTATGAGCTCTTAGTCAACACGGACCTGCTTCCAAGGAGTGCCTTCTTCGCACACATCTGTAGGTCTGCTAGGACACTCGAGCTCAGATATATTATTCTCCTCACCAGCCCCTCTGAGAGCTGGAAACAGACCTGTGAAAGGCTCAGCCACCTCATAATTCAACTCTTAGGTCAGATATTGTCTGCACAGGGTTGCTCCCAAAACCAGACAGCTTATGTCTTGAAGTGTGCAATAATCCAGCTGCAATACTCACCTCACCAACCCCTCAGAGAGCTGGAGACAGACCACCGCCAGGATAAGCAACTTCATGGTGCTGAGCTCGATGGGTCAGCTGCTGGACTAGAACTAGTTGATCACCGCTCCAGGATCTGGGCTCGACGGACAGTGGCAACCATTGCTTTTTAAAGGTACCGAGATCTCACTATCAGTGTTCCCTCCCACCAATTTCGTCCCCTTCAGTGTTCATATCAAGCCTTCAATTGAGAGCCAACATTTACTCAGGTAGTTTTCTTTGGTTGAGCTATCAGGGGTCGTGGATCTTATCAGTCCTTTCCTCAGGAAAAGCCAAGGCAAACAAAGACTAAAAATAGGGAATCTCTTTCTGCAAAGTTTGTGTGACAGAACAGAACTTTGGTGTTATCAGAACCTTATTAAACAAATATTTAGAGTAACATCCACGACTTTCAGATTCCTGTTTGACCATTTTTAAGGACTTGGAAGGTTTTTACTTTTTATGGAATGCTTTTTGCAAACACTTCAAACTGAGATCTGCCACACAGCTGAGATCTCCTGTCACAAATATGGACATTTCCAGAGATGCTAGTGCCTCTTGTTAGACATATTTATAGAGTGTGGACCTGGCCCCAAAGAGAAACAAGGGGTGGTTTACAAAATGTATGCAGCAATTGGATTATGAGTCCTACATCTTCGCTTGCAGAACACATTCATAAACCTTTATAAAATTGGTAAAGTGGGCTAACCTCATACAGAGTACAAGTGGCAAAGTTGGGGAGGCACAGCAACAAAGCGGGAATCAGTCCAAGTTGGGAGGAAGATGTTTAGGAGATGGGTCCTTTCAGAATTGTTATAGGGATGGGAAGAGTTTAGGGGCATATCATTTAATTGTTCTCAAATATAAGAAAGGCCTACTTCCATGTCTGTTTTTGCAATTTAAGTTTTTTAAGGTTGAAAATGTGAGTTGTTAAATTTTGGATGGAGTATTTGTCTGAATAGTCTTGTAGATCATGCTAAAAGCTTTAAAAGCGTTGATGCGTGCTAGCAGAGGTGGTCAGTGTAGTTAATTCATGCTTGAGTGATTGTTTGATTGTTAGAAATTAGGTTTCTGGTTTGCAGAGGTGTGCAGCCTGTCCAAGCAGGAACCACAGTCCTAGTCAGGGTAAGTCACAAACTCGCCCTAGGTTAACCTAAGCTCACCCTATGGTGGCTTTGCACAGAGCAGTCAGGCTTAACTTAAGAGGCAATGTGTAAAGTATTTGTGCAGCACTTCAAACAGTAAAACAGTGACAACACCACACAAAATGATACCACACCTGTTTAGAAAAAAATAACTCAGTGTAATAGGTAAAACTAGACAAAAATGAAAAAAATCCAATAACTAGAAGTTGAGATATGAATTTTTAAAGAATAAATGTAAAATAGCGCTTTGAAGCAATAAATGCTTAAATGGGAAATGTGGTCATGCTGGACAGGGGAAAAGTCAAAAGTTCAAGCTGACCATGATGGAGCACGGGCCGGAGACAGGGATCCACGTGGGCCAGCTGAACCAAAGAACCTTGATCCAGGATGCATAGTTGACGGTAACTATTATCTGGTAAAGACTATATCTAGCTGTAGATTCCATACACCCACCCATACCTGTCCGCTCTGCAGACTCATTTAGTAGAGGTAAGGTGATTCCTTTCAGGGCCCTAGTTTGGACACAATCGTCAGTTCATTTCATGACTTTCTGGTGTGGAAAGTCCTGAAAAAAGTAACTGACATCCACGCGCCAGGGTGGCGTCTATATAGGTGACTGCAGCATCACCTATACAGTGGCAACGTTGACGCCACACGGAACTGAACAAGGCCACCTGATGGCGCGTGTAGAGGTACTGCTCAAGCAAAGATTTCCAGGTCCAGTCTGATGCCTGGCAAAATTCAATGGTAAGGAATCTGTAGCTAGCCCTAGTCTTTACCAAATAATACTTTACCGAAGGTAAGTAACTTGTTCAATAAGGTAATCACAATGATATCCTATGGGAGAAATAGGCTTTGCTGCAGTGAAAACGATTATTTATTTTTTTCACTACCAGGACATGTAAAACTTAAAAGTACATGTCCTGCCTTTTAAATACATTGCACCCTGACATCTGGGTTGTCCAGGGCCTACCTTAGGGGTGACCTATATGCATAAAAAGGGAAGGTTTGGACCTGCTAGGTCAACATGGCAGTGTAGAACTGCACACACAGGATCTGCAATGGCAGGCCTAAGTCATGGTTAGAGGGTTAATTAAGTGGGTGGCATAGTCAGTACTGCAGGCCCACAAGAATGAAATTAAGCCCATATTTACATCAATTGTTGTGACCCAACGGCTGTGCAAACCTCTAAATCATACTTTTGAAGCCACGCAAAGTCACTTTGAATGGCTTTGAATGGGCTCATAAATATGAAGTAATGCAAGGCAGCGTAAATCTCTGTGTTGCCTTACTCTGCGCTAGGGAAGCATTCCATGAGTGGTGCGGTGGGTGTTCCATGCAACACCCATGGATTTTGATGCATCCCCAGATTTACAATACCTTGGAAACTTGGGAATGCCCCAAAATAACGAGAAGAAATATGACTATTTCTCCTTGTTTTTTCCTACTTTTATGTGTGCTGCATTCTGCAACATACATAGAAAGAGGAAAAGCCTCCCAGGATTTTTTCTGTGCAGGAAGGTGCCCCTTCTGCTCAGAAAAACAATCCTGCATGCAACCAGGCACCCTTGCACCATGGTGCAAGGGTGCCTTTGTTTGACGCTAGGCTGCCAAAACTGTGCAAGTGGAAAAGACAGGAATGCACAGCATTACTTAAATACAGCGCATTCCTGCCCTTTCCCTTTAATGCAGGACAGCACAGCAAGGTGCGCTGCCCTGCACCATAATCTCCTAAATGTGCCCCTTAATTTACATGCCCTAGGCACATGTAGTGCACTTTACTAGGGATTTATAAGTAACTTAAATATGCCAACTGTGGTTAAGCCAATGTGACTATGATTTAAGGGAGCAAGTAGAAGCATTTTAGCACTGGTTAGCAGTGGTAAAGTGCACAGAGTCCTAAAGCTATCAGAAACAAGTTCAGAAAAGTGGACAAATCAGGCAAAAAGTTGGGGGGAAGACCACTCGAAGGCTGCCTGGTCTAACAGCGATATATTAACTTTATTCTTGGTTGCTGATTAGGCAAGATTCTGTATGGACAATAGTTTCAAGTATTTCACTGTGGTATTTGTTATACCAACCATCCTGCCTGCCTGTGTGAGTGGATAAAGGCCTGGACTACAGAGCAGGTGCTGCTTAACGGAAAAACACTTGGGTTGATTCAGTAGGCTGAGAAGGACTCAAAGAAAGAGCCTAGCAATATGATACAAGTCAAATAAGGGAGGAAATGTCTTCATGTTGTCACGCCATCCTTTAACCAGTGTGTGCCACTGAAAATGAGAACAAACTGTCTTGGTGGGGTTGAGGAGGATGAAAAAGAAGACCAACTTTGTTGATTGACTGGTGTCTGGCAAGACTTAAGCTTATCAATGGCACTAGCTGAGGACTCTCTGTATATTTTTTGTGTTATTATATTTGTGAAGGGCGATGCCCTAATGGGCAAGTAATACTTACCCTGTGACCATGTAAAAATGCATAGCACAAGGTATTTACCCCTGAGTGATAACACTGATGGAAGGGGAAGGGGTAGGGATCTAGCAAATTCCATTTCAACAAACTTGTGTTTTACAGTGAGGAAGTGAACCTCCTGTGATGGCCATGTTTACTAAGCGTTTTTGTTAGAGCCTGGCAGCTGACATGTCAGAAAGTACCTAGATTCAAGGGTCATCTTTGTCATGGACCATTCAAGCTTTGCCTACCACCTGGATGTTGTCTATGTCTGTGCTGCAACATACTCTGAACGTAGTCTAATAGGACTTGAGTAGTTTGTACTTGTCAAGGTGTTCTAGAAGCTGGTTGGTGATTGCCCTTCGGTGTATTCCTAGGATAAGAAGTGGTTGATGTGGTGGAAGTTGAAGAGATCATCACCGTCTAAGTTTCTTCTGTCCACAAAGGATCAAAATGTGGCCTGGTTTTAGAGAAGGGACTATGCCTATCAATTTCTTGAGAAATGTTGAGGGAAGTCTTGATGACTGAGGTCGTTAGAATGCTACCATTTAAAGTGGGTGCTTTCATGTAGTTGATGATGTTGACAAGAGATCGGATGGTTCAACCATGCAAACAAAGTACTCAAGGAAGAATCTGTGAGGCGCTAGTAGATTGCTTTTCAGTGTGTCTGCTTTTGACATCAAAGTCATGAAGGAGTGTGTTGATTATTTTAGTGACATTTTCATTCATTGGACTGGCTGTTTTGACAGTGTGAAGGATGTGAGAGAGGAGAAGATTGGAGCAGTCCTTGAAAGCTTTGAATAGGACCATTGTTACTGGCTATGAGGACGGTTCGGTGACAGTTGTCAGTTTTGTTTCAAGTCATGTGCGGTGTAAAACTTTTGGATGCTGCTTTGAGAGCTGGGCAATGTGGTTTTACATTTGCGGATATCTGTTGTTGATGTTCAGTTCGTGGTTTTACTGGGGTGCTGATCATTTAAATTTGTCTTTTCTTCCTAGTGATGGATTGTGGACGTCTGCCAGCAATAGAAGGTTGGTATTGAGGAGAAGACAGTTGTGGTTGTTATCGATTGCAAGAGAGTGAGAGATGAAGGTTTGTTAAAGTGTGGTTATGGAGAAAGTGAGCTGCCCTTAAATGAGATGGAGAATAAATAGTATAGGGTGGTCAGACAAGTCTAAGGGGATCTGGAGAAATGAAGGAGGGTAGTGCAGAGTTAATGATGTTTAGTGTGTGGTCTCTGGAGTCTGTGGGTGTTTTGATGCAAGAGGCAAGTTTAGCTAAGGTGATGAGGCCAACAAAGTGTTTGCATAACTTCAGTATTGTGGACTGCAGGAATATTGAATTTTTTAGATAGATATTAATAGTGTTGGCAGTGGATATACATTTAGAGAGGTCGGTAATGAAGTGTTAGCTGCAGCAGAATGGTAGAATAGATGGTATTGGATGGTCTGGATTGTTGTGGGTGCTAGCCTGATAAGTGAATGAATAGGAGGAGGTACTGAAAGTGTTGTGGTTGATAGGAAGGTCACCTCCAGGTCTGTGCATGCACGGTTGGTAAATGAACTTGTAGATGTCAGGGATGAGGAAGAAAGTGGGGCAGAGTCATTTGTAATAACAATATCGTTCCCAGAAGACCTTCATAGCCCATAGTTTCATCGGGTAGTGGGTGTGCAGGCCTTTGACACTCATAAAACCCCTTGGGATACCTTCATAATATAATGCAGAGTTGACCTTTGTGAGTGGTGAGGGGAACATGTATTAATGATACTTAGAATTATAGAGAGTTCAGAGTGGCAAGAGCCCTGCCTGGAGAATTGCTTTTCCATAACTGAGAGTATTTGTGTGTAGAATTAGAGGATAACAGTCTTGAATAGGGGTGAGAGATGCTTTATATTACTGTTGAATCAGCATGGACGGAACTCGTATGAGCGAGGTGAGGGCTGCATGCAAACCTAAAAAAATGTATTTCCGAATGTTTGAGTTTGCCATAGGTCAATATTTATGGGCTTTGTGGTGCAGGGCAGGGCTGGAAGTCACATTGCTACACTGCCCTGTGTCACAGGGAAAGGGCAGGAATGCACTATATCTATGAAATATGGCACACTCCTTCCCTTTTCCCCTATGCCCGCATCCTTTTGGCAGCCTAGCACAAAGGCAGCCACCTTTGGACCATGGTACAAGGGTGCCTGCATTGCATGCAGTATTGTTTTCGTGCAGGAAGACACACCTTCCTGCATAAAAATAATCCTGAGAGGCTTTCTGTGTGTGCTGCAGAACATATTTCTCCTCGTTAGGCCTCTCCTGGGGAGGCATATTATTTTGGCACATCCGAGGTTTACAAGTTCTTCTATGTTATAAGTGGGGTCTCTAGTTGACAGAGGTATACACCCTTGTCCAAATAGGGACCACAGTCCTAGTCAGGGTAAGTCACAACACAATCCAAATTATCCTGTGCCCACTCTCTGGTAGCTTGGCACTTAGCAGTCAGGCCTAACTTAGAGTGCAATATGTAAAGTATTTGTGCAATAAATCATACTGTAACACAGTGAAAACACCACAAAAGCACACCACACAGGTTTAGAAAAATAGATAATATTGATCTGAAAATAATAAGGTAAAAATTGCAGAGATCCAATATGTATAAGTTGAAATATCGCTTTTAAAAGGTTTAAAAGAGTCTTAATCCTTGGAAATAAACAGATGTCTCTGTTACACACAATACCTGGTGTGCGTAAAAAATAACGGCGCACGGAGACTGCAGAGGAGGAGATGCGTGGAAAAATAAGGTGTGCGTCTGATTTTCCGGCATGGCACAGATGATGCGTTGTTTCTTTCCACGCTGCAAGGAGTTTGAGTCGTTTTTCGGCGCGCGGTCTTGGTTCCTTACTGCAATGCGGGGATATTTTGACGCCCCGGGATGATGAGGGGAAAATCCTTTACATGCTGGAAGAAGGCACGGGCGCTGCGTCATTTCGGTCAGCTCTGCAGCGATTTCTCGGTCGCAATGCAGGCTTTGCGTCGATTTCGGCAGGCGGTGCGTCGATTTTCAACGCATGTGGAGTTTCCTGAAGGGATGAAGTCTTTTTTGGCCTAAGACTTCAGAAAACAGGAGGCAAGTTCAATCCAAGCCCTTGGAGAGTACGTTTGGGGAAGGTAGAGGCCAGCAGGGCAACAGCAGGGTAGCAGTCCTTCTCAGCAAAGCAGTCCAGATGAGTCCTTTGGGCAGTCAGGCAGCTCCTCTAACAGGGTGTATGTGTTGGTCCAGAAGTGTCTGATTTGGTGAGGTCAGAGATCTAGCTTATATAGCCAAAATGCCTTTGAAGTGGGGGAGACTTCAAAGAGTAGTTTTGAAGTGCACAAGTTCCCCTTTCAGTGCAGTCCTATCTGCCAGGGTCCCAGAAAGGGGTTGGGCAGTCCAGTGTGGCTTTTGAAATGTAAGTGTCAGGCTCTCCACCCTTCAAGTCCTGGAAGACCCATTCAATATGCAGATGACTGCAGGTGTGGCTGATTGTCCTGTGTTTGTGGTTGTCTGGGTGAAATGCACAAGAGAGCTGTCAACCAGCCCAGACCATACATTGATTGGAGACAGGCAGTAAGGCACAGTGGTTTTAAGTGCAGAGAAATAATCATATTCTAAATGTGGCATTTCTAGAATAGTAATATAAAATCCAACCTCACCAATAAGCAGGATTACCATTCGTACCATACTAAATATGACCTGGTTACCCCTTTCAGATCATAATCTAGCACCCAAAAGTATATGAAGGCAGCCCTAATGCTAGTCTCTAAAAAGGAGCAGGCCTCACAGTAGTGGAAAACAAATTTAGGAGTTTTCCACTACCAGGACACATAGAACACACATGTACATGTCCCGCCTTTTACCTACACAGCACCCTGCCCTGTGGGTTACCTACGGCATACCTTAGGGTGACTTATGTGTAGAAAAAGGGGAGTTTAAGGCGTGGAGAGTATTTTTAAAAGTCGAAGTGGCAGTGAAACTGCACACACAGGCCTTGCAATGGTAGGCCTTAGACATGGTTAAGGGGCTACTTATGTGGGTGGCACAATCAGTGCTGCAAGCCCACTAGTAGCACTCAATTTACAGGCTCTGGGCACATGTAGTGCACTTTACTAGGGACTTATAAGTAAATCAATTATGCCAATTGGGGATGAACCAATGTTACCATGTTTAAGGGAGATAGCATATGCACGTTAGCATTGGTTAGCAGTGGTAAAGTGCGCAGAGTCCTAAAACCAGCAAAACAGTGTCAGAAAAGTGGAGGGAGGCAGGCAGGCAAAATGTTGGCGGATGACCACCCAAAGCTGTTAGGTCAAACACTGTACATTTGTGAATACGGCAAAAACCATGGATGTTGTGTGGGAACACCCACGCAACATCCATGGTAACACCTCCCTGGTGCAAAGTAATGTAACGCAGTGTTTTGTGCTGAGTTACATTACTCAAGATTTATAAAACCATGCAGTCCCACACAAGGTGGTCTTGCGTGGCTTCATAAATCTCACTTAAGGTTTGCAGCGTTCTTGCACTCCGTTGCGTGGTGCAAGAGCGGCGCAAATAGGCCATAAATATGGCCCCCAGTTTCCCTGTTGGGATTCTTAACGCTTCTGATTTCTGAACAGACTCAGTATTTCAGTCCTTAAGGAATCAATTCTCCTATCTACTATTGAAGTTCCCCAGACTATGCTGACATGCTCACAGAATCAATAGACATATCTGAGAGTAACTAAACTTATTTTACCATATTTTCCAGCAAGGTACCACACTCCTGACCTTTTTCAACAGCTTTAAGGAGTTCTTTAAAATTCAATAGTGGGGACTGTGAGCTATAGCCACCATAGCCCCAAATCTTTAGAGCTAAAGGGGAATCAGAATTCGTCTTTTTGAGGGTATAATCCACCTTCTTATCCATGGATCGCTGAGGAAGTTTTCTTCAGCCATTGAAGACCTACCGATCAAACTCGCCATGCTGAGTCCATATGGATAGCGTTAGGTACCCTCCTATAAATCTGGCCATGAATCTAGGGAAAGTAATTCAATCTACATCCTTCCATTTGTTCAGGACAACATCCATAACATATTTGTGAATTGAAAGCTCCCCTCTGTGGGATTTCTTAAACTGGCTCAAGACATTATGCTTGGAAGATCCTGCTTCTTCCACTGTAAAGCTCATGTTAACCCTCATGTGGTTTAAAAAATCAGGTAGTAACTTCTTTCAACTGTAGTTCCCCTTTTGCTCCAGGGAAGAAGTAAATGTCCCATCTGACAATTCTGAACCAGAAAGGACAGAGTACAAAGACTCCTGCTCCAAAGTGCCTGTGCTGCCAGCCCTTTTCTTCCTCAAAGGGGACAAAGTATCTAAAATGAACATAAATCTTAAATTCTATTTGCCTGGTCATCTGCTTATTTTGGCTAGAGGTCATGAAGGTACATAAGCTTTTGACGAAGAGGGTGAGGGAAAACAACGCCTCTTCTATGAATGCTTCCCAATTGTGGGTCCCTAAATAATCCAAAATGTCCATGACACTTTCACTCCGGGGTAGAAAATGCTCCTAAATCAAAATACATGCGGCACACCACACCACACCAAAACCACTTGTTGTTCTTACGGCATAAGTAAAAGAAGACTCAAGCCAACATCGAGGTCACTTGTCTCCTTCGGCATTAAAACTGAAAGTATGTGCATGCGTGGAGCTAACCAGTCATACAGACTGCTTTCCCACGTGCATGTGCTCCTTCCACCTCGTCTTTTGAAAGTCTTGAATATTTAATCTTCAGGGTGAGAGTGTATGATACCAACCACTAGCCACAACTGACTCTCCATTACACCGGGTTGCAAAAACTGGCTGAAAATAACTCCAGAAAAAATGGCAAAATGTAAACTATAACAACATTTACTCCCTGTTTAATACATGTACGTCAAAAGCTGCAGTTTCTTTTACTATAACAAGAATCCGGGGATCCGTTCCCACACTTCCTGTGTCCTCTACTTCACCGTAGGTACTAGAAGCTCTCAAAACTCTGCACGGAGATAAACTTAATACAATCCAACGGTGGAGACAGTAGCCCAGCTACACCTCTATGTCCTTGTTCCAACTGGAAACCTAACAGGAAGTGCTGGGTTATGCTAACCTATTTATGGTTCCCACCTAAGGGGGTGATAAAGGGCAGATTCACAATTTTAGTAATGACTGGGATGAGGACGAGGGACGTAAAGGTGAAGGCATGTATCAGCAGAAGAGAGCTGCGGGAGGTTCAGTAATTTCCCCTGTAGTTCACACTTTTTCCAGTCATGGTAGGTAAATGTGGAAACCTGCGAAAAAGGCATATTATGTGCTGGATTTCATGTTCAATTCACAGAATGAAAAATAAAAACTTTGCCCACCATTACTTGTGTAAATACTGAAAATAGACCCAAAGTGGAGGTCGATTTCGTGGACCTACATAACAGCATGCTCGGAGTTATTTCTATGTGCGTGGGAAACATTTAAAATATTTCTGGCTGGGCCCGCCATGCTTTCAGAGGCAGCCCCAGGCAGTAGAGATTCTGAATAAAAGGACATTAGACGGGCTGTGCATTTTCGCGTGACCATAAGACTGAATGAATGTTAATTTCTTTCAGTTTTAAAGTTTTACATTATCGACAAAACACCATTTCAGTAGTTTTTCTTGAAGGATATAGTTACTTTCCTATAACGAACTATGGGGGTCATTCCAACCCTGGCGGTCGGTGTTAAAGTGGCGGCAAAACAGCCAACAGGCTGGCGGTAAAAAAAAATGCAATTCCGACCCTGGCGGAAACCGCCAACAGAGACCGCCACTTTAACACACCGCCCGCCACGGCGGGACAAACAAACAGTGCGGCGGTCACCGCCAACAGACAGGTGGGAGACAACGTTCCGCCCACCCTATCACAACCCACCAATCCGCCACCTTTTCCGGGGCGGTAGCCCCGCCGATAAAAACACGGCGGAAACAGACATTTCAAACGGAAAACGCTCACCTCCATACACCCCACGAGGAATCTGGACAGCATGGAACCCGAACTCCACATCCTCCCAGCTATTGTCTTCCTGCTCCTCTACCAGGAGCACGAACGCCGACGCAGAAGACAACAGTGAGTACTGCACCTACGACACAGGGGTGGGGGGAGGAAAAAAATTACGGGGACACACACATGCGACACACCCACCCTCACCCTCACCCACTACAACACACACATCAATGCATAGCAACACATCACAGTTACCCCCCCAAACCCCCTGGAAGAATGCAAAGACAAAAGGAAATGATTATAAATTTAGAATTATATTGTAAGACTGAGTATAAAATATATCACACATCTATAACTTTATATACATAAATTGTCCAGTCCGATATGTGTATCAGCCATTGTTCGTGGGCCACTCGGCCAAAACACATGGGCAAAGCCCACACAGGATACCTGACTCCAACGGAGAGAACACTGCAGGGGCATCAGATACGAAAACTACAGGCACCTCAGGGGGAAGGGAAGGGGGGGCACCTCAGCCAGATGAGTCCACGACGCCAGATCCACGAGGGGCCTCCATGGCCACTGTGCCATCCTGGGGAGTGCAAAGCCACAGTCTCTCAAGTCTCTACAGTGGGTGGCTTGCCCACTGTGCCATCCTGGGGAGTGCAAAGCCACAGTCTCTCAAGTCTCACAAGTGGGTGGCTTGCCCACTGTGCCATCCTGGGGAGTTCAAAGCCACAGTCTCTCAAGTCTCACAAGTGGGTGGCTTGCCCACTGTGCCATCCTGGGGAGTGCAAAGCCACAGTCTCTCAAGTCTCTATAGTGGGTGGCTTGCCCACTGTGCCATCCTGGGGAGTGCAAAGCCACAGTCTCTCAAGTCTCACAAGTGGGTGGCTTGCCCACTGTGCCATCCTGGGGAGTGCAAAGCCACAGTCTCTCAAGTCTCACAAGTGGGTGGCTTGCCCACTGTGCCATCCTGGGGAGTGCAAAGCCACAGTCTCTCAAGTCTCACAAGTGGGTGGCTTGCCCACTGTGCCATCCTGGGGAGTGCAAAGCCACAGTCTCTCAAGTCTCTACAGTGGGTGGCTTGCCCACTGTGCCATCCTGGGGAGTGCAAAGCCACAGTCTCTCAAGTCTCTACAGTGGGTGGCTTGCCAACTGTGCCATCCTAGGGAGTGCAAAGCCACAGTCTCTCAAGTCTCACAAGTGGGTGGCTTTCCCACTGTGCCATCCTGGGGAGTGCAAAGCCACAGTCTCTCAAGTCAATATCAGTCTCCACTGGTACTGGAGGGGGACTAGTGCCCAGAGTGCTTCGTGCAACCCTGCCCGACACAGATGGGTGCCTGCCCCTTCCGCCAATGGGCCAGCGGTGCTTGAGATGAAGGGCCCAGTTCAGCGGTGCTTGAGATGAAGGGCCCAGTTCAGCGGTGCTTGAGACGGCGGTGCCCAGCGGAGCGGTTCTTGAGACGGCGGTGCCCAGCGGAGCGGTGCTTGAGATGAAGGGCCCAGTTCAGCGGTGCTTGAGATGAAGGGCCCAGCGGAGCGGTGCTTGAGACGGTGGTGCCCAGCGGAGCGGTGCTTGAGATGAAGGGCCCAGTTCAGCGGTGCTTGAGATGAAGGGCCCAGCGGAGCGGTGCTTGAGATCAAGGGCCCAGTTCAGCGGTTCTTGAGACGGCGGTGCCCAGTGGAGCAGTGCTTGAGATCAAGGGCCCAGTTCAGCGGTGCTTGAGACTGCGGTGCCCAGCGGAGCGGTTCTTGAGACGGCGGTGCCCAGCGGAGCGGTGCTTGAGATGAAGGGCCCAGTTCAGCGGTGCTTGAGATGAAGGGCCCAGTTCAGCGGTGCTTGAGATGAAGGGCCCAGCGGAGTGGTGGTTGAGATCAAGGGCCCAGTTCAGCGGTGCTTTAGACGGCGGTGCCCAGCGGAGCGGTGCTTGAGAACAAGGGCCCAGTTCAGCGGTGCTTGAGACAGCGGTGCCCAGCGAAGCGGTGCTTGAGATCAAGGGCCCAGTTCAGCGGTGCTTGAGACGGCGGTGCCCAGCGGAGCGGTTCTTGAGATCAAGGGCCCAGTTCAGCGGTGCTTGAGACTGCGGTGCCCAGCGGAGCGGTTCTTGAGACGGCGGTGCCCAGCGGAGCGGTGCTTGAGATGAAGGGCCCAGTTCAGCGGTGCTTGAGATGAAGGGCCCAGCGGAGCGGTGATTGAGATCAAGGACCCAGTTCAGCGGAGCTTGAGACGGCGGTGCCCAGCGGAGCGGTGCTTGAGATGAAGGGCCCAGTTCAGCGGTGCTTGAGATGAAGGGCCCAGCGGAGCGGTGCTTGAGACGGCGGTGCCCAGCGGAGCGGTGCTTGAGACGGCGGTGCCCAGCGCAGCGGTGCTTCGTATGAGTGCCCAGTTCAGCGGATCAGCCCATGGCGTGGAGGTCATTCGCCACCTGACCTGTGGCTGGCTGCCCCTTCCTGCCTGGGATCGGCCTGGTGGGGCCCTCCTGGGCTGCAGTCCCGGGCCTGTTGCTGTTCTCCTGCCCACCTCGGATGGGGCATGCGGGGCCCTCCTGCTCAGCTGGGCTGCTGGCGGTCTTGTCGGGCGTGCTGCCCTTCCCAGCCTTCCCTGGTCACCTGTGGCCCTTCCCCACCTTTGGCGGTGTGCCAGGTGGCACCACACTCCCTGCCGGAGCCATGGTAGGGATTTTTGTTCCAGGTGTTTTAGGCTTCTCGTGCCGGGCACTGACAATTTTGGCATGTTTTTGCGGCGGTGGGCTACCCGTGCCTTGGCTCCCTACTGAGCTGCCTGCCCTTGAGGGTGGGGGACTCCACAGTCCATGGCAGACTGTCTTCAGAGGGCCCGCTGTTGTGGTGGCTGAGGTGCTGACTGGAGTCTTTTTAGATGGACGGGGTGGGGGAGTTGTTGGGAAGAGGTCAAGTTTGGAAAGGAAAATAAGTTTAGGAAGAGAGGGACGGGTAGGTGTAGTAGGTATGGGAGTGGAGGAGGAGGTTGTGGTTGTAGGAGTTTGAAGTCTGGTGTCTTTGGGTACAGGTGCTTGGGCTGGAGGCTGTCGTGAGGTGGATGGCTGTTGGGTGGGTGGCTGCCTGCGTTTGTGTAGCTTGGAAGAGGGGGTGACAGACTCACTGGGAGAGGACACAGGGGACGTGTGAATGGTAGTGGGGGTGGTGACTGCACGTGTGCAGGGGGTTCTGGTGGGTGTGCTGGTGATGGACGTAGTGGCTGAAGATGTTGTGCATGCAGGTGTGAGTGGAGACATGACAGGGAGGGAGGACGGAGACGAGGAGGAGGGGGACACAGTGGAGGCAGTGGGTGTTGGTATGTCTGCATGTGGATGTTGCTTGTGTGAATGCTTGTGTGATGTGTGGTGCTTATGTCTGGATGAGCTTCCCTTGGGTGTTGAGGTGTGTGCAGGCTGGTCTGATGGTGTGTCTGGGATAGGCAGAGGTACAGGGGATTGGGTCTGGGTGGAGGAAGTTGGAGGGGGGAGGCTAGAGACAGGGACAATTGCTGCCATCAGTGCTGAGGCCAGAGTGTTGAACGATCGCTGATGGGCAGCCTGACCCGAATGAATGCCCTCCAGGTATGCATTACCCTGGTGCACCTCCCTTTCTACACCCTGGATGGCATTCAAAAGGGTAGACTGCCCAACAATGAGCGTCCGCAGGAGGTCAATGACCTCCTCACTGAGGGCAGCAGGGGTGACTGGGGCAGGGCCTGAGGTGCCTGGGGCGAAGGAGATACCCACCTTCCTGGGTGAGCGGGCACGGGGCAAACACTGAGGGGCTGCTGGGAGGGCGGTGCTGGTGCGCTGGGTGGCGGCTGTACCTGTTGTAGCGGGGGGCACGGATGTTGCCGCCACCACAAGGGAACTCCCTTCAGAGGACGAGTCGCTGTCACTGACATCCGCACGAGTCCCCGCTGTGGAGCTTCCCTCGCCCTCTGTCTCACTGGTGAAATCCGAGTCAGTTGCATGGCCCGCCATGGCCATGTGAAATGCAGCTCCCTCGTGCTCGGATGCCACTTCTCCTCCGCCTGATGATGCCAATGCACAAATGAACAGGAAGACAACAAAAAAGGGGGGTGGGGAAAAAAAAAGAAATGTTGAGTGCATGCATTGGCGACACCGTTGGCGGACAGGACAGACACAGAAGCCTCCTGCACTACGCCGCGCACTTGGGGTCGACTACGCAATCCGTGGGACATGGCCTACAAGCCTATGGGCCACCTCTGCTCACATACATGACACAGGGCAATGCATAGCTGTACTTGGCACCCTACAGAGGTGGGGGGCGGGGGCACAGGGCCATGCCTTACGGAGGGGCCTAGCCTACAGATATCGCACTGGCCTAGGGATACCCACAGCCCTCCTCCCCCACCCAGACACCTCCACTGCGGGCAAAGTAACCAGGATTTGAGTGTACTCACCCCCTTGTGTCTGCTGTGATATCCTCATGCGCCCATCCAACTCGGGGTAGGCCACCGCCAGGATCCGGGACATCAGGGGGGTCAAAGTACGACGTGCACCCCTCCCACGTTGGGAGGCCATCCCCAGCTGAGCCTCCGCCGTCTTCCTGCTCCAGCGTCGAATGTCCTCCCATCTCTTCCTGCAGTGGGTGCCCCGTCTCTGGTGGACCCCCAGGGTCCGGACGTCCTGGCGATGGCACGCCAAATACCGATTTTCTGGTGGGCGCTGACCTATGTGACATGTACAGGGAGAGAAGAATAATCATCAACTTCTGCATGCTCGATGTGAGTGGTCCCCCCATCCCCACCCTTGCCATGTGGCACATGCTCTCATCTGTCGTTTGATGCATGCCTCAATCGCTCCTCTCCCAACCATCTTTCATCCACCCGACTCAACACAGGCATTGCCCACAAAGCATGGTCCCAGCGTACTTACCTGTTGGTCTGGAGGACCGTAGAGTAGCGCATACTGGGGGAGGACCCCATCCACGAGTTTCTCCAACTCCTGAGCAGTGAAGGCAGGGGCCCTTTCCCCAGTCGCATGAGCCATTGTCTCTTCCAGACCGTGGTCACAGCAGCACTTGCAGTGTAGGTCCTCTCCTGTGGAAGATCAGGTATCGAGTGATTAAGCTGATAGAAAATGGCGGTCACGCCCGCGGCGGTGCGTACCGCGACCGCCGGCGCACATCATCATTGGCTCTTGAGACCCATAGGGTTCAATGTTAACCAATGCAGCTTTGCGCCGCGATCTTCGACCGCCTACCGCCACGGTGTCCCACGCCAGCGCATTGACCTTACATCCCATTGTCGCACTTCACAGGTCAGGCAGCCGCCATTTCAAGGGCCCACATCCCTTATTTTCTACTGCGTCACACATACCTAGGCCTTGCATCGACACTCATACAAGCCATTCAATGCATTGGGAATCGTGTTATGTGCAAGCTGTGGTTACGTACCTGTGGGTTGATTGACTCTATGTTCGCTGTTGTCCTTCATAGGCACCGTCCACTGGGACATGCGAGGAGATGGAGAAATCTTCCCGTGTACACCGCTGGTGGACCTGTCGACAATGCAGGAAAGACAAGTCATACTGACATACAGGCTTGACCGAGCCACTATACAGGAACTGTGTACCCAGTTGGAGCCAGACCTGATGTCACCAATCCGCCAACCCACAGGGATCCCCCCTCTAGTGCAGGTGCTGTCAGTACTCCATTTCCTTGCAAGTGGGTCATTTCAAACAACAGTGGCCATATCATCAGGGATGTCCCAGCCCATGTTTTCCAAGGTGTTGTCCAGAGTGTTGTCTGCCCTGCTGAAACACAGGCGGAGCTACATCGTCTTCCCTGAGGTGGGGGATTTGCCTACAGTGAAGGCTGATTTCTATGCCCTTGGACATATCCCCAACATCATTGGTGCCATTGATGGGACACATGTTGCTTTGGTCCCCCCCAGCAGGAGTGAACAGGTGTACAGGAACAGGAAGAGTTATCATTCCATGAATGTACAGATGGTGTGTTTGGCTGACCAGTACATCTCCCATGTTAATGCCAAGTTCCCTGGGTCAGTGCATGACGCGTACATCATGCGGAATAGCAGCATCCCTTACGTGATGGGTCTACTCCAGAGGCACCGTGTGTGGCTATTAGGAGACTCTGGTTACCCCAACCTGTCATGGCTACTGACCCCAGTGAGGAATCCCAGGACAAGGGCAGAGGAACGGTACAATGAGGCCCATGGGAGAACTAGGAGGGTGATTGAGCGGACCTTCGGCCTCCTGAAGGCCAGGTTTAGGTGCCTCCATATGACTGGTGGATCCCTAATGTACTCACCAAAGAAGGTGTGCCAGATCATCGTGGCCTGCTGTATGCTTCACAGCCTGGCTTTGCGACACCAGGTGCCTTTTCTGCAGTAGGATGGTCCAGATGATGGTGTTGTAGCAGCTGTGGAGCCTGTGGAGAGTGAAGAGGAGGAAGGCGAAGAGGACGACATAGAGAACAGGAACACAGTAATACAGCAGTATTTTCAATGACACACAGGTAAGAATCCACACCGGCATATTACATATACTTAACCCCTACTACCTCTCTACTGTCTGTCCTTTTCCCCCAGTGCATGGTAACTGAGTTGTGACTTTCCCTTCCAATTTCAGAGATGAGGGCCCCACTGCGTGACATCTGCTTTATTTCCCCATGGACTACAGCTGTGTGACATTGGTATGTTGGCATCACAATGTGAATATGCCATTTGGCACGGTAATGTCTAATACATTTGTACATAATCACAGCCAGACTCCAGATTCTTTTATGCAATAAGTGTGTTTATTACAGTGCTCTAAATTGGTGGGTGGTTGCAAATCGTTGAGGTGTGATGGTGGAGGATTGTCCATGGCAGAGTCCAGACTATCAGTATCACAGGTGCATTGTCCAGATGCCTGTGGAAAGTGGAGCAGGGGCAGTGTAAGAATGGACAGGGTGTCAATGTGGGACAGTTGGATGACAATCAGGGAGGTATCCTTTGCTGGCGGGGGTCTTGGCATCTTACTCTGTGTTCTTCCTGGATCTCAGGGCCCGCTTGCGGGGTGGTTCACCTTCTGCAGGGGGTGGGGTTCTGGTGGCCTGTTGGTCTTGTGTCGGGGCCTCCTGTCCACTAGCGCCGGCGGAGGTGGTAGGCAGTTCTTGGTCAATGCTAGTGTCAGGGGCCCTTTGTGGTGCAACAGTGTCCCGAAATGTGGTGACTACCTCATTCAGAGCCACTACGATGGTGCCCATGGCGGTACTGATGTTTCTTAGTTCTTCCCTGAACCCCATATACTGTTGCTCCTGCAGAAGCTGGATCTCCTGAAACCTGGCCAGGACCGTCGCCATCGTCTCCTGGGAGTGGTGGTATGCTCCCATGATGGAGGAGAGGGCCTCGTGGAGGGTGGGTTCCCTGGGCCTGTCCCCCCACTGTCACACAGCAGCCCTCCCAGTTCCCCTGTTTCCCTGTGCCTCTGTCCCCTGGACCGTGTCCCCACTACCACTGCCCCCAGGTCCCTGTTGTTGTTGGGGTGGTGGGTTAACCTGGGTGCCCTGTAGTGGTGGACACACCGCTGATTGACGTGTCCTGGGGACAGAGATATGGGCCCGCTGGGTGGGTGCTGTGCTGGTGTTCCCAGAGGGGGGAAGGTCTGCTGTGGCCTGTGGCTGTCTGAGGGGAACCGACTGTCCAGAGGTCCCCGATGGGCCGGGCTGGTCATCTAGATCCAGGGAGACAGAGGTGCTGTCATCACTGTGGGCCTCTTCTTGGGGTGGAGTGGACATTTGTGGACCCTCCTGCGTGGTGACGTGGCGTTCGGGTCCTACAGGGGTATAATAGTATGATTATTGCTTCTGTGTGTGCCATAGCGTGCAATGGGTGGGTGCCCGTGTACCCCTGTGCTTTCATTCCTGTGTGGGGGCTTTTGTGAGTGTGGTTTGGGGGGGGGATGGGCATGTGCAGTGGGCAGGCTTAGGTGATGGGTGTCCATGCTTAGTGGTCGCATGCAGGGCTTGGTGTTGGGATGGGTGGGTTGTGAGGGTGAGACATTTGCAAGGAGTAGGTGTGATGGGGGTGGGGGTGAGGGTGGGGGTATGAGTTGGCATGCTGGTGGGGTTGGGGGGATGTAGTAATTAAGATATGACTTACCAGAGTCCATTCCTCCGCCTACTCCTGCGAGGCCCTCAGCATGCAGGATCGCCAAGACCTGCTCCTCCCATGTTGTAAATTCTGGGGGAGGAGGTGGGGGTCCGCCGCCAGTCCGCTGCACCGCGATGTTGTGCCTGGATACCATGGAACGCACCTTCCCCCGTAGGTCGTTCCACCGCTTCCTGATGTCGTCCCGATTTCTTGGGTGCTGTCCCACAGCGTTGACCCTGTCCACCATTCTGCTCCATAGCTCCATCTTCCTGGCAATGCTGGTGTGCTGCACCTGTGTCCCGAAGAGCTGTGGCTCTACCCGTACAATTTCCTCCACCATGACCCTGAGTTCAGCGTCAGAAAACCTGGGGTGTCTTTGCGGTGCCATGGGGTGGTTTGGGTGATGTGTGGGGTGGATTGTGTGGTGCTAAGTGTGGTGATGTGTATTGGTGTGTATTTTGACGTGCGTGGTAGATATGCTGGGTGACAGTGAATTGCGCGTCTGTGTGCTCGGGTCTCTTATCTGTGCGTGTTCACAAATCTCTAGGAGTAGGGGTTTGTGGGTGATGTGGGTGTGTGTTTTATATTGTGTTGGGTGTGTGGGAGTGGTGTGTGTATGTGTATCAGGTGTGTGTATTTCGAATTGTCCAATGTAGCTATGTTTTGTATATGTGTGTGTATTTTGAGCGCGGCGGTGTGTACCGCCAATGGAACACCGCGGTTGAAAGACCGCCGCGTGGATTCGTGTGTCGTGATAGTGTGGGCGTATTTCTGTTGGCGTGACAGTGGAGGTTTGGTCATCGCCAGTTTCTCGCTGCCCTTTGTTGTGGCGGACTTTTGTGGATGTCTGTATTTTGGCGGTTTGCCTGTTGTGGGTCAGAATGACCGTGGCGGTTTGCCGCGGCGGTGTTATGGCGGTCTTCTGCACGGTGGTAAGCGCCTTTTACTGCCGAGGTTGGAATGACCACCTATATTTTTCCTATGAATAAAGAACCATAACTTCTGTTTCGCAAACTTTTTAGGTGAATTGTTACGTTTTTTTCAAATAATATACATTGGCCATAGCAGGAAAGCACTTCGAACAGCATCTCTCCGTGCATGACTTTCAGCCATGTGTAGAAAGCTCTGGGTGCAGGTCATGACCAGTAAGCTCGCTGTGCACTGTATAGCCATGCTCAGCAATATATAGGTGAAGGGCATGTCCTTCGTTCTTACCTGCATCAAGGCTTCCTCTGCTGTATACACATTTTATGTTAAGTTTTTATTTAGGAGGCTTTATATTCTTCTATGAACTGTGTAACACGGATGATTCCTCAGATGCATCAGTTTTGGAACAGCTCGTTACCCATAACATCTATTTACCCTGGTCAGTTTAGGTGTTTGGATGGGGTACTGTGAGCTGGCCAAAAGAAACAAGCAATTACTGATTATGCAGGTAAACTAAGTCTCTATCTTTTGAAGTTCTTGTTGTCATATACACAATCCTACTAACCTTGTACAAACTGTATAACATGGCGCCTAACACCTGAAGCACTTAACAAGTCCTTCTTCACATAAGGTCCGAAGAGACTTGTCTCTTGTGAACATTACTGTGTTTCCTGTCTTTGATGGTATTGTTTGGGATAAGGTGCCTATGATATTTTTGGTCCCACAGAAACTTTGCAAATTCTGTTTTTAAGATTGCAATGGATGATTTCATCACCCCGGGTTCTTTCTCAGATAAATGGGACATTGCAACTGTTTCAAACATTATCTGAACTACTAGAATACTATACAATATACAAAAATGAGGATTTGTACTTGAATTCTGAAAATTATGGAGAAATGGTTTGTTATCATCATTATGCATACCATTACTTACACAGAGGCAGTACTCCATGTGCTGTTTTTTAATTAGACAGAGGGGGAACACTTCCTTACCAACACCTGCAGGGAGTCCACTGCAATACTTAAAAAGGTTTCCTTATTTTTCTGGTCATGTCCACACAGATCTGGGTTCCTTATATTATAGGCATACACATTCTCCAGCAAAGAAAAATATGCTAACACAAGATACATTAATTTATTCTGATTCTTTTATTTCCCAATCAACACTGAAAAGTTATGAATATTGGAAAATGTTGATTTGAAATCAATATGGGGTACACAACACTGGCAGGTCCAGGGCATTTAATGCTTTATTCATGGGTTGTCTAATATCTTGACAAATTATATTTTTGAACAAAACAGTTCAACAGACTAAGGGGCAGATTTATCAAGGGACTGCGTTTCTTTTGCACCATGCAATGGGGTGAAAAAGCGACATAACTCTTAAAATGTGATTTATCAAGCCACGCAAAGCCACGCAAAGCCACCTTACGTGGCCCTTAGTGGTTTGATAAATCCAGAGTAATGCAACACAGCGCACATCGCTGTGTTGCATTACTCTCCCACAGGGAGGTGTTCCATTGGTGGTGTCTGTGTGTTCCCACGCAGAACCCATGGATTTGGGTGCAATCCCAGATTTACTCTAAGCGGTAGACCTCGGAATGGTCAAAACTGCTACACCTCTCCAGGTGAGGTGGAACAAGGAGAAATATTCATTCCCATGTGAGCTGCAAAAAGGAAAATGCTTCAGGTGATTGTTTTTTTATGTAGGAAGGTGCCCCTTACTGCACAAAAACAATCCTGTTTACAAGACAGGCACCCTTGCACCAAGGTGCAAGGGTACTTGTGTTGGCCCAAGACGGCACATTGTGCGCCACCACTAGGAAACAACAGGAATCTGTTGTATAATGTTAAATACTGTGTACTCCTGCCCTTTTTCTGTCACGCAGTGCACTAAGATGACCTGCTGCACATCGTTGCATTAGGTTTTGCTAAATGTGCCCCTAAGCGTCTTGGGTTAGCTAGTAGTAAACGTTTAAGTACCCCCAAGCATTCCTTCTGCTGTGCAGTTTGATAATTGGCAACAGTACATTAATGTCACAGAAGTCCAGCTCAATGAAGTGGTGCAGCATGTTTCTGGTATGCTGTTTACAGTGAAATTGGAAAGTTTCACAACAGAAAGCGCCTGAAAGGTTATGTCAAATTGATAATGAGAATTTAGAAAAAGCATTGGCTGTTGTTGATAATGACATGACCACTTTGTTTACTTTGTATGTATTCATTGAGTAATGTTGTGTCATCTGCATTCGATATTATACTAAATTACCTGTCTGCATTGTTACATGGTCAAAGTCTATTAAGATCGATCTTGCAATTGAGCAGGACACTGCAGTTTTTAAAATCAAAGTGGCATGGAAATAGTTCAATGCAACAGAATTGTTTATGGCTTAGAACTTGTCACACATCCAACAGGTCATGGGAAAGAAAAAAGCATTAATATAGAGTATTTAGAGAAACTGCCCCTCACATTGGCTGAAGCCCCTTCAGATATGCAGTTAATTTGTGGGTTCATGTCTTTACCAATTTCTACGTTTCATTTGACATCATGTCTGGCATATTTTCAAGTAGTTAGATATGAAAAGGTGGGTGGAAAATTCTTACATGAGACCTGGTGTCTCCCCTTTGATTACAAATGACTGAGTAGTGACAGAGGGGTCTTTCTCAGGGGAAACAATTGTGGAATTTCCTTTACTCGTCCACTTCTTTGTAAAGAGATAACACTGCATGGAGCATGCAATGTGTCCATGGCTAATTCAGCATATTATTTGAAGGGGGTTCCCGTATCCTTGTTTAAACCAGTTACTTGATCCTGAACGACCAAGGTTGCTGTGGAATAAAGCCAGGTGTCACTTATATTGTAACTGTTTCCAAGATCGTGACTAGCTGTCTGAGTATCTTATATCCTCCCACACATATGGCCGAGGAAATTACCATATGGTAATTAAGTCTCTATTTCTGAAATTAATTTTGATAAGTTAAGCAGATTGAGACCTTTATTGTTTCACAAAGACGTGGCACTAACATCTGCCAGAGAAACTTTTGCTCTCCAAGTTGCTTGCTCTTCGTTAAGAGTGCAACCACTCCTGTGCACTAACTTCCTGCTGCATTTCATTGAACTTGTTCACCCCATTTTCAATGCTTCAAATACCACTGGAGTGATAAATTTTTTATAACAATTGGGTCTAGATTTGTTTCTGAATTTCGGACTGTACTTGGAGTGATTCAATTTTTAGTACATTTGCTATTTTTAATTGTTTTTGGAGGCATTGCACTTGTGTTGTTCCTGGTGATCGCTATTTTGGTTTTTATTTTTGCTACTCCGCAATGGTTGTTTCACAACAAGGCCAAATGGTGATGGAACTGTCACACATCCATCTGTGTCATGAATGCATGGTCCAGTACTTTGGAGTGTTCTTATTACAGGAACTGAAAAAGAATTGATCTTTATCTTTCCGACCTGCGTGGTTCTGGGGTGTACAGCCTGTGTACTACTGTCTGTGGTGCTCTTTCAAGTGTGCACTATAGTTATGCCTTGTTACGCAATTGGCACTGACTATGGACATGAATCTGTTAGTGTATCCATTGAGGGTGCTGTCTTATGTTACTAACATTGCTGCAAGAAGCTTTCAACGAGTTGCCTGTGTCACTTGGATTGGTGATTCCGCTCTAGGCTGCATGGCATCTGGCTCCTCGTCTGAGACTACACTCCCAACAATGATGTCTTCTGATTGGATTGGTGCTGACCATGTTGGTTCCTTGGAACTTGTTCTTCAGGTCTCTGTGGATCTGTTGTCTGCAGATGCGGGTTCCTTTCTGGACCCAAATGACTGTAGGGATACAAAACACGTTCAGGGATACTGCCCTCCACTTCCTGTGCCTCTTATACACTGGCTTTTTGTTTTACAGTTTGTTTTATCAGTTTGCATGGATTGTAATTGCCATTTTAAACTGGCTTTTGGTATCCGCTTGGATTATGGAAGATTTGTACTATGTATTTTAGTTTTTATATATTCTTTTTAGTGCTATTATACTGTTTTAGCATAGTCTCCTTCCGACCAAGGGGTGGGTGTTACATGGCCCATGTTTGGTTTCCATTTTAGGTTTCAGCTTTAGCTTGACATTTTTCTAAATGATGACTTTTACATATTTTTCCACTAACATGAGAATGTGCTGTTTACAAATTTGTTCTTTGAAGGCTTGTCGCCCTGTACTCTGTACATTCAGCCTAGGGACATACATTCAGAGCGCGATGCCTTGTTTTCTTTTTCTGTGCCCGTTAGGAGACATCCTGTTTGTACTAGGTGAACCACAGTACCAGTTGTGCACCTCTGTCACAGTGTGATAAGAAGAGTATTTCACTAAATAAACAATTTCCATGCTATACTCTTTGAAAGGAGCACTTCACACCAGCTGATCATGGAACTGTTGTGATCGGTGACTGAGATGCAGCCTTGCCTACTCCATCCTCTATCCTGCAAGGGATATCATGTACACTGAGACTTTCTTCCTGGCATCTGAGACCAAGGAATGGGGGTTAGACTATCCCAACTGATCTGTCAGAAGGGTACTCCTGCTATGCTCTCTTTAGTATAGTATTAGATACAGATAGGAGTTAGGCAACATTAGTAACAATCACTTTAGTATAGTATTAGATAAAGATAGGAGTTAGGCAACATTACTAACAATTGCCAAGGTCAAATTGTTTATATTGTTTACCGTTCTAACAATGCTGATTACAGTAACATGCCTCATCTTTCTAAAAATAGCAGCTCATGCTTTTTATGTGAGAATACAATAATTTCAATAAAATGTTTTGAAAATGCATTTTTGTATCTTTCTTGTGCTTACATTGGGCATGCAGGAGTAAGCAAACAAAAGGGTTAGATCTGCTTCTACGGATTCCTTGGGAATCAGTGCCGTGTTCGAGCTTACCCATAACATCTATTTACCCTGGTCAGTTTAAGTCTCTATATTTTGAAGTTCATGTTTGTCATATGCACAATCCTACTAACCTTGTGATAACCGCATAACAAATGCATACTTGCAGTGTGACTCTCACTAGTGGATTAGCACTGTAGAAGAAACCTCTGAGCCATTACCAACAGCCTGTCTGATCCCATGTGACTTCTGGATTGGGGCTGTAAAGGACAGTATACCAAAACGATCTCACAAAAAATCCCCTTCTTCGAGATTCTGGGTGCCTTTCAATACCAACTACAGTGCTATGCTAATTGGAAATATGGCTCCTGTCCACCTCTCCTGGAGTAACCAAGAACTTGCCTTCTGTATTCAGTACTTTGTTGAAATACACCCAGAAGATGTACTTCAACCAGCAGAGTGCGTCCTGGATTTTAGAGCTGTGTGCTGTGCAATACTTTCTTACAGTGGACCAAGCAAGGCAGTTTTGCATGGTCCCTGACTTTTAAGTGCCTGTGGACTTGAAGTACACTGCAGCATGTTTCAGCTTTAACCAGAACCATATTTGAAGCCTCCTGAGAAAACTGTATTGGTCCAAGAACGTTCCACATTGGAGACTGAATAGGCTGATAACCAGAACCAAATGTCAAATGTATGTGAGTAGCCTGGAATTAATCTGAATCAACCGATCCATTCATTATACCACAACACACTTTCTTCTCTTTGCATGGTGTAGAGCTGTGGCTGTAATCTCGCCATCTCCACCTGTGTACTGTGAGAATGTCTGTTGATATTGATTGTCTCCCCTTGACTTCTGTTATGATATTGAGGTACAGTAAGTATTAGCCTCTGCATAGGTGCTATTCATAGTGAATACTGATTTCCCCCCACCGAAAATGAAGACTTAAAGTTCCCTGTGGCCTGCATGTCCCTTACCAGTTCAAGGATAGTCAAGGGATCCACAACTGATAGACACTGAGATGTGAGCCTGTGATGTTTCCCAGACCAGAAATTCCCTACTGGTTAATTTTCAGCTTGCACTAGTGATGGCCAAGTTGTACTTGCTGTGTGAGTGTGGGAAGCTTGCACTGCTGAGTCCAAGGAGGTGCCTGTTCTGTTCACAAGGGGAGCTGCTTATGTCCATTGATAGGAGGCTGATAGCACAGTGGCCATGCATGGTAGAATGATACATAAGCATGGTGATCACTGAGACAGATAGCAGTATCACATTTCAGCAAGTGGCGAAAGTCTATTCTTCTTTCAATGTCTTCAGTCACTCTGTCACTCTGTGTGTAGGAGATTACCATGTTTGGTGTAATTTCTTCACAATTTGTGCCCTATATGTTTTGCAGGACTTTGAACTATATGCACTTTACCCCTGCTAATCAACAGTAAAGCACCTGTGCTTGCCCTTTAAACACGGTTAAATTAGCTTACCTCTTACCCCAGATTGACATATTCAACTTGCCTACAAGTTTCTAGTATATGGTATAGAAAATGCTCCCTCTGACTGAAAGTTAAATGCCATCTTTGAACTGTAGCACTTATTGTACAATCCACAGATTGAGCCACTAAAACATGTTTTCAGGCTTACCATGTGCAGCCTGACTGCAATAGCCTAAAACCTGCTAATAAACCTGTCAAAATAACCCTTTCTGACAGACCGGAAAAACTGCTTGTAAATATTGATCTAACCCCTAACTACACCTTGTTGCCACAAGGTAGGGTACCAAATATTTAATACTAGACTGTGTGAAATTAAAGCTGACAAGTTCCTTCAGTGATGAGCCCCCCAGGAGCTATTTACATGGGCAGGGTTGTATCTGGATCACGCAGAATGTTAAAGTATGGAATATAAATTTCCATATCTAACGTTTGACAGGACACAGCTAGAATAGTCATTCAAAGCCTATTTTTCATATTTGCTAAACATCCAATTCCTTAGTGAAGTCAAATTTATATTAAATATGTGGGAAAAATAAATTTTAGAAAGTTGTGCTTTTTCTGCCTGAACCCCAGTAAAGCTAAACAGGATTAGCCTGGGACAGCTGGCCTGCCAGTACCTCCCTGAGCATGAAGTGTGAAAACCTCTTGCAGCCCAGACAGTAGGTTGGATGTGGGGTGGTGTTTGTCTCCCCTTGCAGGAAGGACAGTTGGGGTAGGTCCAGGAACATCATTACCTTGAAAATGACAAATACAAGGCCTGCCCTTTCACAGAGAGCTGTAAGGGGAGACCTGGAGGAAAGCAATCCTTTGTCCTCTAGGCCCACACTAGCCAGGGTTACTTGACATCCAATGAGAGGGAAGCTGCCCCAACACCAGTTTGGAGTGGGCACAAGGCAGGGCACCCCCACCCATTTACCTGTAAAACTCATAAATGTGGCTCCTGAAGGAACAATCCTCAGAACACTTTCTGAACTTGTGGAAGAGCCCTGAAGGACCGGATCTGCACCTGCTTGTACCCAGGACAAATATGTGTTTCAAAGGTTCATGGGCCTGACCTTGTGTCTGGCAACGTGGACACAGAGGCTAAAAAAACACCTTTCTTTGATTCCCACTTGCAGAGTCACAAGTGAATGTGCATTGGACCCTGCTCTAGGCCTTTCCTAAATCAAGCCCCCTCCTGAAGTCTGGAAGTATAAGGTGAAGAGCAGAGGTAAAAGGACTTACCACTGCAAGTTTTGGGACTTGGAAAAATTCTGTCTTCCAGCCAGCACCAAAGGCAATCCATAGAAGGTGAGACTTTGCTGGGCTGAAGAAGTGCCTGGAGCTTAGATAATTGCTTGGAGCGTCTCCGCAGCAGCAGGCGTGTTTCGGCGGGCACTCGGCAAGAAGGTACCCAAACTCGCTGAGACCTTGTCGGACACAGCCTTCTGTCTCACCCCTCTGGAAGAAAAGGACCTCCATTTCAGAGACGAAGGGCCTCATTACGAGTTTGGCGGTCTGACAGTAAGACTGCCGCAGTGGCGGCCGTCAAAAGACCGCCATGTTGGTGGTAATCCAACTGCCGTCTTATGTATCACACAGCAAAGTCTGCCAAAATCCAGCCAAAACTCTGATTCTGCCAGGACGATGGAGGGTGGAAAAGAGGCGGTCCCCCCACCAGCCAGCCACAAAACGTCAGATCTAATTACGACCCACAAATCATGATAGCAGTTCTTCCATGGCGGAAGACCAATGGCAGTGCGAACTGTGGCGGTCGGTGGTCACATCAGTAAAACCCCACACCACATTGGATAGTTTGAAAACCCCACACCTGACACACAGCCACACACCCGCCACACCTACACACTGCACTATAAAATACATCCCTTCATATCCCACAATCCTTTGCAACC
Organism: Pleurodeles waltl; assembly: GCF_031143425.1. Classification (NCBI taxonomy): domain Eukaryota; kingdom Metazoa; phylum Chordata; class Amphibia; order Caudata; family Salamandridae; genus Pleurodeles; species Pleurodeles waltl. The sequence continues at coordinate 421,189,049 of NC_090445.1, read as the reverse complement.
AGAACGCCTTACACTGCTAGATAGAGGCCGCACACAAAAAATAACAACCATAAAATAGGCACCCCTACACACTTCACATAGCACTCATCCCACACCTGCACAACACACCCAACACATACATTAGTACCCCAAACTTTTCACAGCACCGGTCAACAACTCACATCACAGCATCCACACCTTATCATCATTTAAAAAAAAGTTATTTTATTCTTCCTCACCATCTTGTCCACCACTATCATGTCCCCTCAAAAACATCCCCATTTCACAGATGATGAACTGAGGGTCATGGTGGACGAAATCAACAAAATAGAACCACACCTATTTGGAGCGCAAGTCGAGCAAACATCTATCACCAGGAAAATGGAGCTGTGGCAAAGAATAGTTGACAGGGCCAATTCTGTAGGCAGCTATTCACACACAAGGGAGGAAATCAGGAAGATGTGGAACAACCCCTAGGTGCAAGGTAAGTTCCATGGCCGCGAGGCACCAGCTGATGGTCCTCAAGACTGGCTGTGGGCCCCCACCTCCTCCCCCAATCTTCACATCATTAGAGGAGAAGGTCTTGGACATCCTGCATCCTCAGGGCTTGACAGGAATACCTGGGAGAGTGGAGTCGGGTATGTCACAATACAACAGCTGTCACCAAACCGCTATGTCCACCATGCTTACTGATCACCTTTGGCCACCTTAACAGCTAACCCACTCACCACCCCTGTGTCCACATACCCCTCTCTAGCACACCACAGGTCACCTAAAGTTACCTGGGGGGCACACTGTCTGTGTATGGCATGGGTAGTACAGGGACTGACAGCACTACAACTCCCAGCAAGCACTGTTCTACCTTTAAGGAAACCAGAATATTGTACTTCAAGTTAAATAGCCTTGCATGTGAAACTAACAATCAATTCGACCCACCTAAACTCTCCACTATTGTACAGTCCATAGGAATGACATCTATGCTAGGCCCATCTGCCAGTACTATTACAAGGAACACACAGCTACAGCTGTGTTCCCTACTAAACTGGCCTTTAAATCACCATCCAAACAATGTAATGTACTCACCTGGGGGGAGGGGGAGGCACCAATATAGGAAGCTGGATGTACTTGGAATACATCCGTACAGAGGACCAGGTATCATGGTTACACCTATAGGGTTGGCCAGCACTGTTACCATAGTACTTTGTGCAGCTTTCATGGGACTCAATGATGCTATACACCTAACTTGGAGATCACTTTAAAATGTCAAGTCATCAATCAGACAAGATATGAGTCAATGAACAGTCATCTAACCACCAAGATACTCCAACATCTTCTAGCAAGGTGTATGCAATTGGAAATCTCTGTGTCCCGTATAGCCCTAACCCAAATTTGGAAGCAGGTGTCATTGTCATATCAGGGGATTAAGTAAAGGCTTTGTATGCATGTCACATAGCATGTTGTGCTCAAACTTTGATATCACTTGTTGCATTACTTTCAGCAACTTTGTGTTCCACTTCTCCTACAGGTAACCTAGCCAATGTTACCATGGAAAGGATACCAGAGACTCCCACTACCCCTGTGGATGAAGCCCTCAGTGAGGGCTACACCCCTGGATATGTGGACATGGAGAACAAAGCTGGCCCATCGGGGACACATAGTCAGTCAACAACTGTGAGCCTCACCTTGCCCACATCGACTCCTCCCAGCCCTGTTGCTTCAACATCACAGACAACCATTTGCCTCCAAACCTGTGTTCCAAGAAAAGTGTCCACCATCTTGTGCCCCCAGTACACGTACCTGAGTCTCCTGTCGAAAACCCAAACAAAAATAATCCAGGCACCAGTGAGAGTGGCCAAACTTTTCCAGGGACACAGGTATGTAGGGGGAGGATGCGTGGGAGGGATGGCGTGGCCAAGAGAATGGAGGCCCCTAGGGATACAACAGACCAGGACACCATCTCCCAAGTCTGGGGAGTTTACCAACAATCCCAAGGCGTGATGGGCCAGGTACTTACCATGATGGGGGAGATCGAGCAGTTGTAGAGGGACAACCATCAAGAAGTCATGCAGCTGTGGCAGGCCCAAAATGCCCACTTGGCTTCCATTGCAGGGGTGCTGAGAGGCATGAATATACCACACTGAATAGGTTTTGTACACATCATCTGGCCCCTTCCACTAGCAATGAGACACCAGCCCCTTCTACATCTGTGGCTGCTAGTGTAATGGAGGCCCTGCCAGGAGAAGGACATGCTTCAAACACCCCTGCCTCTGAAGCAGAAGAACCACTTGCAAACGTGGACTTCCCCCAAAACATCCAGGATGAGCAGATGCCAAGACCAAAACCGCTGCCAGGAAGTCAACCTCTACTGACTGGTTCCACTTGTGTGGCACAGATACACCCTGTTGACTTTTCTGAAACCTATCTCCATTTTCCTATGGTGCAAGGAGACTGGGCTTGTGTCTCCAAATGTTGTAGCAGCTACCCTGATGATTTCATCCACCATGACAGAACCCTTCACTGTTTCCTTTGCATCATAATTGATCCAATTCACTTTTTTTGCTGTGCACTTCTCAATAAATATCACTTAACCACAGATCATGTGTGTGAGTCATGTATCAACCATGTTAAAGTGCCATCTATAACACCACATGCACACAAAAAAATAGATTTGTAATGTTCCATCTCACATGAACTGTTTAATCAGGGTAAAATTTGCATTGAATAATCAAGTTAGACGTAACTCAAATCACTTTCATTGAACTTTCCCACATAGAGGTTGGGAGAATGCCAATGATCACACAGTGAAGTTCTGCAGCTCACTTCAGAGTTTCAGCACAGGTGTCAATCATTACCAACCCACAGACTACTGAAGTTACAGACATGTCAGTCTTTCACTATCCCCATAGGCAAACATATTGTTTCAATGTATCATCAGCTAAATCCTTATCACATACCCATACCATAGCTCCCAAATGACCATACCCCAAGATACAGAGGTTAGTACAAATGCCCCCAGTCACGGAGCCTTCCACTTGGTCAGGTATCAGTAGACATGCCACTCACCGATGTCAGTCTTGATACTCATGCACAGTTACCAAAACAAACCATTCTGATGCGTGAGGTTATGGATAGCACAGGATAACATGTGTGGGAGACAAATGTACATACACATGGCACCATTGAACAAACCTCAAATGCCAATCTATTGAGTGGAATAAGACACTACCATCCCATTGTTCTGACAGTCCGGGCATAGAATTCATCCACCACAATTCTCATGCCTGACAGTACCTGGTTCAATCCATGTCCACTTCACTTGTCAGTCTGCAAATCCCACCTCCCTGTGACACTGGCTGATATTACCAAATAAGGATGACCTTGTGAAGTAATCTGCAAATCTTAAATGCCAAACATAAGGTATTGGCCGCATTGAAACAATTACATTATACAGCCAATTCATATATACAATGGTAACTCAGACTGTGCATTGTGAGAAAATCAGACTATGGTGATCAGAAAAGCTGCACACTACTCCATGTGTGAGTAAATGCTCTGAGCTTATTAGACCCTTATATGAGTGCTATACTTTGTTTTCAGGAGGACAAGGACTTAGATAACTTGATCCACAAAGCATATATAATCCTTTCCTACATCACTATGTGTTCTGACTTTTCTTCTTCTAACGTTTGGTCATGCCAATTAAAGTTCTTGCATGTTTGCACATTTCCATTTGTGAAGGTTGTGAACTCAGTGACATGAAGTGGGCATGGCTTGTGTGCAACGTGCTGTCTTGTGTTTACTATGCCATATGTTTCCTAACCTTTTACATGACATCAGGCCAATTAGTCAGTATGTGTTTAGTTTGTGTGTGTGATATGTGGAATTCTATGTTACTTCTATTTTCCATAGATTGGTTGCTGGTTGACTATGTTGCTATGGATAGGGACCCAGTATCATGTGGCCAAGTCACCTTGTCATGGAATGGTAAGTGCGATGGCTGTAGTGATATCATGGTATTGTAGTTGTGAGATAGGCAGCTTAGTTGGTGTGTTACTATGTTATGTTTGAGGGATGTACATTGTATCTTGTTGTGACATGATGTTGGCACTAACCTGGTAATGCCTGGCGGTGTTGTACAACTAGATGTGATGTTACTAATGTTGACAATGTGATGTAAGTTGTATGTTAAGAATGTGATGACCCTACCTCACTTTCTGTTTCTCAGCATCAGCATCGGCAGGCAAAGGAGACGGGCACAGCCGAGTGGGGAAGCTTCTGGCCACTGGACCTCCAGTCACAAGAACACCGACACCCAGGGACCCAGTGGCCTGGAGGGCGAGGGGAGTGCCACAGGGGAGACTGGATCCAGTTCATCATCTTCGGAATCCTCCTCCAGTGGACACTCCCTAATGGTGGTGGACCCATCTGGGACCACCCCAATTCCAATATAGGAAGCCACCCCCCTTTCTATCACTGCCCTCCCTGTAGCTCCTTATCCAGTTTGCTGTGCCCGCTCACCCAAGAGGGTTGGTGTTCCTTTTGCTGCCCCAGTCCCTGTTAGCCCTACTGCCTTCAGTGAGGAGGATATTGACCTCTTGAGGTCAATGTCTGTGGGTCAGTCGACCATCTTGAATGCCATCCAGGGACTGGCAACTCAGATACAATAGAGTAATACATTCCTGGACGGCATTCACAGTGCCCTGGCTGGTCGACAGAGATCATTTCAGGCACTGGCCTCCACACTGATGGCAACCAGTCATGCTTTGTCTACCATCCCCCCTCGACCTTCCTCTTCCCAATCCTCCCTTCCCCAACCCAGCCAAAACACACAGCCAAACACACAAATAAACAGGCATGCATCCACCTCAACATCCAAGGGTAGCACAGACAAACATAAGCACCACAAGACACACCACCGGCATGCACACAAGCAACATACACCTGCACACACAGCAACAGTCACAACCTGCCTGACACCCCCACCACTGCCAGCACCACTTACACAACACCTGACACACCTGTAGACACCACACCAACATTCATTGATCCAGCCACCACATCTATCCTACCTGCAGACATCACCCCAGCAGACCCTCAGACATCCACCCTAGTCACTACACCCGCAGACACCACAACCACTGGCACGCCTACATGCAGCACATTAACCATACCTGCAGTCACCACCCCAACAGACAGCCACTCACCCCCCACACCGTCCCCCAGCACCTCCACCCCACCTCAGCCCAAAACACATACACCCCCTCACTCACCCACCCAACAGACACCCACCACCCACAAGCATACCTCCACCAAACTTGCACCGAAGACATCCACAGCAACACCTCATACAACCACTCCCTCTCCCTCCACACCCAAACCCTTTTGTTATGACCGTCCCTGTGTGTCTAAGAAAGCTTTCCTCTTGGAGTTTGACCTTTCCCTTACTCCTCCCCCCGTGACACCCCTAGACGATCCGTTCCCCTCCCCAAGGCCATACCTTCTACCTCCGAGGCCTCCCCTACCCCCGTGCCAGTACCCATGCACCTCCCCCCGCCAAGAAGTCAACCCCTCCCAAGAAGACTCACCTCTCCCACAAGCCTAAGCCAAAACATCCCCCCTAAGCCAAATCTGTGTATGTGTGGGTGTCTTTGTTGTTGTATGTGAATGTGCATATCAGTGTACTGGTACGTGTGTGTGTTGCCTCTGCAGCCCCCTCCCTATGGTATGCTATGTAAGTGTACAAAATGTCACAATATACAACTGTAACAGGTGAGTGTGTGTACTTACGGTTGTGTTGTGGCGAAGATTCTGTTGTCTTCCCTCGAGCAGGAGCAGCGGGATGACGTCTAGTTGTGGTTCCATGGTGGCTCCAGATGAGTATGGCTTCCTGGAGGTGAGTGTCTCCCTTTATACAGTTCATATCCGCCTGGGTTTCTGTGGTGATCCGACTACAGCGGAAATGCTGGCGGTGTGCAACCTCGTAATAGGTCCGACGGATGCTTGGTCTCCGCCTGCCTGCTGGTGCCTTCAATCGTCCGCAGCTGTCTGACTGCAACGGCAGTGCCGTCACTGCTGTGGCGGGATTCTTTATGCATCACCGCCAAAGTCATAATTTGGCAGTCCTCTCTGCCAGCCTGTTGATAGTCTGACCGCCACCCCCAATATGGTGGTCTTCTGACTGCCAAAGTCGTAATGAGGCCCTAAGTCCCAATGAGAAAATCTTGACAGACCAAAGGCACGAAAATAATCCAGGTGGCGGTTGGACTGCATGGTTTTTCACACCTAAACCAATGGCTTTAACGGGACCACGTTAACAGATATCCAACTATGCATCCATTTTGCCAGAAAAAGCCTGCTGCCTTTTGTCCTTGGAAGATCTTTCCCCTCCATTTTGCAGACTAAGTACCAAGGTAAAAATCTTGACTGAGCCGTCTCGCTTGATGTATCCGACCTTGGGATCTCTTGAAGTTGGTCTCAAAGTGCACCTAGGTTCCGGTCTGGTGCAACCATCGACTATCATTGATGCTCATTGCTTTTTGGTGCTATTTTCACTTAAAGCTTTAAAAACTCCTATAGTTGGTCCACCTTATTGGATTTTGTTGTTTCAGTGTCATTTTGTTTACTGAATTTTACTCTTTTTTTCTAAATTAGAATGGGATTTTTATGATTTAAAGTTTTGACTTTAGTTACTGCACACATGCATTACACATTGACCTACGTTAAGGCTGTTTGCACTGTGCTATAGCTATGTGCAGGTTGAGTTCAGGGTGATCTAGTGTTTTTCGGGTTTTCTGACAAGTTAGTGTTATTATTCTTTGAGGTGGGTGACAGCCCACCCAAATTATTAACTTTTTTTAAACGTTGTTACTTATCAGAACTCGTACTAGTGAGTGTTCTCTGGCACAGACTGTTACTCTTTACAGTTTGGCCCTGCTACAGCTTGTACTTCATGTTGCTTCAGAAGACAGCAGGCGTGAGACGACAAAAGACGTCAGAAGAGTGCAGACGTCAGAAGACAGAATGTGGTAAAGAAGACAGCGAAGTCAGAAGAAGGTATGCAGAAAGAAAAAAGAACGACAACAAAGAAAGAAGACCAAGAAGAAAGAAGATGTCTGCGAAGTAAGAAGACAGCATGTTGGAAGAAAAAAGAAGACAGCAATGAAAAAAGAAGACAGAGAAGACGTCAGCGAAGAAAAAAGATGTCAGAGAAGAAGGAAGACGGCATGCAAGAATAAAAAAAGAAATATCTTCTGCCTCGCAGCCAGCGGGATGGACACTGGCCAGTGTTGAATAGTAAGTGACTGGAAGGAGTACTAGGTCCAGAGGCAACTCGACGGCAATATCGGCAAAGAAGACAAAGATGATGACAGGGAGTGACTTAAAGACGACGTGCTGGCCAATCCGAAGCAGGTAAATCAGAGCGACGTTGGAGTAAGCCAATGGTAAGTTTAGGTAAGTAAGGGCTGGTTCCAAGCCCCTTTAAAAAAAATTCACTAACATAAGATTTCACAAGCAAGTGTGCGTGCAGGTGAAACCTAAAAATGAAGTAGCTGGGTAAGTGAATGGGGGTGACTTCAATTTACTGTTCAAACCAAGACTTTTTGAGAGCAGAATGTGTGTTTACCCCACCTCCAACTCTGCGAAATTTATCACAAAACGTTTGACTGGGTAATTCAATAATAAAGTAGCATGGTGTTTAATACACGTTTTTATTGACTTTACTTGGGCACAGAAATGGACATAACATGACACAACACTACAGCTGCTGCAGACACTGACTAAGGGGTGTAATAGCAGATTTAAGCGACTGACATCTAAAGCTGGAGATGATGCCACAGTCATTCTAGGCCGCGGTGGCAAAGCCCACTTGGTTGTTGCCAAAATTGTAGACTGAGTAGCATGCATGGAGGAAGACATCACCCAGTATCCAGAGGGGCTGCCCCATCTGGGAGGGCAGGTAGGTCGGCATGATGCCCACTGTCAAGTAACCGTTGTTCTGTTGAAATAAAGAAGGCGCTCTAGTTAAAATTTGAAATATTTCTATGCACGTTTGCATCCAGATCTAATGACCCTGCTAAGCTATTGTATGAAGAACGTACTTCAGGTAGAGGAGAAAACTACAAGTCAGTACAACTAACTACAAATTTCTGCAAGGGTAATCGAGTCAGCTCTACTATATGCTAGGACCCAGATTTGTTAATATTTGACGCAGTGCAGCACAGCAACCAAAGTCGCTGCTCCGCCTTGCTTCAAATGGAGAGCGAGAACATGCACAATAGCTACAAGATAGGGTGCATTTTTTTCTCTCCCCTTACGCTGGTGCACGTTTGACTGCCATATGCCAACACACACCCTTGTGCCATAGTGTAAGAGTGTGTGTGTGATCTGTAAAGCATAGGTTTTGTACTGGAAGAGGACCCTTCTTGTACAAGAACTATTCTTTAAGAATTTGCCACTTTGTATGTGTGCTGTACAGCGCAACGTACATGCAATGTTAGAAAAATGAGATATGAAAACAATTCTCTTTCTTACCCCCTGCTTTAAGGAGGAGTAACGTTCTAGTGCAAATCCCTGTCAACGAATGGTAGTAGATAGAGATTTGCACCAAATCCCCAGGCCTACTTACATGGAAATGCTCATGTCCCACCTCTGGAACACCCCCTTAATGCAAAGAAGCGCAATGCACAACTTTACTTTGGGAACTTCCCAACACAAGGTTTGAGTTGGATAATAAATCCCACCCCAGCACTTTGTGCCGGGTTGTGACACAAGCCTGGTGCAAAGTATTAGTGAATCTGGGTCTAGGTTTATATGTGAGCTCCTGAAGACACTAGGACTGTGAGTGTAAGGTCTACAAAATGGTTAATACGTGGACTTTGTAGGACACCTGGACTATACAGGTAACCTCTACAGGGCATTAGTGTTGTAGAAAAATGTTAGAGGACAATTGTGCTATACGAGTGAGCTCAGTAAGATGGTTGGATCACGCAAGAGCTATATGATACTCTAGGCCTACACATCTACATTAGGGCTAGGGGAGAGTTTTGTAAGACATGAGGACTATGCAAGAGCTCTCCAACAGACTGCAGTTCCAATAAAGATCACTATAAGTGATTTAGAATCTGACAGCATTTTGAGAGGCGTCAGCTTATACAAGAGAGATCGCAAAAAGACAATAGGCAGCAATAACGAACTGACAACATACCCTGAGACTGTAACATGCTGCCCAGTACATCAAGAAGGGCTACACTGAGAACTCTAGAAGACAGTGCATGACACACTTTGTGTTAGCGCTAAACAAGAGAGCATGTTGGATCTGTACAGGACACAATCAGCGGACTGATATTCTGTGATATGTTCGTCCCTCCTCCCCATTATCTCCTGGCCTGTGCTGCTGGTCCTTGCCGCAAAGTCACGCCATTTGGAAACATCACTCCCCACCCCCGCCAAACGTGAGGGAAAGGGAAGTGCAAACAGCAGCTGTGATATAAGGGGTGTAAGTGACCATAATGCAGAGTCTCATAATCATCAAGCATCATAATAAGTCAGGAGAATGCTGATCCAACAGAAACAGGTAGAAGAAGAGGGCCAAGCAGCGGTATGTGGGGACAGCGCCTACAGTAATGGGTCCAGTCCTAGGAACCTCATCTTAAAGGGATGCTTCTGTACTGTGTACGGAACGCAACTAGGAGGTAGGCACTATAAATACTATATTGCAGGTATAAGGAGTCAAACGCATGCACACACATCAATCAGGCCAAATCAGCTACAACATGTCATGTTTCCTTGTTGTCTTCAACATCCTTACCTGGAGGACGTAAGAAGATGCTTGCAGAGGGAAGGAGACGCCACTAATGGTGAAGCCGAGGGTTGGCATGTTCTGAATATTACCACAGCTTACTGTGTACTACAGAGGAGAGCACAAGAAAAAGAACATATGCAATGCAAAATTAACATAGTAGCTCTACCTGTACATATAAGAGAGGCAGGTTTGTGCCACTACACTGAAGAACTTAAGTGCATTTAGCAACAAGTGAGTTTATCATTCATCCGCCTTGTATACAGTACTTTTAGTGCTTAAAGTGTGTAGGCGGTGGGCAACAGCACATATTTTTGGGGAACAGAAAACGTATTTTTCATCATCAGACTTTGACCCAGAGCAACTGAGAGAATCAAAAAGGTGAGAAAGTATTTAGGAGGAAGAAAAACATAGGAACAAACAGCAACTAAAGAAACCAGAGTTGAAAGGCTGCAAGATGAAGAGACAAGAAGTTCAGAGAGGTAGAAAAAACGCGCGAGAGGGGGGATCATATGAAAACTACGCAGCCTTGGTATCCAACCACCCACACATTTGCCAGTCCTGCTGGATACCGTCTAAGAAAAATTTAGACCCATGTACTGATATTCAAGCACAGAACAAATTGGTCCTTTGGTTAAACAGAAAATCTCCAAATCATGCATTGGATTGGCAAATGCATAAGGTCCTTGCTGTGGCATGCTATCAGCCAGGTCACCAGACAAGGTCTTAGAAAGACCTTGACAACTTCACAGTTGGAGAAGGTGAAAAGAGGCCAGTGGAAAATAAAAACACGCACAGTAAGGGCAAACACTTCCAGAGGCAGGCATGTCTGCTGACCTGCCCCGTTCATGTTAGCACCAGCACCTCCCGGTGAGCAGCGGCACTCATCACGCATGGTACAAGGGCCTTCCCTGCGCAGAGCAGCGGGCGGCCAACAGCAGTTTTATTATGTATTTATTTTGTTCTGCCAACAGCAGTTACGACTTCTACGCTTACGATTCAGTTCACTCTATGTACTCGTCCCCTTATCTTTCTTGCCTTAAAAGTTCCCCACGTCTTATGATTGCTGTGATGTGTTGAGCTGCCAGGTCCCTTCCTTGTGCGGCAGGGTCAGTCCCTCAAACTTCGTCTCTTGGGGCTAGCTACAACCTGCGTGCACTCGGTACCCGGTAAATCCAGACCGTCTTCCTATCATACCTGTATTTATATCCCTCGGTGTGTTTCGCTTCAGTAATTGTGCTTTTCCTCCCGAGGCCGAGGTTGCCCGACCTCTTGCATTGGGGTATCCGAGGCTGCTTCAGAACCTGCCAGGCCTGGTTTTCCATCACCCGTCCTGCAGGCGCCTGTCTATTTCCCCCTCCCCCCTCCCTTTTGCACGTTACACCTGGGTCCCCTTCTCAGACCTTGAAGCAACTACAGGGGGTGAACGGACCTGCAGGGGGAGACGGAAGGAATGGACTCAGCATCCTGTGCGGAATCTGAGACATGGTTCTGGCCAGTGCTTGAAATGGAAAAAATAAAGTGCAGGTACTCTGTGCCAGAGTACCTGCTTGTTTCTGAGAAGTGCCGGTACTCTCCAATTCAATTTATTACGTTTTTCTTGAGATGTGCCGGTACTCTCTCTCTCAAAATAAAAAAGTGCCGGTACTCAGTACCGGACAGTACCGGCCCATTTAAAGCACTGGTTCTGGCACCAACTAAGCGGGGCCCCTTCAAAGTACCTGCAGGGCCTGGAGCTCGCCCCACCCCGCGCACCGCGGGGGCTGCACCTTTCCCTTAATGTGCACCAACAACCTCGTGAGGGACTGAAGTGCGATACAATTACAATTATATTTACACGTCATTAAATTGCATGTTTGAATCCAGGAAAGGATGATCTGGTAACTCGTGATGTGTATGAGGTAAGCGGGCTCTGGCTTCATGGCTGGCACTAATAAAGTGCCTTGACTGTGTCCGAGTGTAGCGCACCCAGGCAGATGAACTTGCACTGGGGCCGCACACACTCAATGTGTGCTCTGCCACGTAAATCTGCAAACTGCAGACGAGTCACTTTGCAAGTTTGTCAAGTGATCAGCCGAGATATAAAAGGGTTTTATTGCATCATGCTAAGTGTGTAGGCGAGGCGTATATGGTCTGTGTGTAACTATCAAATAATCAATTATATGTACACATTATAAACTTAATTACCGAGTTACCAGTAGTGTCTTGTAAAATATGTCACTTACTACTAAAGTCAATCAAACTAAGTTTGTAAACCTTTGAAAGACTAACTCAAACCGTGCGAGGACTCATACTTATGCCTTGGGTGACTTGTGCAGGCGGTTTCAGAGGCCACAGTATGACGTGATCTCTATGACTAGGAATAGGAGGGAGGAGGAGATGTAGGATAGTTGCTAGGGGAGCCGAATTTGGAACAAGGACAACCAGGTTCAGATCCCAGCATTATCTCAACATCCCGAGATTCTGAGCAAATCACTTCATCTCCCTCTGCCTAAAAAGAAAAACACATTTGTAAGGTTAGAGTCAGGTTTGTGCTATAGAACAATTAAAAAAATGACCAGGTCAGGAACTTGTGACCAGCAGGTTATATATGTAAAACAAAAGTAGAGGGATGGCAAGAGATGTAGTGCAGCACTCATGTTCCCGATTGCTTTTAATATGCACCTAATAAGTACAATTAGCTGGGTGGGAAATCACTCACCCCAGTGATCCCCAAATTGGAAATAAACCAACAGCGCATAGTGCAATACACTAAGAAGTATGTCTTTTGGACTTTGTAAGTACCACGTATTAACCACAATTGGTGGTGAAGTACCTTGCCACACAATCAGTACTAAATAACATTTATGCCTCTGATAGATAATATGAGGCAATTCTGTGTTGTGTGATTTGAACATATGTTTTCCAACACTGGTGAGTCTGAGGACTACTTGTCCATATGATGAAAAGTGTGGCTGGGAACCTTACAGGACTGGAATGTGGAGAAAACCAAAAGAGCGCCACTGAAGCCTCTACTTAGGAGATGGACTAATCCTTCATACCTTACTGTTTTGAATATTAGTGGTGTGTGGGTATTGTGCAAGGTTATGTCTTAATGGCTGACCCTCTGAACTGCTTTGCTACAATACATATTTGTGACTGGCATGTTACATTAAATGTTGTCAGGCAGACACATTAACCGTTCAATCTGTTTTGTGGTTACTCATACATGTGATCAAAACTTAAATACAGATCTCTGCTATAAGTGCATTAATCAAATGATTTCTCCGCTATTGTACTAGTAGACTGGTTGGATACACATAGATGTTTACATCAAGTGACTTAATACCCCTGTTATATTATGTGGATTTGTAGAGCATAACCTTTGATATTGTCACTGTATTAGTGAGGTGCGATAAAAAAGTGTGCAGCATCTCAATGAGTGGTTGCTGTACTGAACCATATTCCTAGAGTTATATTGTTAAGGTGTCTCCTGGACGTTTCTTTGTTTTTGCTGTTGTATTTTTTCTATGGTATATGCCGGTCTCATTCACAATGTATAGGCAAGGTAATGTGTAAATGGTACACAAGAAAATGAGATGTGCAAATGAACAATACATTATACTATACTGTTCTGTGAAAGAACTGGAACGCAAAAGTACTTTATTATATATTGCAAAACCAATAAAGAGTTACTTGGAAAAAAATATGGCCTTGTAGACAGCACTATCACTTGGGAGAGTATCCTGGAGATTAGCAGATGAGAGACTAGCCTGCTAAGAGCAGGTTGGACTATTAGAAAAGTCAGGTCTTCGGCTTCTTGGGGAACTCAAGACTAGAGAAGGAGATTCTGATGTGTAGTGAGAGGTTGTTCTATGCTTTAGGAGCAATGTATGAGAAGGCCCGGGCTCCAGATCCGTTTCTGTGTTTGCATGTGTCCATGCGGTTTGTGCGAGTAGGTGTCCAGATGAGCTGAGGTATCTGGAGGGTTTGTGGAAGAAAATATGACTGTTCAGTTAGGTGGGGCTGGTGTTGTGTAGTGCCTTGCTGTTTTGGGTGTAAACTAGGGGAGGACAATATATTCTGCTCCGCTGGTGGAGTTTTCAGAGTTTTGGCCACTCTGCATTATGCTTGTAACTCGAAGTTCTGGGCAGATTCCGCCAGATGATGTGTGGTGGAGTCTTTTTATCGCACATACTGTACGTTAACGAGTGAGAGCAAAATTTTGCCACTCCTAGCGCAATTTTTGGTCACTAGGAGGGCACTGGGTGAGATTTCTCCAACATGGGTGGTCGCGACCGTTTGTAGTCAGAAAACTGCCACTCGAGTAGGAAATCCACTCATTCAGCAGTAAAATCAACTCAAGAAACCGCGCCCTTTGGCGCACCCCGTGGTGCCATTTGCTCTAATTTTCAGGGTGGAATGAGCAACCGGTGCTAAAATCACAGCACGAGCAGCGCGACTTGCCTATTTCCACCCGTTCTCAGAATTCCATGGAATCTCGCTGAGATTTTTTAAACTTAGCAGAATTCCACAAAGTCAAACTCCATGACTAATGCCCAGGCCTAATTTAAACCATAATGACTACATAATCCAATGTTCTTTGCTCATCTCTTTATGACAGAATTTGATTTAAAAAATCAATGTGTACCATCAGACAACAGACTAGCTTATCATTGCCATTGCTCCGCATTACATGGACCCTCATAACTGTTTGTTTTGTGACTCCTGCCCCCCCCACCCCCCCCACCCGATGTGTGTGATGAAATACATGTTATTCATATACAGCGTGACAGGTGGCAAGGGTGCGGTCCAGCATTTCCGACTTACCTGCCCATTTTGATCCTGTTGGGCTCCAAGGTACTGCGTGAGGGTAGAGAAGGCCTGCTGAGGGGCGGAGAGCAAGGAGGTTCCGGTGTCCACGATAGCCTGGCACCCTTGGCTGCACCAGCCCATGGTCTGTCCATTGATGGAGAATCTGGAGAGATGGGGACATAAACTTGTGGTTGTTCCATCTCATGACACTGGGCTGTACACTATTTCAATAACAAAAACATGTCTTTAATGAAGGGTTAACTTTGGTTGTTACTGGATGTAGGAAGATTTACAATGGAAGTCTTAATCACCACGACAGAGGATTTAACAATGCCAGAAGGTGAAGCCATAATTGTAAATCAGTTCTAGTTATCATCTACGTTCAGGAAGCATATGGAGGAAAACTGACAGGGGATCTGAACTCTCAGTGGGTGTCTCCCTTGGCTACGACATTGAGTATGTACTAGAAGACGTTGTAACCTTTGAACTTACCTACCATCAATTCTGTAATCTATCCGAAGGGATCAGCCGCTTATGATAATGCTAGGCTTATTGTCTATACCCCTTTGCTCTCACCCCCACCCCCAATCTAAATCCCACTCCTCATAATAAATGTATTTATCTTTTTGTCTATTTATTTTTATTTAGTTATTAACTCTTTATTAGGGCTCTGCAGGTGCAAAGTGCTTGCAGGCTGCTCGCATACTTAATTGCGCTTTGCATGCACTTCCTCTTTTTAGATCAAAGCCTACCAGATAACACATATATTCAGAAAGCTGGCCTATTAATGCATTCCACCTCTTGCTTACCATTGGCTTTGTGGTTTGTAACTCACAATTTACTGCTTTCTATTTGCTGGTTTTATTTACTTTAGGCTGTCCAGCCAGCTTGAGTTTGTTCCACCCATTGCCCAAACCTTGTTTAGTGTATTCTTCCATAAACTTGCTTTCTGTAAACAGGCAGTTAAATCTTGCTCTTATCTTCTGCATTCAAAGACAGAGGTCAAATGTCAAGTTCTCTCTACTAGGGAGCTTGCTGTTTATTTTTGTTTCTCTGACTTCAAAGTGAGATAATTTATGTGGCAATCCTGCTGAGGACCCTCACATTTTCTTGAGTTAGAGCTATTGGCATTGTAAATTCATAACTGGACTTTTCTTGCCACATAAATTGTTCAACCCTGCCTCCTAATTTCATCTTTTCCCGCCATATGATTCCAGTGGCCTACCATTTAACTAAAGCACTTCCATTTACCTTCTTCCTCTATCTTAAAAAAATATACAATTATCATATAAACCTTTATCAGACATAAACCTTTGGCATTAGAGTGTAATGCTCAAAACACCATAACAAAAATATAACTTGTGATGGATTGGAGGGTGAAAGGAAAGACAGAGTCGGGAGTAAAGATGAAGAGGACAAGTGGCGTAGTTACTGTGTCATGGGTTCCGGAGTAAGAAAGGAACATGATTGACTACAATTTCGGTAGGAAAATAGAGGAGTAATTAGAGTTGAGTGAGGTCCATAGGTCTTTGGGCCTCAGTGTCACTGCACCTGTTGCTCCATTGATAACTAGGCCTCAGGAGAGAAAGTGGATGGGGCAGAAAAAGAGAAGCGAAAGGAATACAACAGACAAAAGGAAGAAAGAGAACAGGTCGCAAAGAAATAAAAGAAAGAAGGGGAAAAAATGAAAACAATTAAGAGAGGAAATAGAGCAAATGAGACGAAAGAAAAAAGGGAAAGAAGGTAGTGAACAAAAGATAAAGAGGAAAAAATCATGAAAGAAGTGTGACAAGAAAGAGAAACATTAACATTAGAGAAAAAAGAGTGAAGGTGAGAGAAGAACGAGTTACTTACCTTCGGTAACAACTTTTCTGGTGGATACATAAGCTACCTGTGGATTCCTCACCTAATGGATTCCTCACCTAATGAATACTCCCATGGCGCCAGCATTCGACGGAAATCTTCTTCCTAGTCTCTGCACGTCGACGAGGACGTCACTCTAGCCCACGCGACGCCGTCTGACGTCATACAGGCAATAAGAGGTCCTCGACGACGTGCCGACGTCAGTACCAACAAATTTTTTACGTGCATGAGAACAACAACCCAATGCAATGAAAGAGCAAGGTAAAATACCATAACATTGTAAAATACACAACATTGCAATGAATAGCTGTAAATTTAATATAACTCTCTTTTTTTTAAACAACAAATATATGCAAATCATGTATATACACAAAGATATATACATATATATATATATATATATATATATATATATATATATATATATATACAGATAAATATACACAAATATCCATATATACAACATCTACTGCAACCTTGAAGACCAAGAGGAGCGCACTCAAGGATTACTTGGTAAGACCAGAAAGGCAACGGGGAGGCGGGTGGGACCGTGAGAAATCCACAGGTAGCTTATGTATCCACCAGAAAAGTCGTTACCGAAGGTAAGTAACTCGTTCTTCTGACGGATACAACTACCTGTGGATTCCTCACCTAATGAATAGAGTCCCAAAGCAGTACCACGCCCGGTGGCGGGTGCCTAAATGGTCAAACCAAGAAATCCTGCAGCACTGACCGTGCAAAATGGCCGTCCCTTCTAACCTCAGAATCCAAACAGTAATGTTTCGCAAAAGTGTGAAGGGACGACCAAGTTGCGGCCTTGCAGATGTCGACCGCAGGAACACCTCTGGCCAAGGCCGAAGTGGCCGACTTAGCTCTGGTGGAATGAGCTCTAATGCCCTCAGGAGGATCCTTCTTTGCCAAAGAGTAACAGATGTTAATGCAAAGAACAACCCACCTGGATAGTGTTCTCTTGTGGACTGCCTTTCCTCTCCTCTTGCCCACGTATCCAATGAACAGCTGATCCTCCAGCCTGAAATCCTTCGTTCTATCAATAAAGAAGCTTAACGCTCTCTTTGGGTCCAGCCGGTGCAGTCTTTCTTCCTCTTTAGAAGGATGAGACGGAGGATAGAACGTGGACAAAGTAATTGTCTGTGCCAAATGGAAAGGTGAAACAACCTTCGGGAGGAAAGCAGCCTTGGTCCTCAACACCACCTTATCCCCATAAAAAGTTGTATAAGGGGGCTTTACCGATAAGGCCAGCAACTCACTCACTCTCCTTGCAGATGTTATAGAACCCAGGAAGACTGTTTTTATAACCAAATACCTTAAGGGGCAAGAATGCATAGGTTCAAAAGGGGACCCCATAAGGAAAGTCAACACCAAGGACAAATCCCATTGCGGCATAACAAATGGTTTTGGAGGATATTTATTTAGAAGACCTTTCAAGAATCTGACAACAATAGGGGACTTAAATAACGATGGTTGGTCTGGAAGACATATGAAGGCTGACAAGGCCGATAAATAACCCTTAATGGTAGCCACTGCACAGCCTTTCTGCGCTAGATACAGAGCAAAAGACAAAACATCCGATAGATGAGCTTGTAAGGGATTAATCTGCCTCTCTCCACACCACGCCACAAATTTAGACCACCTATTAGCGTAAATAGATTTAGTGGAGTGTCGCCTGGCCGCTAATATAACATCCACTACATCAGGCGGGAGAGAGAAGGAACTCAGGTTGCCCCGTTCAATCTCCAGGCATGTAGGTGCAGACTCTGGAGGTTGGGGTGTAAAACCTGCCCCTGCGACTGCGAGAGGAGGTCTGCCCTGATAGGGAGACGGAGCGGAGGGCACATTGAGAGTTGGAGAAGGTCGGAGTACCACACCCTCCTTGGCCAATCCGGAGCTATTAAGATTACTAGAGCCCGGTCTTGGCGAATCTTCCTCAATACTCGAGGAATCAAGGGTATGGGAGGAAACGCGTAAAGCAACTGGCCGCACCAGGTTATTTGAAACGCGTCCCCTAACGCTCCCTGCATCGGATACTGGAGGCTGCAGAATAACGGACAATGCGTGTTCTCCAGAGTGGCAAACAGATCTACCCGAGGAAACCCCCACCTTTGGAAGATTAAACGGACTTGATCTAGATGGAGACGCCACTCGTGGTCTGCAGAGAATTGGCGACTGAGACTGTCCGCACGTACATTCAAGACCCCGGCCAGATGATTTGCTACCAAGCAAATCTGATGGTCCTTTGCCCAGGACCATAGTCGAAGAGCTTCTTTGCAGAGAAGGTACGACCCTACTCCTCCCTGTTTGTTTATGTACCACATCGTGGTAGTATTGTCCGTTAGGACCTGTACCGACTGACCACGAAGGGAAGGGAGGAAGGCCTTGAGAGCCAGACGTACAGCCCGTAACTCCAACAGATTGATATGAAACATCTGTTCCTCTGGAGACCAAAGGCCTTTGATCTCCAGATCCCCCAGATGGGCTCCCCACCCTAGAGTGGAAGCATCCGTTATGACCGTGGCCACTGGTGGTGACTGTTCGAACGGCTTTCCTTGTGAAAGATTGTTGCTCGCAATCCACCACTTCAAGTCCACCGCAGCATCTCTGGAGATCTTGACAGCACCTTCTAGATCCCCTTTGTGTTGAGACCACTGCCTTCGGAGGCACCACTGAAGAGCCCTCATGTGCCAGCGAGCATGCGTGACCAACAGAATGCAGGAGGCAAACAGACCGAGCAGACGAAGGACCTTGAGGACTGGAACTACCGCTCCATTTCGAAACATCGGAACCAATTCCTGAATATCTTGAATCCGCTGAGGCGGAGGAAAGGCTCGACCCAATGTTGTATCCAGTACTGCCCCTATGAACAGGAGGCGCTGAGAGGGCTCCAGGTGAGATTTGGGCTCGTTCACCGAAAAACCCAGGTCGAATAACAACTGAGTCGTTGACTGCAGATGATGCGACACAAGCTCCGGAGACTTGGCTTTGATCAACCAGTCGTCCAAGTAAGGGAATACTGGTATCCCCTTCCTTCTGAGCTCTGCCGCAACCACCGACATCACCTTCGTGAAGACTCGAGGTGCTGAAGTAAGACCAAACGGAAGGACCGCAAACTGATAGTGCTGCGATCCCACCATAAACCGGAGATACTTCCTGTGTGACTTGAGTATCGGGATATGAAAGTAAGCATCCTGCAAGTCGACAGACACCATCCAATCTTCCTTGTTCAACGCCAAAATCACCTGAGCTAGGGTCAGCATCTTGAACTTTTCCTGTTTGAGGAACCAATTCAAGATCCTCAGGTCCAGGATTGGTCTCAATCGACCATCCTTCTTGGGAATCAGGAAATACCTTGAGTAACAACCTCGACCCCTTTCCTGCTCTGGGACCAACTCTACCGCCGCCCTTTGAAAGGAGGACTTGTACCTCCTGTTCTAGCAACAGGAGGTGTTCTTCTGAACAATAAGATGGGCGGGGCGGGATGAGGGGCGGGAACTCCCGAAAGGGAAGGGTGTAGCCTTTTCCCACAATACTGAGAACCCAAGTGTCCATTGTAATAGTCTTCCACTTGCGGAGAAAATGCTGTAATCTTCCCCCTACAGGAGAGGAGTGAGTGGGAAATGGTGGAAGCCTAAGGCTGCTTTCCCTGCTGCACCCCTCCAGAGGACGAGGAAGAGGCAGAGTGCTGCTGAGAGGCTCCTCTGGTGCGGGCCCTCCCTCTCCCTCTAAAAGATCTATAGGGATGGGAAGAGGCAGGTTGCTGGAATCTCCCCCGAAAGGAAGAGGAGTAAGAGCCACGCCCAAATCCCCGAAACCTCCTGAAAATCCTGGAAGAGGCAGAGGAAGAAGGAGCTTGGAGTCCTAACGATTTGGCTGTGGCCCTGCTCTCCTTAAAACGTTCCAAGGCCGAATCTGCCTTGGCGCCAAACAGCTTGTCCCCATCAAAAGGGAGATCCAATAGGGTTGACTGCACATCCGCAGAAAACCCCGAATTACGGAGCCAGGCCTGTCTCCTTGCCACCACAGTCGTGCCCATTGCTCTGGCCACCGAGTCGGTCGTGTCCAGCCCAGACTGAATAATCTGGGTCGCGGCAGCCTGGGCATCTGAAACAACATCCAAAAGACCCTGGGGAAGCATCGTAAATGATGAGGAAATGTATTCCATAAGAGCATGAATATATCTCCCCAGGATACAAGTTGCGCTGGTGGCCTTCAATGCCAGACTGCAGGACGAAAAACATTTCTTGGACTGCGCATCCAGTTTCTTCGAGTCCCTGTCCCCAGGCACCGTCGGGAAAGAACCAGGCGCTGATTTGGATGAACAGGAGGCCTGCACCACCAAGCTCTCCGGTGTAGGGTGCCTAGAAAGAAAGCCAGGGTCAGTTGGTGCAGCTCGATACCTCCTGGCTACGGCTCTATGAACCGCTGGGGAAGATACTGGTCTCTTCCACACCTCTAGCACCGGATCCAGCAAAGCGTCATTAAACGGCAATAGAGGCTCTGCCGCAGCTGAGGCCGGATGTAGCACCTCTGTCAGAAGGTTCTGTTTTGTCTCTGCCACCGGCAAAGGCAGGTCTAGAAAACTAGCTGCCTTCCATACCACTGCGTGAAAGGAAGCAGCCTCCTCCGTGTATTCCCCTGGAGACGAAAGATCCCACTCAGGGGAAGTGTCCAGCCCACTGGCTGTATCTAGACCATGCAGTCCATCACCCGAGTCCTCTAGTTCTCCTTCTTCCAGGACTCGTTGGTACTCCTGCTCCTCTAATAAACGGAGAGCACGTCTCCTCGAATGAAGCCTCTGCTCGATACGCGGAGTCGACAATGCCTCCGCCGAAGCCGAAGATTGGCGCCGATCTTCAGAAGCCACCGACGCCACGTCTGGCGCCACGGGTAACTTCGGCGCCGATGAAAGAGCACTCGGAGCGGATGGACCCACCGGAGTCACAGGACGAAATCCCGACGACGGAATGGAAATCTCCGGGACCAATCCCTCCGAAGCCACCGGAGTGGCCACCGGCGCCGACACCGGCACCGAGCCCACGTTCCCAAAAGGGAGAAAGGGCATAAAGGGTGCCGGCCGTAGAGGCGCAGGATCACCCAATGAAAAGGCCAAAGGGCCAGCCGGAGCACCCCCTGGAGCCATCTGTTGGAAGATGGTATACATCGCATTTAGGAATGCGGTACTATCGGCTCCAGGGGTGGGAAAAGCCAGATACTGGGGTGCCTGTATCGAAGGCGACCCCGACGCCGGCCTCGACGTCTGCGACGCCAGAGACAACACCAGAGGCTGCACCACTTCAATCACTGACGCCTGTCCAGGTGAAGTCGGTGACGCCGGAGAGGGCAACGGCGTCGATGGATGCGGCGTGACCGTGGGACTGACCTCCCAAGTCCTCCGGCACCGATCCGAAGACCTGGAACGAGTCTCCTTGCTTGAATGGCGCCGTGATTCTCTACGGCGCCGGGAGTCTCGATGACGCCGATGCCTTGGCGAAGAAGACTTCTTATGATGTTTTTCTTTCTTCGACTTCGCCGTAAACAACTTCGCCTCACGTTCCTTGAGGGCCTTTGGATTCATGTGCTGGCATGAATCACAAGTCGAGACGTCGTGGTCGGAGCTCAAACACCAAAGGCAGTCGGAGTGAGGATCCGTAACTGACATCTTGCCCCCACACTCACGACAAGGCTTAAAACCCGACTTTCTCTGCGACATTATTACTGCAGCGAAGGACTACGCAGCAAAAAATACACTGTAACCACGAAAGTAACAGTTGCTCCCTCGAAGATAACCGTTTCGAATGCACGGAAAAAAGGGAACTGACGTCGGCATGTCGTCGAGGACCTCTTATTGCCTGTATGACGTCAGACGGCGTCGCGTGGGCTAGAGTGACGTCCTCGTCGACGTGCAGAGACTAGGAAGAAGATTTCCGTCGAATGCTGGCGCCATGGGAGTATTCATTAGGTGAGGAATCCATTAGGTGAGGAATCCACAGGTAGTTGTATCCATCAGAAACAAGCAGCGAAAGAACCAGGCATGTATGTACTGACATATTTCCCACAGACAAAGAATGGGAAAACCACTTTGACAAGTCGGGTCCCGACAAGTAACTTGTGGCTTCCACATACAGACGGGAAAAAGACAGATTTATAGTAAAAAGTGAATTGACAGATAATGATAAGAAAAACACCAGAGAAAGGAAGGAAGAAAGATCTTTAAAAAAGTGAAAGGCTGCAAACAGAGTCAAAGGAAAAAGGAAAGAAAAAAAGAAAAAAAGAAAGAATGAATGAAGGGAAAAAATAGTGAAAGAATGAATGCCTGTTGAAGATAAAAGAGAGGAATGAAACAGTGAAAGAAATAATCAAGTTTTTGTGAGTTTGAAAGAGGAGATAGCAAAAGAAAGAGGGAAATAAAAAAAGCAAGAGGAGTAGAAATAAACAGTTGAAAGAAAGCGAAACTGTTAATCTGTAGATTTTAAGAGCTAGAAAGAGAAAAGTGGGTGAGAAAGAAAACATTTAGAAAAGAAAAAGAACAGAGAGAAATAGGTGAAACAGACCTCCCAAATAAAGATGGAAGCTAAGGATAGATTTAATTGGCTCTGCCACGTCCTCAAACAGAAATCAGAGTGTGGAACTGCAGGGGGCACTGCAGAACAGCAAGAGGTGCATTAGCAGAGTTGTATGTGAACCCCTATACAGCATTATTGGGGCGATTCAGATTGGGATTTGGGGATAGACAGAGCTGTGTCCCAGCTCCCATCCCATCTGATGGCTTGGAGTGTGTGAACTGAGGTGCACTGATGGAGCTGCGAGTGGAGTCCCAGTATGGAGCAGAAGTGAGCACTGTCTCTAAGGATTGCAGAGCCCTGGTGGAGCTGGGTGCCTAGGCTATAAACCAGTGGTTCCCAACCTTTTGACTTCTGTGGACCCCCACTTTATCAATATTGCAAACCGGAGACCCCCACTGAATCATTATTGGAATGAGGGGACCCCCCCACTGAGTCATTACTTAAAGATGGGGACCTAATCTGTTAAAATTATTAAATTTTCTAAGCAGTCATGGACCCCCTGAGGAGGCTTCATGGACCCCAAGGGTCCCCGGACCACAGGTTGAGAACCACTGCTATAAGGAATTACAAGTGATCCTCCGCCCTTGCTCTCAGCACTCCGGCAGGAACACTTGGTAGAGAAAATCCAAGCCATGGAAGAGTCTGAGAGAGGGTGTAGAGAGCCCACAAAGACCAAATGGAACCAAGATAACAGCCTTGTTTATAGCTAAGCTCAGCTGAAGAATGCTCTGCAAATGAAAAGGGAAGCTTCCCTGGACAGGAGCAGGAAACAAAGAAAAAAAAACCTCCCCTACAGACCAGATCAACAGGACAAAGCATAACTATACAGTAGTTGGTCCCTGCTCCCACACAGAAGAAGCATGACTGACCATTAGCAAGCAAGTCGTTTTAAATGACACTGAAACTAACAAATAAAATAACTGAAGTCCACAGAAGAAGTATACTTAAAAGTATACAAGAGGTTGTACACTTATGCTCAACATAAAAATGAACTGTGCTGATGAAGCACATTTTTTGTAATTCTGAAGTGTGGTGGAAACATATATTTGAATATAATCAAAACACATCAATATACTAGGTGATGACATTTGCACACATTATCGTTTGTGTGTAGTAAAACCACATTTTGGTGCAAAGGTAATGGTCATTTCAATTGAACAAGTGTTGTCTGTAAAGGCAGTGCGCTACAACACCATGCATACTCTACACTATGCCACTCCATTACTCTCTATGACCTTTCACTCTGTGTCACGACACTCCATTCTATACCCCTCCACAACATGCCACTCCAATCTACACCCCTCCACTCTAAGAGACTCTGGGACACGCCACACCACTCTACTCCACGCCACTCCAAACTATGCCACTCACTCCACAACACAACACCCTACTCCAATCTATGCCCCTCCACTCACCCCACTCAACTCTACCCCACTCCAATCTACCCCAATCCACTCCAATCTATCCTACTCCAATGAACCCCAATCTTCTCCACTCCAGTCTACCACACTGCAAACTACCCCTCCCCAATGTACCCATTCACCCTCACCCCAATCTACCCTACACCACTCCAATTTACTCCACTTCAGTCTACCTCACTGTAACCCAATGTACACAGCTCCTATCTACCCAATCCACTCCACTCTACCCCAGTCTACACTACCCCACTCCACTCCAATCTACTCCACTTCAGTCTACCACACTCCACTCAGTCTAACCCATAAAATCCACCTCATTCCACTCCACCCCAATCTACTGCGTTCCACTCAGATCTACCCCACTCTGCACCAATCGATCCCAGTCTACCTCACTTCACTCCAATCTACCTCAATCCACCCCACTCCAGTGTACCCCGATTCAACCCACTCAACTCCAAACTACCTGAGTCTGCTCCAGTCTACCTTCACTCTAATCTACTCAATCCAGTTTATTCCACTCCACTTTATTTCACTCTAAACTCCACTCCAATCTATCCAACTCTTCTCACTCTAATCTACCCCACTCTACCACATTCTACCCCCACTCCAATGCATCCAATCTACCCCATCTCACTCCACTCTAGTCTGCTCCACTCTGCCACACTTCACTCCACTCTACCCAAATCTACCCCACTCCACTTCATTCCAGTCTGCCCCACTCCAATCTATCCCGCTCCACTCAAATCTATTCCATTCCACTCCAGTCTATCCCATTCCACTCCAATCTAACCCACTCCAATTCAATTCACCCTACTCTAATCTACCCCTCCCCAATCTACCCCACCTCAAACTACCCCCTATCTACTCTACTCAAAACTACTCTACTTCACTCCAGTCAGCTCCAATCCAGTCAATTCCATTCTATCTCGCCCTAACCCAGTCGACCCACTTCACCTCACTCCACCCACTCCAACCATCCCTCTTCAATCTGCCCCACTTCAGTCTACCCCACTCTAATTTATTCTACCCCACTCTAATCCAACCAAAAAATCCCACTACACCCTAATCTACCCCACTCCACTCCAATTCACCCCACTCCTCTCTTCTCCAATCTCTACTTCACTCCAATATATCCAATTCCACTCTACCTACTCCACTCTAATCTACCCCACTTCACCCTACTCCAATCTACTCCACTCCAATTTACACACTCCAGTCCACCTAACCTACCCCACTCCACTATATCCCAATCTACCACACTCCATTCCACTCTACTCAATCTACCCCACTCTTCTTCACTCCAGTCTATCACATTCCAGTCAAATTTACCCCACTCCAGTTCAGTCTAACCCACTTCACCCCAATCCACACCACCCCACCCCACTGCAATCTACCCTACCCCACTCCACCCCAAACTACTGTCTACCTCACTCAAATCTACTCTGCCCAATCCAAATCTACCCCACATCACTCTGTCCAACTCCAACCTACTCCACTACAATCTACCCCACTCTTAACTACCCCACTCCTGACTGTCTCACTCCAGTCTACCCTGCCACTTTATCCAACACCACTGCAGCCTACTCCACTCCCATCTACCCCCAATCCAAACGACCCCACTTCTCTCTATCTCCAATCTACCCCACTTCACTCCAACCTACAGTACCATAATCCACCCAATCTACTCCACCCCACCCTAATCAACCCCACTCCACTCCAGTCTACTCCTCTCCACTCCAGTCTACCCCACTCCAATCCAATCTACCTCAATCCACTCTTCCTCAATCTACCCATTCCACTCCAGTCTACCCCAATAAATCTCACTCTACTCCAATCTGCCCACTCCACCCCAATCTACTCCAGTCCACTCCACCACAACTAAATCTACCCCACTGCCCCACTCTAGTCTACCCCAAACCCCTCCACTCCAGTCTGCTCGACTCTAATCTACCCCAGTCCAATCTACCATCCTGATCTGCCCAGCTCCCCATCTCCAATCTATCCCACTCCACCCCAATCCAGCCCAATGGTACCCCTACTCCACTCTTTGACAATCTACCCCACTCTACCTCAATTTTCCCCCTTCCACTCTACCAAAATCTACCCAACTCCAATCTACCCCACCCAACTAACTTTTAGTCAGGTTGAACAGCAGCCACACTGCTGTACAACATGTCTAAAACACATTGCCAAAGTCAATAGCTCTCGCATAGGCTTGACCCATTGGCTTTGCCAATGCTTGTTTAAGGTTTAAATGTACCGTTATATCATGGCCATCGGACAGAACCGACTAGAAAAACACACTGTTTACTGCCCCACGGATGCCATGTGACATTTATAACCATTGATCTAGGAAATAAAGGGGGAGCATGATCCACTCGAGGCTTCTCTCCTCGTGACAGTCTTTCCCCAAAACGAGGCACTGCCCCTTACAGATGCAGCAGACCCCAGGAGGCAGCACACGGGGGAGATGAAGAAAAACAAATGGCTCGAGTGTTCATTTTGTAGATTCCTACCCCTCGAGGCCGATTTTCCAGTAAACTTGATGTGTGACTGGCGTTCAGGAGATCTGTCCCGTGTAGCAGTTGGAATCCACTCCTCCAAAGACGACCTCGCCTCTGTACTGGGAACTTGATTGGCTGGTGGAATACACAAACATGTTTAGATGCAAATTACTGCTTTACTTCAGACCTCTGTAATGCATAGAGCATCATTTGAGTCATACGGACAAGTACGGATTGGTGAACTGAGGTATGGCTGCACTTACACCACATAAGAGATCTCCTTTCAAGGAGGGATGGGTGAGCAGTTAACTGCAACCCCTGTGACAAGGGCCTTCTGGTCCAAGAGAAAATGTGAGAAGTGGGCGTGGCACAAAAGGACTCCCCCAAAGATCAAAATGTTATGTGTCAGAACTTTTTCAGTTGGGGTGCTCACGCCTTGCTATTTGGTTTGTGTGTCCCGTTTATAATTGGAGCAGACGAGAAGACGTAAAAGAAAGTTAGACGTGAAAGTTGAGGCCTCTCCCCCAGTACCTGTACTGAAGGAGAACACCGATGGAAATGAGTATGAGAGGGATGCAGGAGAGATGTCTGGGAGCCTGTCTGGAGTTTGGTATTCACCCACTCAGGTGGATGCCGAAGACAGACTGCGAGAGCAGGTTCTCCTGTATGAAGCCGGGCAGTACAGTGGTCGCCCCTTCCACAGAGATGGTGGTGTTCGCCAAGCCCAAAATACCGTCAAACTGAGCGTAGACGAAGTTGGAGCCGGGCTCATTTACGCTCAGGCCAAGCTCCTACTGAGTGATGGAGATGCCTTGGATCTGGAAGAGGGTATTCAACAAATGTAATAAAGGTCATTCAGGTGCAAGTCGAGACCCAGGGTTACTCCTAGCTGCGAATGCAATCCGTGAAATTAGTAGTTTATCTTTCTCGTTATTTGGTTTGAATAAGTGAAACCAACAAGCGTGGTCGGAGTGGCCTATAGTGGAATTAGACAGTGCTCGGCGGGCTGGTCTGACAAGCCCGTGTGTGGGCCGTTTTTCGGCTGTTTCTGGGCCTGTTGTATCGTCTGCAGGGTGAGTTTCTAATGGCGATTTCCCTGATTCTAAAACAAACCTTGCCAACAGCAAGCTCAGATCCAGGCAGTCTTCCATACTGTAGCGCCGCGCATGCACGTCTAGTGCGCACAAATGACACAGGACACACCAGTCGCCTGCTATCAAATGAACAATGTCCTGTATCTGTCATAACCTTTATTCTCTTACGACAATAAGTCCGGCGGGCCAATAGCTCAGACGTCCAATGGGTAGGCGACCAACCTCCCTCTGTGCGAGGCACAGGTGGGTGAGCCACTGAAAGCTCGAGCCAGGCTTGGGCCTGAAGCCTGGCTCGGGCTCAGCTCGAAGTCCTCTTAGAACCTCAAGCCCATGAGGAGCCGATCTTTTATGTGCCTTGTGCCTCCCTCCCTCCCTGTGCCTGTATGTTGCGAGGTTCGAGTCTGGCTGTTTGGTACAAAGTGTAAGCAGAAAACGTGGATGCATTGCAGCTTCACGCATAAATTTTGTTTTTTAGGCCAATATTTTATTCCACCAAAACTCTTATTCCTTCATTGTCGCGTATGAAACCGCTTTCAAACGTGCGTTCAGAATGCCGCTGCTATTGTGTTTAATACACTATAATGTTGCTCTCTGATAGTTTGGGCCACGTTCAGAGTTTAAATGACAACTGTGTTCTCTCCTAGTTCACTACTGGTTCATATGTAAAAACCATCACTTAAATAAGTACTTCTCAGTGCAGTATTATAATGTGACGTATTCATGTTAAAGCTTTTACATGTTAAGGAAATACGCTTTCTTAAACTTCGAAGAGACTTTATCATAGTGCTCTGATGTTGTATGACCTACATCGCAAACATTTTTAGGGCACAGCTCGTGCATTAACTTGGTTCCCCCTGTTAATTCGTTGGCTCGCCCGGCTCTACAGCAAAGTGTGCCTTGGATATTCCCATCCCTTCGCAACACTACACATACTTTACAAAACAGTTACACAGCATGTCTTTACAAGGGCAACCTGCCCACTTTGCAAACACGGGCCACTTTTTTAGCTTTCTAATTCACTAGTGAGGACTACTTTTATTTTAGTGTCCTAGTCCGACTCTACCAATAAGGAATCATTTTAGCACAAATCTCCCCATCTGTAAGAGACTCTGAAAAAAAAGAAACACATGCCAGACATTAAGGATCTACTGATTGGCTTCTAATTGTAGTGCCCGTGGCATATTGGGTAAAAGACCCCCTGTCACTTCTGCTGAAGCTCTGAGGCCTGCAGGAGGTTTCTACCCCACAAAGGGCATATAAGGAGCAGCAGATCCTGGGTCTGCTCTGTTAAAAACAAGCATTGGCAGAGCCAGGAGGTCTCGGCAATCCGAGAGCTATTGGCATTGTAACTGTCAATGTCTTTTAGCCATGTGTTATGGACTGGAGTGTAGTGAAAATATGACTAGTGTAAAGATGTGGCATGGTGCAGAGTAGAATTATGTAGAGTGGAATTATTTTGCTAGGTGTGAATTTACGTAGAGTGGCACTGTTTGGCGTGGAGTGGCATGTAGTGGAGGTCAATTATGTGGAATGATGTATTTATATTGTGAGGATTTCAATTATGTGGTGTGAAATTCTGTGGCTTGGTGCGGAATTGTTTGTTGTGGAATTGTGTGGCGTTGAGTGGAGTTATGTGTAGTGGAATTATGTGGCCCAATGTGCAGTGGAATTTTGTGGATAGTAATTATGTTGTATTAAGTGTAGTGTAATTATTTGTAGTGGTATTGTATGTCGTGGAGTGGTGTGTTCTGAGTGGAATTACATGGCATGGCGTGGTGTTGAATTATGTCGCATGGTGTGGAATTCTGTGGTGTGGATGCATGTGGTGTGTAGTGCAGTTATGGGTTTTAGAGTGGAATTATGTGGCGTGGTATGGAATTATGTGGAGTTGAATTCTGTTGCGTGGAATTCTGGGGTGTAGAGTGAAATTATATTGAGTGAAATTATGTGGCATGGTGCAGAGTGTATTTATGTGGTGTGTTGCTAATTGGCGTAGAGTGGGTTTATGTGGAGTGTAATTATGTGGTATGGAGTTTGGTGTACTTATTTTGCGTGATGTTTAATTGTGTGGCATTGAATTGTGTGGTGTGGCGTGTGGAATTCTGTGGCATGGTGTGGAATTATGTGGAGTGTAAACGTGGCACGTGTGGAGGTCAACTTTGTTATGTAATTATGTGTTTTGGTGCTGAGTGGATATATGTGAATTGTAATTATGTGGCGTGAAGTGTAACTACGAAGGTTGGAGTGGAATTATGTGTAATGGAATTATCTGGAGTTGGATTGTGTTACCTGGAGTGTAATGGAATGGTTTTGTATGGAGTGGTATTCTGTGAAGTGGAGTGGAAATTTGTGGAGCTGACTTTGTTGGATTGTCATTATGTGGCATGGAATGGAATGATGTGGAGCTAAAATGTGTGGTGTGGAATTATGAGATGTTGAAATGTGTTGATTGTAGTTGATTTGCGTGTTGTGGAATTGTGTGGCACTCTAATGTGTGGCATTGTGTTGAATTATGGAGAGTTGAATGCTTATTGCGTTCAAAGGCCAGCTGAGTGTGGGACGCAGTATACATCATTTGGCTGCATTGTCAAGTGACTCCTGCGGGCCTTAGATTGCTTTTGAGTTGGAATGCGTTAGGACCCGAGCTACCAACTTTGGAACTGGGGAACCAGTTTGAGTGTCAGGGTCAGCTCAACATTCTGTGACCCTGTGCTGCTCACTGTTTAATTCAAATTAATATGACCTTGTGTAATGTAGTTGGTGTTCAAGTAAAGCACTACAACCGTGTCGGGATACAAAATAATCTGTCTGCAGTAGTACCTGTGGGGGCTGAGGGCACAGACCATACTCCTAAAACCTAAAACAGCAGCAAGGCGATGGACTGCCAGAGACTGGGAGCAGAAGGGGTCATGGAGGGGCAGGGGCACTATCATAGAATAAAGTAACAAGCTCCTGGGAGAGGAAAAGGGAAGGGGGGAGGACAGGAAGGGAGGGCGCAACAGGCAGACTGGAAGCTGCAGGGAGAGAGCTCTGCAACTAAATCAAGCTTGTGAAGCGGAATGTCGGTATCTATTTTATCTTTTTTAAATAATGAAACGCCATAATCAAGTTTCAGAACGGAACAAAAATGGCAAGAGGAGGTGAATAATAAAACTGTTCCGTGAAGGAAAAGAAGCAACAGGGTTGGCGTGGGTGGGAAGGCTCTTGTAAAAACAGGAGCACTCGTGTTGAGTGCCCAACGGCAAAGAAAAAAGTAGCTCCTAAGATGAAAGGTGTGGAAAGACACAAGTACTTGGGGCAATCTCTAGGGGGAGGTGCTAAACACAAGAAGAGGCATGACCATGCATCCGTGGACAAATGGGCACAAAGAATACAAGAGCGACAGTGGAGTGAGCAAATGTTAAGTCTATGGGTGACTGAAGCCCACAGATTGAAAACGACATGCGTCTTCGAGACAGCGCATGCACTGTATAGCCGAGACCTAAAAATGGCTACCCTGAACAATTATTTCCTTTTACTGCCTAAACAGGGGCTAGATCTCTTTGCATTTTTTGTCATCTGATACTACCCAAAATGCACTAAGGTTCCCTTAAATATGGCACCTCCAGAGGTACTTTTTGGTTTTCACAAGAAGACTGCTAGCACAGAGCAAGATATATGTTGAAAAGACTAAAGCCTTCCTGCCCCAGTCATTGCAACGTTCTCAAAAGCAGCTAGTTAGGACATATACCGTCACTGTGTCGTATCCTAGGATTCCAGTCAGGCTGCCGGTTCCGTACTGCAGGGAGAACTGTTGGTTGTTACTGGAGTAGATGGAAGACTTGCTGGGGTTGAAGAGTGGGTAGTTGGCTGTAAAAGATAAAAAAATACATTCATTTAGTTCACTTCCAACTCAATACCGCTGCAAACTGGCTCCTACATGAGTGAGTTAATCACTTGAACATTAGTGCCTGAAATCACTGGTGGCAGTTGCGGGGCAGCACCTGCAGCCTGTGCTGCACTTGTTCCTGTCAAGATAGTTGTCGCTGAAGTTCTATTGACGCAGCATAAAAGTATTTTTTTATTGTTGACCTGCCTCTGGTGTGCCACTGTGTCAGCCTGTGCCCCTTCTAGTTTTGCTTGAGCAGCACTTAGCAGTAATGTTTCACTTTCGTTCATGTGCCCTGTACTCGGTCTCTTAAGTGGCAGAGATTAGAGAATATGCAGTTGGGATGCAGTGCCCACCCAGGTGCTGGGGAAGAGTCAAGGGATAACTTGAAGAGATCTATGTCTAGAGCATTTTTCTGGGGGATAATAATGACAAGATAACTCTGGTGCTTAACGTTAAGTGATGGGTAGATCTGTGATTTTTCTACTCATAGTTTTAATTCCTCATAACGTAGCATAGGAGGGGTAAATGTTTCCGTTGCAAGGCACAATGTGTAACATGCAGATCACAGATTTGTATTTTATAAAAATATAACCTTTCTAAGATAGCACAGAGAGCTATGGACCAGCATCAAAGAGATTCAGGCAAACTACCAGTCATAGTTTAAAGACAAATGTTTTATTATTCTAAGGTTGTTAAAAAGGCTTTGTTTGGATAATTATACATTTTTGCTAGTGTAGACAACCCCAAACAATGTGCTGTGTTTTAAATCGTGGATTTGTAGGTCGGATTTACTAACACTTTGCCCAAGGTTTGCATCATAAAAGTGAATCAAACCTGGTGCAAAGAAATATTTTGGTATTTACCTTCCAGCAAAATCCTGATTTGCCTAAGAAAGTAGTTCTAAAGTAGCATAAACTAGCATTCTGCACTACTTTGCGAAAAGGGGGCATACCTTCGGTGGTACACTGACATTCCAATGCAATCACTCAAGGATTTGGACACCAGTCCCTATCTACTAACATTGGTAGAAAACAATTTGTGTAAATTACACCTCTTTGAATCAGGCTTAACAATGGAGAAAAGTTATATTTTCTCCATACTTTTACAACTCTGCATGTGTGCTCTGCTGCGCTGCACAGCACACCTACAAAGTTGGAGAAGTGTTAAAGCATAGTGGACCCTTCGAGCAAACTATGGTGCAAGGGTCTGTGTGTTGGTACAAGGAAGCCTAAAGTGCCCCAGCGCAAGGAAAGAGAGCAACAGTGACATCTCTTAGAAAATACGGTGTTGTTGTGTTCTCTCCCTTTGATGCAATGCAGCACAGCTCTGTGGTTACTGAGTTAGTAAATCTGCCCCTTCATTTCGCCAGACCAAGCACATATAATGCCTACCAGTAAGGATGAAAAGTGACTACTATACCTTGTAGCCCTCATTGTCTCATGTAACATTTCCTATACATTTATTTAGACCCTTGTATGATTAATTGTCTCTGTATGTCTGTGCATGTTTGTGATATAAAGCACTTTGACACCCTAAATTGGGATGAGTAGCACTATACTAGAGATTAAATATATGTGTGAGAGGGGTCAAGGAGAGATGGAGACATTTTTGTGGGATGGGTAGTGAGATAATGGGTGGAGATCACTTTGGAGGAACTAACAAAGATTATGGCACTGGAGACCAACAGTAGTAAAGCTGGCCCTGGGGACAAGCATGGGGAGGGTATAATGTTCCCGAACAGTCTGGTTAAGGAGAACCAAGACTTCAGAACCCCACTGCTTGTTTCCAGGGCTGCAGTTTCCCCCAGTCTGGTGAATAGTGAAGGTAGCTACTGCCCAAGAGCTAGTTTGGCTAAAGGGTGGAAGTCAGCATTAAATACTGTGCCTACTGGTTTCCAACTCCCCACAAAGCCATATCAGGTGATAGTGGTAATAGTGAGGCCAACGGATTGCCTTTTCCAGGAGATGCCACTATGTTGGTGGCTCTGTCTAGATTTTATTGAAGTATTGATAACAGAATGTTAGACCTCTCAGCTTTTGGCGTGGTTTCCCCTGTCTTTTTGACTTTTGACCTCCTGTTATGATCCTGTGCTGAACTTAATTTTAGCTCTGGCTTTAGGACTCTTGGCACTTTACCACTGCTGACCAGTGCTAAAGTGCAAGTGCTGTCTGTCTAAATTGAGTTGGTGATTGGTTGTCTCCATGTTTGGCATATCCGATTTACTAATAAGTCCCTAGTAAAGTGTATTAGAGGTGCCCTGGGCCTGTAAATCAAATGCTACTAGTGGGCCTGCAGTACTGATTGTGCCACCCACATGAGTAGCACTGTAAACATGTCTCAGACCTGCCACTGCTGTGTCTGTGTGTGCAGTTTTGAACTGCCAGTTCAACCTGGCATGTGCACCCACTTACCAGGCCCAAACCTTCCCTTTTACTACATGTAAGTCACCCCTAAGGTAGGCCCAAGGCAGCCCCATGGGCATGGTGCTGTGTACTTGAAAGGTAGCATATGCAATAGTGTGTTTTGCATGTTCTAATAGTGAAATACTGCTAAATTCGGTTTTCACTAGGCCTGCCTGTCTCTACCATAGGATAACATGGGGATTGCTTTAAAATATACTTTAAGTGTAATTTCCCATCGGGAGCAGATAGAGATATGGTGTTTGTGGTCTCTGAACTCACAATTTAAAAATACATCTTTTGGTGAAGTTAGTTTTTAAATTGTACGTTTGAAAATGGCACTTTTAGAAAGTGGGCATTTTCTTGCTTAACCATTCTATGCCTCTGCATGGCTGCTGAATACATATCTGAGTCAGGCTGACAGTTGGGCTGTTTGTGAATTTACTCTAGACAGTAACACAAAGGGAGCTGAGGTGTGTCCTGCATATCCTGATGGGTCTTCCTGGGCTAGAGTGCAGGGAGGATCTGACACTTGCACCTGAATAGGGCTGTGCCTGCCCTTACACAATACAGTCTCCAAACCCCTGGAGTGTGTTTGAGGCCAGGACAGGTAGAGGTAGGGTCTTGTGCACTACAAAGACTTTCCTTTGAAGTTTGCCTACTTCAAAGGCAGAAGAGAGTATATTGAACTGCTGACCCCACAACTTCAGAATACTTTTGGACTAAGGACATTCTGCCAGGGGGAAGAGCTGGATGCTTGAGGAGGACCTGCCTCTCTGCCTGTTGCTTTGCTGTGCTGGGCTGCTGCTGCTACGTCTGCCATGGGAGTGAAAGGGCTGGACTTTGATTTCTACATCCTGCTTTCCAAGGTTCTCCAAGGGCTTGAACTGAGCTTGCCTCAAGGGCTTGAAGTTTTATGGACATCAAAGACTTCATCTGCCAGCACCTGGGCTTTCTTGATGAGAGTCTTGACTAGCCAAGTGGTGCCAAATCCAGTTCCTGGGCCCTTGGAAGTGAGTTCTGGTGAAAACAAGAACCAGGCACATCGACTTTGTATGGCTCTAGAACCGGCGCCTCTGTTCGACTCTGTGCCACTACCTGCATCCGATGCCTTAGTCCACGCTGAAGTGCAACGACCATGACTGATGCCACAGATCCGGTGTCGCTGGCCTGAAGTGGATATAGCGCCTTTGAAGTCCTGCAACATTGTGAGCTCGAGTGTTGTGTCACTGACGTCCGTGACACCCACTCCGCTGCAGCCTCCATGGCCCTGTGGTGTGCCTGCGACCTCGAGAGGTGGTCCCATCGCGTCGTGACCCGCCGGCTTCATCGACCCTGCCGGATCGTAAGGAACCAACACCTCACCACTGATGCCACATCACCTCCCCTGCAACCGTAAGGAACCGACGCCTCACCTACTCTGCCTTGAAGTAAGGAACCGATGCCTCACCTCCCTAGTAGCAGTGAGGAACGGACGCTGCACCGGCTCAAGTGACTCCTCGCCTCCCTCTGTGCAACGTCTTTGTTTCATAATATTCAAAAGTACTGTACTTGGGGGTCCATGCGACTTCGTGACCGGCACCGCACTCCTTCGCGAGTGGCGTCATACTGTTGGGAACAACTCCGTCAACAATGTTATGATAGTCCCAGTTGGAGCTATTGTGTTTCCTAAGGGCTTTATTGGGATTTACTCTTTAAAAAAATTTACATTTGCTTGTGTATGCGGGATTTTTGTTGTTCTGGTCTTGCTTTACTCAGATAAATGTTGGCTATTTTTCTAAACCTGTGTGACATACCTTTGTGGTGTTTTCACTGTGTTTCTGTGTGTGTGTCTGAGTACACAAATACTTAACACATTGCCTCTGAGATAAGGCTGACTGCTCATGCCAACCTACCAAGGTGGTGAGCAGGGGTGGTCTTAGGTGTGTGACTCTCTTACCCTGACTAGAGTGAGGATCCCTACTTGGGCAAGGTGCAAACCACTGGCAACTAGAGACCCCATTTCTAACACAGAATATTTAAGTTTACGTTCATAGTTAAGACATACTTGTTATAAATCTGCTCCCCTAAAATGCAAGAAACAGTGATAGGACTTATTCGTTCATTGAGAAAGGTTTTGTCAGATGCAGTGGATCTGATCTTTTTTATTATGAAACCTTATGACAAAAGTAGCAGGCCCGACTTACTTATTGTGAAAAGCACATGTTAAATCCAATTGGCCTTTAAGGGTGGATTATGATTACATTGTAAAAATACCTTTGGACAGATATTTATTTACATGTACACTGACAGATTTCTGTAGAATGCAAAGGTATTGATGTTGATTATCCTCTTTGACAAACCCTGGAGGTAGCCAACTTGCACTGTGCTGATCCTTGTTAACCCGTCAGAAAAGGAGTTGTATAGTGTTTTGCGAACATGTATTTTCATCATTTTTGCAATTTTATGGTGGTAGGCCTGATGGTTGTTACTTTGTGGGACATTTCATGTTCAGTATAATAGGCCTGAGCTAGTTATAGTGGCAAGCCAATGAACAAGGATATTGGCCCTATTTGTTTCCTAGGAAAAAGTATGTTAGATGTCATGTTCTCTATTGTTTGTTAAGAAAGGTTATGACAAAGGCAATAAGGCTGATGAATTTATTATGAGTAATACATATGTAGCCCATCTTTTTTAAGAGGGAGTTGTTATCTCACTGGGTTAAAGGATGCATATAGTTTTTCATTACTTCGAATTTTCTCACACATTACCATTTTAGACAAGGGCTTTGGTGTTGGTTACCTCCTCTGACAAGCCCGGGAGATAGAAGATTTTCACTGTAATGATTCTGGTTAAGTCTTGATGAATGGGGTTGTAGAGGTTTTTACTAAACTTAATTGACTACTTAATTTTATGACTGTATGCCTAATGCGTGCCTTGTATTGTTGGAAATAACTTTCTGTAATGAACCAATCAGTGGTTAATTTGTAAATAAAAACGTGCTGGTGCCCCAAGCTCTCTTCTGAAACATGCGGCTACTGCAAATAAATGTGCAAGAACAGAATACTGAGGTAGCGTAACACTAAAGCCATCTCGGGCCTCTTTAATTCACTTACAGCCACTCTCTTCCCCTTCAGTTCACTCTTGCAGCTTTCTGCTTTTTACCTTTGTGATGCTTTTCCATTTTTCTCTTCCTCCGTCTTTTCCATTAGTGTCTTTTGCTCGCAGTAAGTGCCTGATGCAAAAAAATAAGTGACGCCCCTCAAAAATAAGTGCCAGGGCCCCCCCACCGGCTCAAATTAAGCACTGGAACCAATCATGTCTATAACATCCAGTGGTGTAACAAAAGGTGAGGGAGCACCCTCCAGTATGGGTAAGCTGGGGGGGCGAACTGCGAGGACCTCTGTTACGGCCTAACATCTTTCATTGGTTCATGAAAAAAAGTTATTTCAGGCATTATATATCCATAGTGGTTATGATGAAAAGTTACAACAAAGACAGTAGGCGTTAGTTGTTTCCTATGAACAGCCTATATTAAAGCCAGAAGGCTTATAAGGGTGGGTTTGTATTTGTGTTGATCCTTTGGCTCCCATGACATTTGAACATGTTGCTTGTAGACCTACAAATCTACAATCTTAAAAGAGATTTGGACGCCCACAAGTGTGCATTGTTTCGCCATTGGCCTTATTGACGCACCTGTTTAAAATGCTTAGGGCTTCCACAGCCAGAAATAAAGTAAAACTTGCAATATTCTCTAATATAGATTGGTACCCACAAAAACGTGCGAGCAGACAAGGTATTTGAGCCCGTCTACTTCCTGCGTGCAGTGTACATACTAACAGCACATGTCTCTACATACAAACACTGCGTCTTTAGCTTTACTGTGGATATTTCAGTCCTTTTGCTTTGCTGTCTGTGTTCCAGGCCTTTTCGAGTACTTCATCGAACCACTCAAACTCACCCACACTTTAGTTGGCGTCTCTCAGTAGATTTCCCACTGTTTAAGACAAAAATACTTTTATACTGTCCCAATTTATCACCCCCAGTCTGTGACCTCTCACCGATGGGCAACACCTACTCCCCTTTCATATGCAACCTTTAATTCTGAATGCATTTTTCACTGCAAAAAGTCACCACTTGATCACTTCTTGAATTATTTCTTCACCATCTGTAGTATTTGTCTTATGTCCCCTTCAGTCCCTCATATGTCTGTTTATTAAGTTTCTTGAGCTTCTTTCACAACTCCTGTAGTCATGTATACACTACATACACTATAAATGTTGGCAGCTAAGAGCACCATCTCTCCAAAAACAATTGGTCTACTTTTTGGAGCCTTGTGAGTATTTTACAGGAACGGCCCCGTCAACCACCCACAACAACTCATACATCCTGCACTTGACCGGAGTCACTGAGGCCATAATGATGTTCTGATCACAAATGTAAAAAAAACTTTATTAGTTGGTTATGCCTCCAACACGTGCCCAGTTAATCTGCAGCTATGTTCCCTTGGGTCGCAATACTCACTGCAGGCCTGGCTCCGGCAGTACGCGGAGGGCACCCACAGGTTGGACGATCCAGTGTCGAAGAGGACCAGGAAGTTTTGGGGCAGAGGGCCGATGCTGATCTCTCCATAGTATGACATCTGTGTAGGAGATAATGAGTGCATAGGTGGATATCCAGCAGGAACCCGTCTGCTTCATTTCATAACCCACCTCCATCCAGGGCATGTCAGAACAGAGGGGAGGTAAGGTGTATCAAGGGGATACTTTAAGAACCAGTGGCGCCGTCTAAACAGTCTTCGGTACAAGTCCTTTTGCTGCTGACAGATCTATTATAACTGAAATGGATAACAGGCCAGGCGCACATACAGGCAGCAATTTTGTTTAGTTTTTGTCAAATTATAACAAAAAAATATTGCAAGACATATGGTGGCCATCATGGAATTGTTTTTTTGTTATACATTATTATAAACTTAATACATTTAGAAATTATATAAAAATGCTAGGGACGGGCCAAAAAGAATAGGAAGGTAAAGCATCTAATAAGTAACAGAGAATGGAGAGAGACAGGGTGGCAATCCAATAATGGGCAAGTGGCAGACCCAAAGCTCAAACTTTGTATTGTATTGTACACAATAGATCCAAATCCCACAACGTATATTGTATTGTATTGAAGAATTACGCATCATTTTTGTGCCGCAAGTGCACCATAAACTGTGCGCCGTAGAGCAAAGAGGTTTGTTTCTATGACCCCGAGGCCTTCAAGTGCCAGGGTTTCTTCAATCGATGGCTAGCAGGGTGCTGTGGCCTCTTTATGCTGTGGCGTAGGTAACACTAACTGGCGGCACTTTCTACAGAATCAAAAAGTTTTACGTTAAATAAGTGCCTAAACTCTTTCTGGGTTCTTCTGCGGCAGTCCTGGGGCTCCTTCCCCGCTCTACTGGCTCACAGCCACTGACATGCCCCAATGTGCCAGTCGCTCACTCTCTTAACTTTAGGCGTAGTTCAGTGCCCTAGGACCTGAGAACTGAGATTTAATTTTTTCTCCAAAATGTCTGAGTGAATAGATCACTCTGATGCAAGGTCACACCAATATTTGCATCGGCAGTTGGCTTTTTCGGTTAAAAAACTTATTTTGCTCAGGTAACTCGATTGAGTGGTTGTTTTGCACATGTCCATGGAGGGCTGCAGTCTGTCTAATCCAGAGCTCTTCGGCCTCTGAACCGAGTGCAGTGAAGAGAGGAGGAGAGAGCGAATCAAGGAAGCTGTAGTGAGAAAGAGTGGGAGCGGATACTCACGTCGTAGTAGTTAGCCAAAGGTTCATAAGCAACAGCAAAGTTATTCAGGCCAAACTTGGTTCCTGGGTCCACCCAAGAAGCTTTTAGCCCATGCTCTGCCATCACCTTCCGAACGGACTTAAACCTCTTCAGTGGACCCTGCTAATGGTAAAAAAAAAAAAAGCAAATAGAAAGGTGGAAACGTTCCAGACAGCTTTTCAAAGGTTGTACTCCCCGCTATCCTCTTCAGACACTTGTGAAAGTGGAACGGTGTCCCCAGATGTACTTTCAGATCGAGAACACGTAGAGCTATAGAGTTGTGTTTTAGCGGTTCAGCAGTGCTGGTGACTCTAGAGTTGCGAACTCCAGTAACCACTCGGACTCGCGCTCGTTTTACGGATGCTCTCTTATTAACTTAACTAGTTCTTCACCAGGAATACTTCCCCCCCCGATCCCCACATTTATAGTGTTTCAGTACGTCACGGGGGACGCGCCCACTGGGCTTGGATTCCACGGGGAACGTCCGTAATCCCCCGCGTGACACAGAGGAGTGGAGTGATCCACCCCTGAGCCAACACTACATTCCTGCCCAACTGGGAAACAAAACAAAAAGAGAAACAAAACAGAAAACCCAACAGGTCATGTGAATGCGCAGTGATAACCAAACAGGTGTCAGAAATGGCGATAGATCCAAAGCGTTATATAAATGTTGCTTTCAGTCAAGTGCAAAGTCACCATACCGCCGAGAGGGGTTGGGGTTGTACCGCAGGTGCTACCGCCCGCCCCCGGACCTCCCAGACGTCGGCAGCTGGTTCTGCATCATGCTGGGTGTCTGCTGTCGTGGCTGTGCCCTCCGTCAGCGTCGGTGGGGAGGGGGATCTCGGCCCTTGCCAATTCATTGCGGCTCCTCCGGCAGTGGGGCTATCCTGTCCATCCGGGCCCCGGGGATAGCTGGAACCTCCTCTTGGTCGCTCTGGGCCCCCATTGTGTTGGAGTTGCCATCATGGACATCCCAGGGGTGTGGCGTGGGGAAGACGCTCGAACTGGGAGACTTTCCGGGTTACTACCTCGAGCCCTGGCTCAATGTCACCATTGTGCCTTTCATCGCTGTCACTGTCCATGGTTTTGCTTTGAAAGGCAAACACAATTTACCCCCAGGGTGGCGGTCCTTCACCAGGACGGTGTCCCCCACCTGAACGGGGATTACTCGGGCTCTCTGCCTCCGGGATGCATAGGCGTTGGTGTAAGACCTCAGCCTCATAGATTGGCTCTGAGGCGGCGACTGGATCGCCCATGACGGGTGATGTGGGATGGTGTCGGTTACTATCCTTCCGAAGCAAAGGTGGCTTGGGGTCACGCCAGTGGTGGTGTGTGGCGTGACTCGGTACTCCCGGAGGAAGGCGTAGATGGCACTTTCAATGTTTCGGGATTCCGCGGTGGCAATGCAAATCACCTTATTTAGTGTCTTGACAAAACGCTCTACCTCTCCGTTTGCCTGTGGCCACCAAGGTGTAATCCAGCGATGCTGCATGTTTGTGGAGTTTAAGAAGTCAGCCCACTCACAACTGTTGAACGAGGGTCCGTTGTCCGTGCAGATCTCTCCGAACAGGCCGTGGGTAGCCATAAGTTTCTCCTTCTTTGGGATGAATGTGGACGCCCACGTGGATTGCACCAGCTCCACCTCCGGATATCGCGAATAATCATCCACTACCACCACCATGTAGGAACCGTCAGGCAGGCTCCCGAAATTGGCACCGACCCTGTGCCATGGAGCTGAGGGACCGTCTTCTGTGATGACCGGTGCTGGGGGATCCGGAGCTCTGCTGGCTTGGCAGACAAGGCATCCTTTCACAGTGTCCTCCACTAGCTGATCTAACCCCAGAAAACAGACTTTTTTTTCGGAGGCGGTTCTTGGACTTCACTATGCCATGGTGAGCCCCATGGGCTAGGGATACAGCTCTGGAAGTCAGGCTGGAGGGCATTGCCAGACGGAGTCCCCTTAGCAGACACCCTTCATCACTCACTGAAAGCTCATGCCGGACATTGTAGAGGGCTTGAAGCCTAGCTTTGGCATCGGTCATGCGAAAAGCCTCCGGACATTGAAGCTGGTGCCAGTCACCGACTGGGTGGCCGCTACAGCAATCTGCAAACACTCATCTTGGTTTGTAGCTTCCACCACTTCGTTAAGTGGTATGGGCAGAGGTCTGGCCGTGTCGACCAGCAGCCGCACATATTCCTCGGTCTCTAGAGCCTCTTCCGCCTCTTGGGGGGTGGCCGGACAGGCATGTCGCGACAAGAAGTCTGCAGGATTCTGCATGCCCGGTTAGTACTCTACAGTGAAGTCGAACTCCTGCAGTGCAGCATCCACTTCTCAATCCGCGGAGGCGGCTTGGACGAGGATCCTTTGAAAAGGGGCAGCAGTGGTTTGTGGTCAGTCACCACGGTGAATGCCTTTCCGTAAAGATAGAGGTGGAAGTGTCGGCACCCCAGTGGATGGCGATGGCCTCCCATTCTATCTGACACAGTACACGTAACCATGCCAAGGAAACTCCTGACCCCTGAGACGGAAGTCAGAGCTGGGGCCTTTTG
Organism: Pleurodeles waltl; assembly: GCF_031143425.1. Taxonomy (NCBI): domain Eukaryota; kingdom Metazoa; phylum Chordata; class Amphibia; order Caudata; family Salamandridae; genus Pleurodeles; species Pleurodeles waltl. The sequence goes on along the minus strand of NC_090445.1, from coordinate 421,146,406 downwards.
GATGTCATTTACTTTGTCTGGGTCTGGCCCAATTCCATATTCCGAGAACCAGTACCCAAAGAAGCAGATGTCTCGCTTGAGGAAGTCACTCTTTTCCCTGTGGAGCGTCAGCCCATGCTCTTGCAACCTCGCAAATACTGCCCGTAGTTTTGCCATGCGGTCTTCCAAGGTGGGAGAGTGCACCAGGAGGTCGTCGATCACGTTGAGGACCCCTGGGAGTCCTTGAAGGACCTCTTTGATGGTGTGTTGGAACACTTCTGCAGCGCTGGAGATGCCGAAATTTAGCCGGGTGTACCTCCAGAGGCCGGTGTGTGTAGAGAAGGTGGTTTCAGCCGGGACGCTGGATGTAACATGATCTGATGGTACTCTGACCTGATGTCCATCTTGGAAAACCACCTGGATGGTATGATGTCATCTATGGTCGGGGTTAGGTGCCTCTCCCTCTTGATAGCCTGATTGGGCAGGCGCATGTCCACACAGATCCAGATGGCCTCCGGCTGCTCAGGCTTCCACGGGACAACAATTGGGGACACCCAGGGGGTAGGGCCCGACACCCTCTCGATGATACCCGCTTGCTCCAGAAGCCGTAAGTCCCGCTCTACCATTGGGCGTAGGTGGAAAGCCATCCGCCGGTGCCTGAAGGCGACGGGGGCTACTGAGTTGTCAATGTAGAGTTTGAGGGGCGGTCCCTTCAGGCAGCCAATGCCGTTAAAGAGTGAGCCGAACTCTCTCACGAGGTCCTCCAGGCCGCTAGCGTGGATGCTAAACGCAAAGTGCACCAGGCTGAGATTTTGGGCGGTCTGGAAGCCGAGCAGGAACCCTGAGCCTTCCTTGGACACGTAGATTTTGGTTGCTACTTTAGTGCTCTCATGGGCGACTTCCACTGTGAAGACTCTGGCTATCTCTAGTGGTTGAGTGCTCCCGAATGCATAGACCTGCACTCGGGTGGGTTTGAGTTGCGGTGGCTTTGGAAGTCCCTGATACCCTTCCACGACCATGAGATTTATTGAGGCCCCTGTGTCAATCAATGCGGAGATGGGTAGGCCTTGCAGAATCACCTGGCACGTGGGTAGCCGCCGACTGCCGATTGCTTGCACGACATGGACCACTTGGTGGTTATCGTCCATGTCACTATCTGAGGATGGGGGTGGGGCGGCATCTATTGCTCTGACAGTTTTCTTGTGTGTGGGTGCCGCTGCTTTTGATGAGGACCGGCAGACCTTCGCGAAGTGGTGAGTTTCAAACACGCACTGCAGGTTTTCCCTTGAGCTGGGCAGCTCCCGGGATGTGGTAGTGATCCTCCACACCATCTGCAGGGGCTGTTCTTCTGCCTTCCTTTGCAGCCTTCCCCTTTCGCCCTCGGTGCGCTTGTAGTTGCTGCATTGACCGGCTCTGTTTTAACCTGGACCGTCGGTGCTTGTTCCATATTCATAGCTCGCACCTTCTATAGCTCCTGGGATCGTCTAAGGATGAGGCTGTCCCTCATCTGCATGTTTGGTTCTTGCAGGATGCGCTCCCTGAGTTTTGATGAGGAGCACCCCTGGATAAACTGCGCCCCGATTTCATCTTCCTCGTCGGGCAGCGTGCATGTGCTGGCTAGCTCCCGCAGCCGCGTGTAAAAGACGTTCACTGATTCGTCTGACTTTTGGCATGCCTGGCGCAGCAAGAAGTGCTCATAGTCCGGGTTTGCTTATGGTTCGAGGTGCGCAGTGATTGCTCCCTGCAGTGTGTCGTACGTGTGAGGTGTTGCTTCTATCACCGATTTAGACACACTGTGAATATCCACCCCCCAGGTGGAGGAGAAGAGATCTCTTGTGTTCATCTTTAACTTCCAAAGCCTCGAAGTAGGTTTCGAGGCGTTCCACCCACACTTTCCATCTTGCGGATTGGGTGGCGGGGCTCCTGTGATGATGAAAGGCTCCACGGCAGGGATGCTGGCCATGGTAAGGGATACCCTGGGTCGCCTGTATGGTGTAGGGAGAGGTGCCTCGTGATCTGTGTGTGGGGAGGGCGGCCTTCTCACCTCAAGCAACGCAGGAGGGTCCTCTGCAGCCGGCATGCTCCCCACGGGGTTCTCTGAATGAGCCACCGTGTACGGCCAGGCCGGCACAGGGGGATGTGATGTCCATGATTGTTAGGCTGTTAGGAGTGGTGCAAGACTGGAATGTGCACCGCAGCCGGAGCGACTGACGGTGCATCACCTGTGGGTGGCGAGCTGGACGCTGATGCAGTGTCTCTACGGAGCTTCTGGCTGCTCAGCAGGGCGTGGCACAAGAGCGGGGCGCACCGCTTGACACTGCGGCCTCCCAGATAGCCGCGAACGTGCTGGGAGGGTGTGGAAGGTGTAGGAAAGTACCATCTTGCCTGGCATGTTACCCCCATTTTTCACTGTATATATGTTGTTTTAGTTGTATGTGTCACTGGGACCCTGCCAGCCAAGGCCCCAGTGCTCATAAGTGTGCCTGAATGTGTTACCTGTGTTATGACTAACTGTCTCACTGAGGCTCTGCTAATCAGAACCTCAGTGGTTATGCTCTCTCATTTCTTTCAAATTGTCACTAACAGGCTAGTGACCAATTTTACCAATTTACATTGGCTTACTGGAACACCCTTATAATTCTCTAGTATATGGTACTGAGGTACCCAGGGTATTGGGGTTCCAGGAGATCCCTATGGGCTGCAGCATTTCTTTTGCCACCCATAGGGAGCTCTGACAATTCTTACACAGGCCTGCCACTGCAGCCTGAGTGAAATAACATCCACGTTATTTCACAGCCATTTTACACTGCACTTAAGTAACTTATAAGTCACCTATATGTCTAACCTTTACCTGGTAAAGGTTGGGTGCTAAGTTACTTAGTGTGAGGGCACCCTGGCACTAGCCAAGGTGCCCCCACATTGTTCAGGGCCAATTCCCCGGACTTTGTGAGTGCGGGGACACCATTACACACGTGCACTACATATAGGTCACTACCTATATGTAGCTTCACAATGGTAACTCCGAATATGGCCATGTAACATGTCTATGATCATGGAATTGCCCCCTCTATACCATCCTGGCATAGTTGGCACAATCCCATGATCCCAGTGGTCTGTAGCACAGAACCTGGTACTGCCAAACTGCCTTTCCCGGGGTTTCACTGCAGCTGCTGCTGCTGCCAACCCCTCAGACAGGCTTCTGCCCTCCTGGGGTCCAGCCAGGCCTGGCCCAGGATGGCAGAACAGAGGACTTCCTCTGAGAGAGGGTGTTACACCCTCTCCCTTTGGAAAATGGTGTGAAGGCAGGGGAGGAGTAGCCTCCCCCAGCCTCTGGAAATGCTTTCATGGGCACATTTGGTGCCCATTTCTGCATAAGCCAGTCTACACCGGTTCAGGGACCCCTTAGCCCTGCTCTGGCGCGAAACTGGACAAAGGAAAGGGGAGTGACCACTCCCCTGACCTGTACCTCCCCTGGGAGGTGTCCAGAGCTCCTCCAGTGTGCTCCAGACCTCTGCCATCTTGGAAACAGAGGTGCTGCTGGCACACTGGACTGCTCTGAGTGGCCAGTGCCATCAGGTGACGTCAGAGACTCCTTCTGATAGGCTCCTTCAGGTGTTGCTAGCCTATCCTCTCTCCTAGGTAGCCAAACCCTCTTTTCTGGCTATTTAGGGTCTCTGTCTCTTGGGATTCCTTAGATAACGAATGCAAGAGCTCATCCGAGTTCCTCTGCATCTCTCTCTTCACCTTCTGCCAAGGAATCGACTGCTGACCGCGCTGGAAGCCTGCAAAACTGCAACATAGTAGCAAAGACGACTACTGCAACTCTGTAACGCTGATCCAGCCGCCTTCTCGACTGCTTTCCTGGTGGTGCATGCTGTGGGGGTAGTCTGCCTCCTCTCTGCACTAGAAGCTCCGAAGAAATCTCCTGTGGGTCGACGGAATCGTCCCCCTGCAACCGCAGGCACCAAAGAACTGCATCACCGGTACCTTGGGTCTCCTCTCAGCACGACGAGCGAGGTCCCTTGAATCCAGCAACTCTGTCCAAGTGACTCCCACAGTCCAGTGACTCTTCAGTCCAAGTTTGGTGGAGGTAAGTCCTTGCCTCCCCACACCAGACTGCATTGCTGGAAACCGCAACTTTTGCAGCTACTCCGGCCTCCGTGCACTTCCGGCGGAAATCCTTTGTGCACAGTCCAGCCTGGGTCCATGGCACTCTAACCTGCATTGCACGACATCCTAAGTTGTTCTCCGGCGACGTGGGACTCCTTTGTGCGACTTCGGGTGAGCACCGTTTCACGCATCCTCGTAGTGCCTGTTTCTGGCACTTCTGCGGGTGCTGCCTGCTGCTTAGAGGGCTCCTTGTCTTGCTCGATGCCCCCTCTGTCCCCTGACGCAATTGGCGACATCCTGGTCCCTCCTGGGCCACAGCAGCATCCAAAAACCCTTTCCGCACGATTTGCAGCTAGCAAGGCTTGTTGGCGGTCTTTCGGCGGTAAAACACTTCTGCACGACTCTCCACGGCGTGAGGGATCTGTCCTCCAAAGGGGAAGTCTCTAGCCCTTGTCGTTCTTGCAGAAACCTACGCTTCTATTGTCCAGTAGCAGCATCTTTGCACCCACAGCTGGCATTTCCTGGGCATCTGCCCATCTCCGACTTGCTTGTGACTTTTGGACTTGGTCCCCTTGTTCCACAGGTACCCTCAACTGGAAATCCATCGTTGTTGCATTGCTGGTTTGTGTCTTTCCTGCAGAATTCCCCTATCACGACTTCTATGTCCTTTGGGGAACTTTAGTGCACTTTGCACTCACTTTTCAGGGTCTTGGGGTGGGCTATTTTTCTAACCCTTACTATTTTCTATTAGTCCCAGCGACCCTCTACAAGGTCACATAGGTTTGGGGTCCATTCGTGGTTCGCATTCCACTTTTGGAGTATATGGTTTGTGTTGCCCCTATCCCTATGTGTCTCCATTGAATCCTATTGTAACTATACATTGTTTGCACTGTTTTCTAATACTATTACTGCATATTTTGGTATTGTGTACATATATCTTGTGTATATTTGCTATCCTCATACTGAGGGTACTCACTGAGATACTTTTGGCATATTGTCATAAAAATAAAGTACCTTTATTTTTAGTATATCTGTGTATTGTGTTTTCTTATGATATTGTGCATATGACACTAGTGGTACTGTAGGAGCTTCACTCGTCTCCTAGTTCAGCCTAAGCTGCTCTGCTAAGCTACCATTATCTATCAGCCTATGCTGCTAGACACCCTATACACTAATAAGGGATAACTGGGCCTGGTGCAAGGTGTAAGTACCCCTTGGTACTCACTACAAGCCAGTCCAGCCTCCTACATTGGTTGTGCAGCGGTGGGATAAGTGCTTTGAGACTACTTACCACTCTTGTCATTGTACTTTTCATAAGAGAAAAATATACAAAACAAGTTCAGTGTATGTACACATAACCAAAAAGTTTTGCATTTCCTCTTTTCACTCTTTTCTAAAGTGCTGAAAAGTACTTCTAAACTTTCTAAAAGTTCTTAAAAGTTTAAAAAGTTTTTTTTTTCTGTCTTTTTAAAAGCTCTAAAAACTTTTTCTCACTTTTTCTGTCACTTAAACTCTTTCTAAAATGTCTGGCACAGGCCAAAATGTTGATCTGTCCAAACTTGCATATGACCACCTTAGCTGGAAAGGAGCAAGGAGTCTCTGTATAGAAAGAGGTTTGAGTGTAGGGAAGAATCCTTCCTTGGAATTATTGCTTAACATGCTTAGAGAACAAGATAAGGCCAGAAGGGCCCCATCTGTTGAAAAAGCAGCTAATGGTTCCCAATCTGATCCAGGGACCCCCCTAGGAAAAGATTCAGGAAAGAAACTTCAGAGCCTGCCCATTACTAGACAGTCTAGCATAGTTGGTACTGATGTAGAGTCACACCATACAGATAGTGTTGTCTCACATCATAGCAAGAGCATTCATTCTCACCACAGTAGAAGTGATGTTTCTGTTAACCAAGCTGTTAGGGTGCCTTCTGTAAGGGACAGGTCTCCTTCTGTCCATTCTCATCATACTTCTGTTTCAAGACATGTCCCTCCCACCCACCCTGATGACAGATTGTTAGAAAGGGAGCTCAATAAATTGAGAGTGGAACAAACCAGACTGAAGCTCAAGAAGCAACAGCTGGATTTGGATAGACAGACTTTAGAAATAGAGAAGGAGAGACAGAAACTGAGTTTAGAAACCCATGGTGGCAGCAGCAGTATTCCCCATAGTCATCCTGCAAAAGAGCATGATTCCAGGAATCTGCACAAGATAGTTCCCCCTTATAAGGAGGGGGATGACATTAACAAGTGGTTTGCTGCACTTGAGAGGGCCTATGCTGTACAGGATGTCCCTCAAAGGCAGTGGGCTGCTATCCTATGGCTATCATTTAGTGGAAAAGGTAGGGATAGGCTCCTTACTGTGAAAGAAAGTGAAGCCAATGATTACAAAGTTCTTAAGAATGCACTCCTGGATGGTTATGGCTTAACCACTGAATAATACAGGATAAAGTTCGGAGAGACCAAAAAGGAGTCTTCACAAGACTGGGTTGATTTAATTGACCATTCAGTGAAGGCCTTGGAGGGGTGGTTACATGGCAGTAAAGTTACTGATTATGACAGCCTGTATAACGTGATCCTGAGAGAGCATATTCTTAATAATTGTGTGTCTGATTTGTTGCACCAGTACTTGGTGGACTCTGATCTGACCTCTCCCCAAGAATTGGGAAAGAAGGCAGACAAATGGGTCAGAACAAGGGTGAACAGAAAAGTTCATACAGGGGGTGACAAAGATGGCAACAAGAAGAAGGATGGTAAGTCTTCTGACAAGGGTGGGGACAAATCTAAAAATGAGTCTTCATCAGGCCCACAAAAACACTCTGGTTGGGGGGTGGGCCCAAATCCTCTTCTAATCAAAACAAAGAAAAGAAACCATGGTGCTAAAATAAAAGGCCATTGGACAACAGATCCCAGTTGTCCAAAGAAAAGCACCAAGCCTCCTACCACTACAACCCCTACTGCTACACCTAGTGTCCCTACTAATAGCAGTGGTGGTGGGAGCAAACCTACTAATAGCCAATCCAAGGGAGTAGCTGGGCTCACTTTTGGTAACTTAGTTGGGGTTGGTCTTGTTAGGGAGACCACAGAGGCTGTGTTAGTCTCTGAGGGGGATATTGATTTAGCCACCTTAGTTGCTTGTCCCCTTAATATGGATAAGTACAAGCAGCTACCCCTAATAAATGGTGTTGAGGTTCAGGCCTACAGGGACACTGGAGCCAGTGTGACTATGGTCATAGAGAAACTGGTCCACCCTGAACAACACCTACTTGGTCACCAGTACCAAGCAACCGATGCTCACAACAACACACTTAGCCACCCCATGGCTGTTGTAAATCTCAACTGGGGGGGGGGGGGGGGGTTTACTGGTCCAAAGAAAGTTGTGGTAGCCACAGATTTACCTGTAGACTGTCTACTAGGAAATGATTTGGAGACATCAGCTTGGTCAGATGTGGAGTTGGAGGCCCATGCAGCAATGCTGGGCATCCCAGGGCATATTTTTGCTTTAACCAGGGCTCAGGCCAAAAAGCAAAAAGGACAGGGAAGCTTGGATCCTGGAACAATGGACCAAGTGCTCCCTAAAGCTAGGGCTAGTAGAAGTAAAGCACTTCCTACTATCCCTCCCTCTACAGTGGATTCTACTTCTGAGGAAGAAGAATTTCCACCCTGTGCAGAACCTACACCAGAGGAGCTGGAAGCAGACACTGCTGAGCTTTTGGGTGAAGGGGGGCCTGCCAGGGAGGAGCTGAGTATGGCACAGCAAACCTGTCCCACACTAGAGGGTCTAAGACAGCAAGCTGTGAAACAGGCTAATGGGGATGTCAGTGACTCTCACAGAGTTTACTGGGAGGACAACCTCTTGTACACTGAAGCAAGGGATCCTAAACCTGGAACTGCCAGGAGGTTAGTGATCCCTCAGGAGTACAGAAAGTTCCTTCTAACTCTAGCCCACGACATTCCCCTAGCTGGACATCTGGGACAAATGAAAACTTGGGACAGGCTTGTTCCCTTGTTTCATTTGCCTAGAATGTCTGAGGACACAAAAGAGTTTTGTAAGTCCTGTGAAACCTGTCAAGCCAGTGGCAAGACAGGTGGCACCCCAAAGGCACCCCTTATTCCACTGCCTGTGGTTGGGGTTCCCTTTGAAAGGGTAGGGGTTGACATAGTTGGCCCCCTTGACCCTCCTACTGCTTCAGGCAATAGGTTTATCTTAGTGGTAGTGGACCATGCCACAAGATATCCTGAAGCAATTCCTTTAAGGACCACTATAGCACCTGCAGTGGCAAAGGCCCTCCTGGGAATATTTTCTAGGGTGGGCTTCCCAAAGGAAGTAGTATCAGACAGAGGAAGCAATTTCATGTCTGCGTACTTAAAGGCCATGTGGAAAGAGTGTGGTGTAACTTACAAGTTCACTACACCCTATCATCCACAAACAAATGGACTGGTGGAGAGATTTAACAAAACTCTCAAAGGCATGATTATGGGTCTCCCTGAAAAACTCCGCAGGAGATGGGATATCCTGTTACCATGCCTCCTTTTTGCCTACAGGGAGGTACCCCAGAAAGGAGTGGGCTTCAGCCCCTTTGAACGCCTCTTTGGACACCCTGTTAGGGGTCCACTAACACTTGTCAAGGAGGGTTGGGAACAACCTTTAAAAGCTCCAAAGCAAGATATTGTGGATTATGTACTTGGCCTCAGATCAAGGATGGCTGAGTATATGAAAAAGGCCAGTAAAAACCTTCAGGCCAGCCAACAGCTCCAGAAGCAATGGCATGACCAGAAGGCTGTTTTGGTTCAGTACCAACCAGGGCAGAAAGTGTGGGTCTTGGAGCCTGTGGCCCCAAGAGCACTCCAAGATAAATGGAGTGGACCCCACACAATTGTTGAGAAAAAGGGTGAAGTCACCTACTTAGTTGACTTAGGCACTGCCAGGAGTCCCCTTAGGGTGCTCCATGTCAATCGCCTTAAACCCTACTATGACAGGGCTGATCTCACCCGTTCATGGCAACTGATGAGGGACAGGAAGAAGACAGTGATCCTCTACCTGATCTCTTCTCTTCCACAGAACAAGATGCTCTTGTGGAAGGTGTAGTTTTGGCTGATTGTCTTACTGCTGAGCAGAAAGACCATTGCATAAATCTCCTGGGTCAGTTTTCTGAACTCTTCTCTACTGTGCCAGGTACCACTTCTTGGTGTGAGCACACTATAGATACTGGAGACAGCTTGCCTGTCAAAAGTAAAATCTATAGGCTGCCTGACCATGTCAGAGACTGCATAAAGCAAGAGGTGCAGAAAATGTTAGAACTGGGAGTGGTTGAGCACTCTGAAAGTCCATGGGCTTCTCCTGTGGTACTTGTACCAAAACCTCATTCCAAGGATGGAAAGAAAGAAATGTGGTTTTGTGTTGATTACAGAGGTCTCAACCAGGTAACCAAAACTGATGCTCACCCTATACCCAGGGCAGATGAGCTCATAGATTCACTGGCATCTGCCAAGTATCTAAGCACTTTTGATTTGACTGCAGGGTATTGGCAGATCAAATTATCAGAAGATGCTAAACCTAAAACTGCATTTTCAACCATTGGAGGCCATTACCAATTCACAGTAATGCCTTTCGGATTGAAAAATGCACCTGCCACTTTTCAGAGGTTGGTGAACACAGTCCTGCAAGGGCTGGAAGCTTTTAGTGCAGCATATCTGGACGATATAGCTGTCTTTAGCTCCAGTTGGGATGATCACCTGGTCCACCTATGGAAAGTTTTAGAGGCCCTGCAAAAGGCAGGCCTCACTATCAAAGCTTCAAAGTGCCTGATAGGGCAGGGGAAGGTGGTTTATCTGGGACACCTTGTTGGTGGGGAACAGATTGCACCACTTCAGGGGAAAATCCAAACTATTATAGACTGGGTTCCCCCTACTACTCAGACTCAGGTGAGGGCCTTCCTAGGCCTCACTGGGTATTACAGGAGGTTCATTAAGAACTATGGCTCCATTGCAGCCCCTCTTAATGACCTCACATCCAAAAAGATGCCTAAAAAGGTATTATGGACAGCAAACTATCAGAAAGCTTTTGAGGAGCTGAAGCAGGCCATGTGCTCTGCACCTGTCCTGAAAAGCCCTTGTTACTCTAAAAAATTCTATGTCCAAACTGATGCATCTGAATTAGGAGTAGTGGCAGTCCTATCACAACTTAATTCTGAGGGCCAGGATCAACCTGTTGCTTTTATTAGTAGAAGGTTGACCCCTAGAGAAAAGCGTTGGTCTGCCATTGAGAGGGAGGCCTTTGCTGTGGTCTGGGCACTGAAGAAGTTGAGACCATACCTGTTTGGCACTCACTTCATTGTTCAGACAGACCACAAACCTCTACTTTGGCTAAAACAAATGAAAGGTGAAAATCCTAAATTGTTGAGGTGGTCCATATCCCTACAGGGAATGGACTATACAGTGGAACATAGACCTGGGAGTAGCCACTCCAATGCAGATGGACTCTCCAGATATTTCCACTTAGACAATGAAGACTCATCAGGTCATGGCTAGTCTTATTGTCCTTCGTTTGGGGGGGGGGGTTGTGTAGAAAAGTACCATCTTGCCTGGCATGTTACCCCCATTTTTCACTGTATATATGTTGTTTTAGTTGTATGTGTCACTGGGACCCTGCCAGCCAGGGCCCCAGTGCTCATAAGTGTGCCTGAATGTGTTACCTGTGTTATGACTAACTGTCTCACTGAGGCTCTGCTAATCAGAACCTCAGTGGTTATGCTCTCTCATTTCTTTCAAATTGTCACTAACAGGCTAGTGACCAATTTTACCAATTTACATTGGCTTACTGGAACACCCTTATAATTCCCTAGTATATGGTACTGAGGTACCCAGGGTATTGGGGTTCCAGGAGATCCCTATGGGCTGCAGCATTTCTTTTGCCACCCATAGGGAGCTCTGACAATTCTTACACAGGCCTGCCACTGCAGCCTGAGTGAAATAACGTCCACGTTATTTCACAGCCATTTTACACTGCACTTAAGTAACTTATAAGTCACCTATATGTCTAACCTTTACCTGGTAAAGGTTGGGTGCTAAGTTACTTAGTGTGAGGGCACCCTGGCACAAGCCAAGGTGCCCCCACATTGTTCAGGGCCAATTCCCCGGACTTTGTGAGTGCGGGTACACCATTACACGCGTGCACTACATATAGGTCACTACCTATATGTAGCTTCACAATGGTAACTCCGAATATGGCCATGTAACATGTCTATGATCATAGAATTGCCCCCTCTATACCATCCTGGCATAGTTGGCACAATCCCATGATCCCAGTGGTCTGTAGCACAGACCCTGGTACTGCCAAACTGCCTTTCCCGGGGTTTCACTGCAGCTGCTGCTGCTGCCAACCCCTCAGACAGGCTTTTGCCCTCCTGGGGTCCAGCCAGGCCTAGCCCAGGATGGCAGAACAAAGGACTTCCTCTGAGAGAGGGTGTTACACCCTCTCCCTTTGGAAAATGGTGTGAAGGCAGGGGAGGAGTAGCCTCCCCCAGCCTCTGGAAATGCTTTCATGGGCACATTTGGTGCCCATTTCTGCATAAGCCAGTCTACACTGGTTCAGGGACCCCTTAGCCCTGCTCTGGCGCGAAACTGGACAAAGGAAAGGGGAGTGACCACTCCCCTGACCTGTACCTCCCCTGGGAGGTGCCCAGAGCTCCTCCAGTGTGCTCCAGACCTCTGCCATCTTGGAAACAGAGGTGCTGCTGGCACACTGGACTGCTCTGAGTGGCCAGTGCCATCAGGTGACGTCAGAGACTCCTTCTGATAGGCTCCTTCAGGTGTTGCTAGCCTATCCTCTCTCCTAGGTAGCCAAACCCTCTTTTCTGGCTATTTAGGGTCTCTGTCTCTTGGGATTCCTTAGATAACGAATGCAAGAGCTCATCCGAGTTCCTCTGCATCTCTCTCTTCACCTTCTGCCAAGGAATCGACTGCTGACCGCGCTGGAAGCCTGCAAAACTGCAACATAGTAGCAAAGACGACTACTGCAACTCTGTAACGCTGATCCAGCCGCCTTCTCGACTGCTTTCCTGGTGGTGCATGCTGTGGGGGTAGTCTGCCTCCTCTCTGCACTAGAAGCTCCGAAGAAATCTCCTGTGGGTCGACGGAATCGTCCCCCTGCAACCGCAGGCACCAAAGAACTGCATCACCGGTACCTTGGGTCTCCTCTCAGCACGACGAGCGAGGTCCCTCGAATCCAGCAACTCTGTCCAAGTGACTCCCACAGTCCAGTGACTCTTCAGTCCAAGTTTGGTGGAGGTAAGTCCTTGCCTCCCCACACCAGACTGCATTGCTGGAAATCGTGACTTTTGCAGCTACTCCGGCCTCCGTGCACTTCTGGCGGAAATCCTTTGTGCACAGTCCAGCCTGGGTCCACGGCACTCTAACCTGCATTGCACGACATCCTAAGTTGTTCTCTGGCGATGTGGGACTCCTTTGTGCGACTTCGGGTGAGCACCGTTTCACGCATCCTCGTAGTGCCTGTTTCTGGCACTTCTGCGGGTGCTGCCTGCTGCTGAGAGGGCTCCTTGTCTTGCTCGACGCCCCCTCTGTCCCCTGACGCAATTGGCGACATCCTGGTCCCTCCTGGGCCACAGCAGCATCCAAAAACCCTTTCCGCACGATTTGCAGCTAGCAAGGCTTGTTGGCGGTCTTTCGGCGGTAAAATACTTCTGCACGACTCTCCATGGCGTGAGGGATCTGTCCTCCAAAGGGGAAGTCTCTAGCCCTTGTCGTTCTTGCAGAAACCTACGCTTCTACTGTCCAGTAGCAGCATCTTTGCACCCACAACTGGCATTTCCTGGGCATCTGCCCATCTCCGACTTGCTTGTGACTTTTGGACTTAGTCCCCTTGTTCCACAGGTACCCTCGACTGGAAATCCATTGTTGTTGCATTGCTGGTTTGTGTCTTTCCTGCAGAATTCCCCTATCACGACTTCTATGTCCTTTGGGGAACTTTAGTGCACTTTGCACTCACTTTTCAGGGTCTTGGGGTGGGCTATTTTTCTAACCCTTACTATTTTCTAATAGTCCCAGCGACCCTCTACAAGGTCACATAGGTTTGGGGTCCATTCTTGGTTCGCATTCCACTTTTGGAGTATATGGTTTGTGTTGCCCCTATCCCTATGTGTCTCCATTGCATCCTATTGTAACTATACATTGTTTGCACTGTTTTCTAACACTATTACTGCATATTTTGGTATTGTGTACATATATCTTGTGTATATTTGCTATCCTCATACTGAGGGTACTCACTGAGATACTTTTGGCATATTGTCATAAAAATAAAGTACCTTTATTTTTAGTATATCTGTGTATTGTGTTTTCTTATGATATTGTGCATATGACACTAGTGGTACTGTAGGAGCTTCACTCGTCTCCTAGTTCAGCCTAAACTGCTCTGCTAAGCTACCATTATCTATCGGCCTATGCTGCTAGACACCCTATACACTAATAAGGGATAACTGGGCCTGGTGCAAGGTGTAAGTACCCCTTGGTACTCACTACAAGCCAGTCCAGCCTCCTACAGAAGGTCGTTGCAGCTGCAAGGGCGCACTTCGCCTCGGGCGAGGCAGGGTTCAGCTGGGCGGGCCGGGGTGTACAGGCGGGGCAGCGAGCCGGCCCGAGGCATGTCGCTGTACGCACAGGAGGCAGGAGAGTGTGCAGCGCGGCTCTGATGTGGCACGGTGCGCGGGATTTCCGGCACCACGAGTGACAGAAGGGCCATCCTCGTCGCTAGTTGTTGAGCTGCGAGCTCCAATAACCACTCGGACTCACGCTCGTTTTACGGACGCTCTTTTATTAACTTAACTAGTTCTTCACCAGGAATACTCCACCCCCCCCAGATCCCCACATTTGTATTGTCTCCCTACGTCACGGGGGACACACCCACTGGGTTTGGATTCTGCAGAGGAACGTCCGTAATCCCCCGGGTGACATAGAGGAGTGGAGTGATCCACCCCTGTGCCAACACTACAGTGACGCCACAGACAGGGAACAGTTTCTTTCTTTGCTGTGTGCACCAGTCAGGCGAGGTGACCTATTACATTTTAGTTTTAACGCTGTGTCAGAGTGTAATGGCCTTTAATACAGTATGGAACAAAACAAAGTCCTGTTTGCTTCCATTTCCTTTTAGGATATATTGTGTGAGTGAGTTCTTCATTTTATGAGTGAAATCAACAGCTAACAACATGTTTGATCCGCCTCGACTATTTCAAGGCCTCCGTGATTATTTGCGGCACATGCACTGTGATGTGGGATTTCTGTCGGTTAAGTAGTTACTTACATATCAGACTGAAATCTCGCATGCACTCACAAGTACAGATTGTCTGTTTTTGGTTGTAGTGCTGGATGGGGATGAAGAAAACATTCTCTTCCCATCAATCAGTCTTTGGGTGGGTGTCCAGTGCTTTAAGTGGGCAGGTACTGTCCGACACGGAGTACCTGCATGTCTTTAATTTAAGAGGTAGAGTACATCCACTTCTCAGCACCGCTGCAATTCATATAATGTAAGAGTGCCAGTACTTCTCAGGAGCAAACAGATACCTTGGATAGTGAGTACCAGTACTTCTGTGTTTCCATTTGAAGCACCGTGTTTGCCTACTCAGAACGTACATGGCAGCGAGTGCAAAAGTATCTAAATCATTCAAATTTCTACCTGAAGTCTAGTGGCAAGGTGACCTCAGATGTAGACTTGATGAAGCAGAAAATGAAGGTTTTACATTTATTAACGCGTAAACGCAGTGTGAAATAATCATGTGTGACTTTAACCGAACTAATAAAGATTGTACGGGGACAAAATGTGCCCTCAGAGTAGTTTGCCAACATTTATAAGCGTGCTTTATATAACGTGATGTATTAGAATTGCACTAATCCGACATAATTATAAACGTGTGCTATGATTTGCTTGTTTGAAATGTTCTAGCTTAGCATAACTTTAGTGCAGGCTTCGGCCTAGTTGCCTGGTCTCACGGTTTAAATGCTCGTATTTTTCCAATGTGCTATTAAACGTGTATTTCTGCTTGAAGCTGTACTTTTCCACTGAGATCGTTCACATGCTTATCTTAAGGTTTCGTGCCAGCCTGGCATATTTTCTCTTTACTCCAAGGTCGATCTGCAGGTGCGGACAATGGAAGCTCTGAAAGTGAGTTAATTGGTATAAAATGTTGCAACTTGCGTACCCATCTCCAAGGATAATGTATGCTTAAGTAAAAGCTTGAGAACTGTCGTTTTTGATTGGACAATTCGAAGCTAACCTATGAACCCTCCAATGGAAGACCCTACTGGATTTGAACTGTTGTCTATTTAAACCAGGTGCACGAGAAGAAAGTAGCCATTACAGCCATTTACAGCGATTGCGCTATTATCCGCCATTACCAGCTCGATACCCGCCATTTTGCAGGACATTGCAGCTATTATGGCCCACTTTGCTGCGACGCCATTTGAGAGACTTTGATGCTTTCTCTAATCGAGAGAAAGAGACTTTAATGATTCTTGCCCTAGAGACTTTAACTTTGATCCCTTGCATGAAGTAGTAGTTTTACCTTGCCGCCGTGAGGCAATTGCCCCGTCCACCCCTGCCCCTTTTGCCCCGTCCCATGCTGATCGAGAAACGGTACCTGTGAGACGAAGACTTCCTTGATTGCTGATTGTAATTGGTAAATATGAAAGGAAATTGTAAAATTGCATTGTGTTTCCTTTAGGTAACCAACTGCTGATTTTGATAAGAGCCCTAGTTAGGAGTTTTCTAAATTAATGTTGCTAAATTGTTTTTGCATGAAGTCCCACATGCCGATGCTAATTTGAGGTTAGACGAGGATTCCATATGTCGCACGATGCAATTTGAGATCTTGTTATGCTGACTAAATGTATGCAATTAGTTCACTACAGATTATCGTATTAGTGATTTGCATTGCTATTATCGAATGCCTTGTGATTCAAATGCTACATAGTTTGCACCTGTTTCGCCGCTATGGACAGCTATTAATGTTCATTTATGTTTATCATTTGGTGTTGAGACACATCTATATTGTGCTAGCTTTGTTAATATAGGGAAATAAAATTCACTAACTTTGAATAAACTGGTGTGGTTATTCCTGACTGAAAGGTCAGGGTTCGCCGAAATGTATTCTGGATTAATTGTCAAGTGTTATGTTGATCAAGGTATTGCTTATGTTCGTTATTAATTATTGATTTAAGGAAATTGATCGATATAGAGTTCAGAGAGTCCCACTTAGTCAAAAGATTCATCGGCCTAAAGAGCGTCCGAACACAGGTAAAATTATTAGTACGGACTGCTCTATCAGTAGATGGTAGCAGAGGATGGTTTCGTCTTTTGGGACCCTGTACTCTTAAAGTACATGGTGTTGAATTAACGAGTACGCATTTTGAGACCCCACTCGAGAAGTTGAATTAGATTTTTCTTGGGTAAAACAGATTGACAGAATGATGGGCTAGGTCCACCGCGACTTTCCTGGGATCTCGGAGCTTGCGAATGGAGAGAATGGAGGTGTGGATTCGGCGTTGGCGGTACTAGTGATGGTATGAGTGAAGTTAGGGTTTTGCGCTTGCACAGCTTATTGCCGCAGGGTGTGTGAAAAGGTTGCGAGGATTTTTCTTTTAGAAGATAGTGGAGGTGCGACTCCGAGTGTAGAAGTAGAGAAGTCGTCGAACTTCATAGAAATAGCGGAGGTGCGACTCCGAGTGTGAGAGTAGGGAAGTCGTCGAACTTCATGTGCATGTGGCGCTTTGTGCATAAAAAGGTCCACGTGGTTGTTGTTGTTGAGACGGGCCCTGCGAGGTCAAGAGACTCCGGAGTATGTTGTTTTATATTGTGGTCTGGGCGGTTTAGTAGGTTGATCGGGCGTGGTCAACGAGTCGGTACGTGTGTAAGGGAGTGAAAGAAACTTCGACTTCGGGCTTTGACAAGATTCTAAGTGCACTAGAACAGATCATTGACAAGTTGAGAGTAGGTCTGCGGGTCAGATTTGCTTGCGAACGTGGGGACCGAGAAAGACGGAATAACTGCCGAGGCTAGTGAAAAGTCCCTAAGGTCCTGAAGCGATTGTGTTACCCTTCCTGTAGTAAACCAACAGATCTGTTTTAGTTTTTGGTAGCTCGCGATACATGCAAGAAGTTGTTACGAGAGGAGCTGAGTGAAGGAAGACTAGCCGCGAGGCTTTGTCAGCCGCAGTGTGTGTGAGTGTGACGTCACTAGGAGCCACGCTGGGATAGGTTGGTTGCAGAGAAGGGTCGCGCACGGATTGGACGCAGTCCGTGGGACTCGATTGGAAGGGGAAAGGCAAGCGAAGAGTATTCCGGGAATTAAAGTCACCTATTGATTACAAACTTTGTGAAATAAAAGACGAGAAAATGAAATTCTTTAAAGCATTCAGGAGTGCGATGAAGGGGGAGTCTTACATTAAAGCGAACGTAGGAGAAGAGACGCCACCCGAAGGCACACCAGCTTACATTGTAATGGAAGAGAAGGGGGTAGCTCCGTGTCTTTGGCTAAAGCAATGGCACAAACTGACAGAGAAACATGGGAGCGTAGCGTTCCCGATACATGGGACATTCAATATAAGGATCCTAGAGAATTTGAGATTCACGATGTACGACATGAAGGTGCCTCCAAGGCCAGCCCAGTTTGAGGCTCTAGCGATTTGGGAACTAATGGCCAGACAGCAACAGCAGAAGAAGTTTGAGACCAGGATGAGAAAGGTAGAAAAGACACTAGCGGACGCTAGGTGGGATAATGCACAGGTGTGGAGGTCAGATGTATTGCAGGGGATAAAATTGTTTCCCGCAATTACTAAGGAAGAAGGGGAGGCAGGTAAGAAAGCTACCTGTAAGACAGACAGGAAGTGTTCCAAGGATAGAGAGGACGAGGAAAAGTTGAGAAGAGAAGAGGAGTTAGAGGATGAGGAGTTAATAATGCAATTGCTGAACGACCGTCCACCACCTTATGCGGAGAATGGACAAGGTCCAAGTACCAGTTCTGCCCCTCCGGCACCGGTACAGAACAGTGAAACTCAGAGTTCAGGAGCATCATCGGGGTCTAAGGACCCGAGTTTATTGTTCACCCCGCAGATACCGCAGGTTAGGAGAATATATCCAGATGTGCCCATGTTGAAATCAGCAGAAAATTATCAGCCGCAGATGCCAGGGTACTACAGCAGTGACAACAGTGGAGGAATGATTCTAGAACAAACCGTAAGGGGAGTACAGAATGGTCACAACCAGACATTGGCACAAGCTGAATCAACTCAGTTTTTGATGCCCCAAAAGCAGATGCAGGGGGGAAACGCACATGCTCAAATGACGGGGAGTCAGATGGGTATGCCGGCAATGATGACCCATGGTGTGGGCATGAACATGCCTCAGAACATGGGAAATGGACAAAACCCAGATGCGATATCACTACCCATTACTGTAGGTCCACCGGTACCTTTGTATAGTCAGCCTAACTTAGGTATGAGCGGATAGGGATCAATGCTGCAGAATGGGACCGAAAGGAGGTGCATAGAAAACACTCCAGGGATAACTCCGATAGCGGCTCAGCCAAATGGATCTGGGTCCTTGATGGAGTTTAGTCCCATGTGTGCTCAGTCAACACTGGTGAGGTCGAGCCCCCCCCTGATAATACCTCTAACATCGAACACTGAAAAGTTGCCGCAACCATCAATGGCAGTCGATGTGAACGCTACACTGATGGGGGTGAATGCGCAACAGCTGACACGGTGGTTCAACAGTTTGAATTCCACACAGGGCTCAGCCAGTGGGAAAGGAGAAGATTATCTGAATAGGATGAGGTTAAACATGGAAGCACAAGAATTGGTGGAAGGGACTATGGGTGTGAATAGGTTAGAGTCCTACTCGGAAGAAGAGTTGAGGTATCTATGTCCAAAGATTACGAAGGAAGTGAACAAGGTACATAAAAGCTTGCAGGAAATAGCCGACAAAAACGGGGTTGACATAGACAAGACAAAACACTTGAGCAGAAGCTACAGGTTGGATTTTGGGGCCACAGATTTTGAACACATGAGGTCAGCAGGCATGAAGGCGCACCTTAGAGAATTGCTGCAGAGTGCACAAGTGTGGAGGTGTTTAGACAAGTGGGAAAGCAGGTGGGTAAAGAGAAAGGAAAAGAGGAGGGACAGTGCTACAGAGCATAATGAGAAAAGACCACAAAGCAGCGAGACAGTAACCATGTTACCAATGAGGGAGACAGCAGGGGGAAAATTAATACATGTACCATGGCACAGAAGCGATATTCAGTCTTTTACGGACGATTTTCCCAAACTGAGAGAGAAACCGATCGAATGGTATCAACAGACTGACAGGTTTGTGAAGCTTGCAAAATGTCTCTGGGAAGACCTGAATACTCTCTTTGAGATTGTGGTTCCGGCAGATTTCTGGGAGGATTGCAAAAGAGCTGTAGGTTGGCCGACAAGTGAACCAGAGAGAGACAGGGAGACGGGTGCACCATCACCTATGGTGATGAGCTTGTACTATAAGGTGATTGAGCATTTGAAGACGAAGGTTGCCGCGAAAAATGTGGATTGGCAGAAGATTGATCGAACTGCCCAAGAGGCTAAAGAATCGATTCATAGTTACTATGAGAGGTTGTTGAAGGCGTTTAAGAACTACAGTGGCACGGAAACAATAGAGGCGAAGGACATGCTTCATTTTGTGTTTAGATTTGTGGAAGGGCTGAGGCCAGAGATAAGTCAGATGATAAAGTCGCATTTGATTTGCTGGCAGTCTAAACCGATTGACGAAGTCTTGAATTATGCGAAATACTGTAGCGACGAAATTGAAGTGAAACAGAAAAAGTTGAAAGAGAAGGTGATGATGATGCAGCTTAAGGCAGCTCAGACAGGTTTGCAAGGTCTGCAGGGGTTGCAAGGGTTCCAACAGCAGGTACCGCAACCGCAGCCGCAGTTACAAGGAAACACGGCGTTTCAGCCACAGGCCAGAGGCAGAGGCAGAGGAGGTTTTGTGAATAATGGTCCGGATTTGAGCACTGTTGTGACGGGTGTGCAGGCAATGAAGAAGGTGATGCCGTGTCACGCGTGCGGAATCGTAGGTCATTGGAAACGCGAGTGCCCGATGGTGGTGCAGGAAGGTGCAGGTGCAGGTGTAGGTGTTGGTCAGCAAAACAATGATGTCAATGCATTTCAGACAATGAGGGGAACGAAAATGAGAGGTCCAAACCCAAATTTTCAGACCATAAATCAGTTGCAGGGATTACAACCTATGCAGCCGCAGCAGATGCAGATGCCCCGTATGCAGATGACGCAAATGCAGCCAATGCAACAGCAGTTACCTATGGTATCTAATCAGCAAATGCAAATACCTTTGGCACCAATGAGTCAGCAGCAAGTTATGGTTCCTCCACAGGTCTCGGGTCAGGTAATGAGTACAAATGGCACCGTGCAACAGTTCCCACTACACAGTGAGAGTGGAATAAACAATGTATGGGAGAGTGAAAGCTCAGAAGAAGAAGGAGATTGTGTGCTTGCAGCATCCTTGGAAGTTGATCAAAAGGGTCCGTACGTAGAGGGAAGAGTAATGGGTCATCGTGTCTCGTTCTTGGTTGACACGGGAGCCACACGTTCAACTGTTAAGAGCAGTGAAGTACCAAATTTGCCACTCTCAGGGAGGACAGTTCAAGTGGTGGGAGTAGCAAACAGGCACCTGACGAACCCAATAACAGATCCGGTACCAGTCAGCATCGGTAACTATCAAGGGGTACATCAGTTTGTGGTATGTGACTCAAGCCTGATAGCACTGTTAGGAAGAGACCTATTGTGCAAATTGGGTTGTTCGATCATGTGTTCGAACGAAGGAATAACAATCCAGACGAGCAGTGATGGGGAAGAAGAGGACAGCGTAGAGGGGGATGAGATGGAAACTGTCGATGAAGACTATCCTCTGATTTGTCTTTTCCCGATGATAACCGAAGAAGATATTCCAGCTGAATTACGGGAAACAGTCGGAAAGGAAGTGTGGGATATGACAGGGAAAGAGGTGGGATTGATGAAAGGAGTGGAACCAGTGAAAGTGACTGTAAAGCCCAATGCAATCTTTCCCCAGACCCCACAATACCACATGGCACAAGACACCCTCATGAAAGTTGCTCAACTTATTGACAAATTTGTAAAACAGGGGGTACTGAAAGAAGTGTTAAGCAGTCCATGTAATTCACCAATAATGGGACTAATAAAGCCAAGTGGAAAGGTCCGACTTGTGCAGGACTTGAGAAAAATAAATGACATCATAGTCAAGTGCTGCCCTGTCGTACCGAATCCAGCTGTGATAATGTTTCAAGTCCCTTGCGATGCTGAGTGGTTCTCAGTCATCGATTTGTCACAAGCGTTCTTCTCTGTGCCTCTTCATGAGGACAGCCAATTTCTCTTTTGTTTCAAATTCCTAGACAGAGTGTACAGTTGGTGTCGAATTCCTCAAGGGTTTTCTGAGTCACCGTCAATCTTCAATCAGATTCTAAAGAAAGACTTGGAAGCATTAGAATTGCCATTCGAGTCAACCCTAGTACAGTACATTGATGACTTACTGGTTGCATCAAAGACAGAAAGTGGCTGCACAGCTGATACCATTGCTCTGTTGAATCATTTGGGAAGGAATGGACACAAGGTGTCTCCTTCCAAATTGCAGTTCTGTCAGAAGAAAGTGAAATACTTGGGTCACCGAATAGAGAAAGGGTCACAGAGAATAATGAAGGAAAGAATAACAAGCGTACTTCAAATGAGTCCACCAAAGACAAGGAGGGAGGTGAGGAAGTTTTTGGGAATGGTGGGCTACTGTCGCCAGTGGATTCCCAACTTCTCAACTCTAGCGAAGCCTCTACTGAAACTGACCCAGAAGGATGCTTTGGATCAAATTGAGTTGAAAGGAGATGAGATGGATGCTTTTGTTGAATTGAAAGAGTGCATGTGCAGGGCTCCAGCTTTAGGTATGCCTGATTACACAAAGCCTTTCACATTGTTTTGTCATGAACGTGATGCATGTTCTTTGTCTGTCTTGACTCAAGCCCATGGTGGCGTAAACAGACCAGTAGCGTATTTTTCAGCTACTTTGGATCCGGTCGCAGCAGCACTCCCAGGGTGTTTGCGCGCCGTAGCAGCAGTTGGTATCAGCCTCACTCAGAGTGAAGGAATAGTGATGGGACACCCAGTAACAGTCATGGTCCCTCACTCAGTTGAGATACTTTTGACCCGCTCCCGAACGCAACACATGACCGGAGCGAGACTTACAAGATATGAAACGATAATTCTGGGCTCACCGAATGTGCAGCTGAAAAGGTGCACTACGTTGAATCCAGCAACCTTGCTCCCTGGAGAAAATGCCGAAATTGAGAACGCTGAAGACGTCGAGCATGACTGCCTTCAGGTGACTGAATTTTGCACAAAACCTCGACCGGACATTAAGGACACTAAGCTTGATGAAAATGACCAAATTATTTTGTTGATGGTTCATGTCTAAGAGACGGGATGGGGATTTTGAAAGCAGGATATGCTGTATGTACTGTAACAGGGGTCTTGGAAGCGGGATGGCTTCAAGGAGTCTATTCTGCACAAGTAGCAGAACTTGTAGCCCTTACCAGAGCATGTCAACTGTCTGCATTGATGAAAGTCACCATTTACACTGATAGTCAATACGGGTTTGGGATTGTGCATGACTTTGGACAACTATGGTCACAGAGAGGTTTCCTGACTTCTTCAGGATTCCCAGTGAAGAACGGGGAGAGGATAAGGGAATTGTTACACGCCATTCAAGTGCCAGCCGAAGTTGCAGTGGTAAAGTGCAGTGCTCACACGAAAGGACAGGACTATGTTTCTCTGGGAAATGCATATGCGGATCAAGTCGCGAGATTTTGTGCCTTGAACTGTATATTACTCAGGGACAAATGGAATTCAATAAGTGAGCCAGAACTCGAACCAGCTGAAGCATTTGCCTTGAAGGTCGTAGATACAATAGATGAATTAAAAGCATTACAAAATAATGTCAGTGAGGATGAAAGAGATTCCTGGATTAAATCACAATGTATAAAAAGACCAGACGAGTTATGGGTTTCAAATGAGGGAAAATTTGTTTTGCCAAACAGTCTCTTATCACAGCTTGCGCGGTTCTATCATGGGCAAGCTCACCTAGGGAGAGATGCCATGATAAGATTGTTCAAAACTGATTGGTTTAACCCCAGATTTCGTCAAGCTGCAGAAGCAGTTTGCCATCGATGTGTCACTTGCCAGCAGATGAACCCAGGAAAGGGAACAGTTGTGAACGCGAGCCACATTGGTAGGGCAAGCGGGCCTTTTAGTCGTATGCAGATGGACTTCATTGAGATGCCTGTGCATGGAGGTCTGAAAGATGTGTTGGTGATTGTGTGCATTTTTAGACACTGGATTGAGGCATACCCCACACGTAGAAATGACAGCCTTACAGTTGCAAAGCTATTGTTGAGAGAGTTAATACCACGTTTCGGATTCCCGATCTCTTTAGAATCAGATAGGGGAAGTCACTTCAATAACGAGGTGATAAAGTTACTTTGCGAAGCGCTGAACATTGAGCAAAAACTACACTGTAGCTATCGCCCTGAAGCCTCAGGACTGGTGGAGCAAATGAATGGTACACTGAAATCAAGAATGGCGAAAATATGTGCATCGACAAATTTTAAATGGCCTGACGCATTGCCCTTAGTGCTAATGTCAATGAGAAACACCCCTGATAGAAAGACTGGATTGTCTCCGCACGAAATTCTCATGGGCAGGGCTATGAGACTTCCTGCAGTTCCCGCAAACGCGCTTTTGAATATTACAGATGATATGGTGTTAGACTACTGCAAGGGTCTGGCTGACGTGGTTCGCTCTTTCTCTCACCAGGTGGAAGCGACCACCTTGCCACCGATCCAAGGTCCAGGACACGCACTGAAAGCAGGTGACTGGGTCGTGGTAAAGAAGCACGTGAGAAAGTCGTGTCTGGAACCCCGTTGGAAGGGCCCTTTCCAAGTGATCCTGACGACAACTACCGCTGTGAAGTGTGCGGGGGTTCCCAACTGGATTCACGCCAGTCACACAAAGAAGGTGTTGTGTCCCACAGATGAGGAAGTTGAAGCGCTAAAACTGCCAGTGCCTGACAAAACAGTGCTGAGTGCTGAGACAGAGCAAAACCGAACTGAAAGCGAACAGGCAGAAACGGGAGAGAGGGAGATATTCTCTGAGGACGAAGAGACCAATTCGCTTGGGGGAGACCAAGGAGAAAGTTCAGACAGCGACGAAGCAGCTGAAGGTGACAAAGAACCTGAAGCAGCTGAGGGTAGCAAAGAGCCTGAAGCAGCTGAAGGTGACAAAGAACCTGAAGCAGCTGAAAGTGATAAAGAGCCTGACGAAAGTAACGGTGACGAAGGGCTCGAAAAAGGTGAAAAAGCAGGAGAGCCTGATCAGAGGAGGGCTTTCCCAGAAGCAGACGGTATAGAAAAAGAAAAAGAGAACGTGATTGATTCCCCAGAAGGAGGGGACAAGGCAGAACAGAACGAAAAGGTTCAAGCTTCCTCAGAAAAGATCGCAGGGCCATCAAATGGACACGGTGCAAAGAGGAGACTAAGTATATCACCAATAAAAGAAAAGACTAAAGAAAGTTTGAACGACGGAGAAAGGCCAAAAGTGAAAGAGAAAAGAAAGGAAGTGACTGTTGTGGAACAATCCTCAAGTGAAGAAAAAGACTTGACAAAAGAGGAAAGTACCAGCGAAGCAGAATCAAAAAGAGAAGCAAAATTGAAAAGGAAAAGGATACCAAACAGGAGATATTCCGGTCCTGAATGGGCATATGTAGTCAATGACGATTGGACTGACGAGTTTGTATCTCTAAGCATCGAGAACGAAGAAGAGGAAGAGATACCAATAGAAAAGAAAAGTTTTATGGACTCTGTCGATTGAAAGGATAATAAATGATATTGCTTGCTACAATTTAACGTGATACAAACAACCAGCTGAGACATTGCTAAACCGGATGAGACACTTGCTGAACTGATAAAAGACTGAGTTATTGCCGAATTGAGACAAATGCTGCTAACCGATAAGTGACTGGCCTCTTGAAGAAGACGGTGTGAACATTGCGCTCGCTCAGCTTTGTAACTGAATTGCTAAATAGTTTTATTTACAAGTGCTTCTAGCTCTCTGATTCTATACAGATCATGACGCAAAACAATAGAAAGAAATATTGTAAATATGTGTGTATAGGCTTGATAATTGCATGTGTACTAATAATAATGGCAATTGTACTTGGAATACATGGTAAGACTGAGAATGAGAGAATTGATGCTTCTACTCTTGCTCCTGTTACTGTCACCGAACTAACCGCATTGAAAAGACTAGCATTGGATGAGAGACTCTTGCACGATAAGAAAGAGCTTTCGTATAACGTTTTCTATCGCTTGCTAACAGAATATGTTGAGACTATGGATGCAAAAGATTGTTATGTGTGTACACAGATACCGACATCAGTGAAGGAAGGGGTGACATATCACCACATGCCTCTTACATACGGGATTACATGTAGTATAGTAATGTCTAGATTTTATGGTCAAACTAACATACAGTATTTTTACTCAAATTATGATGTTACCTTTGCATATGTTCCTATAATAGCGCAGCTAAGCCAGATTGCTAAAGATTGGGATGTTAAAATTATGAGGGAATTTTTCGAGCCAATGCAACCTTTTGAAACGGCTCACGCTCATAGGGAAAATCTCACCTGCTCGCTCTCTGCAGTAGAAATAAGCTTTTTAGATCGCACAGATGATAGAAGGGCACAAATGAAGGCGAAATTAGAAAAAGAGCTACATAAGAGGACTTCAGTAGATAATTATGATTTTGCTGCAATAAAGACACAAAGGAAAATAGCTTTAGATGCTTGGCATGTAGGGAAATTTTGTATATATCGAGGTGAATCTTATTATGACAACATTTTTGTAGGAGCGAGTGAGTGTAAACATACGTTTATCTTTAAGGCCAAATGGACATTCATGATGGACGGACTTGACCCTGTCATTCCAGGGGTATATTACATTTGTGGGTATAATGCCTATTATCGTCTTCCAAAGGGATGGTGGGGGAGATGTTATTTGGGTATAGTGTTCCCAAAGGTTTATCAACTGGATGACCTATCGATGATTCAAAAGACATCTGGATCCCATCGTATCCAGAAAAGAGAGACCGCAGCTGCTGTGGTAGGAGATATATTTGGAGCCATGATTCCTTCATTGGGAGTTGTGCTGAATTCCATCAAAATAAGAAAGTTGTCTACTATAGTGGATAACATGTTGACAAAGTTTTCAGGTGCTATAATCCTGATAGATGCTGAACTTGCAGCGGAAAGAGCTATGACTCTTCAAAATAGGCTTGCTTTAGACATTCTTTTAGCAAAGGATGGTGGCGTTTGCAAAATGCTTGGTGCACAACACTGTTGTACATATATTCCTGACAATAGTGTGAAAATTAAAACTATGCTTGCTAATCTAACAAAAGAAAGTGCAGATTTGAAGGAACTGAAAGAACCAGGAGTGTGGGAGAAGGTTGGAAAAGGACTTGCTTCAGTGGGACATTGGATTGGGGGAATTTGGAATGGAATATTGCTAAAAATAATAGAGGGAATTTTAATAGTTATAATTTGCATATTTGGAATTTGGGGAATAAAAAGGGGAATAATAATGATTATGGAAAGAATTAAGAGAAGAAAAGAAGAGAAAATTATGAAAAGAATGGCAGAAGAATACAAAGCGCAAACTAGGGGAATTAAAAGGAAAAGAGAACTGACAGAATTTTAATGGAATAAAATTTGTGGGCATGATTTGGTGTGATGACAAGTAGTCATCAGAGGAGGGATTGATGAAGCAGAAAATGAAGGTTTTACATTTATTAACGCGTAAACGCAGTGTGAAATAATCATGCGTGACTTTAACCGAACTAATAAAGATTGTACGGGGACAAAATGTGCCCTCAGAGTAGTTTGGCAACATTTATAAGCGTGCTTTATATAACGTGATGTATTAGAATTGCACTAATCCGACATAATTATAAACGTGTGCTATGATTTGCTTGTTTGAAATGTTCTAGCTTAGCATAACTTTAGTGCAGGCTTCGGCCTAGTTGCCTGGTCTCACGGTTTAAATGCTCGTATTTTTCCAATGTGCTATTAAACGTGTATTTCTGCTTGAAGCTGTACTTTTCCACTGAGATCGTTCACATGCTTATCTTAAGGTTTCGTGCCAGCCTGGCATATTTTCTCTTTACTCCAAGGTCGATCTGCAGGTGCGGACAATGGAAGCTCTGAAAGTGAGTTAATTGGTATAAAATGTTGCAACTTGCGTACCCATCTCCAAGGATAATGTATGCTTAAGTAAAAGCTTGAGAACTGTCGTTTTTGATTGGACAATTCGAAGCTAACCTATGAACCCTCCAATGGAAGACCCTACTGGATTTGAACTGTTGTCTATTTAAACCAGGTGCACGAGAAGAAAGTAGCCATTACAGCCATTACAGCGATTGCGCTATTATCCGCCATTACCAGCTCGATACCCGCCATTTTGCAGGACATTGCAGCTATTATGGCCCACTTTGCTGCGACGCCATTTGAGAGACTTTGATGCTTTCTCTAATCGAGAGAAAGAGACTTTAATGATTCTTGCCCTAGAGACTTTAACTTTGATCCCTTGCATGAAGTAGTAGTTTTACCTTGCCGCCGTGAGGCAATTGCCCCGTCCACCCCTGCCCCTTTTGCCCCGTCCCATGCTGATCGAGAAACGGTACCTGTGAGACGAAGACTTCCTTGATTGCTGATCGTAATTGGTAAATATGAAAGGAAATTGTAAAATTGCATTGTGTTTCCTTTAGGTAACCAACTGCTGATTTTGATAAGAGCCCTAGTTAGGAGTTTTCTAAATTAATGTTGCTAAATTGTTTTTGCATGAAGTCCCACATGCCGATGCTAATTTGAGGTTAGACGAGGATTCCATATGTCGCACGATGCAATTTGAGATCTTGTTATGCTGACTAAATGTATGCAATTAGTTCACTACAGATTATCGTATTAGTGATTTGCATTGCTATTATCGAATGCCTTGTGATTCAAATGCTACATAGATTGCACCTGTTTCGCCGCTATGGACAGCTATTAATGTTCATTTATGTTTATCATTTGGTGTTGAGACACATCTATATTGTGCTAGCTTTGTTAATATAGGGAAATAAAATTCACTAACTTTGAATAAACTGGTGTGGTTATTCCTGACTGAAAGGTCAGGGTTCGCCGAAATGTATTCTGGATTAATTGTCAAGTGTTATGTTGATCAAGGTATTGCTTATGTTCGTTATTAATTATTGATTTAAGGAAATTGATCGATATAGAGTACAGAGAGTCCCACTTAGTCAAAAGATTCATCGGCCTAAAGAGCGTCCGAACACAGGTAAAATTATTAGTACGGACCGCTCTATCAGACTTGTATATGCCATGATGCCCAGTGGAAAAATATTTGGGAAAACTAGTTCCCACAGCCTCAGTCGATCCTGGATTAGTATGCCTAAATGCTCAGGTGGTGTATTCCGAAAGTTACTTTGGTGTTATTGTACTACACCCTCAAACGTTACATTTTTTTTTTTTTTTTTTACAAAAGTGATTTCTTATTGTTACATGTAAAGCATAACACCTGTCTTGTATAGTAGCACTATAGAAAAAATAAAAGCAGGGCAACATCTAGCTTTTTTGACAATTAACAGATTTGTTAGTTTCAATCACGCTGGTTTGTGATTGACAGGCATTTAACGCTATTTTGAGGTCTGAGTTTTATATCAACTTTCACGAATTTCTATGTAAAACCTGGCAAGATTTACGTTTTCCCACATTTCCGTCTAAGTTGTGATGTTTGACCTGGCGTTCAAATGCCAGGGGTAAACTTGCAAAGAAAAAATGTACATGCATTCCTCCCTGTGCATAGAAAACTGTACAAACGTTAAGTTTTGAAGAGGAACATTCTGCATACATTTGCCACGTGTGCATAGAAAAACTCTGCAAAAGGTATTCTTGCAGAGAAAAACTGCATATTGTTCATCTTTGCCTTATTTGTGTGTGTATGGGATCAGGAGTTGTTTTCAGTTAAGGAACGTGCTAGAGTTATGAGTAGGGCAACAAGTGGATTGGAATGGAAAAAGCGTCTCTAGGGTGGGAGCCGTGACCTCACTGAAGTATCTCCGTCCTGGAGACTAATTCGCCAAATAGAACAAAAGTTAGCAGGGAAAAGGGTCAGCTAAAATGTCAAATGATTCGGCATTGACCTTAGATGCAAAAGTAGAGATCTCCAAGTTAGGTTGTTTGATAGGGGTATGTTCTAGAACCATATCTAGATTTCCTAACGTGAAAAAATACTAATTTTTACCAAAACTGATCTTAAGAAGCCGGCCAGAATACACAAGTGAATTGAGAACAAAGTTTCCCCCCCCCCCCAGAAATGGCCTTGTGACAGACACACCGGCTTTTAAAATAGAGGCCCACTCTACCGTGTCTTCCAGTGCTGATCCTGCAGCAGTGTGGGCGCTTCGTCTACTTCTGCAGGGCATACGTCATCTTACAAAGACACTTGATTCATGCACTTCCGGTAACGCAAAGGCAGTAGTAATTATAGTTTGGGTGTTAAGACAGAAATTTCCTGTTTCACTTATCTTCCACGCTTGCTCCATCTGATCTTTCTGACAGTTATGATTTTCGACTGTTGAAAAGCTCTCTCAGTGTCTTGTTAGACAGCATTTTGTTATTTTGTTAAATTCTCACTAGTACTTCTGTTGTCTATAAAAGGTGCCAAAAGTCAGTGGTGGTGTTGAGGACCCTTTCTGGGGTATTTTCATTTATCACCTGCTGATTGTTAATATTATTGGTCACTTACTTAGTGCGTAATCTGTCCTTGTTGTGGCACCTTGTCTTATTCTTTAGTCTAAGTACTGATTTTCGCAAATGGTTCAGAGCTTTCCATCGCAGGACACGTCAACATTAGGCAACTGCATTACGAAAAATACGGATGGGGAGAACATCGATACATTAGAAAATATTAGGAGTCTCGAATTATCATCTGTTCAGGTGTAGAAATCATCTGGACCAATTGTGAACATTCATGATAAATTGGAACCACAACTAGCCCATCAGTGGTCCGACTGGCCATTACTATGATAGGTAAATAGAAATTCTGAACTAATAATGGGCAATAGCAGTGTTATTTCTTTACCCAATTTAGAATTACTTCAAATTGTGGTTGTGGCGTCTGAAATGATCTAAATCTGGAATAATTCCACCCAATCAACTTTCCATATTTTCATTAAAAATACCTTAAAAACCAAGAATCGCAACTTTCCATGTTTCGTTTAAAAATACAATAGAAATCAAGCATGACCAAAGGGGTACATTTCCATAACCGCTTGCTCACTCACCCGAAGTGTAAGTATGCATATATATATTTATATTTGAATAGTATTTGCCTTTTTCTGACTGTTAATTCCCCCTGTAATGGGTTTTCTAGACTCTGTCGGTGTCCCAAGTTTTGGTTTCTGTTAACCAGTAGGAATGATTTTTGTTCTATGTACAACAATTGTTTGTATGGGGTTTCTATTCAAAATTGCATGGCTAAAAAATAAATAAATAAAATGTGTTTACCCTTTGTCAAAAGACAAGAAAAGGTACAGGACGAAGCTACACCTCACTTATATGATATGCCACATGTGCTCTGACTGTGAAAGTGGGTTTGAAGGCAAAAGAATTAGCATCTCACACTCATTGTCTCCCTGAACATTCTTGGGTGATGGCCAACACAAATATGCACATCATTGCTGAAGAATGAGGCTAATCGTGTGGTTGGTGGCTCCTGGTTTCTACTGAGATGCATCTTTACTCTCCACAAAATGTCAGCAAATGACAATGACTTTTGATTACTATCCATCACAGATGATCATGAGGCGGTGACGTAAAGGTGAAAAGTTATTGAACAGCATGGAACATCTGCAGAGACATACATTTCTTAGGACGATTGGCAACGACGCCAGAAGGATGTGTAAGATGAAAGTGGGGATCAGTAGCTTTGCGTATTCTGGAAATAGATACTCACCGGACGAGTCCTTCAGAGAGCTGGAGGCATACAAGTGTGAGAATTAGGAACTTCATAGCTGCGGGGCTTCTTGGCATCAAGTGCTCAGTGCTTTACCCTGTCCTGATGTCTGTGGTGGATAGCACCAGTTTATATACCCCCTGGGATACTGGTAGATGCCTGGGGGTTGGCACCGACCCAGTAACCTAATGCCAGGGCACTCACTTTAGAAATCACCACTTATCAATAGTTCCATGTCGGGCAAGATACATTTATGCAGATCACTGGAATACATCTGTTGACTGATGCAACTTGGAAGGTTTGGACCTTTTGCAGTGCCTCCTTTCTGATGCTCTAAACTTTGTGTTATCTCTTGCCCAACAGGGCTTGGAATAGAATATTGTCAAAGGCTATTTGGCTACCCTCTATGACTTAATGTGCTTTCCTGTCCAGCCTTCATTATTTAAGTTGCCAGTGGTGGTGTGCTTTCTGATAGGTTCACTTTATTTATTTCCTTCTACTCCATATATCATTTCACAGTGGGATTTGAATTTGGTATTACTGTTCTTTATGATGCCTCTGAGAACTGTATTCTTGGTGGCAACTGTTTTCTTGATTAGATTTGCTGGGTGGCCACATAGTAATCTTTCATACATTTGCTAAGCACTATTGGCTTACTGGTCATCAGTAAATGGTTCAGCGAACTCCAGGACCTTTCTGTCCAACCACATTTTGTGGTGTTCCGCCCAGATAAACGAGTGCTTTGCATCTGCCCTAACCTTCTACTAAAAGTTGTGTCACTCTTTTGCATGAGCCTGTCCATCAGTATTCTTCTTTTTCCTCACACCACCAAATAACAGGAGCAGCTTTATAGACTGGATCCATGGTGCAGTATCTTATTATTGGTACTTCACAATAGGAGTGGGTGGATCATTAACTCTTTGTGGACTTTTGTGGACCTAAGAAGGGCAAAGCGGTAACCAAGACCACAATCTCACTCTATGTTATCCTTTGCATTTAGATCTACTATCTATGCCTTTTCCTAGAAAAATTAGTGCACACGCCATAATGGCCATGGCAGCTTCTGCTGTTCTCAACAGCAGTGTCCCAGTGCTTTATATTTGCTGGGAGGCCTCATAGTAATCTTTCATACATTTGCTAAGCACTGTTGGCTCACTGGTCAGGCAAATGCTTTGCCAGGGCTTTGTTGCATTACTTTCTTGATTAATCAGAACCCTTCAATACCACCTACAGGAGAGTATTGCGTTGGGACTCATTCATAAGCTAAGGAATGTGTTGGAAGAAGAGTACATAAGAAGAAAAGGTTCCTAACCTCTGCTCACGATATTGCTGGTGGATACTATGGTGGTCATTCTGACTTTGGCGGTCTTTACTGAAGACCGCTGTGTAAGCGGCCGTTGAAAGACCGCCACTGATGGCGGTCTGAAGACCGCTGCAAAACTCACACCAACAAACAGCATACCCAGCATCCCTGCACAACACACCCTCCCCACCCACAACAACCACCATGGCACCACAAAACAAAACCAGATTCACAGACGAGGATCTGAGGGTAATGGTTGAAGAAATCGTCAGAGTGGATCTACAACTGTTTGGACCACTGGTCCAGCAGACATCCATTGCCCAGAAAAAATAAATTATGGCAGAGGATAGTCGTCAGAGTGAATGCTGTGGGGAACCATCCACGCACAAGGGAGGGCATTAGGAAGAGGTGGAACGACCTACGGGGGAAGGTACGGGTCTTGGCTTCCAGGCACCAAATCGCCATCATTAAGACTGGTGGTGGGCCCCCACTGCCTTCACCAGAATTGTCATCGTGGGAGGAGAAGTTCTTGGCCATCCTACAACCAGAAAGGCTGACGGGAATACCTAGTGGACTGGACACTGGTAAGTCAACTACACACCCTGGCCAACATGTCCCCATGCACAGCATGTACCCCCACCACATTCTCACCACCTCACACCACCCTAACGTGCACAAACCCACCATGGACCCAATACCCAACCTACTGACACCATTTCCTCACAGGCCAACCTAGTGCATGGATACCCCACACTGCAGCAAGTACTACAACTACCACAGTCCAACACTCCCTACAATTGCATGACTGCTAAATCCACTTCACATCTCTGCACTTGCACGTTAAACCATGTCACTCCCCTTCACCAAAATGTATTTGGAATGCACATCAGTACATGGAAATGACTATAGCAAGACCAATATAAACTATTCCCCAAAATAGGCCCACTGCAACATTCCACTGATGGAAACACAAGCAGTGATCCAGTAACTGTCAATGCCATTACAGCCCTGCAAATCCAGTCAATGATGGCATCCGACCATGTGCATCACTTCGACAATACCATCATGTGACACAATACCTCTCATTCCACAGGTCTCCCAAGTACTGCCACAAAGCAGAGGAGGCCAGTGACAGAAAGCCCAGGCCTGGAAGCAGGTCCAATAGTGGAGGAATCCCCTGGATGACTGGATATGGATGACGAACCTGGCCCATCAGGCATGAGTGGTCAGTCCACTACCACCAGCCTCACCCTGCCCACAACTGAAACACCCTCCCCTGTGGCATCCACTGTACAGCAGAGTCCACCTTCCCAAACCTGTGTCCCAAGGTCACATCAATCATCAGTGTGCCACACAGGACAGGGGCAGGAGTCAGTGGTGCAAAGCGAAGACAATGACAGTCCTCGTGTCAGTGGGAGGGGGCACACTGCTCCAGGGGCACAGGCAGAGGGTGCAAGTGCCAGTGGGAGGGCAATCGTGGGCCAAGCAACGAGGCAGGCACAGGACACGACTTGCCAGGAGGCCATCTCCAGAGTCCTGGAAGCCTACCAGCAGTCACAGGACAAGATGGGCCAGATACTCACCACCTTGCAGGACACCCAAAGGCTGCAGGGGGAATACCACCAGGAGGCCATGCAGCAGTGGCAGGCACTCAATGCCACCACGGTCTTCATATTAGGGGAGTTCAAGGAACTGAACAATATCCTGCGGACATCCTCCACCCAACAGCAGGCCCCATCCAGTAGTCAGTCAGCACCACTGCCCCCAACATCAGCACCTGCTACTGGAAAGGATGCCCAGCAGGAGGACCCACAGGGCACCAGCACCCCTACCCCTGGAGCTGAGGGACCCTCCCCGTAAAAGAGGTCGGCCATTCAGACATCCTGTAGGACCTGAGGCAAAGACCAATCCCCCCACCAGGAAGTGATCTCTCTTCTGAACTGTCACCCTTGTGTGCCACTGTAACACCCTGTTGGCTGTCCAATAGCAGGTTCACATCATTCTGAGGCAAATGGATACAGGACCTGTGAAACAAACAGCTGTACCACGCACTCTAATCTTCACCTAGATCATTACCCCACTCCTCTGAACAGTGATGTTAAACACTAAATAAACACAAATTATCACGAGTCATGGTGCACGTATCTTCATTGTTTGTAGTGGCAATTCTATTTAAAAGCAACAAATATATACACGTCGGCACTACAATAATGTAAAAGTGACAGAGGTAGTGGGATACTCCAGTAGGTGTGCAAGTACATCCATATTGTAGTAACATCCAGTGTCAATGATGCCAACAGGCAATTCAGTAGTCAGCTTGCAGACAGAGATGTGACCTGAAAAGGGAAAATGAAATGGAATTAGGCACAATGTTGTAAGGTATGTAATCCACAGCCATACACCCACAGCGGTTGAACAGAAACACAGGATGACTTCCCCAGCCGCTATGATATCACATATGTAAGGGCCTGCATTGTCACCCACACACATGTGTAGGACAGGAAAGATGTCACATAGGTAACATCCTCTACTGTTCACCTCCCTGAGTAGTCAAGAACAGGTAGTTGCCACACAGTAGTTGACAATGCAGCACGACATGCCTACACAGCAGGACAAGACTGATAAGCCCCCCTTAGATTTACCCAAAGAGGCAGACTGAGGACTCACAAGCTTTGGTACAACCATAAGGATGTACCATAATGACACCAGCATTCCACACGTCATTAGCAGCAATGCATTTCCACTACCCCTCATGGTAAGTCAGCTACCTTTCAGGGTCGGAAACCAAGATGGAAGGTTGTAGTCCCCACACACACACCTTGATGCATGCAAAATCAGGGTACAGACTGGCTTTAACAATACATATTCTAAGTGCAGATGACATACAAATCACACATACCTGTTCATCACTGAAAGTAGTGACAAATCAGGTCAGTCCTGTTGTCATTTGCCTCATCCTCGTCTGCCTCCTCCTCAGCATCACAGTCACGGCCCCAAATACTGCTCCAGCATCAATGTCCCCCTCCTCCAACAGTGGGATGTGCCTTCTGAGGGCCAGATTATGGAGCATGCAGCATGCAACAAAGATCTTGCAGACTTTCCGATGTCGGTATTGTAGGGCACCACCGGACACAGGGAGGCAACTAAATCTAGCTTTCAAAAGACCGAAAGTCCTTTCAATCACTCGCTTCGTCCGGCCATGTGCCTCATTGTACCTGTTCTCCCCTCCTGTAGTTGGACGTCTAACAGGTGTCAGGAGCCAGGGCAGGTTGGGGTATCTGGAGTCACCTGTGTGGAAAAGGGGACATGGCTACAGGTAACAATGCTAGGCAGAGTGCAGACGGTGTAGGGAGGAGTACAAACTTCTGACATGGAGTGCAGTACACATACCTATGAGCGAGGCCTTTTCTCCCTGTAGATGTGACATCAATGCAGGGACGCTGCTGTTCCTCAGGATGTACGAATCATGTACTGATCCAGAGAATTTTATGTTTACATGTGTTATGTATTCGTCTGCAAGACACATGACTTGTATATTGAGCGAATATGTACTCTTCCGGTTTCTGTGGACCTGTTTATTGGCCCTCGGAGGTACCAAGGCGATGTGAGTCCCATCAATGGCCTCTATTACATGTGGGACATTTGATATATTGTAGAAGGCTGATTTAACAGTTGCCAATTCTGCACATTGTGGGAACCTAATGTACCTGTTCACATGCTTGAGTAGGGCATCCAGCACATCCTGCAACACCTTACTGAACTGGGGCTGTGACATCCCTGCAGCCAGTCCCACAGTTACCTGAAAAGAGCCACTCACCAGAAAATACAGGACTGGCAACACCTGGACTGTTGGAGGGATGGCATGGGGATTTCTCAAAGCCGGCAGGAGGGCTGACTTCAACTTGGCGACCAGTTCTCTGATGCACAAATGGTTTAGTCGATAGGTCAGGATGATGTGGCACTCTTCCATGGTTTCACGATCTACAAGTGGCCGGTAAACTGGTGCATTTCTCATTACTCAATATTGGTGATATCTAGGCAGGGAGACAAACAACAATCTGGGAACCTCTCACAATGTTGTGCACCAAGTATGACATACGACAATCATGAAGTATTGTTCACGTAGATTGGCTGTCATGTTGTGGGAAGACACATTACTCCACACTCTATTCCTAACCAGACAATGCCACATGTGGCAATGGACTTGTAAAGGACATGTAAACATACACCTTCCATGTGTTTCACCATAGGGATTGTAAATACTGACAAATGTAGTGACAAGTGTGGTGATGTCATCAAACACTCACTACATATGTGATTATTCACAAAGTGTAACCTAAATGAATCATTTTGTAACGATATGCAGGTAATGACGCAGTGTGAACACAGAACTGTCATGTTACAAACTAAAATGTCCTGCATGCATTGGACAGATGGAAGTCACCTCATTCCGCTGGCGGCAGTCGTCATGGCGAAAGGCGGTCGGAACCGCCGTGCAACTCCTCATTGGATGACATTGACGTCTATGGTAAACTGGGACCAATGACGATCACCGCCGGCGGTGATGGTCATGACCGCTGCGGTCGTAACCGCCATTTTGTACGGGCCAGCTCACTTGACTCCTGGCATTCGGGCAAGGAAGACCTCTACTTCGTGTGCTGCTGAGATCTGAATCTTGGCGCAACAATGGCACGCACTGCAGGGGTTAGGGCCCCAGCTTTCACAAGTAAGGAGCTGGCGAAACTGGTTGAAGGGGTCCTACCCCTGTATGGTCGGTTGTACGCTGTTCCAGGGCAACAGGTCAGTACAACGTCCTTTGTCCCACATGTCGGGTGGTGTTTGACGATGAATGTGTGCACATTGACATGTTATGACTGATTTGTGGTTTTGCATGCACATGATGTGTGTGGTATATTGGCAGTGTGTATGGCCCGTGTATGTTGTGTGTCATCAAAGGTTGCAACTCAATTGGTATCATTTACATCATGTCCCCTATTTTCGATTTTCAGAATGTTTCCCATGCAGGTCCACACCCACCAGAAAAAAGGGTTATGGAGAGCCATCGCCAAGGAAGTGTGGACCTTGGGGGTCCATAGCCAGTGAGCGGAGCACCCACTGCAAGAAGCGGTGGGAGGACCTGAGCTGCTAGGCCCAGAAGGCCGCAGAGGCCCAGCTGGGGACAGCCTACCAAAGTGGAAGGGGTGCCCGTCGGAACCTAACCCCCCAAATGGCCCACATAGTCGTGGTGGCCTACCCAGAGCTGGATGGGCGCTTGAGGGCAGCACAGCAGCCACAAGGGGTTAAGTGTAGACTGTTAGGTGACTTCTGCATGGTTGCGTACTGTGACCCTCACAGGACTTGGTATTTACGTGGTCAGATGAGATTTGGGAGTGTACAGTCCTGGTTGTCACACCAATTATGTAGGAGTGTGACACATTAGCTATGTAGAGCCATGCAGGAACAGAGGTGGTGGTACTGTGACACACATTCAACTGTACATATGGGTGGCTCAAATGTTATATCATTTCACTGGATGCATCCTCCATCTCTGCACGTACTGCAGAAATACAAGGTTATCTTATTGGGACTGTATTTGGGTAATGACAGGTATGTTTAGTTCACATTGCAATTGCATCAATTGCAACATCAATGGACCTCTGAACCAAATGTACTCCACACATTCCTGTCATTTAGTTTGTGTTGACAGTTCCCCTGAGGTCAGCTTTGTTTCATCCTGTTATGACTGACATGTGGTTGGGTATGTTAATGGATTGAATTGTTGGATCAGTCATTCAACCAATTAACAGGCACATAGGAGTTTTCAATCAGGTGTCTAGGCTTCAGGGATGAGGTGATCACTGATAAGTTTGGGTATAGATGACATGACTCTATTGTTCATGACTGCAAAATGGTCTCTTGTTTTCCTGGCAGGGGCTAATGTATGTATTGTTAGTATGTGAAGTGGATGTGTGGGTTATCACCATTTCCTCCCTTTCTGTTTCTCCCACTCTCCTTCTACCTCCACCTCTGTCTATGTGTGCATTAGCATCATCTGACGAAGGAGGAAGGGCATCGGCGAGTGGGAATACAACAGCCCACGGGACCCAGGAGGCTGGCATCAGTGAAGCCGAGGGGACCAGTTGGATGGAGGGCGAGAGGAGCACCACGGGGAGACTGGAGCAGCCACCACATCTGATACAGAGTCCTCCTCCGATGACGGCTACCTGGCGCTGGCTGACCCATCTGGGACCATCCCAGCACCATCCTTGTCTGCAACCCACCTTACCAGCACCGCCCCTCCCTGGAGCACTACACCCAGTTGCCCGTGCCAGCTCACCCAGGAGGGTGGGCGTCTCCTTCGCCGCAGACACCTCTGCCCTGCCCCAGTCAGCCCTGCTGCCCACAATAAGGAGACTATTGACCTCCTAAGGTCCATCTCTGTGGGGCAGACAACCTTTGTGAATGCCATCCAGGGACTGGCATCCCAGATGCAGCAGTCCAATGCATTTCTGGAAGGCATTCACGGTGCCTTATCTGGACTACAGAGATCGATTCAGGCTCTGGCCTCCTCGTTGACAGCAGCCAGTGTCCTTTCATCTTCCGTTCCACCTCTAGCTACCTGTTCCCAATCCACAACCCCTCTCCCTACACCCGCCCAGGGCACACCTACAGACCAGCATACACCCACTACAACAGACAAGGTGTGCAAAGACAGACATAAGCACCACAAACGTACACACAGGCATGCACACACACAACACACATCTGCATACACAACAACAGACACTTCCCACACTGCCTCCCTTACAGTCACATCACCACTCACACCTGTCAGCACTGCATCAGCACACACTAGTCCTGCTAGCATTCCTGTCATACCCTCAATCACCACAACAGCAGACTCACACTCCACACACCACATCCTCAGCCACCACAACTACCTTCTCTGCCACCTGCAGCACATCCACCTCACTTGCACACACCACCCTAACATTCACTCATACATCTCCCATTCCCTCTCCCTGCATCTCTACCCCTCCTCCCAATGAATGCACACTCACCCACTCACCACAGACATGCACACATTGCACACACCAGCATCCACATACAGCACACCAACACGTCAGGCAAGCACTACCTCTAACTCCACTCCCAACCCTCAATCATCTGACCGCCTTGTGTACCTAAAAATGTCTACTTTGTCTCCCTTGACCTCTTCCCTACTCCTCTCCCAGCACGTGTTACCTGTAAACGTCGTGTCCCTCTGCCCCTCCCAGGCCATTCCCCCTCCCATTCCCCTGGTGTTTCCCCTGCTCCTCCACCCAGTAAAAAAATCCACCCCTCCCAGATCCAAAGTCACCCCTCCCAAGCCCAAACAGAGACATGCCCCTTCCAAATCCAGGCCACCCTCACCCCTAACAAACCCCTGAGGTGCCTGCTTGTCCCATTGATGCCCCTATAACGTGGAGGCCTGGCGTGGCAGTCAGGTTACCACCAAACTCGGAATGACCACCTATATCGTTCCGCAGATTTCTCACTGATTTCCAGACTCTCCTGCAAGTTAGTGCCATTATTAATAAGATTCGTAGGCATACAATGGGCTATCTGCTCTTATTGTTGCCGTCTTAGTTCGTCTCCCAAAGCCTCAAGGGGGCATGGAAAAAGTACCTAGAAGTGATGCCAGTACACCAATCAACATCTTGTATATTCCAGTGTTGTCACATCCTGGGCTGGCAAAGCCTGGGGTTAACGTTGCATAGCATCAGAGGGTGGTTCTAGAGAGCTAGTGCTGAGGAAAAGAGTTTCTAGATAAGTTTCCAGATGGCACCTGGAGAATATGCATAAAATGGGACACCTGGGGAAAGATTTAGCAGCAGAAATATTGTTACCAAAGTTAAAAAAAACGTTTGCTCTAGGCTTCAAAGGGGTCCTGAAGCCAGGACAAGACCTGTAGAATTTAGTTGTTGTCTGATAACTACTGCACGGACGTCATGGAGAGATACCTGGGGGTACATTTAATAATAATTTGCACAGGTGCTCCTCTGCCACAAGACAATGCCAAGTTTTGCAGCAATTTACCATACGTTATAAAAGGCTTAGAAAACAGTGTAAAATTATGTGAGTGCCTGCACAAACATTAGTAAATATACCCCATGATGTGTGTGTCCCAGGACAGAATTCTTGCTTGAAGCAATAAGAACCTTTATGCTGTATACTTCGAACAGCGTAAACTTAATGCTTGCAGTGCCTGCTACCTCAAGAAGGAGACCTTGAGAGCTGAGGGTGAAAGAGAAAGCAAGGGGTGACAATGAGAGGAATTGAGGCTTGACAGAAAGTTAGAAATGAGGAACTATGACAGTAGAAGAAACCAAGTTAAAAATCAGGAAGTCTGTTAGAGGAATTGAGGCAAGACAGAGTTATAAATCAGGGGTCACAGTGGAATCATGGCCTGATAAAGAGAAATCAGAGGTCACAGAGGAATCATGGTTGGGTACAGAGTTTGAAATCAGGGGTGATGGTGAGAGGAATTAAGGCCTGGGGAGGTCAAATCAGGGTGTGACAGAGAGTAATTGAGGCACTCCAGAGGGTTAGAAATCACAGTGACAGTAAGAGGAATCAAGTCCTGATGGATAGAAATCATGGTGTGACTGACAGTGAAAGGAATCAAGGCTTGCTAGACAGCTAGAAATCAGTGGTGACAGGAGTAATGGTCCAATCTAATCAGGGATGATAGTGAGAATAATCAAGGCGTACTGAGGTAGAAATAAGGGGTAACGATGAGAGGAATCAATACCCAATAGAGAGTTGCAAACCAGAAGGTGTCAGTGAGAGGAAGTAAGGCTTGAAGAGCGTGAGAAATCAGTAGTGATAAAGGAATCATGGCTGATCTAATCAGCTGTGGTAGTGAGAGGTATCAAGGCCTAATAGAGAGTTAGAAAACAGCAGTGACAGAGGAATTGTGTGATGGGGAGAGGAACCAAGGCCGATAGAGAGTTCGGGTCAGGGGGGTGACACTGATAGCAACCGAGGCCCCACAGTGATTTGGAAGTTAAAGGGAAGTAACATCTGGAAACCAGTAAGAAACTGCTGCAAAGGAACTGAGAGATAGCAGCTTCTAGTAGTTAAAGACTACCCCCCAAATTTAAGAATAGCCTATGGACAACTGTAGACACATTAGTGTCATTTTTTTTACGCTAATGTGGAGAGAGGGTGGCAAAAACACCGTGCCATATTTACAACGTGGTGCAATGCTTGCATTGCTCCACTTTGTAAACCCTTGTGCCACATTAGGCCTGCGCCAGGCATTTTGTATGCAAGGGGGCCTGCAAAAATGGCGCAGTGGAATCTCATAGATTCCACTGCGTTATTTTTAGCGGCATTTTTAACACCTGAACAGAGCGGGCATTAAAAGGAGGCACACCATTTTTTAAAATGAGCCTCTATGTACTTTGCAGGATTAGCGCCAACAATTTTGGCAGTAATCCTGCAAAGTACAACAATAGCGTCCAAAATTATGATGCTAATATCCCTGACTTGTGCCATGGTGCGCCGTATGTTAAATACAGCGCACACATGGTGGCGTTGGGGGAAGAGGCGCATTGGGCCACAAGAAAAGTGGCGCTTCATGACATGAAGCGCCACTTTTCTTAAAT
This sequence comes from Pleurodeles waltl, assembly GCF_031143425.1. Classification (NCBI taxonomy): domain Eukaryota; kingdom Metazoa; phylum Chordata; class Amphibia; order Caudata; family Salamandridae; genus Pleurodeles; species Pleurodeles waltl. Next base: position 421,104,183 of record NC_090445.1, on the reverse strand, counting down.
TTGGGCCCAAGGAAGCAAGTTGTGTTACATTAATTGATACCAACCTGCGCACTCCATTGCATATTGATATATTTATCTGTGCGACAAATATTTTTTGCTCTGGCTTCCTTAGTCGATTGGCGGTACAACAGGGAAGGAGCACGGTTCCTCATCCGCTATCAGAGGTCTCTAATCAGTTTCCCAGCTATGATCCAAGTTCACATACGTTGCGCTCTCCGTTGAAGGTGTTCAGCATTGCTTTGTTTTTATTGGAAATCTTTCAATAGATTTCCTTTTGAGTACATGGTCAACAGAGTTATTTCACTTAGAATTTCAGTTAGAAGACAAACATGTACACTTATTTCCACCTTGACCCACTCAACAAAAAACATAACTTCTTATGACCTGCGCGAGGTGGGATAGAGAAAAATTAGTTCCCGTGCCACCTGCAATTTATAAAATGGAAAGTCAAGCCAACTAAAAGAACACCATGAAGGACACAACATAGAACATTCAGCTTCGATCCTTCAATAACAGGCAGGTAGGTACCGCTGTCTCTGACTGACATACCCCGGGTTGTGCTGTCATCCAGTTGCTAACATGAAATCTTTTTAGCTATGGAGCAAGGCGATGCCAAAACCAGACCTAGACCTTTTTCTTGTGCAGCACGTACTCAGAGAGCGCTTACCTTTTGTAATTGTGTTTGACTGTTTTTGGCTTATTTATTGCAGGACCAACCCTTGCTACAGTTGTGTCTCAACACATTCGCCTTTAAAAACCTCGACAGTAATTACATTTCCTGCTTCGGCATTGAACCCTTTCGTAGAAAGTCTACAAAACTCGGTACTTAACACAGTCGTATCCACCATTTGAAAAGATGATGTGAGATGTCAGAAATAGCTCTATAAACCATATGAATCATTCGTTTTCAGTTGCTACTGCATACATGTTGATGATCTCAAGCTATTTTTTAGATCTTCCCAGCTAAACACCTGCCGGGCACATTAGCAACCGCTCTTCATATGGTTTTCACAGAAGACCATTTACTCTACCAAACTGTTCTTCACTTGTTTTTTACACTGTAAGTTTAGAATCTTAGCAGCCCCACCCTGCAGTCCATTCCCATCCCAAAGGCCTCTAGTCGCACGTTCTGAAGAAGGTTTTCAGGGTTAGCACCACACAGCCTCTTCTTTTAATAGACCTTACCAGCCTTGAGGGAACGTAATTAATAATCCAGTACACCTTAAGAGAAGGAACACTGCTGCCCCTTTTAAGTCAAAAAAACATTTTTTTCTAATCTCTTGAAGATAGTCTGGCAAAATCAACTCAGCTCTCCACTCGGAATTATTTAAGCTGAAGTAGAACCCAACACAGAACAACAAAGTCATATCCCTTGGTTTTACCTGGGAGCCCTCGCTCTTTTCAGCTTAGGTGAATAAAAAGGCTCATTCTCCAACTTCCATCAACATTAGCTTAAGAAAATCAAACATTTGTCTCCATCCATCATTTGCTACCTTCAGCTCACACCATGGCTGTTCCACGAATTGACAAAGTCAGAGCCATTTTTGCAGGTCTTCTCACATCACCCTTGGCTCCCCCTCAAAGGCATCTTTCATTCCACACCTATACTCGTTGAGTAAAAAAGATTTGACCACACCTCCTCTATTCTGAAAGAACTTCATTGTCTACCACTGGAGGTGCAGATCAACTTCAAGCTATGGTGCATCTACAACAAAGCATTACACTACAGTAGACCAAGCTAACTAACCTCCTTACATTATCTGGAGGTGAAAGATGTTTCAGTAGCAAGATTTCCATAACAATGTACACTCCACAATTCAAGACAGAGAGATTATTAAAGCAGTCTTTCTTTTGTTTTTTCCAGTTTCTGGAATTGAGACTGTAGGAAATCTGAGTGGTCACCCTGGATGTTTTGCCTTTTGCTCAGTCCTATATTTTTGCTGGGTTTAGAACTCTGGGCTTACCCAGGACATACCCCATGCTAACCAGTAGAAAAGTAGGTGTGGTTTCCCTTTAAACATGGTTGATTAGCATATTCCTAATTTGTATATTTAACTTGACGATAAGACTCTAGTAAAGTGCACATCCGGCTGTAAGTTACGTGTCACTAGTGTACTGCAGCACCTATTGTGCCATCCAGGTTAGTTGGTATGCAAACATGGTGTCAGGCCTGCCACTGTAGCCTGACTGTAGCAGTGTAAGAACTGCATTTCAACTTTTCAAACTAAACACTTGACAGGTCAGAACCTCCCTTTGAAATATTAATAAGCCACCCTTACGTAGGGCTTATAGCCCACAAGGCAGTGTGCATGGTATTTAAAAGTAGGACATGTAGGAATTTAAAGTTAACATGTCTTCACAATAACTGGCACCCAAAAGCTATTTCCGCTGTAGGAAGGCTGGCCCATAGAGAAAACCAAAGTGCAGACTAAAATATTAATACTGTAACTCAGGAATGGGACTAGTTAATATAATAATTAAACAACTATTTTTAATAGTTATTAAAAAACAATTCAGTGGTGAGGTCGGATATTTAATAAATATGGAGAAAAATTAGCTTTTAAAAAGTTACTTTTTACTTGACTGAACTGTCTAATTAGCATTATCCTCTTCCAGCTCCTAACCAGTGTTTAACCTTTGAATAGGTATGAAATGTCTCTCTCTCAAGCAAACTATGGGCTAATTGACTGGGCAGAGATGACTCCTTTGAGCTTGACAGATTCTGCAGGGTGGGGCTTTGGGCCTCCTTTTGACAGTGCAGTGTCAAATCTTCCCCGTAGGTCTGCTGAGCCACATATAACAACTGAAAGAGAGTGAAAAAGATACCAAGGCACTTCTTGTGTATCCGCTGCCTAATTGCTGAGGAATCCTGCTTTTATCATACCAGACTAATGTCTCTGGGTTATACATATTACACTTAGAGCACACTTGAAAGGAAGGGAACAGGTCGTTAATACAATTCTTTTGTATCTCCTATCTGGTTGCTGAAGAATCCTGCTTTTGTCCTGCTAGACATCTGTCTCTGGGTTTATTGTAGGTACAGTGGCTGTCTCAAACTGGATTTTAATGTTAGATGTAGGAGGTGTCTAGGAATACGAAACTACACTTCCTACACACACACACACACACACACCAGCACTCCAAGCCCAAGTTTACTGTGGGTAAAGACTTTTGCCATCTTGAAAGTGCCCAAAGTGGGCAGGGTTGGCAACAGGAACTTTTACCCCATTGCTTAGGGTGTGTCTAGGAGTCATTCCCACAAACTAGATCATGCCAGGCATAAATATGGCACCTCCAGGCATCCACTTCAGAACACTGGACCTAAAAAAGAACAGAAGAGGACTGGACATGCTGTATATTACCTGGGAGGAGTTCTGAAGGACTGGACCTGCTCCTTTTTGTACCCAGGCCAAAGATGTGGACTCGAGGAGTCATAAGGCTGACCTCCTGTTCGGAGACGGTTCCTTCTTAAGAGCGGATGAGCGTCACCCAGCCTGCTGCGAGCGCAGCAGGCAAACAAATAAAATGGCATAATAATGGCATTTTATTTTCCCACCAGCTTGCTCTATGTACAGCGTGAGCATGAGGGGATGCGACGGGCAGGGGTTGAATCCTGCAACTGCAGGAACACTGCTGCCCTTACAGTGTGCATGTCAGGTTGGCCAGCTGTCTAGCTATGGCCAGCTTGACATGTGCACTGTACATCCAGCAATCCCAGGGCTGTCAAACAGCATGGGGATTGCTGGCACAATGAGTGCTGGGTAGCCTGCTCCCACCAATCCTGAAGCTGTTCTCATGCTGAAAACAGCATGACAGCAGCTCCAGGATTGGTTGGATTTGCGTTACCACTGAGCAGGAAGGAAGTCCTTCAAATCCTGCTTGTGGACGCCGGGGGAGAAGTGCCGTACAGGGAGGGGGGACCCACAAATATGGTGAGTTTGGCACCATTGCACCCCACCATATATTTCTCCTGCAGGCTGCCACTGCTCCTGTTCAAACTACAGGGATACAACAAGCTATTAGAGGCCTTTCCTGCAACTGCCCAGCTGACCAGTGGCAACTGGACCCTGCCGTTGGTCTCTGGCTGACACTTTGTGAGTCTCTTCAGTGCAGACTTTACTCTGCACTGCACTGATAGGACTTTATAGCCTCAGTTCCACTTATTGCAATTTTGGCATTTTGATGTAATTTTGTTTATTAAGTTCTACTGTTTTTCTAATTTGGTTTGTGATTGTTAATATTTTGCATTTTGACTTTATTAGTTTTTTTGTTACTGCATAAATACTTTACACATTGTGCTTAGTGAAGCTTGTCTGCTGTGTGCCTTTGCTAGTGGAGGCTTGAGCGCAGACAAATTTAATGACTTAGAGGATTCACCATGGAAAGTATTGTGAATATTCCCTGAGCTGGGTTGACACCCACCCCATATAAAAGTTCAATTTCTTACAGAGATCTTGGCCTTCCCAGGACATTTTAATTTTCAGGAAAGGCCTCAAGACTTACATGTTTTAGTTCTACACCAGTAGAGAGAGTCTGGGCACCCAGTGCCTACTTGTCACAGCCATCATCCTTGCCATCTGGACAGACACTCACTTCCTGCCACTTACATAAACACACTTGCCACACACATAAACACACTTACACCTCCATGCAGCACATAGCAAGAAAACAACAGAGTTTGACTACCTCAAAGAGATTTTGGGATACAATTTTGCCAATCTTTGGCAAAAAAAAATGAATTTCTGAAACCATTTTCCAGTGATATTGACGAAAACAAACATCATAATAACAATGAAACACAGTTCACATGTTTCCTATTAAAACTTTGTAGAATAACAGATGTCCTGAATGAAATAATTGTGCAGGCCCCACCCTTCCATGCATGTAATTCCTAATTCAGCATAAGTGCACCAAGCCATCTGAAACTAAAAACACTAGCTTCATCACATCCTAATATTGTGATCTTTACAGTGTGCCTGGGAATAAGAACATTTTAGACGCTGTGCTGGTCTTGCAGGAGGGCAGCTTCAAGTTCAAAGTTAAACAAACTCCTGTGCTTTTGGTCAGAGATTTTCCATCTACATGAGCGTGCATGTTCAGACTACCATGCATGATAATCCAGTCTGCAGTAGACTTCAGATTTTTGTATGTTGAGAGTGCGCTGCCACGTTCCTAGTCTCCTTGCATAAGCTGTGCAAGCATTCTCGTCTGTAAGACCGACATTCCAGTGCAGAGGAAGTGGCAGATCAGAATATTTCCTGAATCGGACCGTCAGACTAAATATGCATGATGTGGAAAGGCCAAGGAAAGTGACACACCTACATATTATGTGGGGTGTCCTAGTTCTAGAGGGGCACCACTTATACTTCATGTGCATGCATGCTAAATGCTACTAAATCTAACACACCAATCACAGGAGTCTGAGACTGGGTGTACTTGCGATTGAGGTGGACCGGAATTTGCCTAGACCCAGACATGATCCTCCTTTCATATGATGTCCAAGCCCCGACTCTTGAGTGTAGCAGTCTAGGATAGAGTAAAGCACATATTTGAGATTGCTTCTGAACTGGGCTGTAAGATTCTGAGCAATAGTTTGAGAATGAGCGTACATTCTCAACATGTGGAATGGCATAGGCCTAGAAGTGACCAGCAGAGCTGGTGTCAGGAAAAAGTAGTGGGGCAGCACAGGGGGCCAATAATAAAACAAAAAAGCAACAAAAAAACATAACTTACCTGCCACTCTTCTTCTGTGCACATCACAGGCTGAGGCTCCCAGACTCCCTTATAGACAATCCAGATGCTGCTCTCATGCTGGTCATAACCATAAGAGCAGCAGCAGGATTGGGCAGAGCGGGCTGGTTTTGCACCCCATCAAGGACTGGGAGCCTGTGCCTGCTGCTGTTCTCCACTCAGCAATGCAGCTGGGTTGGAGAGATGTCAGTGAGCATGTTCCTAAGATGGCCAGCCAAACTGACATGACCACTCCTCCACCATTCTTTGTATGGCTCACCCACAAGACTCGTCTCTTGACATAAAACGATAGTAAAACAGTTATTGTCATTTTATTTTTCATTTGCTTCTGCTGGCAGGGGGAAATAACGGAGGAGCCGCCGATGGAAGTGACTTCCCAAATATCATATGCATGAATTATCTGATTGAAGGGACACAGAAGACTGAATACTAATGTACATAATGTGGAAGAGGTGTCGCATGTAAACCCCCACAAGTCCACAGCATGCTGTTGCTGGCAGTCCATTATCCAATGATCGAACTGGGAATGCAGCATGTGAGTGTATTCATATGATCTCTAATGTAATGTAATTCCTTGAAATGCATTATACTGCAGAATCATACTGTCCACATTCCAACTCATGCAATGTGGGGGATCAGGATGCAAGGGGTGGAGAATCCATATTCCAACCCAGAAAAATCAGATATTGGGAACACGCTACTCTGCCACTACATCACAATGGTCCAGGTGAGGTGCCCAAGATCAGTAGATGCTGGGCTACATTGTCAGAAAGGGTCAATCAGAACTATAAATCACCTCAATTATTCTCTCCCGTGTTTCATCTGTTATCCCAGTCTGTCTCCTCACTCCCATTCTTCTGTCCTGCAGCAACCTTTCTCACCTTGCGATTATAGTGGTATGAGTAACTTTGTTCTCCCACACACACACACACCCCCAAAAAATCCTCTAGCTCACCTTATCTTTTACTAATCACCTTTCTTTTCCAGAACTGTGGCATCACAGCACTGACAGTACAACAGTAATGGGAAAAGTAGAAGGTACAGGGAATGTGAAAGGGACGTGACATAGATGGGGATGGTGACAGTGACTGGGCGTGAGACAGGGTCTGAAGGTATGACAGATAGGAAGGGTAATAGGGACTTAAGTGTAATGGTGAATGGGAATGTTACATTATCTCTTTGAAGAATCAAGTTTACTGGTGGAGAGAAGTGCAGACACAGCCGTGCCCCCCACCAATTCTAACTCCCCCACCTCTGCTTCTTGGTAACTGCACAACACCTCTGCCCCGCCTCATCTAGTATACACCCACCTCTACACCGTTGCCCATACGGCTGTCACTATCCTCTCATCCACACTTAGAAACATTTCGCATTTATTACCCACCCACTTGTCCCGTCCTGCATGACCTTATGGACTACTATAAACTATCTGCCTCACAGCTACCCCAGTCTACAGCCCAGACACTAGGACTTGCATGTACCTCTGCTACACCTCATTCACTACTCCAGCTCCTACGCACCTAATTGCTCCTTAGACACTGCTTGCTTGTCCTATACGTTACTACCCACATGGCTGACCACCAAGGTACCACAACACTATTCTGTGTCAGTCACAAACCAAATGACCCCACGTCATTACCCTACAATCTTCTTGCCACCACACACAGACACCCCTGCTTCCCACGATGCTACTCACCTAAATGCATCATCCTGCACGCACTTCGCTCGTTACTTACCTGGGACCTGCCTTCATAACACTTCCCTACCCATCTTCCACAAATCACCATCTGTCTGAGCTCCAAAACTCTGCTCCACCTCTGCAGCTACGTGTGCACACTACCCACACTACAGTGTACCTCTCCCACACCTCTGGTGAAGCAAAATTTAAAAACAAAATTGAGAGCCAGCCCTGCTTGCCCCAGAAACACTGTGCACCACATAATGATGAAACCAAAATTTAAAAAATCAACCCCAGCCCTGCCAGCTCCAGAAATACCGTGCAGCCAGAATCATGCTCTACACTCTTGCCCCCGACTGTGCCAGGAATCACCTGGCACATTTTCACCTCAGGCCTCTAGTCTCTCAGCTTTACTCTGAAACCCAAATTGCCCACCCCTTATCCCTTCATCTCCCCCAAGGTCCTCGGACCTCTGGGTCCCCATTACCGCACCCTTCCTTCAGCTGCAGTGCACATCATATACCTTTAATGAAAGTATTCCTACCTGGCTTCTGCCATGATGGTCTCTCTTTTCCGCCACTATTGCCAGGCTCCAAAGACACTTTACTTAACTTTCTTCATGACTCTGTTGTCCCACTCGAACCTGCTTCCCAGATTAGGATTTTCCCCTAGCTATGCTAAAAGTATAGAAACAGATTAAATTACAAAACATTGTTTTAAAGTGCATGCAATTTTTTTTTTATTGTGACCTGCACACATTACCCTTCTGTGGCCCACCTCAGTATTCCTCATTAAAAAAATAAAAGTAAGGTGGTTGCTTGCCCCTTTTGAAACTTATTAGATACACCCCTGTTTCCAGGATCCTTTGAAGTCCATTTTTAATTTTTTCATGCAGTCCTTTTTGATGACATGCATGGACCGATTTTTCTGCTGTTTTTGGATGGTATTCTACGGTGATGCACTTTTTTCATCAGTTTTGCTAGAAAAATAATCTCTTTCCTTGAAGGACATGGGAAAGCCGGTGTCTCGATTATCTTTATCAGCATAGCGGTATAGGAAAAAGTGTCTCAGGGGTCATTCTGTGTCCTACCATGTCTCCCCTACATTATTCACTTGACCACTTACGTTGTCTCTGCTACCATCTCAAGGCTGTCCTACCATGTGTCCTCCTGAACCATGTCTAACACGATTTCTCCATGTCTCAAACAAGGATACCCTCAGTATAATGCTCAGTGCCTTACTTGCGTTGCATCATCTGTGGAGCAGTGGCAGATCTGGCTGCCCCCTACTCCTTTTAGGGCCAGTCGACAATTCTGGGAGGGGGTCCACATAGATTGCAAGAGATCATCAGGAGATAAGTACATGAGATCAAGAGCCAGATGGTGATGACAACCACTCACTATCCCAAATCCAGAGATTTCAGGCAGGCACTCTGAGCAAGCTTGTCTAGACATCGACCTCTTCCAGATAAAGGAGATTTCAAAGATGTTTGGATCTAAACACAGGTCCAAGTCCCAGCAACCCAGGGCAAACCCACCTGGATACTAAAATGTCCCAAGTGTATTCTCTACCTCTATATGATATCTCTTTGCATATCTTTTGCAGTACCTGCCTGAACAACTCCCCCTAAAGAGGCTTGTTATCACCTCTACTGCATTTCTCTGGTCCACAGGAGCCTGTACCTACTTTTATACAAATTGAGACTCCAGATAACCATTTAAATAAACAAATTGAAGAGGTTATACTATGTACCAATGAAGCAATCTTCTCCTCGCAGTTGTCTGATGATTATGACATCAGCCTAGCTGAGATATCAAAGAAATCTGTACCAGTGAATGGGCTGTAAGAGAGGCTCCGGCCTTTTACAGAAACCAAGCGGAGTGTGATAAACATTCTATCCCACTTCATTCCCTTATGTAGTGAACCTCAAGTGCAGGGGCTCATTAACATTTAAAGCAAGAAGCAAAGCGTGGTAGTAAAACAATAATAGAACAGCTGCAATACCAGACCATAATAGCGCCTTGCCATTCACCAATGAACACGCCCCGTTTTTCTGTCTCTAAACCAGACAGATTCTATAGGATACTTTTAGACTATAGGAATCTAAATTCCCATATGCTCATAGTACAGATTTAATGACCAACGTGGGGCGGAAAAAATACGAAACAACCCTAGACATTTCCCATGAGTTTTTCAGTCAAAACATAACACTTAAAAAGGAGTATCTAACCGCTTTTAGTTTTGAGGGAGTGCTGTTCTCATTTCAACATTTGTCTGTGGGCTACAATAACAGTCCTGGCATACTTTCAGCACAAATTATGGAGAATTTACAAAGAGGTCCCACTGTATTGTCATACATTGAAGATATCTACCATACAGATGACAATCTAGGCTTATACCTAACTAGGGTGAACAGAGTTGTGACCTTATTACCATCACATGGTTACAAAGTTTTTTTTTTTTTTTAAATCAAAGATTGCCTACCTGACAGTGACCTTCCTAGTATACGAGTTATCCAGTTAGAGCAAGGGTTCAGTTCCAGATTTCCTTCAGAAATATGCTATATTGCATCTTCCGAATACATTGAAGAAGTTGCAATCCCTTCTGAGATATCTCAGCTTTAGACACTCTTACTTGCTGCACTGTTCCGAGCGACTGAAGCCCCTGTATGACTTGATTTCTCCCAGTTTTTCATCAAAACAGTGAACAATTAAACAAACTGATATCTTGTGTGCTGTGCAAGCAGACACGCTAGAGACTACATATTTACAAACTAGGTACAATAAGACCAACCTGGTTATCAGAGTCATACCATATCATTCAGGTTATAATTATGTGACCTACAATGAGGGAGAGACTGTTCCTGTTGTGTACAAGTCTCACTATTCTCCAGTTGAGGCATGTTTTCTTCTACTGGAAACATTCTTTCAGCTGTGGAGGCAGTGTTTTTGAAAGAAAAAAACATCAGTACAGTTTCCCCTATACCGGCACTAGAGACAGCCACCAAGGCAAGCATATCTAATGCTCGCGCGCTATAACCAAGGTGGGTGCAGTGGGCTCTTCTTTGAGCACAGTGGATGTAAAGTGTCACTATGATCTCACTTTTCGTACACAAGCTTTTCTCCAGTATAAGTAATGTTGCTTTATCTCCGACTCTCTTGTCTATTGAGTCTGATAGCATATTCTCTGCCTGCCAGCAGTAGGAACTAAATTTAGGTGAACCGCAGTCTGTACGGTGGTGCAAGGTGTAGTGAAAGATGGTGAGTTCCATCCACAGCACACCCACACTAAAATCTTAGGTGACAGCACTGTGCAACATGCAGATCTTCATGCCTTGTTGCTTGCATTGCAAACTGCTGACTCGCCAGTGCTCACACGTATTGTGTCCGACTCATCCATCTATGTGCAAGGTTACAATGTTGACTTGCAACATTGACGTTTGAATGGATTCAGTGATTCAAAGGGAACAATCTATACAGAATAAACAGTTTTGGGGAAAGTTGACAACTTTGCAAGATAAGCCTCCATTGATACATGTGAGGCACACTTTAGGCCATCATCGTAATGGGGTCCACGCCAAAGGGATCTGTATGGTTGACTTGGTGGCAAAGGCAGCATTTCAGACTGTTAGAGTAGCAATCCTAAACAGATCTCAAACTAAGTTGGACACAGATATGTTAACAGTCATACACTCAACAAGCAAGGTAGAAAGCCTCCTGCAGGCTTTTCACCCAAGTACTGTTACACTCTTAATTAAGACTATACTCCTGCAGTCACACAACAGGAGGGGGAGACAGAGTAATATCCAATAAACTGCCCAGATTAGATTTAATCAAAGAAGTTCATGAGGGATTCGCATCTGCCCAAGCAGGGGTCAATGCAACCCTAACAATGCTGCAGTAATGCTACTGGTGGCCTGGTTTATACAGACCGACTAGAGATTATGTCAGATGGTGTGACTTTACTTATAAGAGACCCTTGCCAACTCCTTTCACAGTCTCCTGCATCCCTTACAAAGTGATTTATCTAGACTGCATTAATCCAGTAATTTTCTTAAACCAATATAAGTATATATTGGTGCCTGTTTATCCATGTTCTTGGTTTCTGTGGGTATGGCCCAGAGAATGCTTCAGCGGTCCTAAAAGATTTGCAGTGCTGGTAGCCATTGGGGGTAGTACAATAATTCAGATAACGGTCCTGCATTTGACTTAAAGGCTTACGGGGATTCAATGTCTGCTCTGAGAGTTTGTCTGGAACTCAGCAATCCATTTAGGCCCGAATCTAACGGTTCAGTTGAACATGCTAGAGGCATGATTAAACAAGCCTTGACTGCTAGGGTACCAAGTGCAGGTCCTAGTCGATCCAGGGAGTCCAGGGAGCATTAAATAACTTGCCTAGGCAAGTATTGGGAGGCGGCACTCCATATGAGGCTCTCTTTGAAGTTTTTATGTATGTGCCTGGCTTAGATAGTTCTGGGAAGCGGGCAGATTAAGATCATTTGAGTTGGGGCGTGGCCAGCTGCCGGCGATAATGGCTGCAGGCTAAGTGAGCTCCATTACAGCCTGCTTTCATCCCCCATTAATCCGTTAATTCTCCTGCGTTAATTACTCAACAGGGACCACACCAATAAACCTGACGGGCGCGCGTGGTGTCACTGAAATTGCGGCAAACGGCCCAATTCTTGACAGGAGAGCTTCGACCGCCCCCTGAGCTTCAACCAAGATGGCGGTCTGAGCGGACTAGAGCGGCCAAACTGTAGTGGGCAGCGGCCAGCCGATGATGTGTTGCTGCGGTGGGGGTGCTGCTCACCTGCCCTACGACCGGTGATCAGGCCCAGAGATGCCGGGAACGGAGCAAAGTGACGAGCTTGAGGCCTAACTTGGCAGTGGCTGGGGCGGAGCAGCAGAGGAGGCGCCCCGGGGACTCCTGAAAGTTTGGTGACAGTGTGTCTCAAGCCTGATCGTCTGTGTATGGGGATGGTGAGTAAGTGCGGGGCCTTTTTCCCCCACCATGCCCCTTCATTGAACGGAACCTCTGGTGAGGAGCGCAGAACACTGGCATGGAGCTGGTGCCTCAGAGGTCTTGTGAGGGGAAGACATTAGAGCCTGGCCGAGCCACAAGAAGAGAGACAAGAAGAAGGGGGGGGGGGGGCAGTGGAGAGCATAGATTGTAAACAGTGATCCCCAAGAGTAGTGTTGCGCTTTACCGCTCCCCCCACCCCATCTTCCCTACCATCGCCGATTGCCTGGCACACAAGCCATAACAAGTGAGGCTTGGCGGTTGCCCCGGTGGGGAGGCCCTATGCAGAGAGGCTCAGTTCGGACATAGGGGAGAGGCGGGGCTCTCCCTTCATCCTTTAAAATATATCCCCAGGAGGACGGGGTTTGGCCTCCACTAAGGGCCTTGACAAACACAAGGGAAGTTGCGGGACAGAAGGAGTGGTGCAGTGACTAACATGACTGGGGCACCCCGGAAATAGGTACTGGTGCACTTGGAGCTTGAAAGACCTGTGTCACTGAGTTATGGTAAAGAAGCCCTAATATCCTTGCAAGTTAACAGATTGGACAGATACGCAGTGAAGATAGCAGCTTCTGGGGGACAGCAAGGGGGCACAAGGGGCAGGGCTCCAGACGTCGGCCAAGTGCAGAGCGATGAACCTTCTTTACGCTCCATTATGGCAGCCATTCAGGATATCCGAGGCTCAATTTCGCCCATTGAACCCAAACTGGATGCGGTGATGCTTGAGGTCAATCTCTTGAGGGCAGATTTTGGGAAAATCTCTGAGAAGGTGACGGTGGTGGAGACTTAGATCAAGGAGCTTCTTCTGCCCACAAAGCGGTTGGAAGAGCAGGTTCTCCCTAACAAAGCAAAGTTCGGCAATGGCAGCTAGCCCGGAGGACCAGGGCCAGATGAAACAATATTCGAATAGTTGGTGTGCCGGAGGGCATCGAAGGCCCCAGAGTGGACCTCTTTGTCGAGGATCTTGTACTCAGCAAACTACAACCAAAGCGGTTGACAAACTACTTCGTGGTCGAGAGGGCCACAGGATACCAAGCCTGCCCCCTAAGCCAGCAGCCCCACTGTGTACAATTATTGCCAGGATCCTAAATTATAGAGAAAGGGAAGCAATGTTGCAGGTTGCTAGGTCCCATGGGTACTTGCTGGTGGCCAATGCCGTGATCTGTATTTTTCCCAATTTCACCCCTCAGATGCAGTGGCAAAAGAAATGCTCAGAGGAAGTTAAAAAGGCACTGTGAGCTAAGGAGGTGAAATATAGGATGCTCTTTTCTGCAAGGTTGCGGGTGGTGGCAGAGGGGAAGACGTGGCACTTTGTGTCTCCAGAGGAGGCATGGGACTGACTCGAGGGTAGCATGCAGGAGACACACTGGAGAGAAGAGTCCATCCAGGCCAGCTGAAATGGTGGGTGTGGGTCCCACAGCCCTCCCGGCAAAGTGCCAGATGAAACACACTTCACGTGGTCCGTGACGGGATCCCCAGGGGGGCCACCCGACTTTGCTGCAGATTTCATGTTGATGGTACGCGCTGGGGACGTGTCTCCAGAACTGGATACAGATTGGGCCAGTGGGCCTGGGACCAGGGTCCCGTGATTAAAGGTGGATTTGGTGTTATTCCTGACTTCTTAAGGGGGAGATTTAAATATTATACATCTCAATATCCATTTCTCATCGAGCAGGCAATGGCTCAACCTCAATACATAATGTTTGGTTTGGGGCGACAGGAGCTCTGCAAGTTGGGGGTGGGTGGGTATGTCTTAACTCACTCAGCACGGTGGTGGGGTGGGAGGAGTTTGTTGAAATAATGTTCTTGTTTTTGTTTCTTGTTATTATGTCTTTCTGTTTGCATAGTCTTGAGGTTAGAGAAGAATTGCATGGCGCTCAGACTCAGCACATTCTGCCGCACTGGGGTGGGAGGGGACACACTTTGCGAAGTAGATATCTTATTACTGACCTGGGCCAATACTAATGCCTTACAACTTGAACACAAATCTAAATATCTGGTCGTGGAACGTCAATGGTCTGGGTAGCTTGGTGAAGCGTACATTAGTCCTGCAATATTTGAAGTGCCACGCCCCAGACATTATTTTCATGCAGGAAACCCATCTCAAAGGGAACTATTATAAGGCCTTAGTTATGTTTGGTGAGAAGGCTAGCAAATTACTGGCCTGGCTGGAACGGAGGGACAGGGAGCGTTGTTGGGTGCTCAGTGTTAATTCAAAGAATGGAGCATTGCAGACAACAGGTACAGCTAGCTATTGCCGAAACGTTTGCAACATATTATGAGGGCCTATGTGCCCCCAACACAAGAATGTCAGAGGGCTGTGCCGACTTTCTAAAAGATATTCCTTTATAGCAGCTCACTAGGGAAGAAAGGGACATTCTTGAGGCAGACCTAACAGATATAGGAATTGTTGGTGATCTACGAGGCCTACAGTCGGGTAAAGCTCTGGGCCTTAACGGACTCCCGATTGAAATGTATAAGGGGTGGCCAGTGTTATAGTTAAACCGACGTTGGCCATGTTGAAAGAATCCTACAAACTAGGCAGCCTGCAGCAATAGTAGTGCTACATAGGAGGGTAAGCCACAGATGGAATGCAGCTCCTACAGACCAATCTCTTTATTGAATATGGATGTCAAAGTATTAGCCAGGGTTCTGGTGTCTAGACTCCGAGGGGTGATTACCTCACTTATCCATCCCGATCAGTTGGGCTTTATGCATAATAGGAGAACTAGGCTTAACCTTCGCCACCTTTACGGTGTGCTCCATCTGACGGTGGACTCATTGGCGAAACAGGCAGTCATAATGGCATTGGATGCCAGGATGGCCTTCGATTCCCTTGAGTGGAACTATTTGTTTGCCATTCTGGAGCAGCTGGGGTTTTGGCCCCGTTTATGCGCCTGGGTAAGGCTCCTGTACAACTTTCCCATGGCCAGGGTACAGGTGAACGGTGTAGTATCTCGAGGCTTTGGGCTGTGGAGGGGGACCCGACAGGGGTGCCCCCTATGCTCTTCCCCATTGCACTGGAACTGCTTGTGGCTTGGGTCTGTTGCGACCCACTGGTGCGGGGGATTCTGGCCCCAGATGGTTGGGAGGAGCATATATCCCTATATGCTGATGATGTTCTTTTATATGTGGAACAGCCCTCTTTAACTAATCAGCAAGCTTATGTTCATTTTTGGTATTTTCGGTGATACTTCTGGATACACCATCAGCTGGTCCAAATCTGTTGTTTATCCTCTTTTGGGGGAGCGGCCCAGATTGCCACTGGATTATGCGGCACTGGTGTCCACCTAGGGCTTTAAGTATTTGGGAATATACATCATGAGGGATCTCGGGGAATTCCAGCACAAAAATATATCCCCCCAGGTGGAGAGACTTGAGGGAAATGTTACACACTGGCAGGGGCTCCCTTTAACTTTAATGGGGAGAGCGGCTCTGTACAAAATTATCAGCCTGCCCAGGCTCCTGTATATTCTGCAGAATACCCCCTACATGATATCTAGAGAGGTCTTTCGGAACATTGACAAAGAGGTCCATTGCCTGCTTTGGAGTGGGGGGCCCCCAGGATTGCCCAGGCTAAATTACAAAACAGTGTCTATGATGGGAGCTCAGCGATTCCGGACATAAGAAAATAGTACTGGGCTGCACACCTTTTGATAATTAATGACTGGATCTTTACGGATCAGCAACATCCAGCCTACCGAGTGGACAGGGGTACAATGGGCAGGGGTGGCTCAGAGGTCTTACTATGCGATGTATGATGAGAGAGACTCCTCCCGGAGCACACACTGGTAATGGTCTTGGCGTGGAAGGAGGTAAGTGCGTTTCTCGGCTGGTGGGGGAGGTTAACTGCACTTACCCCACTTTGGCATAGTGATTTGTTGTCAGAGATGAGGGGCCTGAAGGGGTTCAAATAGTGGAAACTGATATTTAGTGAGCGCCTAGGGGACATACTGGGGAGACCTGCCATTATTACCTTCGAGGAGCTCCATCAGGACTTTGGCCTCAGGGAGACTGAACACTTTCAATATCTCTGGCTGGGCCACGCGCTCAGGAGACATATTGCCGAGGGTGAGCTGCTGCCTACATTTTCCCCATTGTAAGTGTGCTTACAGAGTCCATTCCGGAAAATGGGATTTCAGTAATCTATAAGAAATTGGTCCACAAATGCACCTGACCTACTGGGGGGTCTGACGGAGGCCTGGTCAGCACATATGGGGGCTCTAGAAGATAAGTGGGAGGAGGCATTAAGGGAGTCCCGGGACATTGAAGTAAGGGCACATTTTTGACTGGTACAACTTTGAATACTCCATAGATCATACTATGCCTGGACCCTTCTACATAAAATAGGGAGATCAGAATTGCCACTGTGCCTGAGAGGCTGTTCTGAAGAGGGCATATTCTTTCATATCGTATGGGGGTGCCCCCTAATACAGGGATACTGGTCCAAACTAATTCAGATGATGTCCCGGGTCATGGCATTAGAGATCCCCCTAGGTCTAAGATATTACTGTTGGGGAATCAGGGGGATGTCCTGTGGCCAAGGTATTGAGGGATCTGGTTGAAACTAGTCTTGGAAATTGCAAAGCGTAAGATAGCAAAGGCCTGAGGCAAGCAGGAGGTTCCTGGACTGACGTACTGGGAAAGGGATTTAGATTGGTGCCAGAGGGCAGAGTGGGTGATTTATAAAGGGATGGGTTGCACTAGGAAGTGGAAGAAGATCTGGTGAGCGTGTATAGACTACAGAGGCTCGGAATTGTTGGGCACATAAAGGTTGCAAGGGAGGGGATGGGAAAAGGACAGGCTTCTTGGGTCTATATGTCTAGTGTCTTGGCCGCACAAGCATCACTGTGACCGCCTGGCAAGATGATGTATCTCCTATCCATGGTTCTGTGTGGTGAAATGTACTGTATGCAACTAATTGTACCGCCATAGTTTTGTACCCTCTGTGTTTAATAAAAATAAAAATTATTTTAAAAAAAGATACGTTTGACTTGGATAAATGCTTGAATGTTTTGCAGTATCCAAGAAGTCAGAGATAAGATGTCTAATATCAACCACTCTGACACAGCCACCTCTGAAGAGAAGGTTAAAGCTGCTGCTGACCGTTGGGTTCCCAAATTTGGGGACCTAGTACATGAGAAAATCTACAACAAACAAGTTTTTGAACCATCATACAGATCACCCGTTGCAGTTCAGGAGGGTGGGGGGGGGGTAAAATGCAATAGGACTGTCATCCTGTCTCCTTTGTATGGTTCAAGGGGAGGCAAACAGATGTCCACCAACCACATGAAAAAACACTATGTCACCGATCTTCTACAGCAGATCATCGCAGACACCAAGAATGATTCAGAGTAGAGGCTCTCCCTACTCTGAAAGAACTACTCTTTAAATAAAACAGTAACATTACTAGCCCGAGTTTCCAGCAGGGGGATATTAGAGCACACAATATCTCCAATTATATGCAGAGCATTAGGTTTCACAGATTAATCTGATGCTGCTTTCACTACAGTTGCTAGTGTTTAAAGCAACTCCATGGTTTACCATGAACTACTATCTAACTGAACATCATTTGAGATGATGCCTTTTCGAGACTCAACTAATTCTGAGAACGACCCTGGAAATTGTACAGGTCATCTCATGCAATAGATTGCTTTGCACTCACCATTGGTTTCGAGACAGGTACTTGATTCCCCCTTGGGTCTATGCCTGGATCGCTTTGGGAACTTTTCTTCTCATCATACACCTATCGACGATGATTGTCGTTCTACTGCTACTGAATGGACACTTTGTCACTGCAAGAACAATTGCACCACGTGTAGGTTGTGAACCACAGCCACACTGTTCAACTCAGAGAGCTTGAAGATATCTCTATGTTGCAAACATCACAGCTTATCCTGTGCCTGAAGGCATACCATGTGAAAACATCCCATACAAGACAATGGGACCTACTGAGACACTGCAGATACTTTATGTGATAAAGGTTTCAATGAATGACATTATTATTCCTAGTTCTATTTGTAGATGGCTGGCCTGGTTTGTAGTAGGTACCAAAGGTACGTACACCTTATACCAGGTCCAGTTATCCCTTATTAATGAAATGTAGTAAGTGTCTAGTAGCCAGTCTGTCTTGGTGTAGCTGTAGCTGAGGAGCCAAGGCTGATCTAGGAGACATGCAAAACTCTTGCAATACCACTGTAGTCACACAGTACTCATACACATGAAAGAAAATGCTCAGTGTTACAAAAATAAAGGTACTTTATTTTTAGTGACACAATGCCAAAAATACCTTAGAGACTATACTCCCTTAGGAGGTAAGTAATATACACAGTATGTACACTAGAATGCGGATATAGCTGTAAAAACAGTTAGAAAACAGTGCAAATAGTGAAAATCACAATAGATTACAATGGGCCTAAGGGGGGGGGACACAAACCATGTACTAAAATAGTGGAATGCGAAAGTCGGACTACCACCTAGGCAAGTGTAGTAGTGTGTAGAGGGGCGCTGGGAGTGTAAGAAAACACCAAAGGTAAGTAAAAGAATCCACCCCAGAGCCCAGGAAAACAGGAGTAAATCATAGTAATCTTCCTGAAATACACAAGAAGTCGTGATAGAAGATTATGCAAGAACCAGAAGAGACTGCAAGACACGAACAATGGATTCCTGGACCTGAAGACCTGTGGAAGAAGGGGACCAAGTCCCAGAAGCACTGAGGAGTCCAGGGAGAACAGGAGCCCCTGCTAACCCGGATAAAGGTGCATAAGAAGAACCACAGGTGAGAAGACAAAGGGGGTCATTACAACATTGGCGGTAAAAGCCGCTTACCGCCGTGCAGAAGACCGCCAACACACCGCCGCGGCCGCGGAATCCTGCCACAGCTATTATGACCCACATATCGGAATCCGCCGAAATTCAGACACCCACACAACTCCGCCACACCAAAGGTCAGTGATAAACTGGCGAAAACAAAACCTCCACCGTCACGCCAACAGAAACACGCCCATGCTATTACGACCCACGAATCCACGCCGCGGTCTTACAACCGCGGTATTCCATTGGCGGTACACACCGCTGCGCTCAAAATACACACACATCTCCAAAACACCGCCACATTGGACAATTCAAAATACACACACCTGATACACATACACACACCACTCCCACACACCCAATACAATATAAAACACACCCTCACATCACCCACAAACCCCTACGATCAAAATATCTGAAAGAAGGCCAGAGAGAGACAACAGCAATAGACAACCCCACCACACAGAGGCACACAACACCATCACCCATACAACATCCACGCTCAAAACACCCCACACCACAACACATCACCACACTCATCAACACATACACCACCCCACACATCACCTACACCACCCCATGTCACGCCAAAGACACCCCAGGTTTTCAGAGGAGGAGCTCAGGGTCATGGTGGAGGAAATCCTACGGGTAGAGACACAGCTATTTGGAACACAGGTGCAGCACACCTCCATAGCCAGGAAGATGGAGCTATGGCGAAGAATCGTCAACAGGGTCAACGCTGTGGGACAGCATCCAAGAAATCAGGAGGACGTCCGGAAGAGGTGGAACGACTTACGGGGGAAGGTGCGTTCCGTGATATCCAGGCACAACATCGCAATTCAGCGGACTGGCGGCGGACCCCCACCTCCTCCCCCACAACTAACAACATGGGAGGAGCAGGTCTTGACTATCATGTATCCTGAGGGCCTCGGAGGAGTCGGTGGAGGATGGGACACTGGTAAGTCAAATCTTAACTATCATATCCCCCACCCTACCTGCATGCTATCTCTCACCCCCACCCTCACCCCCTCCCCTATCACGCCAAATCCTCACTAATGTACTCAATACACAAACCACACATCCCAACACCAAGCCCTGCATGCAACACCAAAGCATGGTCACCCCTCACTAAAGCATGCCCACAGCACATACCCTTAACACCCCCCAACCATCATCACACAAGCCCCCACACTGGAATGCTAGCACTGGGGTACACGCTCACCCACCCATTGCACACAATGACACACACACATGCAATAATCATGCTTTTATACCCCTGCAGGACCACTACCCAACGTCACCAGACAGGAGGGTCCAGACATCTCTACCCCACCCACAGAAGAGGCCCACAGTGATGACAGCATCTCTGGCCAACTGGATCCAGATGACCAGCCCGGACCATCGTGGGCCTCGGGACAGTCGGTTCCCCTTGCACAGGCACAGCCCAACACTGACCTTCCACCCTCTGGTAACACCAGCACAGCACCCACCCAGCGGGCCCATACCTCCGTACCCAGGACACGTCAATCAGCGGTGTGTCCACCACTACAGGGAACCCAGGGTAACCCAACAACAACAGGGACCTGGGGGCAGTGGTAGTGGGCACACGGTCCATGGGACGGAGGCACAGGAACACAGGGGAACTGGGAGGGCTGCTGTGCGACAGGGGGCGGACAGGCCAAGGGAACCCACTCTCCACGAGGCCCTCTCCTCCATCATGGGAGCCTACCACCACTCCCAGGAGACGATGGCGACAGTCCTGGCCAAGTTTCAGGAGACCCAGCGCCTGCAGGACGAACAGTATTTGGGGTTCAGCGAGGAGCTTTGAACCATCAGCTCCGCCCTGGGCACCATCGTAGGGGTGCTGAAGGACATACAAAAGACCATGAGGGACACCTTGGCACTACAAGGGGCCCCTGACACTAGCATGGACGATGAACTGCCCACCACCTCTGCCGGCGCTAGTGGACAGGACGCCCCACCACAGGACCACCACACCAGCACCCCAACCCCTGCAGACAGAGAACCACCCCACAAGCGGTCCCTGAGATCCAGGAACAGGACAGAGCAAGATGGCAAGACACCCACCAGGAAATGAGACCACCCTGATTGTCCTCCCACTGTCCCACTTTGTTACCCTGTCCAGATTTGAACTGCCCCAGCTCCACTTCCTATGCCCATATGGGCAATGCACCTGTGTGACTAATAGACTGGACTCTGCCATGGACATTCCTTCACCATCACCCATCACCATTTTGCCACCCCCTCCAATAATTAGCACTTCAATAAACACCCTTGAAACACAAAACAATCTGGAGTCAGTCTGTGATTATGAAAATGTGTATTAACTATGACAATGGCAAAATCCGTTCGAAAATGTAATGTCAACATACCTATGTCACACATCACAAGTCTATGAAGGATGCAAGCAGATGACACACGTTGGTAACCACACCTGTGAAACCGTAATGGAAATGTACAACTCAGTTACCATATACTGCTACTAATTGACAGACAGGATAGAGGTAGAATTGTGAAAGTGAATGTGATAGTTAAAAAATTGTACTCACCTGTGTGTCACTGGAAATATTGCTGTATGACTGACTCCCTGTTGTCTATGTCTTCTTCATCAGCTTCATCCTCATCACTGTCCACAGGCTCCACAGCTGCCACAACACCGTCATCTGGACCATCCTCCTGCAGAAAAGGCACCTGGCGTCGCAAAGCAAGATTGTAAAGCATGGAGCAGATGATGATGATCTGGCACACCTTCCTTGGTGAGTAGAATAGGGAACCACCTGTCCTATGGAGGCACCTGAACCTGGCCTTCAGGAGGCCGAAGATGCGTTCGATCACCTTCCTAGTCTGCCCATGGGCCTCATTGTAGCGTTCCTCTGCCCTGGTCCTGGGATTCCTCACTGGGGTCAGTAGCCATGACAGGTTGGGGTAACCAGAATCCCCTAATAGCCACACACAGTGCCTCTGGAGTTGACCCATCACATAAGGGATGCTGCTATTCCGCAGGATGTAGGCATCATGCACTGAGCCAGGGAACATAGCATTCACCTGGGAGATGTACTGGTCTGCCAAACATACCATCTGTACATTCATGGAATGATAACTCTTCCGGTTCCTGTACACCTGTTCACTCCTGCGTGGGGGGACCAGAGCTACATGGGTGCCATCAATAGCACCTATGATGTTGGGGATATGTCCCAGGGCATAGAAGTCACCCTTCACTGTAGCCAAATCCTCCACCTGAGGGAAAACAATGTAGCTCCTTACATGTTTCAGCAGGGCAGACAACACTCTGGACAGCACGTTGGAAAACATAGGCTGGGACATCCCTGATGCCATGGCCACTGTTGTTTGAAATGATCCACTTGCAAGGAAATGGAGCACTGATAGCACCTGCACGTCAGGGGGTATTCCTGTGGGATGGCGGATTGGTGAGATCAGGTCTGGCTCCAACTGGGTACACAGTTCCTGGATTGTGGCACGGTCAAACCTGTAGGTGATGAACAAATGTCGCTCCTCCATTGTTAACAGGTCCACCAGCGGTCGGTACACCGGAGGATTCCGCCATCTCCTCAAATGTCCCAGCTGACGGTGCCTAAGAAAGACAACAGCGACCACAGAGAAAATCCCAGGTATGTACCCACAGCTACACAGAACACGACACCAAATACAAAACTCATCCTGTATGTGTGTTGAGTGTAGGCCTAGGTATGTGTGACGCAGTAGTAAATGAAGCCATGTGGGCCCCTGAAATGGCGGCTGCCTGACCTCTAAAGTGGGACAATGGGGTGTGAGGTATCTGCGCTGGCGTTGTACACCGTCGCGGTAGGCGGTCGTAGACCGGGGCGCAATGCTGCATTGGTTAACATTGGACCCTATGGGTCCCAGGAGCCAATGACGAAGTGCGCCGGCGGTGATGATACGCACCGCTGTGGACGTCACCGCTGCGGACGTGACCGCCATTTACTATCTGTTCAATCACTCTATACCTGATCTTCGACAGGAGAGGACCTATACTGCAAGTGCTGCTGCGACCTCGGTCTGGAAAAGACAATGGCTGCTGCGTCTGGGGAAAGAGCCCCTGCCTTCACTGCTCAGGAGTTGGAGAAGCTAGTCGACGGGGTCCTCCACCAGTACACGCTACTCTACGGTCCTCCAGACCAACAGGTAAGTACACAGGGAGCACCTTGTATGGGCTATGCTGGGTGGAGAGGGCTGGATGTCAGTAGCAAGGGGGCAGAGTTAAGCGACCATGAAGGACTGTGAATGCATGTGCCACATGGCAAGGGTAGGGATGGGGGCCACTCTCTTCGACGGTGCACTTGTTAATGACTTCTCTTCTTCCCCTGTACATGTCATGTAGGTCAGCGCCCACCAGAAGAAGGACGTTTGGCATGCCATCGCCAAGGACGTCCGGACCGTGGGCGTCCACCAGAGACGGGGCACCCACTAACGTAAAAGATGGGAGGACATTCGCCGCAGGAGCAAGAAGACGGCGGAGTCTCAGCTGGGGATGGCCTCCCAACGTGGGAGGGGTGCCTGTCGCACCATGACCCCCCCTGATGTTCTGGATCCTGGCTGTGGCCTACCCTGAGTTGGATGGGTGCTTGAGGGCATCACAGCAGACAGAAGGGGGTGAGTACAACATCATTCTGCTGACTTTGCGCACAGTGGAGGGGTCTGGGTGGGGGAGGAGGGCTGTGGGTTCCCCTAGGCCAGGGCGAGTTAGGTAGGCTAGTCCCCTCCGTAATGCATGCCATGTGGCACTCCACCCCACCTCTGTAGAGTGCCAAGTACAAGTATACATGACCCTGTGTCATCTATATGTGAAGAAGTCCACTATAGCCATGTAGGCCAGATCCCAGCAATTGCATCTGTAGAGGCCAAGAGCACGGCGTAGTGCAGGGGGTTGCTGTGTCTGTATTGTCCGCTAACGGTAGTGGTAAGCCATGCACTCAACCTGTCTTTCTTCTGTCACCCCCCCCCTTTTTGTGCTCTCCCTGTTCTTTTGTGCATCAGCATCATCAGGCGGAGGTACAGTGGCACCGGAGCACGAGGGAGCTGCATCCCACATGGCCACGGATGGCCACACCACAGACTCTGAATACACCAGTGGGACGGAGGGCGAGGGGAGCTTCACGTCGGTCACCGGATCACCAAACAACGACACGGACTCGTCCGCCTATGGCGGCACCATTGTGCCCCCCACTTCTACAGGTACAGCCGCCACCCCCCCTACCAGCACCACCCTCCCAGCAGCCCCTCAGCCTTCGCTCCGTGCCCGCTCACCCAGGAGGGTGGGCATCAACTTCGCCCCAGGCACCTCAGGCCCTTGCTCAGTCACCCCTGCTGCCCTCAGTGAGGAGGCCATTGACCTCCTCAGGTCACTCACTGTTGGGCAGTCTACCATTGTGAATGCCATCCAGGGTGTAGAAAGGGAGTTGCAACACGGTAATGCTTTCCTGGAGGGCATTCATTCTGGTCAGGCTGCCCTTCATCGAACCCTGCAATCTCTGGCCTCAGCACTGATGGCAGCCATTGTCCCTGTGTCTAGCCTCCCCCCTCCAACTTCCTCCACCCAGACCCAATCCCCTGTACCCCAGCCTATCCCAAGCACACCATCAGACAAGCATGCACACACCCCAACACACAAAAGTAGCTCAGGCAAACATAAGCACCACACATCCCACAGGCACTCACACAAGCATCACCCACATACAGACACAGCAACATCCACTGCCTCCACTGTGTCCCCCTCCTCGTCGTCTCCCTCCTCCCTCCCAGTGTTGTCTACACTCTCACCTGCATGCACTACATCTACAGGCACTAGGACTCGCACCAGAACACCCAGCACCACACCCCGCTCACCTGCACTCACCACCCCCACTACCATTTACACGTCCCCTGTGTCCACTCCCAGTGTGTCTGTGACGCCCCCTCCCAAAGTACACAAACGCGGGCACCCACACACCCAACATCCATCCACCTCACGACAGCCTCCAGTACCTGCACCTGCACCCAAATCACCTAAAGTGACACCTCCTACAACCACCTCCTCTTCCTCCACTCCCAGACCCCCTCTAGCTACCCATCCCAAGGTTCGTCAGAAACTCTTCCTCCGCGATGTTGACCTCTTTCCCCCGACCCCCACCCCTCCAATTCATAGGTCCTGTAGTAGCACCTCAGCCAAAAAAAGTCCGGTACCAGTGGTGCGTGTTAAAGGTGTGTGGAGTGCACCGGCCACCAGGGCAGCCAGTGTGACACGGAGCCAAAGCACTGCCAGTCCACCCACTGTAAAGCACCTTAAGTTGGAAAGTGGCCGACGGGAGAGGGTGAAGACTCCTGGCGGAAAAACAGCTCACAAGGGTTCCGGGGGGAGTGCTGAGTCTGCTGTGACTCCTCCCAAGGTGTTGAAGGGGCAGAAGAAGTCTCCAAAGTCTGGGAAGAGCAGCACGGCGGAGAAGGCCGCCATCCTCCCCGCCGGCCGGGACGCCACCGCCAGCAGTATCGTCACAGGTCCGGAGACCACTGCCGGAGTCAGTGCCCTGGAGGGCACCAGTATCGTCACAGGTCAGGAGACCACCGCCGGAGTCAGTGCCCTGGAGGGCACCAGTATCGTTACAGGTCAGGAGACCACCGCCGGAGTCAGTGACCTGGAGGGCCCAGGCAGCCACAGCCCCGCTGGGCACTGAGGGACCGTAATGCCACACACCGTTGCACAGGTCAGAGATAGCAAAGGCAAGCACCGCTGAACAGGCCAAAGACCGCCATGGTGAAGACCGCTGAACAGGGAAAAGCACCGCCATGGCAAAGCACCGCTGAACAGGCCAAAGACCAACATGGTGAAGACAGCTGAACAGGGCAAAGCACCGCCATGGTAAAGCACCGCTGAACAGGGCAAAGACCGCCATGGTGAAGACCGCTGAACACGGCAAAGCACCGCCAAATCAAGCATCGTTAGCCCATGTGCAGCTGGGACAGTGACGGAACAGGGTCCGTCACGGGGAGCGTGACGCACTCCGGGCACCAGTCCCCCTCCAGAACCAGTGGAGACCTGCATCCACTCTGTCTGTCCTTCACAGGATGAAGCACTCTGGGCACCAGTTCCCCTCCAGAACCAGTGGAGACCTGCATCCACTCTGTCTGTCCTTCACAGGATGAAGCACTCTGGGCACCAGTCCCCCTCCAGAACCAGTGGAGACTGTTATCCACTTGAGAGACTGTGGCTTTGCACTCCCCAGGATGGTACAGTGGGCAACCCACCCACTGTTATCGAGTTGAGAGACTGTGGCTTTGTACTCCCCAGGATGGTACAGTGGGCAAGCCACCCACTGTAGAGACTTGAGAGACTGTGGCTTTGCACTACCCAGGATGGTACAGTGGGCAACCCACCCACTGTAGAGACTTGAGAGACTGTGGCTTTGCACTCCCCAGGATGGTACAGTGGGCAAGCAACCCACTGTAGAGACTTGAGAGACTGTGGCTTTGCACTCCCCAGGATACATCAATGGGCATGGAGCCCCGTCGTGGATCTGGCGTGGTGCTGTAATCCGGCTGAGGTGCCCCCCGTTCCCTTCCCCCTGAGGTGCCTGTTGTATTTCTATCTGATGCCCCTGCAGTGTTCTCTCCATTTGTGGACAGGTATCTAGTGTGGGCCTCGCCCATGGATTTTGGGCCCAGTGGTCCACGGGCATTGAAATGTGCATACCTGCACTACTAATCGTGATGTATATATTTGGAAAGTGTATATCTATCTGTATATAGTAGGTTACTGTATTTTGATACATTACAATGTTTGAACTGATTTCGTTTTGTCTTTGCATTCTTCCGGGGGGGTTGGGGGTTGTTACTGTGCTGTTTGGAACTGCATTGGTGTGTGTGTTGTAGTGTGCGAGGGTCGGGTTGGGGGTGGGGGTGTTGCATGTGTGTCCCCCTGACTTTTGCCTCCCCTATGTCGTAGGTGCAGTACTCACCGTTGTCTTCGGCGCCTACGTTGCTGGTGATCGTACAGGAGCAGGAAGACAAGTGCAGGGAGTATTTGTAGTTCGGGCTCCATGGTAGCTTCCTTCCGTCGTGGAGTGTGTTCAGGTGAGCGTTTTCGCATTGCAAAAGCTGTTTCCGCCGTGTTTTTATCCACAGTGAATCCGCCCCGGAAAAGGTGGCGGATTGGTAGGTTGTGATACTGTGGACACCCATAGAACTAGCTTGTTCAATGGAGATATATAATTACAAACATTGGGAATATTGTGAGACTCCACCTACAAATAGTCACCCTAATTTCTTAGGGTCTTAAAGAATGATGACAGATCAAAATCTTCAGCTTTGTATTTTTTTTTTTGTAACAGAAGCCACAGCTACTTCAGAAAAAACTACTCACTACTAAGAAACTGATCTGTTCCACTGAGTTTTGCCAAAATCTGGCTATTCAGGGACATGAGCATTAGAAAACAAATATTGATGAGAAAAGCATTTGGGGAACCAAATGGCAAATTCAGAGCAAATAGGCCTTATTTTTAGCATGTCTAATACAGGAAGAAATTATTTTTCTGACCAAATCTATCCAGCAGACTACCTGTTTGGGGTATAGTTATATGAAAGACTTAAAACACCTCCTATACCAAAAGTCAGTTTGACTCTGTTTAATAACTGGCACATTCAAATATGTCAGATTCAGATATTAACAATATGAACCAAAATTCTACTGAGTTCCCTATTGAAGGTTTAGCGTTATCGCCATATGATTCCGACACCTGCATGCGTTGCTTTTTTTCCAATACAATCTATGCTATAGCACACAAACACATGTAATAGTAACTACATATAGAGTAGGTAAACCAATGATGGTTAGAACATTTGAGTCTTTCATCTGTGAAAGAACATTGTTCCTTTATTAAGTAAACATGGATGTTTCTGATTTTCTTCTAGGACCACGTCCTACTAGAATTAAAAGGTTCCTAGCAACAGGAATATATATAATTTCTAATGAATGAACCAAAACGTAGGAAAAGAATTAGGCAAATAGATCAAGAAAATGTGCAAGCAGTCTGTAAGGTTATCGACAATGGAATGCACATGTTTCTAAAACAGTGTACTCACTAAACCAAATTCTGTCTTTGGCTTAGATCTAATAAAGGGGGGGGGGGGAGTTATTACAACATGGACAAGCTAATTTAAGAGCTATAATACAATTAAATTGGGCATTACTAACACTTAGATCAGGTTTTGTGCCTTAGCAACTTCTAAACGAAACAGCCATTTTGGAACCTTACAATTTAATAGTAACTCAGAAAGCAGTGGCAAACACTATTGAGTATCGAACAAATGGAGGAAGCAGCATTCTCAGTTAGTGAGACCACCACTTGTTACATGGTTGATGTATGGTATCAGACAGTCAGTCAAAGAATCGTTATTCAGATTTTTAAATAATCCATAAAAGAGATACACGTAAAAACCTTACATTAAATACATAAATTAGTTAAAAACAAATTAATAAATCCAGATAAGTAATCAACAAGGTTAAAAGTTTAAGAAGCCTTTAAAACTCACATACTGTTTCCATTAAAATTATCTGGTGGGTTAAAGTACATTTAGCTGAATGCACTAACAGCTATACAGTTGACCAACCATTACATTTAGTTATAAATAATTTGCCCTCTTTTCCCTCTATTTTACTGAGGAGGCAATAAAATGATAAATAGCACGGCAGACCATATTGGATTGTAATAGCTGTAAATAATAAATTGCTTCCTTGCATGTCCTAATATTAATCCACCTAAGGATTGAAATTAGAAAGGCCCTCCTCTGCTCGTTATATAGTTCACAAATAAAAACATATGTAGTTGTGTCTGGACTGACCAAGAATCACAAGGTCAGGTAATAAATCCCTAGGGCTATATGCCTTTGAAGGATAAGCAACCAAGAAATGGGCCACCCCAATATGGAACCTCATCAAATAATATCTATGGTGTCGGGGACAACTAGCAGATAAGGTAAAATATTCGGGTAGTACATAAGGGGAGATATGCTGTCACCATACCCTTTCCCCAGATTACACCTCCATCTATCCTCAGCCAATTTTAGACTGAGCTCATTTTAATTACTACAGGCAGCTGTTTAGCTATAGACCTGGGATTAGAAAACAGATCTCATCTATTAATACTGCCCAACAATTCCTTAATATACATAACCTATGTGCGCCGCTGCACCCCTTCCATTTTCATACAATCCAAAATCAGTGACTGAGTGAGGGCCACTCTGGTCTGATCCATAAGGACATCCAGAGAGAAAGGGGGGGGGGGGGGGCTATCTTAATCATTTCCTCAATAAAAGGAGTCCTAGTTTCTCATGAGGGATAATGGCTTGAACTCTATTAGGGAGTGACAGTAAGCTCCTCAAAAATGTATTTTCCCTTATTTGCAGAGACGATGCACCCTTTTAACCCCAGACACCCACACCATATATAGAACTTGATGTAGACCTTGCCTTATAAATTGTGGGGATTGGTTTAAGTGGAGCACAGCCCAATTTGGTAATACATTTACGAAGTGCTATCACTGCCTGATTGTACTGCGTGAGCTTTGTTTCTCTAAGGTGATTCCATTTGCTCTCATTGCCAAAGGGAATTCCCACGTACATGAAGGTGGTTACACAATTCAGATGAGTGCCTTCAATATAAAACCAGGGGACCCTACTTCTTTGGCGACCGCACACCATGGTATACGATTTTGGTTTATTTGTGTTCAAACCCAACAATGTCGTGAACTCCACAAACGTATTTAACAATTTTTGAAGCCCCCTCCCTGTTCTGGCCATAAGGACACAATCATCAGCATACATTAGTACTGGTTGTGGTCTACCACCACTCTTGGGAGGGTCCGCCTTTTCGTCTGCTAGGGCTTCCTCTAGGCTGTTTACATAAAATGTAAACAAAAAGAAGGCCAAGACGCGCCCTTGTCTAACTCCCTTCCCAACCTTGAAGAAACAAGAACATTCTCCCTCTACCCCATATCTAATCTTAGCTTCTACATCACTATGAAGTTGCGCCAGTAAGTGCATTAACTTAGGATTAGCTCCTTGCTTATCAACATTGCCCTTAATTTGCTTCTGGTCACATTATCAAACGCTGCAGTTATCCATGAACGCCAAGTATAAACATCCTTGCTTTGTCCCCACATACTTTTCTCTTAGCAAATTAAGGTTCAAACATTGGTCAACTGTTCCCACTTCCCCCGAAAACCATACTGTGCATAAGAAATAATGCTGTTATCAGATTCCCACAGTTCCAAGTGATCCAGAAGAATTCTCCCAGAAATGTTTGCAGTAGCATCAATCAATGAAATTGGGCGAAAGCACGCAGGGTCTTTCCAATCGCGTTTTTTTGAAAATTGGAACAATAATAGCTTTAGACCAATGTGAAGGTGGGGCAAGGTTTACAGCAGCTGTAAAAACATTAACAAACATTGGTGCCCATAAGTCCAGATTATTCTTAAAAATATCAACTGGGACATCATCTGATCCGGGGGTCTTATTTGGGAGTGAACAATTAATCGCCAATATCACATCACTCAGATGAATAACCACTTCCTCACTGTTAGTATTTTCTACTCCCTCTAGCACAAGTTCCACACATTCATCCACACCACATGAATAGATCTTTGTAAACTGAGTAATCCAGCTGTGTTCTGGGATGTGAACCTCATTTCCCTTAGTTGAATCTATGTTAAAGAAAGGAGTGTTTACTACTTTCCAAAATTGTGCCCCACCGTTCGCAACTGAGGCATCCACTAATTTCTCCTATGCCTCTTCTTTAATCATCTTCTTCCTTAATGAGATTGCATTCTTATGCATAACTCTACCCTTTGTGATTTCTGTCCGATTCCTTGAGATGGCCTTTAGGGCTCAGATAAGTTCAGCATGGGCGCATGTGCATGATTTATCAAACCATTTTACTGGTTTCTTTCGGCCATATTGAGTTGATATTGTTTAGTGAACCTTAACAGCTGCAGAGATATCTGCAAATGCTCCCAAAACCTGAGCTGGTGGAGATTCGGTATTTAGACACTGTTCAAATTTTACCAGGTTATTACAGACTACAGAGGATAGGAGAGCCTTTAGGTCCACATTTTGCCATTTACATTGCACACCTTTATTCCTATTGTATTTAATGGAACATCCCGATTCCTGCCCAACCACTCTTCCCTATCCAGTGTGAATTGTAAGAACCAGTGGATTGTGATCACTTAGACCACTGGTAATTACCTGGAAAGTTCCCATTTTATTAAGCCATGAATTTGACATCATTTTGTGGTCAATAACTGAGCCAAACGCTCTCCTGGCAAACGTTACATTTGGGGCGGTATAGTTAGGCAAGATATCACGTCATTACTAAGTCATATGATCTCATAAGATTATTTAGATCATCCACAAAGGGGTTATGACTAAAGTGGGAGTCATTTCTACGATCCTCACAAACTCCCCCACATACATTATTGTCCCCTACAGTACAGAGGGAGTTATTGACTCCCCGCCATACACAATTATATATTCCTTAACCATGGAACATAAAATTGCCTCAATAGCATTAGCGAGGGAGCATATAATGTCAACCTTAGATCTCAGGAAGTTTTTATGATAAAAATGAACTATTAATATTCTCGGGCCACCCGTCAAGGATAATTCCACTAACTGATAATAAGGAGAGTTGATCTGACATTTAACCACTTTAGACCCCATAAGAAATATTTATCAGAGTTAACAGTTTTTCGCCAGGGTTGTAATCGATTGAAAACCATTGATATATGCACCTGCATTGGGCCATGTTTCTTGTAAACAGACTACCTGCTTATTTTCCATCAGGGTAAGTGAGTTACTATTTGTATGTTTCTCCCCAGTAATGGCCACATTCCAAAATAGAATCTGCCAATCGTAATCCAGACTCCTTCCAACCTCCGCTTGTTGTGTAATTTGTGTAATGGAATCTCCCCTTCGTATACCAGTGCTCTTACACCCTGATTCCTAAAGAGTTGGTTTAAGCCATTTCTCCCCAACCTTCTCCCCCCACATACCATCAATTGTGTAACAGGTGTTTAGGGAGCTGCAGGTAGGCTCATCCATTTTAGAGAATGGGGTGTAACTCACAGTTGTCAAGTTGGGTAGGGCAGGTGGCCCATCACTCACCCCAAGTCAGTCTACCTCTTCCAGAGGAGTGTCCAAGGGGCCATAACAATTCTGAGTGGGGACTGCAAAATTTGGGTTTCCCACCGATTGGGTATGCTATGGACACTTAGGCTGATAAAAAATATCCCAAAGGACCAGCCTGTATACTAGAGTCTGGCTCCTACTAGCTCAGTATCCATGCTACCTGATGGGGATTTCTAAAACTAACCACCACACAAACACCAGGTAGCTGCTTTTTAGTATGGCCTACCCACTGAACCCTCCTCACTCCAATAATACCATTCCAGAGAGACTCTGTTGATGCACCCACCAATGATTTTTTAAACCAGTAAACCACCTTGTTTTTCAGTTGGTGGTCCTGCTCCATATTCAAGTGGGCTAGGTCAGGGACATTTTTTTAGCACAACTATGTAAGGGGCATATGGTGGTGGGAGCTGTAATAAATGCACATTACGGCCCTTAGGGGGTTGATCAGCCTCTGGTCTCAGTGATCCTCCATTCTCAGAGCCCCTCACCCTCCTCAAACTCTCTTGGGGTACAGCTAAGGACTTCTCATGCACCTCATTTGTACTGACTAATCGGTCCATGGTGATATCTGTTGGTTGAGTGGGCGCTCTTGGTCTGAGTTGGACATCCCTACTTTGTCCGCCCCTACAACAGTCTACCGAGGACCCAACGAGCGGTTCGTACTCGGCGCCTCTAAATTTCAGGGGCTAGTGTATTGTTTCACAGACTCCAAAAGATGCTTTAATGTGGAGTCAATGTTCAATATACCAAACAAGGGTTTTAATGCTTTCTCCAGTATACTCTGAACCAAACCCCCATCTAAACAACTGCCCTCCAGGTGCTGAGATCGCATTGAGCTCCCTGAATATCTCTGTCCTGTGTCCTGTGTGTGATGCATCTGGGAGATAACCTTGTCAAACCCATTGATTCTAGAACCTTTCAGCTTAGTTGTGCCCAAATTCGGCATAGCGGGCTTCTTTCGTTTAGTGGGTGGGGAGAGAAGACCATCATTTTTATCAATACTAGACACATCCTCACCACCACTGACACCACAAGAAGAGATAACCAGTTCCCTCTGTATCACACATCCATTGTGGGGGTTGTGAATTTTGCTTTCAAGCCTTTCCTTTGCTACCTCTTGGGAAGTCTCACCCACCACCCTTTGAAATATCTGTTGGCTGCTATCCTTCTGTGTGGAATGCATGAGGGGTACGAGAGACTTCTTAACCTCGCCCAGTCTCTCTTCGGCCAAATCAGTTTCGGTGATTAAAGCAGAAATAGCTGTAGTAAGGAAAGAGGCGGTAGAGACCGTAGACTTTGTGTCTATTGTGGCTGCAGAACTAGCAGTCGCACTCACCTTCCTTTTGCCCATTATGCTAGTATTCAAATAGTAAGATTGACTTCCGGCAAAGACCTATGATATGAGGGCCCAGAGGCCAGAACCAAGAGAAGGGACCAAGCACAGCCACATCTGGGCGCAGAAGGGCCCGCTCTTGGCCCGGTCTTCACCCGGGTGAGTCCCGTGGGGCAGCCAAGTGTCCTTTATGTGCGGTGGCGGCCCCCCTTCTGCCGCTAAGCGTGCTGGGAGGTGTCGTTTCAGGCTCCCCCCTCTCAGTCAAGTGCGCGTCCTGCGGCAGCCAAGTGTCTGTTATGCGCCTCCAGGCGCGAGTGTGAGGTTCTGGCCCTCTGTCTGCCGCGAAGCGTGCTGGGAGGTGTAGTTTTAGGATTCCCCCTGTCAGTCAAGTGCACATCCCGCGCCGTGGGCAACCAAGTGTCCTTTATGCACCTCCAGGCACAAGTGTTAAATGGCGGTCCTCCTGCCACGAAGCGTGCTGGGAGGTGTAGTTTTAGGCTCGCCGTCTAAGTCAACTGCGCCTCCCCTATAATTCCTTTACCAATTACCACATTTCATTTTCACAACTGTCAAAAAGATAAATGTGTAGGCTGGTATGAAACCGTGCACAATTCAACAATTGTTCCATTCAGGGAAGTTTCCTTTTTCTTACATGTTTTTTAATGAAAATAAAGATGACCCTCTATAAATCAGTACAGCAAATAGTAGAAACCATTTGGGCCACTCCCTTATCGTTGCATGCAAGTGTAATGCTTTAACACCAGGGTTGAATTGTGTTTTATCACTAACTCCCTCTCAGTCCATCCCCACACATAATGAACTGTTGAATAATAGTGCTCATTTATTTCTAACAAATGTTACTTGCTCTGGGCTGGAACCTGGCCAGCCTTATGTGATTATATTTTCAAAAATAATAGTGTTGTGGAAGGACCTTATATCTGCCACCTCAAAACATAATTAAAAATATCCCTTGGCCTAGTCCTGATATAAAGACCATGGGCCTCATTCCGATTCCGGCGGGCGGCGGGCACCGCCCGCCGGGCAGGAACCGCCACTTGGCCGCTCCGCTGTCAAAAGACCGCAGAGGCCATTCTGGCTTTCCCGCTGGGCCGGAGGGCGCCCGCCGGCCCAGCGGGAAAGGCCCTGCAACGAGGAAGCCGGCTCCGAAAGGAGCCGGCGGAGTTGCAGGGGTGCGACGGGTGCAGTTGCACCCGTCGCGATTGTCACTGTCTGCAAAGCAGACAGTGAAAATCTTTATGGGGCCCTGTTAGGGGGCCCCTGCACTGCCCATGCCAGTGGCATGGGCAGTGCAGGGGCCCCCAGGGGCCCCACGACACCCGTTCCCGCCATCCTGTTTCTGGCGGTGAAAACCGCCAGAAACAGGCTGGCGGGAAGGGGTCAGAATCCCCATGGCGGCGCATGGAGGATTCCCTGGGCCAGGGGAAATCCGGCGGGAAACCGCCGGATCCCCTTTTCTGACCGCGGCTTTACCGCCGCGGTCAGAATGGCCCTGGAAGCACCGCCAGCCTGTTGGCGGTGCTTCCGTGTCCCTCCACCCGCCAGGGTTGGAATGAGGGCCCATGTGTTTTGCCAGCTTAAACAAATTATTGTCAGTTTTACTTCAAAAAGAAGTACCTGCGACTGAACTATATAAGCTGAATACAGCCAGAACTGCTTCAGAGATTCGGAGGCACTTATGCACGCAATAGCTGACACATTTTGCTGATATGACGCTAATGACATTTAATTTATCTTTGATAACTTGTGTTGTGACTCTTTTTAAAAACATTGAAGCTGGTCCTGTGACTTGATTTAAAGCAGTATTTGAACTGATACCACCATTGTTCCCCTCTTAGTTCTCCAGCCTATTTTGAGGTTTTCCAGTCATCTTACTGATAATCAGCTGTGGTATTGTCATCTTTCTCCTGTTGCGACAAGGAAAGCAGTAACATAGAGTACATGTATGCATCCAGGTGAACAAAGACGCAGAGAGACTCTTGCAAGTTATTTGAAACATACTTGGGTATCCAAACTCAGTGAAAACTAGATGCCATCCTTTTCGCAAAATGGATGCTATGCAAGTGAATCCTGGGTTCTGGTGATAAGCTGTCCAACGAAAATCATTTTGGACCTGTATCTGGAACAGCTTCCAGTGTTTCATCTTGAAATGGACTCTTTGCTGTACCCATTACAAGAACACCAGATCCAATTCCAAGCAATGCATTTGTCCCTTCCACAGAATGCAAACTATTATAGATCAGTCTCACCAGTGGCATTTTTTGTATTTCATGCTACAACAAGTCTTATATATTGTTTAAATATTTATCAGTTTTTAGGTTTTTATATCCTAGCAATTTAAGAGCATGAATTTCTCTAAATATTAGCTAAATAACTATATGTTAAATATGCTCTTATGATGTCACATTCAGACGTACAAGCTTGGGATGACATGAAACCCCTAAGGTCCGACTCTATTTAATGTAGGCCTTGACTCTATCTTAGGGTCACCATTGTCTCAGGTTTAGGTAATGGGAGTCACTAGTTTCCTCAATTTATGCAGAATCACTGTCATGTCTGTTATTGACGCAGTTTTGTCTGACCTTATCATTCCAAGAACTGTAAAAGAGCTGAGTCATTCAGACAATGACACAGATATCACACCTGATGCAACATCAAGCCTGGGACAAGTAACTAGTTATCACAATGTTAAGGTCAAATAAGAACAAGCAACAACAAATAGCCAAAAAAGTGTAGTTTGAACTGACGTCCATTTACCTTACATGTTCAGAAGGATACGTCTGATGCACGTGTCAGACATTCCTAAACTTATGTCAGAAATTCAAATAAATAATCAGATTTAGTAAATAAGGACTGCCACTTGACCAGTTGTCAAGAGAGGTCTTTCGCTTAGATTATCACACAAGATACTGCCGGAGATGGTCTTGACTGCAGCCAGTGCACCTATATCATGTGATACAGATAGTGGGGAAGCTGAGTCCAGGATAAAGTATGCTGCTGCAGCATGTGTTTTCCTTTTGTAGGGAACACAGCCTTCATGCCCTACTGATAACCACAGCTTTTGCTGTCAACAAGATATGCAGTACGCTGCTTCTCCTAAGAAAGTCTAGATTGCATGGTCCATGCTGTCCTAGTGTAGCTCATAGAAGTAGGTTTTAGCGTGTTAGGTCGTAAATGTCAATTTAACTATGTTAGAAATATTCATTTTATTCTCGTTATTCACAATAGGCCCATTTGCTGTTTTCATAATATTCTCTGTGGTTGTTTTAGAGGTGCTGAAAAACAAGTACGCCCTGTTGAAATAAACACTTTTAGTAAAAGGGTCTATTTTTCTTAGTACCATTAGTGTGTGTGATATTGTAAAGAGCGAAATAGTCTGTTTCCGATACCACAGAACTACATCCCGGTTTAGTAACCCACAAGCAATTATTCCACTTCAACAATGTATTGGGTGTGGTTCTGCATAGCTACAGTAACCTGTCTTTTTCATTCATTGTTGATACATTGAACCAGTTTCACCGCATCCATGGGCGGGAAAGCAAATCATGTAGACCTACACCAGACTGGTAGTTTATGCAACAATTTGGTTCTGACTATGTAGTCGAAAATAGCATGTCTAATGTCAGTCATGTGGAGTGCTCGTTCAGCTACAGAGTCAGGTTATGAGGAAAAGACAGGGAGGTCAATAGATTGATCAAAGTGGAAAGCTCACAGCACCTTGGGCACAACTTTAGGATTGGTTCTAAGAATTACCTTGTCCTTGTGGACTTATAAAAAAGGTTCCTGAAGTGTGAGGGCTTGCAACTGACTTACGCAACTGTGTGATGCGATTGCTATTAGGAAGGCAACCTTCCAAAAAAAGAACGTCAAAGGACATGGATGCAGTAACTCAAAAGAGGGCCCCATAAATCTAGTGAGGGCAATGTTGAGGTTCCACACTGGTTTAGGGAGCACCCTTGTTGGAATTACACATGTAAGGCCATTCATGAATGATATTATAAGAGGGATTCTGAAGAGGAATGAATATTCTTTATTCATCATGTCTGCAGCAATGGCATCTAGGTGTATCCTGACTGAGGTGTAACCCAACCCCGACTTTTAAAGCAGTAGGAGGTAACAAATGATGTCCTGTACTATAGGGGTGAGTGAGTTGATGTTGTTTGGGTACAGCAGTGAACAAAACTTTTCCTCTTAGGTGTCTATGGTGGGCCTACAATCTTTTCTGAGTGTGTCCATGCACACAAAAGTAACCAAACTCTAAGACCTCAGGAGCCAAATGCTAGGCTGAGCTGCTTGGTGTCTGCATGCCTGACCTTGCCTTGGTCTTAAGTGAGAAGGTCGCCTGTTGGGGAGCATCTTGTGAGGGACAGTGGACATCTCAAGCAGAGTTGAGAACCATGGTTGTTTGGCCTGCGTTGGAGCCACCTGAATGAGGGTGAGGGATATTTGTCTCAGCTTCCTGACTAAGTACGGAATGAGTGGAAAAGGGAAAAACGAAGGCAAAGATCCCTGACCAGTCTATCTACAGAGCATTGCCTGTGGACTAGGGGTGTTGAAACCTGGCAGCAACATTTTGGCATTTTGCTTTTTTCTGCTGTGATGAAAAGGTCAATGTCTGGGGTGCCCCACCTCCCCAAGTAAGGGAGCAGGGCTCGTAGGTGGAGTTCCCTCTCGTGGACTTGTTGCTTTGTCCTGCTGAGCAGGCCTGGAAGTTTGATGTTCACCCCCGGAAGGTATTGTGCTAGGAGGTGAACCCAGGGATGGATGGCCCAATGTCAAACCTGTTGCGGTAGGGCGGAGAGGTGAGTATATGCCTTCTTCTTTCATAAGATAGAACATGGTGATTATATTGTCAGAACGCATCAGAACGACCTTCCCTTGAATCTGCAGGAGAAAAGCTTTGAGTGCTAGATGAATAGCTAACAGATCCAAATTGTTGTTGTGAATACTCATCAGATGAGGCCACAGACCTTGGACTGTCATGTCATTGAAGTATGCTCCCAGTCGGCTAGAGATCCATCCCTGGTGATGGTCACTTGCAGAACTGGGTCTACAAAAGACCCATCCTCCAAAATGTTTTTGCTTTTCCACCACTATAGAGAGAGATGAATGCTATCCCTTACCAGCACTAGATCCTTCTTCTGACTCTGTTTGTGACCACTGACTTGTGAGGCACTCCTGCAACAGGCACAAGGGAAGTATGGCATGGGGCAATGTATGAGACCAGCATTCCATGCAAGTACATAACAGTGCTTACTGGGAGCTGACTGAATGGCTGAAAAAGAGGAAGACGCTGTTGGAATGCGTGTACTCTGAAGGCTAGGGAAAGCTTTGCCTAAGACCAAGTTGAGCACTGCACTTAAAAAGAGTTGGACTTGAAGTGCCTCCAAGTGAGATTTTGTGGTGTTCACTGTGAACCCTGGGCTGTTTAAGAGAGAGGTCATAGCCTGGGTGTGAGCGGGCATCTTGTCTGCTTGTGCTGTTGATTGGCTAGTTGTCTAGGCAGAGGAAGAAGTTAATTCTAAGGTGAGCAGCTACTACAGCTTAGCACTTGGTGAAGACCCTTGGGGCGGAGGTTACCACGAAGGGTAACACTTTGAACTGGTAGAGTTGGCCACTTATGATGAAGTGGAAGCTCTGCCAATGAACTGGATGAACTGGGATGTGAAAGTAGGCATTATTCTTCAGGTCGAGGGTGGCCATGAACTTGCTGCACCCGGGGGATGACATCCTGTAATGTGACCATGTGGAAGTGTTCTGATAGGATGGATCTGTTGAGTGGACGGAGGTCGAGGATGGGCCTGAGGAAATCTGTCCTTCTTGGTAACGAGTAAGCATAGGGAGTAAACACCTTTGCCCTGGTGGTGGCAAAGCACTAGCTTGATGGCTTCTGAGAGCTTGAACCTCCTCATATAGCAGCGTAAGGTATGCTGGGTATGGGTACAAGGGTAACGTTTGGTGGTATGGCGACGAGCTGTAGGCAGTAGCCATGCTCAATGTTGGAAACGACCTACCATTCCAAAGTGATCTCCTCCTGCAAGGGGAGAAATCCCTGAGGTTCCACCCTACAGCTCTTGTGTGATCAGGGGAGATGCAAGGGAAGTCTGTTTTTTTTTTTTAATGTAGAGGCTCCCTTAGTGGGGGTGCCTCTGCTCTTGGAGCTATTTCCTCTAAAGGAGCCTTGCATGAAACCTCTAAAACCCTGCAGATGATAGCCCTGTTGTTGCCTCTGGTAGGACTGGGTAGATTGTGGGAAAATGGCTTTTGAGCCCCCTCTGGACTTGTGCCTCCAAAAGGTGCCAGTGCTGAAAAAGACCTGCAAGGCACCCATCGCCTTGGAGGTCTTAGTGTCTTTTTTATATTTTTTCAAGCATCATGTCAAACTGAGTTCCAAAGAGGTGTTCCCCATCATCGACCAGCAGGTTGATGAGGTGCTGTTGCACCTGTGGCTTGAAACCAGACACTTGGTGCCAGGAGCGGCACTGTAGGATAACTGAGCAGTTCACTTCCCTTGCGGCTGTATCATCTGTGTCCAAAGCACACATAATTTTGGCATTAGGGGTGGCTCTGCCTTCCTCAGCCATCTCTTCTTCCTCTTACTGTACTTCTTAGGGAGATGCTGTACGAGCCCTTACATCTTCTCCCAGTGAGCTTTGTCATACCTATAGAGGAAGCCTACAGAGTTGGCAATACCCCAGTGGAAGGCCACACCTAGTACCACTCTCTTCTCGGCAGCATCGTTCTGATAATACCTACTTGTCAAGAAGTGTTGCGTCCCCTGAGCCCTAGGCTGCGGCTCTCTTTCTAGCAGTGGTGACCACTAGGAAGTCAGGTGGGACATGATGTAGAGTGGGTCAGAGGGGGCTGGTTTGTACTTTTTGTCAATGGATGGTGTAACCATACAAGATTGGACTGGCTCCTGAAAAATGCCAGGGGAGAATTTAATCAAGCCCTTGAGCATTGGGAGGTACTGAACAGATCTCTCAATTTTGGAGAGTGTTTCCAATTCGCATTAGATGACACTGTAGTGTCATCTGGGAGTGTATCTCTGACAGCAGTGTGTTCTAATTCAGGGTCTGTGGGAGAGGAGGGGTTGAGTGGATATATCGTAATCCTCCCAGGGGTCTCCTAAAGCTCAAGGGTACACTGGTGCTCTGAGGCCTTGGCTCGGTGTCAGTGGGGCACCCAAAGGTGGGGGCAGTTTCGACACGGGGCTTGATGCCACACTCCCCCCCCCCCCCACCGAGGAACGGTGCTCTGCTCTGATGTGCAGCCACATCTAAGGAATGGAGGGGCCTTGGCAGCAATAGTACTCACCCATGGTGCGGTCCTTACACGCAGTCTAGAGCCAACCCATGTGGCTGTAGCGTCCTCGTCTTCTTCCAGGAAAATCCCTTCTATTAGCTCCGAGACATCAGAGCTGGTGTATTTGAGGCTTGGTCGGTGTCCGGAGCACTGGCAAGTCACCCAACATCTCTTCTTCTTCTGTGGTGCTCAGGGGATCAGCCTCACCGAAAATACCTGGTGTCTCCAAAGATTCCTGCTGGGTGCCCACTGTTGGTCTCAGCACTGGTATAAAGTAATTTGACTGTGAGAAGCCGAGCAACAATAATAGTGGCTCTGAACATGTTCCGTCGAGAGGCACAAGTTGCAGATGGTGTGGAGGTCGGCCCAGGGATATTTACAGTGACACTGGGGAGATCTCTTGAAGGATGTCCGTCCCACCACTTGGTGAACATCCTCATTCTCCAAAGAGTGGTCCAGAGCATGCAGTGGGCCAGAGGGCCTGAAGACCTAGTGGCCAGATTGCTCGTTACTGATAAAATCAAAGGATGGAATAGGTGCCACACGTTGCAAAGCACACAAAAGAGTCTTCTTGCCACAGGGTGGAAGACAGCGAGCTCAAGGCTGTGATAGAAACTGAAAAACTTGTTGAGACCAGAAGCACCCTAGATAATGTCCGAGCCAATGGAGTTAGCGGTGATGCGCATCTACAAGGAGAGGAGTGGTCACTGAGAACTCTTGACTCTAAAGACTCCTTTGAAGAAAACAAACTTGCAATATCCGAGCCCAACACTTGATGGCAGGAGTATGCAGAGCATGTGTATCTACAGCCAGCTTCTAGGGTACATATGTGGCCATGGGTACACCTAGCTCAAAGAAAACTTGACAAAGAGAAGTGGAAGGGTAAGGACAATTAAAGTATTCTTAGGAGTAACAAAAAACATTAAGTTAGGAAGAAACCAAAAATG
Source organism: Pleurodeles waltl (assembly GCF_031143425.1). Classification (NCBI taxonomy): domain Eukaryota; kingdom Metazoa; phylum Chordata; class Amphibia; order Caudata; family Salamandridae; genus Pleurodeles; species Pleurodeles waltl. Next base: position 421,062,098 of record NC_090445.1, on the reverse strand, counting down.
CCACTCAAAGTCCAACATAAACTCCATTTGAGGCTTGCATTAACTGCCTTTTCACAACTATTATTGCTCATTGTCTCATATGGTCACTGTGAAGACTTCAATCTTGTTTGTCACTGGCAGGCAACAGAGGAACTGTGCCTAGCACCTCCACCTCAGGATGGGAATAATGAAGCGGAGATGGTGACAGATGGATGAGGAGTCATAGGTAGGAAAGTGCTGCAGTCTAGGAGAAGAGTCAGCAGGTAGTGTTGTGCGTGTCAGCTAGCTACTAATGGAGCCATGCAAAGCATCTCTTCAAGGAGGCATTGTGCTCTGCTAGGACATTCAGGATGGTTTGCTGCCCAGTACCCAAAGTCTGCACTTGCCAGGTGAGCTCCGGAATGCATCGAGGACAGGAGTAGGAGCCCTGCCACGGGTCAGAGAGATCAAAGGCTGATTCTTCTGGCTCCTAGTAGCTCATGGAGGCTTCAAAAGTGGAGGAGGGACAGAAGACGTGCTTGATAGATAAAGCGATGTTGGTGCCTCTCCTGAGACACAGTTCTAGACGGCCAGGGCAGTCTTCTTATGATGTTTGCTCATAATCTGTGGTGGTCTCAAATTCCTCCACCTCTCTCGCCATACCAGTTCACGTGAGAGCATATCTCACTTCCTTCCTGACAAGTGTTTAGGATGATGATATTGCATTGTCCAATCCCTGACCTGGGAGTCTTCTGTTTTTAGCGGTGCTGCTGCACGTTTCCATGTTCCACCTGTCCCTGTTAAAAGGTGTCAAAGAAAGCTGCATTTCATGCTAAGGTTGAGTCAAAAAATTATTGCAAATAAATAATCGCCTGTTAGTTACAGAGCAAACTTACCAAGGGGCCCCCACTGCAATGGTAACGTAGATAAACTCCCCAAGAGAAGACAAGAGGCACATTTATACTCTCGGAAGTTTCTGGTATCGATAACATCATTACATTCTCTCAAAGAACACAAGCAGGTGTATGGCTGAGCTCATGAGAGGGCTTGTTGAAGACCTTAAATAAGTAAAGTAGTCACAATTCACAGAGCTTCCGCTGGGCGAGTTAGATTTTCAAAATTCACGCTTGGGAGCCAAGGTACAGCTCATCCCGGAGATGGGCATAATTGGTGAACAGAGGTAGCAGGAGCACAATACCGTGGGGCTCTTAGGAGTTACTATATTCAATCATTTGCGTTTTAATTTCACAATCCATTCCTCGTGCACTATTTTAGTCAGAAAGAACTCAATGTTCATCAAGTGAAACATGTGTTAGCCTTCGATGCCTTCTCTTTTATTTACATCATCCTTGTATTGAAGACCATCATGAGCAATTAGGGGGTAAGTTGGCAAAGTTCCCTTGCCTTTTGCTAGACCCTTTATCGGGGCGATACACACTCAAATAAGAATATAAATCAGCACAATTACGGCAATTATTGAGACAACACAATATTCTGATACCCCCAAAGCACTATGCAATTAGGACCACGAGCAGCTTCAGCTGCCAGCTGGGTATGACAGCCAGACCAGGGGGTTGCCGCCGGCCACATGTTGGCTGCAGGGCCTTGCTGCAAGCCTGCATAACAGGCTTGGTTGCACAGAGCGATCAGGGGGTGGGCAACCTGTGCTCCGTACGCTCAAAAGCCATGTGCAGTAGGGATTGGGAGCAGGGAAATTGTACGTGTGTAATATGAATAAAAAAATACATCACTGTAAAAAAATATGTTAAGGTGAAGTTATGGTTTGCTTTGGTAAGAACACTTTAAAGTGTGTTTAAAACAAAACCTCGGAAAATTAGTACAATACCACTGTTAAACAGCAGTTATAGTTGTGAATGAAACCTGAAAAAACACTGAAATTTGCAAGTTATGGTTAGAAGCAAAATCCATAACATGCACAACCACCACGCAAATCATACCTTGCTCTTGTACATGCCAACGCTGCTCTTTCTTTAACAACTGGCCGTGCGGGCTTCGGCAGAAAGATGAAGTGTGAGTCGGCGCCTCACCTTCCGCGGCTGGGGGTGCTCACTTCTTTGTGGAAGGCCTTCAAGCAGGTAAGAACCGATTAGCAGTATTCACTCCTGGCAACGCTTTGTTATTCACTCAATGCAGAGCAGTCCCGGTATGGGCTTTCCAAGCAACCGCTTATAATTTTGAAAAAAGTTAAGTTATGTGAACTCAAGAGAGGGGATGTGAATGGGCACGGCCCCACTTCGCAGCAGTTCACATCATTCACTGGTTTGAAGCTACGTATCCCTTAAAGAGTGACTTCTTGCACAAAACCAACGCAACCGCTTTTCTGACTGGGCAGTTCAAACACCCACCGCCTTACCCAGGCCCACCCTGCCACAAAGGCCACCAACTCTTCCCGACACCTGAGCACCAGCCTTGCTGCTGTCCCCGGCATCCAGCAGCGTGTATCTTTTCCTTTCCCTGATCCGGTACATCGTGGAACAGGACATAGAAACAGCCTGAGGCTGCATCGTTGAAGCAAATGGAAAAACCTACTCATATATGAGCTCCTATTTTGTGTTGTGATCTTAAATGTTTTACGTCTATTCCTAGCATGTGTATGCTGGGCCTGGAACCTTGGTGACATCAAGACTCACGTTCTGGAGCCTGGTTGATGCTGATGTTCCAGGCACTAACAATGATTCTGTGGTCAGTTGGATTGCTTGGCAGCCCAGTAGCAGCCGTTTCCTTTTGGGTTGTTTATTTCCTGAATAAATCTTCTTCTTGTACTTTTCCTGATGTTCCGTCGTTTATACCTACAACACTGGCGACGAGGACTTTTACAACCCAGAACCCACGGACGTATTTTTTTTTTTTCTCTCTTTCAACGAAGAGCTGCACTGCGGTTATTGGATGTTCGTTGTTCACTCTCCTCTGTGTTTATTTCGGAAGGATTTGCTCTCTAAGGTCTATTTTTGGAGGTACGGCCAGCCTATGTTTTTTCTGCTATTGCTCGCTGTTTCAACGGAGAACGCACTCATCACAGCGAGAATGCTCTGTGCGCGGCCGCACTCCTCACGGTAAATACATCCAGTGCGCGGCTGTGTTCAGGAGCGCCCTTCCAGGTACGGACTGTCAAAATTTTTTTGCTGTGTCTCGCCGCGCTCAAGTACGTATACGCTCCGTGTATACGTTGTTTAAACGGAGGCCGCACTTCTCACGGTGAGAACGCTCCGTGCGCGGCCACATTCCTCACGGCGATAACGTTCAGTGCGCGGCCGTGTTCACAGTGACACAGCCACTTATAGCAGGAGTTCCCAGCTTGGTCTGACGAATATTTGTTTTTCTTTAAAAGTCAGGAGGAGTTGTGGGAAGAAAACGCTGTTGGCAACAAGAAATGTAATGGGATCTACGTCACATGTTACTTTAGTTGCCATGGAGACTGTAGAAATAAACTAGACTGCCTCGTACATTTTTCTGGCTCTGTGGCTTAGGAGTTGCCATAGAGATCCTGGAATAAATTAACTGAAGATTTTGAACTTCTGTTCCTTATGTGAAGACACATTTTTTATTGTGGATAAAAGAGAGAGCATTTTACAGAATTTGACAGTTTCCGTGTTAATAACAATGGCTACACCCACCATGTCTCAACCACCACCTTTTTTATTAGACAAAGGTGATCCTATTCTTCCGTGGAAGAGGTGGAAGAATCTGTTTGACTCATATCTAATAGCCATAGGGGGAGAAAAATTCTCTCCAGCAAGAAAACAAGCAGTCCTTTTACATAATTTAGGGATTGAAGGCAGAAATATATATGACAGTTTGGAGCCGTTAATTATCGGTGGAACCGATGGTGAACCCAGAGATGTATATGAAATGTCGGTGGTGATGTTGGCATCTCATTTTGAGTCTAAATTGAATGTTGTTCTTGAAAGGCACAAATTTTTTGCCAGATCTCAAGGCAGTATTGAAAGTGTAGGTAATTTTATTGCTGCCTTACGGACTTTAGCTCGCACTTGCGAATTTGGTGACATTACAGACTCTCTTATACGAGATCAACTAGTGCGTTGCACCAATAACAGAAGAGTGCAGGAGAAGCTCTTAACTAGAAACCCTGATTTGAGAGAAGCGATTGCAATTGTTGAAGGCATGGAAAGTACCAGTAATTGGATCAAGGAAATGAATCATTCTGATAGAGATGGGCTCTCCACTATACAAGAATTAAAAATCCAGGAAGAAGTTTTAGGAGTTGGCATGGACAATAAGTCTCAAACACTTATCCAGGATAAAAAAAGGGACAGTAAATCATTACGTTGTTACCGCTGTGGTAACATGGGTCATGTTGCTAACAGTCCTAATTGTTTTGCACGAAATTCTGTGTGTAGGAAGTGTGGAAGGAAAGGCCATTATGCCAGGGTGTGTAACAACGACAAAAACAACATAGATTCTGTCACTGGGAATATTAATAAAATTGTTTTGTATGTAGGGCAAGAGATCGATCTGGTAGGACACAACACTAGCATGGTTGATGAGGGACCCGTAGTCATGCCTGAGTGTGCTATTAAACTTGACAACAGAGTCATTACGGTTCTAGCGGACTCTGGTTCTCCATACACCATGGTCGGTGATAAAAACTGGAAGGAGATTTTTAATAAGAATCTAGATTCTCTCTCTAAACCTGACATCAACCCAGTCAGTTATGGTGGCGCTAGAATAGATGTAGTTGGATACAAGATTATGAAAATTCAATTTCGAGACAAGTTTACTGTAGGGAAGGTTTATGTGGCCAAACGTGGCAATAATTTGTTAGGATGGCGCCATCAACGCGACATGGGCATTAAACTAGATCCCAATTCTAAAGACCAGGTCATGGTAGTGTCTGAAGAAAATAACCAGTTAGATATTTGCCAAGAGTTTCCTAGTGTGTTCAGTGAAGAATTAGGCTGTTTAGTAAATTTCGAACACAAGATCATTCTTAAGAAAAATGTAACCCCTGTTGTACACAAAGTCAGAAGAGTGCCTAAGTTAATGCTGGAACCTCTCAAAGTGGAACTTGATAGACTATTGAAGGCACGGGTCATTGAAGAGATAGAGTCCTCAGAGTGGCTGGCCCCTGTTGTTCTAGCATCGAAGGATAATGGGAAACGGATCCGCATGTGTGTTGATCTTAGAGACCTTAATAAGTTTATCTGGGTGGATCGTCAACCGCTACCTAATATTTCGGAAGAATTGTCTTCCTTGGGAGGTTCTAAAGTGTTCAGTGTTTTGGATTTATCCTCGGCATATCACCAGATTGTATTGCACCCTGAATCCAGGCATCTCACCTCATTTGTAACACCTTTAGGGGCTTATCAGTTTTTGAGGATGCCTTTTGGGTTGGCTTCTGCGGCTGCATGTTTCCAACGTGTTATGAAGAAAGTTTTAGGAGGAACTACTGGTATTTTGTGTTTCCAGGATGATATATTGATTCATGGGGGAACAGTGAGTGAACATGATAAAATCTTGAGAGGCGTTGTGCAAATTAGCTGAGGCAGGTCTTACTGTAAAAAAAGAAAAATGTAAATTCAAGGTCTCTTCTGTAACGTATTTGGGGCACACCATCTCCGGGGAGGGGATTAAACCCAAGTTGGAGCTGGTTGATTCCATAGTTAGTGCTCCTGAACCCAAGGACAAGGATGATGTGAAGTCGTTCCTAGGGTTGGCGGAATATTACTCCAAATTTATTCCCAATTTTGCTAGTGTGACCCAACCGTTGAGAGCTCTTTTAAAGAAGGGTTCTGAATTTGTGTGGGATGAGGGCTGTGCAACTGCTGTTTCCTTGGTAAAAACTTGTATTGGAAAGATGCCCACTCTAGGGCATTTTGATGTGCGTGCCAAAACCTATTTGTACACTGACGCAAGTGTTAAAGGGTTGGGGGCGGTACTTACTCAGAGAGTAGATTGTGAAGATAAGGTGATCGCTTTTGCTTCCCGTGCTCTCAAAGTGACAGAACAACATTATTCAGTTATTGAACGAGAAGCACTTGCGTGTATGTGGGCAGTCAAACACTTTAAATTTTATCTTTGGGGGTTACCCTTCGTGGTTAAGACTGACCATAGGCCTCTCGTTCAAATTTTCACTCCCAAGAAAAATGAAGCATTAACTCCTAGAATACGAAGGTGGGTGGAGGGATTGTTGGAGTACAATTTCACTGTAGAATATGTGCCGGGACCAAGGAATATTGTGGCAGATTTTTTGTCCCGTTCCTCAATTGACAGTGGTGAAGAAATAGTAGAGGATGGTAATATCAATTGGGTGAGAGAAGCAGCAATTAGTGAAGAAGAGAGGAGAGCGGCTGTAGAAAGTGATGAAGGTAGGCGTGAACTTGAAAAGTTCATTGTCAGAGGTTGGCCAGAGTACAAAGAGGTTCCTAATTCTTTGATAAGTTTTTGGAATGTAAAAAATGAACTCTCTCTTAGTGGAGGAGAATTGTTTAGAGGGAGTAAATCCATACCACCAGTGGGTGTGAGGAACAGAATTCTCCAGCTGGCTCATGAAGGGCATTTGGGAAGGAGTATGACCAAATCTAGACTAAGGGCTATATACTGGTGGCCAGGATTAGACCGTGAGGCTGAGGCGGTTGTGAAGGATTGTTTGAGTTGTGCGAGCAATGACAAGAGCAAGGTTGTGATGAAGGCACCATTGTCTCCTGTACATGTGCCAGAGAAAGCTTGGATGAAATTAGGTTTGGATTTTATGGGTCCGTTTCATCTTTTACCAGCGAATGAACAATATGTCATGCTTTTGGTGGATTATACGTCCAAGTGGGTGGTGACCAAGTGTGTAAGTTCAATTGATACTCGTACAGTGATTGACTTCCTTGAGGAGGAGTTCTCTAAGGAGGGTATACCTAGCCAATTAGTCACTGATAATGGTGTACAATTGACTTCGATGGACATGAAACGTTTCTTAGATTCCCTGGCTATTGTACATTTGAAGACTGCCTTATATTTACCACAAGCCAATGGTCTAGCTGAGCGCATGAACAGGATGGTTAAGGCTTGTGTGCAGGAAGCCATCGAAACTAGAACTCCCTTGACTAATCTACTAAGGGATCTGTGGTGGGCCTATCGTAACACCCCAAACAGTGTCACCTACATAGCTCCTTTTGAGTATATGAGGGGAAAGATGGGTTGTACTAAACTATTTCCAGCATGGTTTAATAATAAGGTTGCACAAACCAAGTCCAATCGTGAAAGATTTGATATGGCACCCAGTCTCAGGAAAAAATATCAGGGTAACTACAAACGGCGATTTGACACTAAACATGGTGTGTCTGGTGTTAAGTGGAAGATTGGTGATTTAGTGTTAGTGAGGAATCCCTGTTTCACAACCAAGGGAAGGTCTGTTTTCAAGGGGCCGTATTGTATTAAAGAAATAAAAGGGAACATTGTGATTCTTGATAATGGTGACGCTTGGAGCATGTCTAGAATCGCGAGGTGGGAAGGTCAAGTGAAAGACTCCTATTTTCCCACTTTGCAAGATCAAAGTAGAGATTTCATGGAAACATCTAAGGAATCATCACCAGGCATGGAAACATCCAAGGAGTCATTACCATGCTCAAAGTTTTCATCCAGATCACGTTCAAAACCATTCTGGGTGAAGGACTATATTACTTGATTCTGTTATTACGTAGTTGTATGGATTATTGTGAGGGAGGGGGATGTGTTGTGATCTTAAATGTTTTACGTCTATTCCTAGCATGTGTATGCTGGGCCTGGAACCTTGGTGACATCAAGACTCACGTTCTGGAGCCTGGTTGATGCTGATGTTCCAGGCACTAACAATGATTCTGTGGTCAGTTGGATTGCTTGGCAGCCCAGTAGCAGCCGTTTCCTTTTGGGTTGTTTATTTCCTGAATAAATCTTCTTCTTGTACTTTTCCTGATGTTCCGTCGTTTATACCTACAACATTTTGCCTTCTACTTATAACTGAAATAATGTTCCAATACTTGCCTAGCACTTGTGCACAGTAGAGCATTTTCCCACCTTTACCTCCTGGGTGATGTATGTCACAGATTTAAAGGAACAGAACACAATGGTCTGCCATTTTATGTTGACAAAGCAGCTCCTGGGCCAAAGGTTAGTAGTCATTTCTTCTTTGGGGGACACGAATCTCGGATCTAGGCAGACTTCAAAAACTGGAAACAGGTGAAAATAATGGACAGTAGTGTGCTAACACACATCCACCTCACGACACGTCTTCGAGAACCAGTTTAGGATGGTTCTCACAGTTGAAGGCAGTGTATATAGCCGGGGTTTAATGCTCTGCCTTGCAACGCACAGTATGCCGAGACCATGTTGCTCACTGCATCATGAATGTAGGCGTGGCTAGTATATTACAGCATCCCGCCGTTGCCTGTGTGAGCAGCAGTGTGTAGTTATGCTCTTTGCTGCCTCCGTGTTCGTAGCAGTCCTGGGCTGCCAGTTGGGGTGCTTGTTGGGATCAAGGTATGGTTTTGCTAATAGGTCTGGGAATTTTCTTGCGTACGTGTGTTCTTGGGCTTTAATTATCAAGGTACTGAGAAGGTACTTAACTGACGAAAAGTAATCTGCAAGACTGAGATAAAGAGGCAGGGAGTGTCAGTGTGTGGTGGTGCATGAGAGGGCTAAGGTGGGATCAAGACTACGCAGCTTTGGTATTTGGAACCACAATCTTCGACAGCCCCGGCTGCAAACGTCTGAGCAAACTATGGACCATGGGATTTATTCTTTTAATAATTAAGCCCTGGTTCAAGGCTCCCTGTCTCATAGCTTATGGTCACCCATTTTAACAAACTCACTTAGGCACTTTGCATTACAGCAGAATGGAACTGAACTGGTAAAGATGAATAGTAAGAAATCAGTGAAGGTTATCAGTATGGCAGGTCATACAGATGTTCCTGACACCTTCTTCAAGCCACATTTCGTCCTAGCGTCACCCCAGAATAGGCAGTATGCTATCACCACTGAAAACCACAACTTCTCTTTCATAGTCACACTCTGAACCTGGGACATGCACGAAGACAGCGAGTTAAAAATCAGACCATTCTGACTACACATACTACGTGGTTCACGTTAATGGTTTCGGTCTCCAGTTTGCCCATTTCAAATCAATGCATACCCCTGTATACTGCGCTGAAACTCCAGTGAGGCAATGTGAAACTGGGGCCTAGGAGCTGCCATTTCACCAGTCATGCTTTATTGGACCAAGGACAGCCAAAGCAACTTGGTATCAGCGCTCAGGGTGATAGCACGTAGCAAACCATATCTATGCACGCATGCTTGCACCAGCAACATATGTGGCCACTTCCAGTGCCTCTTTGCTGCCCTCAGCTTTCCTTATCCAAGGAAATGAGGTGGAGCGCGATCACAGATCAGATGTGCAGACCATTTTATGTGCTGTCCTGTGGAAAGATGTGTTATCAGCTGTGCCCTGTAAAGTTGCCTTCAGTCTCAAAACCAGATACTTGCCACTCCTCGTGCATAGGATTTTTGCTGTTTTTAATAGTAACACGGGGTCATGGTGATGCCCATTGGAACAAGATGTTTGGTGGTTCTCCTGCAGCCTGCTGTTGTCCATGGTGAACATGGCTGCCTGCACTTCCTTTTGTTCATAACTCTCACCTCTCCCTGAAATAAGTAAATTCCCTGGTTATGGAAGACTGCCATCCACCTCTTTCATCAGGGTAGGCTTCCCCTGCTATAATGTAAACTCCCCTCCCATTGTGTTGCTGACCATCACTTAGCAAGTATACTATACTGAGCTCCGTTTGCCCCACATAAACAAAATTACCGTGGCTAGGTCAATCTGATAGAGACTTCTAGTTAAAGATTCCTTACCTTTTGAATTTCCCCCAGACGTTAACTTGAGCCTGACAATTTTCTGAGCAGTACCCCTGCATGCCGTTAGGTGGCGTCAGTAGGGTCTGTGTCCATCATCGCTGTCATCTGTGCCAGATATGACTTTGCAGGTCTTATATTGAAGCTACCCTAGTTCTTTTATTCCTGCACCAGCTAGTTCAGAACTGAAGAGAGCTATCCCTCAGTCACTCGAGGAACTGCGCAGTTGGCAAAGGCTCTAGGCCTTGTTCCGAGGAACCTGTGCCTTTGCTGACTCTGCACCTCCCCGAGCTTCTCGGAGTCAGAGTGACCCCTGCCCAACTTTGAGAGTTCTATGAGGCCATGTGCTTCATTTTTGTGCAGGCTGACTCCACAGGAGCATCTTTGGCCTCCTCAGAGCCAGAAGGGACTTCTTTGGGTTCCACACCAGCAGCCTCGGCACAAAGCTGGAAGGGGCCCCTTCAGGTTCCATGCCAGCAGCCTCAATGCCGATAGGCACCCATTGATCCAATCCTGACTGCCGTTGGTTGTACCACCCTGACGCCAGTCCCAATGCAGATGCTCCTGGCGCCATCCCGATTCTCATTGCCAACTCTGACACAGAGCTGGATGGCCATCGTACGACACCAACTCCAATTGGAGCCTTGCCTCCTGTGTTGGATCTGAAGCCCCTTTCCTATGGGCATTATGATGAGGAATGGGAGGGGGGGGAAGTCACTGGACTCCCTAGAATAGCAGTACCAAGACTATGGACTGGTGTGCAGACTCGGCTGAGGCCTAAGGATGGGATACTTCTCCAGATACCGGCATGCTTTCTCCCCCTACCATGGTTATTGAGGAAGGAGCTTCCTATACCATGGTGGTGAGAAGGGCAGCAGAGGTCTTGGACCTCGAGTTGCCTTCGGTGGTAATCAGGACTAACTTCCTGACAGAGGTGCTTCAACCTGGAGCTTCCACTTCAGAACCCATCCTCTCTTGTAACAAAGCACTCACGGATGTACTACTGGGTTCCTGGTCCAAACCCAGCACATGTGCTCCTATGTACAGGACAGTTGCCCGCCACCATCGCCTCGCTCCAGAGGACCCAAGCTTTTTGGCGCAACACCCCAACCTGGAGAGCCTGGTCATCCAAGCCTCCACCTCCCAGGGCGCTGTCTCATTTGCACCCACGGACAGGGAATCAAAAAAGTTGGACACACTTGGGAAGAAGAATTTTTCTTCCTCCAGCTTAGCATTGCGGTCCATGAGCACTGCATGCCTTTTGGGCCGTTATTCCCACTTGCTGTGGGATATATTTGCACAAGTGCTGCCACAGATCCCAAAAGGGGCCCAGACTGTGCTCTCTCAGGCAGTTGCTGACAGGAGGGATGCAGCAAAAGTTACTATCCACTGTGGATTGGGTACGACCAACTCACGACTGCAGAGTGGTTTCATCGACCGTGGCCCTGAGGCGCCACACCTGGTTGAGGATGTCCCCGAAAAGCCAGACATCAAGGTTACTCTAATGGAGATGCCCTTTAATGGCACCCACCTCAACGGTGACCAGGCACACTCGGTACTCGAGCATTTCAAGGATATCTCGTGCTACAGGCAGATACTTGGGCCTCTCCGCAGCCCCTCGTCCCCCCCAGTCAGCCTTTCTCCCCTTTAGTGGCTACAGCAGGGGCCTCCAACCACAGCTGTTCCCGGCCAGCCACTGTGTGGCTGAGGGTATGGGATCCATCGACCCTGTGGCTCAGGGAGCCAGTGGTCTGGCCAGTCCACCACCCACCCCTCTATCCCCCCCCCAACCCCACCTTCCTCTGCAGCAGCCTCTAAGCCTTCTTAGTCTTACCTAGCTCCCCTCCCCCGTCGGAGGCAGGATTTGCCATCACCTCCTCCGCTGGCAATCCATCACGCCAGACAGGTGGGTTTTGCAGATAGCCTGAAGGGGCTACTCCCTCCCATTCGAGACAACCCTCCATCTATGCCACCCTCATACAATCGGATGACAGAGAATCACCTGTCCCTTCTCCATGAGGAAGTTACAGCTCTCTTGCCCAAAGGAGCCAGAGAGGGTTCCCACGCCAGAAGTAGGTTGTGGTTGCTAATTCCACTACTTTCTGGTACCCAAAAAGGACAAGGGCCTTCCACCCTATCCTAGACCTTCAGTCTCTCAATCTCTTCCTCAAGAAGGAGAAGTTCAAAATGCTCACTAAGACTCAGGTTTTATCTGCTTTGGACTCGCTGAGACTGGATGGCAGCACTGGACTTGCAGGACACTCATTTTCATATTCCCGTCCTGCCTGCCCACAGACGTTACTTGCGATTCACAGTAGGCCACAAGCACTTTCAGTTCACCATTGGGTGTTCACCAAGGTGATGGCGGTGGTCGCAGTTCATCTGTGCAGATCAGGGGTTCCAGTCTTCCCCTATCTGGGCGACTATCTGTTAAAGGCGGGCTTGCCCCAAGCAGTCATCCTCCATCTCCAGACTACAGTGGACCTCCTACATTCGCTAGCGTTCACTATAAACATGACAAAGTCATACCGGACCCCCTCTCAGACCCTACCTTTCATTACAGCTCTTCTGGACACAGTGCAGTTTTGGGCTTATCCTCTCGAGCAGCCAGTTCAGGATATTCAGGCTACGATACCGATGATTCAGCCTCTATTCTGGATTTCGGTGAGAATAACTCAGGTTGCTGGGCCCCATGGCCTCCTGCATCCTTCTGGCATATGCGGGTTCTGCAGTGGGACCTAAAATTACAGTGGGTGCAACATCAGGAGAATCTCTCCGACATGGTCGGGATCGGAATGAGGAAGTCTTCTAACTGGTATTTTAAAGGGTCCAGTGACACCTTCCCATTCTTCCCCAAGGCCTAACCTTTCATTCTAGGGCTCAGGCACTGACCTAGAACACATGGGTTCTGTCGGCGCCTGAATTAGTGTCAGTCCGCTCAGTGTTGAATTCTGGGATCTAAATGGGACTTGCGCCGGGAGAATCGGCGTCAGGGAAAGTTGTGGTGGCACAAATGGTGCCGGTCCGGATCCATGATCGGATCCACAGGGGCCCATCACAGCCAGGGCCGAAGCCGCCAGCGCGGAATCGAATTGGATTCCCATGACCCCGTGTGCTCCGGAGGGGTTTACCTGCCTAAATACACAACAAATGTAAGATTGTTTCACTTGAGCTGTGGTCCCTCTAGTTCTCCAGAAAAGCGGGTAGGCACGAAGTCTAACCTGGGGACGGCTCCACAGAACCGTGCCTCAATCGCCGATGTTCTGTCATTGCATCGGCCGACAGAAAGGGAGAAATCGAAGCACGCTTCGACTTCTTGTGCTTCTTATGCCTCTTTCCCGAATGACCCAAGGACTTGGAATGGGAAGACAAGGACTTGGGGCTCCTGGAGTGGTCACACAACCTTCCCCTTGATCAGGACCAAGATCTCCTAGGAGTCGCTAGGTGGCACCTGTTGGACTGCAACCTCACAGCATACATCACCATGGCCTGACAGTCCGAGTATGTCTTGGAGTTGTGGTTGTGCTCAAGACACCATAGACACATGAGATTATGGGTCTGTAACAAACATGGTGCGATGACAGGCATCACACGGTTTAAACACTGTCTTGCTCGAAGACATATTCGACATACCAGGTGAAAAATTCTTCAAAAATGAAGCAGACAAGATGTAAAAAAAAAAAAAAATCCTGTCAAAAAATGACAGAGGGGTAGCTCTTATCTGGATCAGCGATAACTGGCATGGAAAGTAAAGAATTGACATCAGCACGCCGAGGTGGCACCTATATAGATTTCTAGGCGTCACTTCTGGCACAGTTGATACGAACGCTGCTGCGTGGACTTGATCGATGCCACCTACCGGCATGCAGGGATACTGCTCACGAAAAATCTTCAAGATCTGTCAGATCACAATATTTAAAAAAAAAATCTGTTTGGCATTGATCATGCTAACAAAAATAACAGAAATGGCAGGTTGTAGACTAGATGATGAGGGACTATGGTTTATATCTACTGTGCCAGTGAGTGGATTCCATCACAACTGTGCACAAAGCCAGTGTATGTTACTGTCACTGTGTGATGTGTTTAGTCACACCAGGAATACTACTATATAGGGGGTTGTGTTTGCCCTGTTTATGTGTTTGCATAATGAAAAAAAAAAGATTTAAAAATAACAGAAATGTAACAGAAAGGAAAACTACCTTTCAGCTATGCAGAGATCTATATGTACTAAGTAACATTATAGGCCAGCCGGCCCAGCACAAAGCAGATGAGGAAAGAAAAATGTTTCGATACATTAGCTAGTTTAGGCCAGTTCAATAGATAGTAGAGGTGAGCTATATAAAATGCTTTGTGTTTTTCTAAGGTTCACCGTATTCTATAATAAAACTACTGAAATTACTACAATTCCCACCATTCTGATAGGTTTATGTGTTGATTGGACATAATAAATATCCTAGTATTATAAAACACCAACAGCTATGTGTATCTACTATTTTCAGGTACCTGGCTGAGTGGCTATGCAGCTACCCAAGCAGATGAGAGTATGGTAGTCTGACTCATAACACTGTGGATCTAGGTGAGCCTTACTCGTCAATGACAAGAGTGCGAGCATCTATCTGTTTTACTTTTCTATTAAGGGGGTGCAAAAAGCAAGATTTCTTTGCAGCTAAGGAAATCGTTCTAAAGGTGCCCTTTGATCCAGTGCTTCGAGGAGGCCCCAACTACAAAAACAACCAGAGATATCTTCGTCCATCTGACAGGTTTGAAACATGAATGGTGATGGTATAGCAATGGCTGGGACTCAAAGATGACTTGCAGCAATTTTTAAATTTTATTTTCCATAATTTTCCTGGGGCAGGAGACGTTTAATACAGACAGGTGGGTTGTTCATTGCTGGAGTTACAGATAACAGAATATATGATGACCTGGACACTAGTTGCCATTTGAGGTTTGTGCTAAGTCTCTTTAATGCCCAGTAGGACAGCTGAGAAATTAGGAAGGGGTTTGGTGAGAGGATGGATTCTTTCATTCTGTTAAATTTGGCTGATGGATACAAATGAGGTTACATAGCTTTGTTGTCGAGACTGATGGGTGGATAGGGTAATGTTTGAATCGACCCATAATTGCATTCGGGGTTACCAATGAAAGAAAACGAAAAAAATAAGGTGTTAACAGTGTTCAATAATGGGCAAAGCAAGCTTTTGTCACCCATCCAATCTGCGGTTATACAGCAGGTCTTTACAGCTAATATATCGCCTTACTCTTCTCAAACAACTATGAGAGCTCTGCTTTCTCATTAAAAAGCTGTTCCCCCATCAAAAGGCAGATTCATCAAATTTTCCTGTACATCCCCGCAGAACCCTGTATGTCTCTGAAGCTAATGAATGGTGAGACTGAGTCCATGGTAACAAGGCCACACTTAAAATTCCAAGGTGCAGCATTCTGACAACTTAATCTGAATCAGAAGAAGGAACCTTCAGGTAGGCTGTTGTTGTTCATATCAGTCATTTTCCACAATGCATACACATACTGCACGCACCTGGCTTTTGCCATGTGTAAGGACGATCTGCTTCAATCGAGACCCTATGTTGTGATGCATTCATGCATTCTGAATCCTGCTCATGGGAAGTAGGTGGAAAAGAGATGATGACATGTGGACCACTAGGCTGTCTGGCCGGAGGTTGGCAAACAAAAACTTATATCTGGTGGAGCAGGCCCTTGACATCTTGCGAAGAAGGTCCTTGGAATCTTGCAGAGCAGGTCCTTGGAATCTTGCTACCTGCCTGATCCAAAAAGGCTTCTCTCCTAGGAAGGCATGACTGGGTCCGGCGCAGCATTTCTGAATCACCAAAGTAGTTTCAATGTACTAACTCTGAAGAATTTCAGTCAGCAGATTTAACCTCCGAAGACAGCAAATGTAACTCTAAGACCTTAGCCATTTACCTGATAAAGGCTGTGACCGTTGAAACATTCCTGTAAAGGAAGCAGTGTTCCTCTCCACAGAGGTGCACTAACCACTCATGTTCTGCTGTTCCAGACAGAATCCAACATGACATGGGGTCATAGAAAAGGCACAAACCCACTCTGGTAGTACCGAGGGCCCCACTGCTGTGACAGTGGAGTAGTGCAGTGTGGAAAACAAGCGACAGAGGGAGGCTCTGTCAGAACCACCCTTGTGCAAATTTCCCCTAATAAGGTAGGTTACTAAAGCTAAAGACTGGACCACTCGAAGAAAAGCACCAGGGTTAGATAAGCTGACTGGGGACCCGTTTAAGGCAGAAAATGTAATTTTGAGACCATACTTTGCTAAGTACTTTAATTGCATTTTGGAAGGCTTAACCACTCCTCCCACTGACCAGGGGCCAAGATCGTACCAATTTACAAAAAAGTCTTTCGATCCCTACCATCTAATTATTGGCCAATCAGCCTTATTGACAGTTCGCAAAAGCTTTTCTGTCACATACTGTTGGATAGGCTGTGTGAGTGGGTTGAGGGCACAGGTCTTATAAGCCCCCTACAAACTGGGTTTAGGCTAGGGACCAGTACCATCAACCAAGTGTTCCAACTACAACTTATTTACTGGAAGTATGTTGTTCTGGGAGGTGGTCGGCTTTATGTAGTCTTTGTTGCCCTCCGCACTGCCTTCAACCTTGTGCTAAGGGAGGCCCTGTGGAAAGTTTGAACCTTTCGGCACCCGGAGTTATCTAGTGGATGTCATCAGGAGGTTGCACCAAACGAACTATGCAGGGGTCAGATATGGAAAACATGGGAAGTTGGCAACATTGATACCAGTCACAAGGGGTATAAGACAGGGCTGTGTTCTTGCTGCAACCCTGTTTCTATTATATAGTAATGTTCCGGTGGAAGATCACGCACTGTCAGAATCGTAACCGTGCCTATGAAAGACCAGGAGGGGCCTGTGAAATAGGTGCAGAGGCACAGGGCTGTTGGTGGAGCAGGCTGACTGACTGGAGTCAGTCAGTGCTAGGGGAAAGCCTGCCAGCGGAAGAAGGGATTGAGGCCGCAATGCACACCTGAGTGCCACAATCAATTAATTGAGCGCAACATGGCCTTCCTGAATGCTGCTACCTGGAGAAGAGTGCCAATGACCCTGGAAACTCATGCACATTAACTTCAATGTCAGCATTAGATCAGAGTCAGATATCGAGTTCCCAAGGTCAGAGTCAGGTGCCAAGACTAATGGCGTGGAGCACCTGGACGTTGAGGTGCTTTGGTCAGGCTTCTTGTGTTTCTTTTATGATTTATCTTTGGATGTGGACCTAACTAAAGAGGGCGATCTTGAAATGTCTAAAGAGGTTTCCTTCCCTAATCATTTGGCAATAAGAACCATGACCTTAGAAAAGGACCATGGTGACTATTTCTTTGGAACAATATCCACTCCACTTGTTCTGAGCTCCTTAGCATCAAATAGTCACCCTAAAAGGTAAATAGGTATTTTTTAGTTTTGTTTGATTCCCATCAATCTCTCCCCTCCCCCTTGAAGGCACCCCGCTCCCATCTCCACAGGGCATTAAGTAAAGTATTTAGATGCTTTTACCCCATAGCTGTGCCTCATAAGCACTTTTTACTTTACCATCTATTGTATTATTATAATTGTAGTTATGTTCAACTATCTGTGTTGCTGCGACACTCTTCTTTTATGAGAAATATCATGTGCTATCCAAGAAGACAAGGCAATTCTTCAAAACGTTAAGCCCAACTCCGCTAAACAATCAACTCTTTCAGTACTCAATTAGGAGAATGGTATTTTGTGCATGGAGAGCACCAGGAAAATTCAGAGGGGCTGTGGAATCAGGTTTTATGAGCTAGGGACATACAATGGAAACATGAGGAGCAGTAGCTATTTGACAGCTTCTAGATCCCCATTAGGGTGTTAAGTGGACAGTTGTAGGAATAGAATGTACAACGGCAGCCACCTACAACTAAGTTAGAGAGGATTTGCAATTTTGGCTACAGGAGGCCCATACTGTCCTGCGGGAGGGAATCTAGGTTTAAAAATAGAATCAAAAGTGTAGCAGCCTCTACATTTTCAGCAGGAGAGGCGATAGTGGTATGTCTAGACACACCCCTATACTCTCAGTAGGAAGCACTATGGTATAGTGAGTGCACTGGCAGCCCAACGTTTTGGTGGAACGGGATACATGGGATTATCTAGTCAACCCACAGCCTCTCAATCTTCTTAATAAAGGCAGCTGGCTTCTATACCATGGGGAAAACAACGGCTAAAAACGGAGCAATAAGACGCATGACACAGTGACATATTACATAGTGTTTATTTCATTGACACCCCAGTGACATCACAGATTCCCTGCCGCGGGGTACTGGTAAGGAATCTTTCCATTTACATCAGCATAGAATTGTAGAGGTACAGAACGGATAAGATACCCATGGCGGGGCACAAGGAGCTTGAGATGCAACAAACATGGTGGAGTTGGAGCTTGCTCTAGCCCCTGCCACGCGCAATAGAAAAATACTCAACACTAAAAGACACAACCACGGAAAGGTACAACAGAGTCCGAGGTATTAGCAGCTAGAAATTAAAAGACAATCCCAGGAGCTTCACTTAAAGAAGTTGCTCTGGACCCTGCAAAATATTTATTTCATGGGGACTGACTATTTTCTTGCATCCCGTGCTACACCAATGCACTACGATTGAAGCCTGCACTTTCTCTGTTGATGATGATGAAACTTTGGGTGGGACAGAAGTTTTAGGTGAATGCAGTTCTCTCTGTATGGAGAACAGTGCAGTGGCATGAATAAAGGCGTTTACAGGTGTGTAACAAAAATCTGGCAGCAAATAAAGTGCTCCCTATGTGTGCAGTTGAGCTCTGGGGCGACTATGTTGAAAATAAAGACAATTTGGGGAGTGAGATTGCACTGTCGGATAGAATACCATCACCTTCAAGATTTAGCAGTGCATGGTGGAAATAAAGTCATCTGTTGAGGAAGAAAAACACCTCCTTCATCGGTAATCAGAACTTTGGGCTAAATATAGCTTGCCCCAGGTGTGAAGCTGAGATGCATATAGCACAAGTGTATGGTAGAACACCATGGTGATTGAAGCAGTCTGAAGGTATGTAATTAATCACTCGGAAAAAATGTATACCTCTATGGGTGTCAAAGCTCAGGGGAAGAAATTAGCCATCTTTTGGGCTAGCTCAGAGATCTTGAGAAAATGAAGCATCCTATGAGTGCATAAGCAGAGTTCCAGGGGAAACAAAATCATCCAATCTGAAAAGAAAACAGCCTTCTCCATTAGTGGACTAGAACGTTGTGTTGAATACAGCAGTGTACCAATGAGTGACAGGGCTCTAGGGAAAACACAGCCACATGAGGCAAAAGACATAAGTTTGAGAAAACTAAATGTACCTTAAGGTATGAGGCTAAGCTCTGGGACTAACACAGGCATCTCAGATTTATGCTGTTTCCCCTGAATGCAAGTGGAAAATTTGAATCTTTATTGGTGGTGTTGGTTTGGGCAGTGAACACAGTGCTGTTTGGGTGGGAGAGAACTCTAGGGTGATTAATGCCAATTCAGCTTTTAAGACTAAGCAGTGGTAAAATGCATACTCCGATGATTACAAGGAGACGTTCTGGGGCAAATGCAGCTCATTCTGGGTTTCAGAACAACACTTTTCATATGGATAATACTCTAGCGTGTTTGTGGAGCTATTAGATAAACGCTCACCACAAGAGCTACCTGATGAATACAGCATATTGTTGATGTTTGATAAAGCTAAGGGGTTAATGCTGCCGTATTTGGATGTGAAGAAAAGTTCTAGGAAGAATGCAGGCCTCTTCAGATTTAGAGTAAAATACAGCCTCGCATTGTAAGAGGAACGGGGCTCTGGACTGTTAGGGAACCAGTGTGGGCCTGTGATTCCAATCTGAGATAAAAGATAGATGGCTGCCCTCAACTCAGTGTGTGAAATAGGAAGGTCTGGTGTAAGAGAGATGAAGAATACTCTACTCCACTCCACCTTGGGAGCCACAGAGCTAAGAAGGTAAAGAGAAACAGTAATAGCCCTCTTTAGTATGGGGTTGGGGATGCTTTGGAGTGACGGGGGATACAGGAAACCCCCTCCACTGTCTGACAGATGAGGTTATGGGTCATGGAGCAGTAGGCAGAGAACAGAAGCAAGCACTCCCAATGGGCTACGGAGAGAACTCTGAAGTTACGAAGGATTGGCTCTCTTACCTTCCCAAAATTGGCACAGAATGCAGTAAAGTTTACAATATACCAAACACCTTTCAGCTATAGTCTGTGTCTGAGATTTCCTCCTGTTGTCCGAGTGGCTGAAAATTGGACAACTACCACAGTTATGCTGGGCCTGCAGATGTCCCATCCATGTGTTGAGTAACCTTTTGGATAAACATTTCCAAGAACCCACTCCAAACTTTGTAGTCAACCACGAAAACGCAGAAAGTGTCACAGTGGAAATGTTTGAAGGTACTCTGCGATACTCGGCTGTTTGTCCATGGGTCACTGCTCAAGTTTCTGCCACCACAGTAAAGAAGTGGAATGGAGAATGCTATTGGTAGGGGGTGACCATCATTGGGACACAAACAGAACACAATACAGATTAACACAAATCCCAGAGAAAGGACAGCGGGTAGCAGACACCGAATCAGAGGCCTCAATCTGAGGTAATATGCTCTGCACATTCAACACTAGTCGTCCATGTTCTTCAGGTGCAATGGACGATTGTATTTATGTACCAATACGTCAGCGCGTAGTTGTCTCAATACATTCAGAGATCTGAACCGCCAGCTACATCATCTTATCACAAATGCATTCCCTGGCAAATCAGGAGGATGGAAGAAGGGAGAAAAATGGTGGTTGTTTTACCTAGGGGGAGGAGGTTTAATCAAGAGCATTTTAACCGTTTTGAGAAAGGAGAGGATGTTCTCTTGGGTTCAGGAGAAAGTTTCAAGGAGAAACAGGGGTGCCCTACAGGGGTGATGAAATTAGTGTTATGGCAGTCAGGAGGCAAATACCTCATTGAAGGGGAAGTAAAAGTCTGGCCTATGGTGATCAACACATATTATACCAATGGGGACTGAAAGAAGGTAGGTCAAGTGGCAAGGCTTTGCGGGGAGGGGGTGAGAAAAGCATGCTGCTGTGCGCAGTGAGGGCTCAACTGCTTTCCAGGACAACCAACTGGTGCATTAATGCTACATTCATGACACACAAATCCACCCAGAACTTTCACACACAAAATATGAACGATTTGGCACTAGTACTTCAAGTAAGAAAAAAAAAATCTGTGAAACATTCTGGAGGGAGGAAGCAAGCAACCAACATGTCATCATACTCCTGTTCTGGTGACCACCTAACCAAGCATGTGCCCTTTCTTTCACTGAGTGTTCCCTAAAATGCTCAGCTATTTACAATATGAGGGATGTACACTGCTCAGGTATTTCCTATCTTTTCTCAGGGTTCATGTACAATGCATTCTCAAATTTGTGTTATAGATTCTTACAATGTCCAACAATGTCTTACATTTTGCCTGAGATACCTACTGTTCGAAGACATATTATAAAGGATTTAAAACCTTCTTTGCAGGACCTGGTGGTACTCAGGAGTCTAACCTTCCTGCCAGTGATATCCTGTCTTTTTCCTTGGATCCCTGCCCTACTTAACTAAAACATCTCCTATGCTGAACATTTAAGAAAACCCTTCCCTTTACCTGTTGGGAGGTACCCAGAATGATTTTGTATATTGTAACATGCACCCAAACTCACAGGTATTGTCATACCAACCAAGACATCACTTCTTGCCAATAAACACAAATTATGCCTCCTCCTTAAAAAGAGACGTACACCCTCAGGACGGTCATATTTTACAGACACCTTCAAAATGGCTTCAAAATCTCACACCTCTTACCTAAAATGTTTCAGATATTCACAGTTGGTTGAAAACCAAAACCCACTTAAAGGACAACTTGGCACCATCCATTTTTACAGTGTTTAAGAACCAATATTTTAACTCAGATAAAACAAACAAAACGTTGGCCGTGGTCTTTAAGTCGCAGTGTTCAGGCCTGGTACATGAACTCTCTACCTGCCTGAGTACAAATTAAAGATTGTGTGTGGTTTGCCAATCAGACCCTTGCTTACACAAGAGCAACTGCACCCTAAAATAGTTTTCATCACTATTACCAGTCACTGTTAATCCTATTATTGACATCTGATAGATGAAAGACTGGGTAAACCCGAAGATTACACAGATCCCTCAAGCCGTTGCATTAATCCACCTGGAAACACTGAACTTAAAATATCTGTCAAGCTCATTATGCTTGAATCAGTGTCTATGGACGGATCCTGTAGCATCTACAGAAGCAGTCCCAATACACTGAAAAGTTGGCAGCTTTAGAGACTAATTCAAGACAGACTGCCGCAATGCATTGAAAGATACCACAGAAGGTGAAGATGCAGCTACACCTGTCCATGAACATCACAAGTCTTTGAAAGACATGATCCACCCCACTGTGTACTTGCTAAAAGTCAACAAAAAACGTGTGAAAAAAGAAAAAGTTAAATACCTGTAAGTATTAGTGTGTATTATGAACTCATTTTGCACTATCCTAACATGTAGTGGTTAAATGAGGAACCCTCTTCAAAGAGGTTTTTTTTTTAAATAAAAACTAGTTCGGACTCCGGGGCATGCTTGTAATCGACCCCAGGGCACGCTATTGAATGTAGTCCCACAAAGCCCCTTGAATTGCCACAACCTTATGATTGTGCCTCGTACTGAATATGGAACAGCCCCCAATTTCACACTGTTTGCATCCTAACCTCAAACGTTAAGGAAGTAACATTCAACTTTATAACAAATATGAACTTTAAAACTATTTTAATAGCCAGCTTCTTACTTCTGCAGTATGTGTCTTTACTAAATCACATGGTTAGCATGCAGCAGTTAAGTAGTACTTCTCAACACAGGTTAGGCAATAAGGCAGTCCTCTATACATTTCCAAGAACAACTTCCTGTATGGAGTGCTAGATTACTGGACTGTATCTTCATCAGAGATATATTAAGAATGAGCAGTACAGTGCCTGCTTTTCTAACGTAGTAAATTGCTGGTCTGCCACAAATTTTGCTTATTCACTCTGTTTGCACGTTTGATTGTTTCTCCAAGGGTGAGGACAGGAATACAGAATAAGGTGGCCATGCAACAAGGGAAGACAGAACAGTCTCTACAACAACGAAAGACTTCCAGGGAGGAGGGGGCACCTGTGAATCTACAGCATACCCCAAACAGATCGCTGCAGTGCAAGTAACATTTCCGTTTGTGGCATGTGTAGCAGTAGATACACATGCTGTTTATAGACTGCAAAGCAATGCTCCCCTAAGCAGTGGTTATCCAGAAGATGTTGAAAAGGACTGAATGACTATATGGAGTACAGTTTGGCTTACGTTAGCTTGTTGGCAGGCTGAGATATCCGCACAGTAGAGGTAGCTGCTTTGCAAATGTCAGCTATAGGGATGTTACCTACAAAAGAGATAGCCTTTTTACAAGTAAAGTGAGGTCTCGGAGCGACAGGCAAATACTGTTTGGCTTTAGTGTAACCGGTGTGGATACATTTAACCAACCAATGTGCTATTCCCACTTTAGAAAGCATAGCCTTAATGTGGTTTAAAAAAAGAGACAAAGATGTTGTATCTATTTTGTTCGGTCAGTGTAATATTTGAGGGCCCTTTTGACCTCGTGTTCTAAGAGCCCTCTCTGCCACTGACTTTGGTTGTGGGAAGAACACTGGCAGTTCAGTAGTTTGATGGAGGTAGAAAGAAGAGACCACCTTGGGGAGAAATGTGGGGTTTGTCCTAAGGACTACCGTATCTGCATGAACTAAGTGGAAGGGTTCGTGAAAAGTTAGCACCTGAAGTTCACTCACACACCTGAGAAAGGTGATGGCCACTAGGAAGTCTAACTTCTAGAAAAGGTACTGCAAAGGGCATGAGTGAAGTGGTTTGAAAGGAGGGCCCAAAAGTCTGGTGAGGACAATGTTGAGATTCCACAAAGAGGCACCCTGGGTGGAAATAATCTTTTGAGTCCCTCCATGAAGGTCTTAATGACTGGGACTCTGAAAAGTGAAGTGTGTTTCCCTTTCCTGAAGGTTGGCAGCAACCGCAACCAAGTGAGAGTGAGGTCTAATGGAAGTATAATCAAGGCCTGACTTTTGCAGGTGTAGAATGTAACAATGTCTTGGACTGCAGCCTTGAGGGGTTGATGTGCCTGCAACTGCAGTAATGCACAAACCTTTACCATTTAGCTACATAGCAAGCTTTTGATGTAAGCCTGCATGCTTCCTCGAGAATGGTCATACACTCTGGAGGCAAGCTGAGGTAGCCAAATTCTATGACCTTAGGAGCAAAACTGCAAGATTTACCTACTTGGGATTCGGGGTTCAGAGCATGCCCTGGCTCTATGCAAAAAGGTCTGGCTAGTCAGGCAGCTTTTCATGAGGCACCAGGAATAGGCTGAGGAAAGTGGTAAATCAGGGCTCCCTGGCCCAGGTAGGGGGACACTAGGATGACAGTGAGGGATGTTTGTCGAAGCCTCCAAACCAAGAACCGAAGAAGTAGGAGAGGCAGCAAAGCATAGCCAAATATATCTGACCAATTCATCCATAGTGCACTGCCTATGGACTGTAGGTGTAGATACCTAGAGGTGAAGCTTGGGCATTTTGCATTTTCGACAGTGGCAAAGAGTTTTATGTCGGGGAACCCCCAACGAGAGAAGTACGAGTGTAGGGCTTGCAGGTGGAGTTTCAACCCGTGGACTTGTTACTGCATCTTGCTAAGCAGGTCTGCAAGGTTGTTGGCTACTCCTGGTAGATAACCAGCTAGCTGATGGACTTTGTGATGGAATGGCCACCGACAAATGCCCTGAGCCAACGCAGACAACTGTGTGGGGAGTGAGTGCCAGCAAGTGGCAGCTGTGATGCGTCTGTGAAAAATAATTAAATGGTGCTGAACATTAGTGAAAAATGGCTTGAGTGCTAGGTAGACGGCTAGCAGTTCCAGGTAGTTGATGTGGAGAACCCGTTGACGGGCTGTCCACATACCTTGAAAAGTCAAGTTTTTTATATCTACCCGTTAACCTCCTTTTCACCCCAACCCTGTGAGGGAATTGTCTGTTATGATGGCCGCTTGCGGGACTGGGTACAGAAAGCTCCTGCCTTGTAAACCTTGTAACAGATTGGTGCTGTTCCACCAGTTCAGAGAGCATGGAGTACAGCCCGTGATCAACATTCTGTCCTGCCAGCACCCCTGCGCTTGTGACCACTGTGCAGCTAGAGACATTTTAAGGCATGGGCAAAGTGGGCTACTAGTATATTAAAAGGACATGCTCTAATTTTCTGTTTCATTGAAACATAGATTTCCTGTACTGGGATGCCTGAATTTCGATGCTGCAAAGATATCTATATTTTTGATTTTGCGCCCCCTCACTTGTGCTACAGTTTCAAAGCATTGCAAGTTGTCAGTCGTTTTCTAGACTTCTAATATGAAAATGCTCCTTTTTACTCAGCAGGTCAATGTATGGGCTTTCCAAGCCTGCTCATCTAAAGAAAATAACCTCTTTTAGCCTTATGTCAACACAGTCATTCTCCACAAGTCTGTTACTGCTCCTAAAAATATTTTCTGTGATATTATGATGTTCATTATGGAAACCTAAAATTGCATCAAATAGATCACCAATGCACATGATGCTTCAGATCTTACACTTACCACCCACTTATAATTTTGATTAATGCAGGACCACAAACTCGATGATTTTTAGACTTGTAATACAGCTCGGCATTTATGTTTTTAGATACCAAATTCGTGTAAATTGATCATTGCCCTATACCTTTCCTGCACTGGGAGTGGACACAAGACCTGCAGAAGTGGCATACAAAAATGCACTCACTGGTGTTTATTGACACCCAGGTTGATTTTGTGACACTAATTTGAGCAATAATCTTTATTCATTAGTTACAAACTGCAGGCTTTGCCAAGATCCCAGGAAGGTCAGGAGGATAATCTGGATGGAAAACTTGCTGTACACATAAGTAACTATCTCTCTTTTTTTATGAACTATGACCATGAAAGAAAGTTAATTAAGTTAATAGACATACTAATTCAGAGCAGAGAGAATCTGGCAGGCAATTTCCCCCACTTAAGCGTTTTCTCGAGTCTGCTAAGGTTTGCCTGGCAGAAAGTGACGGAACTCCATTATTCTTTGCAACTATAACTAATTGGAAACTTTCTACGAAGAGCAAGAATTGCAGAGTGAGGAATGCCCAGTTGGTAA
The DNA here is from genome assembly GCF_031143425.1 of Pleurodeles waltl. Taxonomy (NCBI): domain Eukaryota; kingdom Metazoa; phylum Chordata; class Amphibia; order Caudata; family Salamandridae; genus Pleurodeles; species Pleurodeles waltl. The sequence goes on along the minus strand of NC_090445.1, from coordinate 421,035,963 downwards.
CAGTTTACTCTCGGGTAAGTGGAAACACACAAGACAACAGCCCTTGTAATGCATTGTGTAATATCAAAAATTCACATGTGTAGGAAATGTTCCCTGAGTGAAAGGATTTGGGAAACAAGAGACAAAAAATCATATTTATATGAAATGCCGAAATCATCTTTCAAGGCAGACATTGCGGGGATGTAATATTTATTAATGCTAATTTGAAAAAGGTCTGAATTCACCAAAATGTCTGGCCGAAATAATGGCTACTAATAATATTGACTTGTGAATACTTTCAAAGTTAGGACCCAATATTTTGGAGATAAAAATTGCTCCCAAGGAGAAGGTGGGCATTGCACTGATGGAAAGAAATTATATAAACATTCTAAAACAGCACTTTTAAAATCGGTAGATTGTTTAAAAAAAAGTTTTCCCCAGAAGAAAAATGCATGTATTCTACAATGGACAAAGAATCCAGCTTACTGGAAGAGATTTGAGTCCAGACTTACTTAAAGATGAAATAGTAATATCAGCTTTTCCTGGTATGTTCTTGCGCCAAAGCACTGGCCATACAGTGGGTATTCAAAAGTCAAGATGCAACGTTAAGAGATGCCAGCCTGGGGTGGTGTACCCAATCATTTGTCCTGAAGTTGAGATCTAGTCTGCATAGCATACTGTAAAGCTCATCTTAAAGAATAGGGGCTGAAATATACCACTGATGAGCCCTTGCAAGAGGTGCAAGGACCATACTGATGCCTGAACTTCAGCAGGGGCTTAGGCAGGATGGGAAGGCAAAACGAGAAACACATGACCTGATGATCAAATGTCATTCTCCTTTGAACTGAGGTCCAGATAACATATCACAGTCTCTGCATTTTTTGCTGTTGCAAGTTCGTCAGAGTTAAACATGTCCTGATAATGTAGGTGCTGATGACCTATATGTGACATTCTCAAAGCAGGGGCTTGCTATAGGACAATGACCCTGAGCCAAGATCCACTGTCAGATTGCTTCTGCCTCTTTTGAGAGGTTTGAAGAGGAGAGGTGTGGATTCCTTTCCATCAGACTAGTTGAGGTACTACATGGGAAGGGTATTGTTTGAATAAAAACCTACCTTATGTGGTAAGGAACTACTTCAGGGTCATGTGGACAGCTCTTAGCTAGTTGGTCTTAAGTTTTCCCTTAACATTAAAAGCACGTGAATATTTAATGCCTTCAGTAATGTTTTATTTATTTTCTTCCCTCCATCTTGCCACCTGGTGGCAAAATCGAAAACTGCTTACGTAGGTGTTAATTCATTTTGAGCTTTGGGCACCAATACAGGGTGCACATGTGTAGGCCACACACAACATATCCTCTTTGTTGCATGTACACTTGTCCTTGCCTGTTCATGTCTTCACAAAAGGTGTCAATCAGTGTGTTTGCTTTATAGCTAATGGTGTAAAGACTACCAATTAAGAGTAACATTATCAGCTTATGTCCTGGCTCTTTCACATTCACAAACTTGTTGGTGGACTCCTTAGCATTTTAAAAGCAGAAACAGTGGAGTCAAAGGCAGCATTGAACAGGTAAGGTCTAAGCAAACATGTTGTGCAGAACTTCTTGGCAAGATTTTGGATTGCACTGGGAAGAAGCCCAGTGTTGACAATATGTGTGAGGTAGCCTATGAATCCAGACAGCATGTATGTCTCATGAGTACCTGCCTGGAGAATAACACCTTCACCCTGTGTAGCACGCCCTGACAGAAGCTGAGCTCAATAGAGGCTATAGCATTGAGTGATACATGTTACACATCTGGTAATGGAGTCTCTTTCGCTTAGTAGGTATGGGCACAAGTTAAAAAGTCAGAAGAACAATAATGTCATTTAGATGGAACTTCAACACTAATTTTGGACTAAAGATGGCGATAGACACCAGTTTCACTTTGTTCTATGAAATGATTGGAGATGTAAAAGTCTTGCAGCTCATTTGTGTGCTGGGCTGATGTTACGGTAACCAAGTAACCAAGAAAGGAGTCTTTAATACGAGTTTGGATCTTACATAAGCCAGTGGTTAAAACGTTTTTTTTCTTTTACAACTGCCTGGAAAAAGTCAGGCCAAGATCCAAGAAGACTGGTGCACCTGACCGAACAAAAAAGACACTTCTAAATAGAGCTTGCAGCTTTTTATTTAATTCTTCCTGAGCTACCAGGCTGGTTCTGTAAAATTTAATGTAGCTTCACAAGTCAGCAACCTCAGGTGGAGCCCACAGACTGAACTACACAAACTCCCCAAGAAATAAAACATCTCTTAAAAAGGGTTCCTATTAGTTAGTGACACCAGTGGTATTTTTCCATAAGTTTTACACACAATCCAGAGCCTCAAGTTTACATATTCAATACACAGGGGCTTGGGGTCAGCCTCCCTCTGCCAAGCTTTTCTTTAGCTCTGGGACCTTCAGCTACTGCTCTTGACGCTCTGTCAATCACATGTTGGATTAGCCCACAGGAGTACGGTAGTCCCATTGGTTTTCCGTTAGATGTCTGGATGTGTTCTTACACTTCCACAGGAATGCATGAGTGGTTATTTTACCTCTGAAATCAGTAAGCGAGTGGCCCGATAAGACAAGGGAGTGAGCAGTGACAAAAGTGTCTTAATGTTGTTTAATTTCCTGTAACGTCCATATTTCAAATACTTTATGCTTTAGTACAATAGGTTTGACATTTGAATGGCATATGCTGGCACAATCCACAGCCAAACAATTGTCAAACCTATATGCTTTGCTATGGATTTTCAAGGAGAGTCCTCAAAACTCTTGGTGTTTGAAACCCTGTGCTGAATGCTGGTAATTGACTCCAGTAACAGATTTGAGAGTACTAACGTTGTAAAAAGGAAATCCCATGACCTCACATTTTGATTATGTGTGCCATTATGCACCCAAAGGCAACTCAGGAGAGAAAGGCTAAACCTGATAGTTGGCTTCAGGAAGTAAGAAGAAAGGACTTGCACCTACTCCGATTCCTGGGATGTTTCTCTCAAGAAAATATACTAAGTATCTGAGATCACCTTCATGTCAGTGTAAGAAGAGGACAACCGAAGAGAATGTTCCACCCTCTGAAACAGATTCCAATCTTGGAGCCCTTGTGTAGACCGTCTTTGCTTACTGGTAGCTCTTCTGTGGAGCAATTTTAGACCTTTAAAAAGGCTGTGTTGGAGATATTTGGTAGTGCTCCCCAAATGAGGCCTGGGTGAAAATTCTGCAGATACCAGTTTGCAGCAGGTTCACAAATCTGTTCCACTTTGAGACATTCGACAGAATTTTGCGTTCTCACAGTTTCAGAAAAGTTCTGTGAACGCTTAGATGTTTCAGGGACCACCACAATATTCTGAAACATTCTTAGAATTGTTTCCTGACTTACATTTGGTGCATTCCTTCTTTTGCATAGCCAGGAACAAAAATACATTTGTTCAGGCTTACCCCTTATGTGCCAGTTTCGCCCACTCTAGTGCCTCAGAAGTCAGACTGTCAAGAGGTCTCATATGCTGCTCTGTCAGTTACTATGCCAGTACCATCTTTGGCCTTCAAGTCACCTTTGGCAGGTATGGGTTCTCGGCAGTGGTGAAAAAGGCAGCCCATCAAGCTTCTAATAAGGTGCACACAGTGGATTCTAAGACATCTTTATTTAAAGACTTTCGGCCTAGTAAACAGCCCTCACAGAGTATTTTTCCCTTCAACGAGGCACATATCATTCAAACACCACAATCCAGGCAGAAGCCTCTGAATAATCCTACAGAGTCTACGGTGGACACCCATAAATGAAGACCTGCCCAAAAAGTTTTTTATCTGACATCTAACATGACTCATGAAAGCTATTTGAACAGGCCTCGGTGTCAAAGCTGAAGAAAAACTATTCCTTTCATTTCTCTGGCAAGGAAACCTAAAAGACTTATTTGTGAGAAGCAAGATTTTTGCAGCAAGCACTGCTTTTCTGAACTCTTCCTGTGCTGGCTGCCTTTTTGGCCATAAGGATCATGCTCTTTGGGAAATGGCTGCACCTGCTGAGCCTACTTTTTTCTAAGCATATCAAAAGCCTTTTGAGAAATCCTGCTAGGACCGTTCTATGTATTCGGTACAGTCAGGTTTGGATACCGTTGACGCTGTTGTTCACTGTATGGGTTCAGCAATTGTTTCATACAGGCATTCATGGATAAGTATCACCGATTTATCACAGGACATTTAATCCCAGTTGCTAAACATGCCATTTGATGGCCAGCATTTATATGGGAAGAAGTCAGATGTGTCTGTGGAGAGGTTTCGTAGAGAAAGACTAATAGAAGAGCTTTTTGCCTTTGCTCTACTTTGCCAACAGTTTGGTAGGTGTCAGAAGCAGCAAATGATTTATCATTAGCAGCAGTCAAGTCACTCTTTTAAAGGCAGCGGATCGGGAAAAAGTGTCAGCAGAATGCTTCATTCTGTTCCTCTTTAACCCCGTCTGCTAAGCCTCATTCACATTATTATTCTGCAGCATCACAAGACACCAGCCAGGAGTCAGGTGGCAGGTTTTCTGGGCCAGTGGCAGAATACAACTTCAGACCTATGAGTCCTACTAATTATTGTCAGAGATTATTCTCTGCCATTCATAAATAAGAACCCCCCAAACCCTAAAAGAAATGTCTTAATGAAGAAAAAGGAAGAACCTTTGGTGAAAGGGAATGTTTACATGTTTCCGTGCTCTCACTAAGGGCACAGTTGCTACTCTCAGTACAAGATAATCCCCAAGTGAGGAAGAGGTCCATTTTGGACCTGGGGTTCATTTGAAAAGAAATTCTCAGGAAAGAGAAATTCAAGATGATCACTACTTCACATCCATTCAAAGTCCGGATTGGTTTGTCACACTGGATCAGTAGGATTCTTATGGGATTTACCTCTACTCAGAAAACTGCTGGCTGTAAGCATATTCACAGCTTTTACCACAGAAAAGCCTTTCTGATGTAGCTGCTGTTTGACATTGTTTTTTTTCCGTGATTTGCCAGAAATCACATTTAGTTCCTTATCAGCATGCGGAGTTCAAAAGGGCTGTACTGAATACATCTGTAATGAAAAGCCATCTTCTGTGAGAAAGGGGTTGAAAATTTCAGCAGTGGTATCTGACTCCTTGAAGGGCCCCATCAGCCAACAAGATCTGTTTTGTAGTTGCTGAGTATGCCGGTTTCTTGCTTATGATTGGTCCCGTAAGCATGTCAGTAGTACAGGCTTATACAGTAGTTTACATTTGTTGTGGAATCAGTTTTACAGTCAGCTGAATTACAAGACTGCGCTGGACAGTTTAGTGACTTACAAGGGTAAATTCTGCAGGAAAATGTGTTCAGGCTAACGTTTTCAGAGACAGTGGCCTCAGTTGACCTGGTGTTGTCCAGCCCCTTTGAAGAGTAGGACACTCATCTTGTTCCTCTGTCTCTCCTAGTTCATTGGAGATTCTGGGACAAGAGATGGCACACTAAGTTACTATAACTGATGACAACGAGATTGCCCCTCAGTTTTTATGCTGTTTGTGTTATGGCATTTTTGTTGAGGTCTCTAAAGTGAATACTGGTTTGAAAAAATAGGGTTAGAATAGGGTTTTATTCCATGAATCTAGCAATGGGCCACCAGCATAGGAAGTGGTGTATCAACATTTGATCTTGTGGGGAAGGAAAATGGGGCAGCTCATTTTCTCAGTGGGATGTTGACAGTCAGCCACAGGCCAGTGATTAACCAGAAGGTGCTACTTCTAGTTTTTACGTTTGGGGATTCTGGTGGTTTCATAAACGATCTTTTGAGTCTCTTAAAGAGGAGTCGTTTCAGGTGTGTTTCTTTTTTTTTTTTGTTTTGCAACTCAGCTGAGACACGTCTCAATGTAAGTACGATGAAAGATTACCTAGGTATGTTTGCTTTCACCCAACTGAAGTATTTTTCATCAACGTTCAGATTGTACCTGAAAGGAATATGAATTTGGTTTTGACTTTAGAATAGGGGTGCCCTCTGAGCCTCTTTATACTTTTCCTCGTACATCATTTATTTTGGGTAACGGTCTTCTTGTTGGACATTACCTCTGTGAGCAATGTTAGCATGTTGAAGGCTTTATCTGCTTCTCTTTTTACTTCATTCACTAAAGATGAAATGGTTCTAAGAGTTCACCCTTCTCGATTATTTGAGGTGACTTCAGAGTTCCTTGACTCGCATGTTATGTCTTAGCTGTATTTTTGACAGATTATATTTATCCTTATTTGGCGGGGAAGAGGATACATATGCTGGAGTATAGGAGGGCATGAGCAGTTATATTTATACATCGTTATTTATTATTATTATTATTTTCCTTTTAGAGCAGATGATAACTTAATCATTCATTTTATTGGGACAACAGTTTGGTAAAGTTGTTAGGAAGCAGACAATATCAAAGTGTCTACTACGAATATGGGGGCTACTTAAGAAGGACCCAGGTTCAGAATATCTGAAAGTTAGAAACTTGGCCCTTAATACATTATTTTGCTAAATACTGCTTCTTTATTTCTGAAGAAAGAAAGCAGTCTTGGTTCATTTGGTTGTGTTACAGCACTTCATTTTATAATGGGATTCTGATTTGTTTGTGCAGTAAACTGGATCAATTAAGGAAGCTGTGAGACAGATATGGCTCTATTCAATAACCCATTCCTCGATGAAGGCAAGGAAAAAAAAAAGCTTTGGTCAGAAAATGGTGTTAATATACAGCCACATGATTCCACCATTAGTTATAGTGAGGACCTAGTTTCCATAGTAGGGATGTTTTTTGTTTTGCTAATAACTTTGGCACTGTTTAACGAATCTTCAGGAAATTTAACAAACTCGTTTGCCAGTTACTTCAGCCTCTTTTTGGAAAGTTCTGGGATGATTTATCAAGCAGGGGATGAGAAAAAGGGGGGGTCACAAGACACATTTTTCCGCAATCAATTTTCCATAGGGATTTTAGACACAGCTACCAAAGGAAGCTAGATCTTGGTCCAGGCAGAGTGCTTTTTGTAATCTGGTGTAAATCCGTTCAGTAGTTTTGGAATCAAAGTAAAAACATTTATGTTTAGCTAGGGATAAGGAGGATCTGTGGAGCCGACCGATTTGAAACTGAGATCCAATTAGCTGCCACCACCTATACCAGGAAGTGGTGGCAGCTATCTTAGGCCTCCGACCCAAGTACTTTAAAAAAAAAAAAAAAAACTAAAGAGACACACAAGGGGGAAGGGTAGGAATACCCTGACCCCCTAGGCCTGGCTGTAGGGACCCTGCCTGGGGCCAAAACCGTTTTTTTGTTGTTGTTTGGTTTTCTAAAAAAAATTCCCTGAATTTGCAGTGGATCCACAAATCTGCAGCAAAAAAAAAAAAAAAGAAAACAAGCATGGTTTCAGCCCAAGGGACCATATTAAGTGTGTGTGTGTGTGTGGGGGGGGGGGGGGGGGGGGGGGGGGGGGGGAGGGGGGGTGTAACCCTCTCCCCCCCAACCTCCCCAGGCCGATTTCAGCCCAGGGACCCTATCCTTCAGGGCCCAGCAGATTATGCAAGGTTGGAGGGGGCCCCGTGGGTCCTCTCTCTCAACCATTAATGGACCTGGGGACTCCATCTCCCCTGGACGGCTCATATGCAATGGGTTTGATCTCGCTTGCCGAGAACAATATCAAATCTCCCACCAATCAGGGACAAACACATGGTCCGCTCCCAGTGGGCGGGAGCTTGAAAAAAATCTCCTGCCCGCTGGAAGCAGACTTTTCATCTGTTTCCCTGCTCACACTGATGCTGAAAGGAAAACAGATGACCAGCTTTCTCCCGCCTGAAGGGAGCATGATTTTTAGCTGCTCCCTGCGGGTGGGAGCAATGCCAGCTCCACTGGATACGGGGAGCAGGCTGAGGCCTTGGGGCTCCCCCCTACGATAGTGTGGTTGGTGGGCACCCACCCTTTGTTGGCTGGGTCTTGGGAGATGGGGTCCCCTTAGCCGAAATTGGTTTAGGGAGGGGAGGCATGTGCTCCCCACCCTCTAAAAAATGCATTGGTCTCCAAAGGATGGGTTGACTAGGCCAGAAGCAGACCCTGGGGGCTGGTCCCTTAGCCCCTGGCCCGTAATTTTAATTAGTGGCCCAGGGGCGATCAGGACTAAGGAAGAGAGGGGCCCCTTTATTTTTTTAAACGGCCCTGGGGTATGTGGTCCCTAGGGTCACGCCCTGTGGCCAATCCCCGCTGCACAAAGCTAACGGCCATGTTGGGTTGGCTGCCTTTTGGGGGTTGACTACAGTGCCCGGCTGGAAGCCAGGTCCTGCAGCCCACCCACCTCTACATATGGTAATTAAATATGACTTTACGTTAAAAAACAGAAATTCACTGATAAAAAAAAACAAAGGTTACAGGGATGCTTTAGTTAGGTCCAGATTTTGCACACAAAACCATAGAAATTCAGAAGTTATAGTTATCTCTTAATGACGTAATCTTGTAGCCAAGAATGTTATTGAAGATAAGTATTATGTTAATTAGGCCTATAAGACTTCTACTGACAACGTCATTAGCTGTAGGGTAGGTGTCCCCCAAGCGACATTTGGGTAAAAATCAAGCAATGAATGAATAAACTGATTCCTAAAAACAACAGCTACAACCTCAGAAGATATCCTGGTGCTAGTGGGTTGATAGACATCCTAGCAGGAACATGCTGTGCTTTCAGGCTCCACTCCCACAGAGCCACTGACAGCAAGCAGTGATTGCAACCTTGCTCTGTTACGTAAATGAAGGCCTGCATTATTAGCCATCAACTTTCTGGACTGCACCTCTGAAGAAAGGAGTTCAAAGCCAGAAATATCACCTTCTGCTTTAACACATGTGTATGAAGGGACAAATCTAATTTGTACCACAGGCTGGCTCAGCAGAGGCCTGTATGTTTCAGTACCTCAGCTGCTTCTTGCTACAACTGTGTTTCTGGAGCAGCAGGCTTCTAAGCAAAGGAGGGAAACTAGAGTCTGGATAAACAGTAGTGGAGAAAGGTATCTTGCCCTCTTCTCTTATGACTAAGCTTTCCCTTCACTGACAGACTGATGCTTTCTCTTGGAGCTGCTATTAACACAGTGAGGACGTTGGACTTAAGGGTGGAGGAGTCAGAAAATGGATCTACCTGGCTAGGCTATCTTACAAAGAGCACCTGTGATCACCTACTGTGAGTTCTCCCAAATGATGAAATCCACCGTCTCCTGTGGGATTGGTGCACCTATATTATGAATGACCACCAGGTGGCAATGGAAGGACCTAGTGCCAGTAAAAGTATGTATCAGATGACTGTTCTTCAAAAATGTGGGTTTTAGCTCTGTAAACCTGTGAAGGTGCTAAGCTTACTATTTGTGTGTGGCTTTAGAATGGTTATGCTACCAGTACTACACTCACCAGCCTACTGAAAGGACCTAGATGGGTAGGATACTACCATTTTGGGGGTATTGGTTTAAGTTGAAGTCCTAGGCGTCTTCGACATCAAGTATGTCTGTGCAGTGGGTGCGCAGCTGGAGCCATGGCAAGTCCATCTACATACAAGACAGGCATAGGATTCTATCCCTTTAAATTACTTTAGAAATCGATTACTCTCCTAAATAGGTATACTTGCTCAAATTTATACATGGAAAGCGCTTTTGGCCCTATAACTGAGCCTCATGCCTCTTACTTGAGCCCCATTGTAGGCCCTGTAAAATGTATATTACTGAATGCGCAGTCACTCGTAAAGCATACACCTGAGACCTACAATCTGTTTATTGATTGGAATATTTGCAAACAAATTACTTACCTTCAAAAACACGCAGTTTGAGGCATGTGCGACTGTAGATACACACGCTTTGCATACTCCTGCCATCTAGTATACGGTCTGGATGGGTACAAGCTGTTTTTCCTCTATGAAGTCTTTCGAGTCACGAGGTTTAGTGAAGACTCCTCTCAGTGACAGTGCACATGGGCTTCAACTCCATTGTTGGAGAGTTTACTTTCTGCCATCAAGTTCGGACGTGTCCTGGCAAGTTTCGCATGTCATTCTTTCGTCTGTACTGTTTTTCGATCATGTTCTCCGTCTGTGTACCGAACAGTCTACAGCGTTTTGGTTCCTTTTGACCATGGCCCTACTATGGCCTCCCTCTTCAGTCTCCATCACTCCCTTTCAAGAATGCTTGCCTGGTGATGGAATAGACGTCTCTCTGTTTTTGCCCCCACTGTCAAGCAAAATATCCACGCAACGACCAGCACCTCATCTGCAACCTGTGTTTGTCCCCAAGCACAGAGAAGTTGATTGCGGCGTTTGTAAATTGTTCCGCGCAGAAAAGACTCTTGGAGACTGTTGAGCGCATCACCTGGTAATGTAGAGTAGGACCACTGACAACACTCCAACAAAGAACACACCGAAGAAGAGGAAAGCCACCCTCAAACGTCGGCTGCGGAGGAAAAGGCCTTTTCTATTGAGGGCAATTCCGGCTCTAACCTAGAAGTCGACCTGGAAATGAAAGTCGTGACGCCTGCTCAGCAAGCTGAGGGTACAGTCTCTCCGCCCCCATATATCGCTCAGATCCCACCAAAGTGGCTCCTATGGATCCACACTCAGCAGCCGTTGTTCCACTACTGCCTTCCAGCTGTGGTCAGCACAGTGCAACTGGTTTGGTCACCTAACCCTTCAGCTTGATACCAAAACCTCTATCAAAGCTCAAGCCTTGGGCACGGAGTACTTCGGTCCCGGAATGTCCCCCTGATCCTACTCAGTCATCGTTACCGAGCCACCTGTCGACGTTCACAATCGCTATCCCAGGCTGAGCTTCCATGCCAAAGCCAAAATCTTCAGAATCAAGAACTTCAAGCCAATCCGGTTCTCAAACATCCATGGAACCGATCCCACAGACTTCAGAAACAGCTAGAATTGTGGCAAAAACAAATTCATAGCCACATACACACTTAACAAATACTGGCAAAGGCCTCCTCCACCACCTAAAAGGAAGCTGACCTTTCAAGAGGCTTTGGACATGCCATTTTCCCCCAAGCAGAGGAAAAGAGTGGACAAGGCTACTAACCATTTGCCCCCTTCCGCATGCCACACCACCTCCGTCTCCACCACCTTCTGCACGACCACCTCCACCTTTTCCACCACATGACTGACAAGACCCATTAAAAACATCACCATAGGGGTCTCCTCAATCAGACACTGCTGGGTATGGTGAGACACAGGGTACATTTGGAACCCCACCAGCAGATGACCCCTTGGATACATATGCCGATCCTTCTGCGGATATAGATCCAGACCTTTACCCTAATTGCCCTTCTCCTCCTGATGCTGCCTCCTGATGCCGCCTCTTATCAGGAGGTTATAGCTAGGGCTGCTGAATTCCACAGTGTGGAACTACATAAGAAACCTCTAGAGGAGGACTTCCTCTTTGACACACTTCCCACCACTCATAGGGCTACACAGTATCCCCCGTGCTTAAATGAACGTTACGACACACTGATGGATACATCCTATTAGAACTAGGGTCATAACACCACAGGGGTGACAAGAAGTACAAATCCTGAACATCAGATCCAATCTACATTAGGGGCAAGTTGCCACCAGATTCCCTTGTCACCACCACCACCACTGCCCGTAAACATGCTGGAGAGTGTGAATTACCTACTCCCCCTCCCCCTCATCACCCTTCACAAGGAGAGTAAAAGTACTGATGCTATGGGGGAAAGAGTTGCGATCACTGTCGCAATGCCAACTCTCAGGGCCTTCTGTAATGCTATGACTGTGCCACCTGGGATGAGATGGAGGATGAACTCCAATATGTCCCAGATGAGCACAGGAAGTGAGGCCAAGAACTAGGGGCAGAGGGAAAACTAATATCCAATATCTTCATATGATACGCGCTAGATGCTACCGACACTGCAGCTATAGGGTATTAACACAAGCATATTACTAAGGCGCCATGCTTGGCTTAGGATCTCTGGTTTTAAACCAGAGGTACAACAGCAAGTGATAAATGTCCCTTTTGATAAAGAGCATCTCTTTGGGCATCAGGTAGACACCTCACTTGAAAAAGCAAAAAAAGACACAGACCGCTAAAGCAATGGGGGCCCTTCAAACACCCGCTCATCATAGCACCTTTCATCTTCCAGAGTATTGCAAGATCTCAAAAAGCACCCCCTCAGATGCTTCCACTCCATATCAAAAACAGGAAGGCCAAAGCACATCCCAAGGGCACGACTACTGTGGCTGCTACAGGGGCAATAACAGTAAAGGAAGAGATGACGGTGCCTTTCCACATACACTCTCCAAAAAGCAATAACTTCCCTCTCCTGGACCCTGATCACATAGCACCTGATGGGGGCAGACTACAGGACTTCTTCCCCACATGACTAGAAATTACATCAGACCAGTGGGTGTTAGCCATTATCCAACATGGCTATTGTCTGGAGCACACTACCACTCCACCCAACATTCCACCTCACACTCACAGGTTATCACCAGAACATAAAATGTTGCTCAAACAAGACATACAAGTTGTTCTTCTCAAAGGAGCTATATAACCTGTTCCTCACCAACACCAGGGATTTGGGGGGGGGGGGGCCTACTTTCATATACCAATTCATCCAGCTCATTGCGAATATCTCAGGTCCATGGTGGGCAACTAACACTATCAGGTCAAGGCCCTTCCTTTCTGGGTGACTAGTGCACCTCAAGTATTTACCTAGTGTCTGGCTGTGGTAGCAGCACGCCTACGCAGACAAAAAGTACACGTCTTTTCATATCTGGACGATTTGCTTATCAAAGCCAACACTCACCAGCAGTGTTTACAGCACCCTCAAATTAAAATAGATCTGTGACACCGCTTGGGGATTCACCATCAATGTTCCTAAGTCTCACCTATATTCTCTGCAGGTGAGACCATTTTTAGGGGCTATTCTAAACACCAAAATATGATTAGCCTATACCAATCCTACAAGAGAACAGAAGTTTCAGACACTTACCTAAGCTTCAGACTAATCACCAACTTACAGTGAGGACAGTCCTGTGCCTCTTAAGGGTGATGGCTGCCTGCATTGCCATAGCACCCCATGCCGGATTACACATGTGCTCTTTACAGGAGTGTTTAGCGCGACAGTGGTCCCAGTCACAGGGTAAGTTAGAAGATCTAGTGTTGATAGACAGCTAAACCCATCACTCTCTGAAATGGTGGAATACCAACAATCTATTGAAAAGGGGGGGGGGGGGGGGGGGCTTTCTCTACCTTGTTACCCAACTCACTGTCACAACGGACACCTCACTCACGGGATGGGGTGCGCATCTGAAGGATCTCATCATACAGGGTATATGGGACAACGAACAGCAGGGTCTCGCTATCAACTACCTAGAGCCTCAAGCTGTTCACTTAGCCTTGAAAGCATTCTTTCCTCCCCTCATTCACGAGGTAGTTCTAATCCAGATGGAAACGTGACTGCCACGTACTAACTACAAAAACAGTGGGGGAGGTGTGGGAAGGGGGACCACGATCGACAAGTATCCTGCCTATCACAGATCATTGGGAAATGAGCACTACACCACAACACTTACCTGTTGGTAGAATATCTCCCAGGCATTGACAACGACTTTGCAGACTCCCTCAGCAGGATGCAGCAACAAGTCCAGGAACGGGAACTCAACCCGCAAATCCTCCATAATTCCACAGGTGAGGATTCCCTCAAATGGACATTTTCGCAAATGCAGAAAATGCAAAATGCCCAAACTTCACCTCCAGGTTCCCACACCCAATACCCAAGGGCAACACACTATTGATGAGTTGGTGAGGGTATTTGCCTATGCTCCATTTTTGGTTCAGAAGCTCAGGCAAACATCCCTTATGATTCTAGTAGCTTCCAACAAGGCTTGCCAACCCTAGTACACAACACTAGTAGTTCTCTGTAGTTCCACAGGAGAAGCTCCCCAACAGGTCAGACTCTCTCATTCAGAACCATGGAGAAATCAGGCACACAGAACCGAAAGCGCTCAACTTGGCGATTTGGATCCTAAGTTCTTAGAATTTGGTTACCTTAATTTGCCACCTGAGTGTATGAAAATTCTTGAAGAAGCCTGTAGACATATCACTAGAGCTTGCTATGGGACAAAATAGAAAAGATTTGTTTCCCGCTGTCATTCACAAAAGCCAATGTACAAACACTGTCTGCTACTTGATGCATCCACAAAAAGCTTGTTTAGTATTCAGATCTATCAGATTAGATCTTGCTGCAATGGCTGTTTATCTAAAGAATAGGCAACATGTCTCTTTATTCAAAATACCAGTCATTAAAGCCATCACGAGTTTCGCCTGCACCCTCATGGAGTTTTAACGTTGTTCTTACACGCCTTATGGGTCCTACATTTGAACCACTCCATACATGCCCCCTTCAGTTCCTTTCATGGAAAGTGGCTTTCTGAATCACTATCACCTCACTTGGACATGTTAGTGAGCTCCAGGCTTTAACCATAGTAAAACCTTTCTTCCAGTGACCTAGAAATGTAGGGTTTGTGTATAAAACTACCCTGTCTCTACCTAAAGTTGTCTCCCATTTTCATCCCAATCAATTGAGTTACCAGTTGTTTTCCCCATAACCAGGGTCAGTTGCAGAGAGGGCTCTCCATATATCAGATGGTAAAAGGGCTCTTATGGTCTACATTGATAGAACTAAAACTTTCGGAAAAATACAACTTTTCTGGTTGCTTTTTCACCACCCAGTAAGGGGAATCCTAAATCCAAATCAAGCATAGCCGTATGGATAGTAAAATGCATTCAAACATGTTATGCTAAAGCCAAAAAAAAACTTTACCTACTACTCCTAGAGCACACTTTACTAGGAAGAAGGGAGCATCCATGGCTTTTCTAGGAAGCATTCTAATGGGTGGCATATGTAAGGCAGCTTCATGGTGTATACCACACACCTTCACCAAACATTATTATGGGGATATTTTAGCACAACAACAAACCAATGGTCAGGCTGTGCTATGTGCACTTTTTGAAACAACTGCAACACCCACAGGTTTGCCACTGTTTCTGAGGGGGACTGCTTTAGAGTCCATGCAAAGCAGATGTATCCACAGCCATACATGCCTTGAACAGAATATTACTTACCTTGAAAGCATCTGCTTATGGCATGTAGTGCTGTAGATTCACGTGCCCACCCTCCTTCCCCAAACACCAGTGGCCGTTGCAGTTTTCTTACACTGTATTTACATGGACATCTCATTACTTGCACTTATACACTCCATTTTCACCCTTTTGTGGGAAAACAATCTAACAATGGAGTTGATGCCCATACGTTGGGCCTCCAGGAGGAGGAATTACTAGTCCTCGTGACTCAGACTTCTTCGAAGAAAAACAATTTGTACACATCCAGACTCAACTCTAGATGGCAGGAGTATGCAAAGCATGTGAATCTACAGCACTACATGCCACAAACAGATGCTTACAAGGTAGGTAACATATGCCTTCTGGTGGATACTCCATCACATCACAGATTCCTCACCTCTAGAAAATTCCCCAGGCACCCAACTGTATTTAGAAATGTTTTTATTGGTGGTCCTACCAGCTGACTGAGTACTGCCCCAGAGGTGACAGACCACAGCCACATATAAGCTCCACCCCTGCATTCTGGATTCAGTTTCTTGCTGGACACTTTCCACAACCTCAGAAGCTGAGCATTAACTATTGCCTGTACCAGAGTATAGATCTGTAACTCTGACCTTTTTAGAAGGTAAAAAGAGGCCACTCTGAAGAACAGGAAGGTGGGAGGGCAGTGAAGACTAACCGTAGAGTCCTCACCTTTAGAATAGATACCAAAGCAATACCTTTTAAAAAATGGAGAGTCTATGGAGTGGGCTCAAATCAAAGAGTGAAGCAGGACTGAACGGGTGAAATTACCTTCCTGACTGACAGGGTTGTCAAGGCAGTAGTGATTCATGAACATGTGCACTGATGCCCATGTCGCAGCCTTGCATATGTCCAGGCCAGGCATTCTGCATGCCAATGCTGTGGTAGTAGTCTTAGCCCTGCTTGAATCGACCCTCAACTTCTACGGAGGCTGCCTTTTTTGCCACAATTCTTAATACAGAGGAATATCCACATTGACAGAGTCCTGCTCTGCATAGCCTTACACTTCTTTGCCCCAGAGAACCCCACAAAAAGCTTATTGCCCACCCTATGGCCCTTGGTACGATCAATGTGATAGATTAAACTTTTGGGGTCTAATTGATGGAGCCTCTCCTCCTTTGAAAGGTGAAGCGAGACAAAGAACAATGGGAGAATAATGGATTGCCCAACATGGAAAGGAGTGAGGACTTTCACCAAGAAGGCCGCCAGAGTCCGCAGCATCAGTTTGTCTGGAAAAAAGATGGTGTAGAGTGTTTGCACTGATAGTGCCCGGAGTTCACTCATACGAGGAAGACTGTCTTCAGAGTCAGAAGATACAACAAGCGGCTGTGCATTGGTTTGAAGGGCATACAAAAGAAATGTCAAGTTAATGTCTCACTGTGGCATCTCAAACTGCTTAGGAGAGCAAATGTGTCAACCCTTTCATAAACTGCATCACAACAGGTGATTTAAATGTTGACGGTTTGTCTGGTAAACACAAAAAAAGGCCAAATGGGCTGACAGATACCTTTAAATAGTGGCGATTGCAATGCTTTGCTGGGCCTAAGACAAAAACAGTAAACCATAAGACAGTTTGGATTGTAAAGGCACTGTCTTGTGTAATGCACACCAGGACAGCGTAAATGGACTTGAAACCTGGTGGCGAGGAGGATATCCGCTGCTTTGGGTGGCAGATCAGAGTTGCCCTTCTGTCTAAACGCATAGAGATGTAAATTGAGCAGGCTCAATTGAAGGACCCTGCCCTGCCGCTGAAAGAGAAGATCTTCCTGAAATGGTTGCAAGATTGGATGGGGCATGGTCATGCCCAGCAGCAGGACACCACACTGTTCTGGCCCAGTCCGGAGCCACTAGGATGCCCTGAGCCTGGTTGTTCCTGATCTTATTCAGAACTCGAGGGAAGAAGGGCAGGGGTAAGAGGGTGTAGAGGAGTCCCATGTCCAATTCCAGATGGCATGCATCTCTGGCAAGTCTCCTCCCAGCAACTACAAAGCACAAAACCATTGACACTGTGCTTTAATGACTGTGGTGAAAAGTTATTGATAGGGGTCTCCTCCATTGCTAGAAGATGCCCTTTGCCACCTTGAGATGCAGATGTCATTTGTGACACACTGGCTGACTCCAGCTGAGGTCTTCCGCCCTTCAAAGAGACCCTCCAGATGGTTCACAACTAAGGAAAAGACCAGAGCTCCCTAGGCTCAGGGCATCTTGGCACAAGTCCCTGGACCCTACTCCGCCCAGCTTGTCGCAATATTACATGGTGATGTTCAAGAGAACCTGCACCAGCCTCCCTTTGATAAACACCATGAAGGCCTTCCACAGTAGACAAATGGTGCACAATTCCCCCACACTGATATGGAGCCACCCCCACCCAGCAGTGACACATCTGTCAACACTGCAGGAGTTTCTCCAAAATGCGAATGGCACCTGACAGGTTTTCTTGGTGCTGGACCCATTGGAACCTGAAGTTCCCTTGCAGAGACATGTAGCAGATGGCATAGTCAGGGAGGATGATGCAGAGGCTAAAAAAATCCAGATGCCTCCAAGCTTCTTAGGAGATCCAGAATCAAGGCTGAACCAATAGGATCATAGCCCAGATGTCCTGGGGTTGTTACAATTGAGTGGGTCAGATGACTGGGGGAAATTGGGTGGAGGATTGCTGAGGCAGGGTTGAGGCCCTGAACTGTGTCCAAGATATGAAGCCTCTGCAAAAAAGTCTGATACGACTTGGGCTTGTTGACTGAGAACCCCAACAATGTTAGGAGGTTCGTCATTGTCTGGAGGTGTTCCACGACTGACTATGGCGAGTCAGCCTTCAACAGCTAGTACTTGAGGTAGGAGAAAACTGGTATCCTCCAAAGACCAAAGATGGGCAGTGACCACAGCCATCACTTGCAGAACACCTCAAGGGCTCTGGTGAGTTCGAAGTGGCGCTGAGAAAATTTAAAATGCTGTTGGCCTACTTGAATAGTAGGTAACATCTGTGAGAATGTAGAATGGGCATGTGTCAAAGGCCGCCATTCATTTACTGAGATCTAGGCCAGACAGAACCATGGCCAGCGTAATCATTTTTAATCTGCCCTTCCGTAGGAAGGCATTCAGAGAGCAAAGATAGGCCCAAAACCTCCACTTTTCTTTTGCACAAGGAAGTGGCGAGACTAACAACCTGTCTCAAGTCTGGAACCCTCTTGATGGCTCCTTGAAGAATAAAGCTCACAAGTTCTGCATTAGAATGCACATGTGCTCCTCAGAGCTGTTCTGATGTGGGAAGAAGGTTCAGCAAGGCAGAAAGAAATGGCTGGGAATAGCCATGCTGAACAATCTGGAGGGCCCATTTATCAGATGTGATGGATCACCACCCTGTGGGAAAGTACTGAATTGTGCACTGCTAATGGCCTGAAGCCTGTTGCAGCAGGGGAGGGGGACTGGGAGGACTGATGCCCAGGATTACTTGTGCATTGCCTGCCAGATCCATGTGCCCGACCTAGAAAAGGTTGGGGTGACTGCAGTAGGGGGCCAGGGAAACAGTAGGAAACCGAAAGGCTGAGGGAGTGTGATGTGGCACTGTTCTCCTTGAAACATTCAAAGGCAGAAATTGCTTTCTCATCAAACAGGCGGGAGCCATCAAGAGTCATTTCCATAAGCGTGGCCTGTATGTCTCCTGATAAACCTATGGAATGCACCCACACATGGAGATGAAACACTACACTGTCTGGCACCAATCACTGCTATCAAGGCCAGTACAAATCACATGTTTAGCCACACCCTGACCATCTTGAATGGTTTGAGTCACGGAAATCCTAAGTACTTCCAGGACAGCTAGCAAGTTCTTGCTGGCCATGCCCCCAAGCGCTTGTGCATATTATCCCAATAAACAAACAGCACAGGCTGACCTCAGTGCTATGCTAGCCACAGAGAACATTTGTTTTCTGAGTGTCTCAGCCCTCTTCGACTCCCTGTAAGAAATAAACTGACATCAGTGTGCAGTGGTGGTGCCTAAATGCAACTGTGCTCAGTCATGTCTGAGGCAGTACAGAGTCAGTGTGGAGTTGCATGATGCGGATGCCATTTAGCAGTGCATGGGAAGAATTGATAAGCACATTTCCGGATCCAGTCTGGCGCCTTGAGAATATTCTAAAGGTGAGGAATCTGTGGTTTGAAACAGCTGAGCCCAAGCCATATTGCCAGGCTACAACATCTCTAAGCAAGATTGGAGGGGTGAAGACGTGGCAATTATTTTTACAAAGCCTTTCAATTTGAACTTCTGCACCCTTCCATGTAATCAAAACTCTGAATTTTGCCATAGCAGAGCTTATTATTAATGCCAATAATTGCATGAAATGTGTTCTCTTTGTATTGTCCCTCTCCTCAAGACCTCCTTTTTCTTAAAGCCATTTTAGAATCTTACCTCCCTGTTGGGCACTATAAAACAGCAAATATGCATGGTGGAGGGCATTTCAGTGTACATGTGAAGTCCTCATTTGATAATAATGCACAACTTCGGGTACGGAAAAGTTAACCTACTACATGTTTTAGGCCCTATAGACTATAAAGGCCACACATTGGATCCTATTTTTGGGTGTTCCCAACTGATTAAGAACTGCTTAACCAATCCATTAGTAGGGACAGACCATTTTGAGGTGTATTTTGAATTTTACATAGATCTAGCTATGCCATCCACTAAGCAGCAAATTAATATGTAGTAGAACATGGCATAAACTGTCTACCGAGCCTACATTAGAGTCACTCTTATTCACAGCTGCCGACATCCTTGCACTAATCCCTACAAACGGTAGTGTCTCTTGAAGAATACAACACTCAGCTGACCTTCACGCTTGATTCAACTCTTCCTTTAAAAACCCTCCACCGGAATAAATGTATTCATAATGCTTGATGGAACATAAAAAAATCAGTGAGAAGGACTACAGTATCTTACTGCGGTTTGCAAATACATCAACCAGCCAATAAGCACAATTATTTTTTTTCTTATCTTAAGAAACCTCAGCATTCCAGACTGCTGTCAAAACAACAAGCACCCCATTGCAATAATTATACTAGGATTAATCCAATTTTTAAGAATAAAATTGATAAACTGAGGCAGTTTTTTAAATAAGCTACTTGTTCGGAGGCTCAAAATGCAGTGTTAGTATGAAGTCGGGCTCGCCAGTAGACCTCTATCCAGATAAATCCCCCTTGCATTTGGCTAAAGCTATTTTTCCAGTTCTAATGAGATTGCTTAGTGCCTCAAATAAGCTAGTGAAGTTGCCTGAGGCTTACAATCAGGCATGGGTTCTGACCCTCTTAAAAAAAAAAAAAAACCTTAATGCAGATCCCAATTTGATGGTTAAATATCAAACAATGTTATGGCTTTTAACACCTGCTAAGATTTTGGAGGCATATACTGATAAAAAGCTTTCATGCTTTTTTGAAGACTCTGCTGTTTACAACAGTCAGCCGTGTGGTTTAAGACAAGTGTACAGTAATTAATCCTTGCTGATTTACATACTAAATGAAATAAGAGTTTTAGACTCTGGTAAGGCTGCAATTGTGATCCCGTTTGACAAGTCTGCAACTTTTGACCGGGTCTCCCCAATACTTTAATACACAACAGATACAACACAAGCTATGGTGGTTCCCCAATCCTTATCTAACCAGAACAATCATCAATTTGGTGATCCACATAGTTCAGTTTTGAGCCCTACTCTTTTTAAACCCCTTTGTGACAACTCTGGCAGCTGCAATACAATCATCTGACTTAATATACTTTGCCTACATAGATGAGACACCTAATAATCAGACTACAATAGGACTCCACTTCACTGAAAAGAAGATTCAGGGAATGCATGACCAAGATATCAAAATGGATGAGGGCAATTCCTTACCCCTCAATACAGTGAAAAGTGAAAGTCTTGCCTGTAGAGAGATGTCCATATGTGACGCCTATTGGTGGCTGCCTTTGTATGGCCCCATCCCTCCACCCTGCCGATCTGTACACATTTTTGGGCTTATATATTTGACAGTAATCTTCTTTTCCAGAAACATGTTAAAACTAGTTTGTTCGCTTATGTTCCTTCTTCTTCTTGAAGTTCTTAAGAAAGCCCTGCCCCTCATTCCAAAAGGGTGTTGGCAACCATAATTCAAGCCTCTTTTTATCTAGACTAAGATAATTGTAACTGTCGTTTAAGGTCTTCTACATTGCATTAAAAATGTGTCTGCCCACCCTTTTAGAGAGAGTTACAAAGCACTTTTGAGCTTATTGTCCACCATTTCAATGCCCTTCACTGGATCACAACAAATAAAATATCAGTTTTTTACCTTTTTTTCTGCTGTAAGGCCACTAATCACCAAGGCCCAAAATACGTTGCAGACAGGTTTGTGAGCTATGCAATTTTACAACCCAAAAATCTAAATGATGCAAATGGCATCAGGGCACAATAACCATGCATTTTGTAAACCATGTAGCACGTATTTCTCTTGGATAACTTTGTGGCATTGAAAAACATAGCTGGAGATGTCTCCCAGCCTGAAAACAGTGTTCAGCAGAATAGGTGTCCAGTGTGAGTCATTGTTTCTAAACTGATGGAGACTCAAGAAGTCGCTGAATGAAGGGATTTTCTCTCTCTCCCCCCACTTTCTGATCACTTGGAAGAAATCTGCCATATGTTATACAGATTTCCACAGAGACTGTCCTGTCCTAGCTGAACGAAAGAGCGGAAGTGGTGGCTGTTTCATATTCTGTCCATTCGTATGCATGCAAAAGACTTTACTTGTACACAGAAATAGAGGATGAACGAAAGAAAAATAGATGACTCTTCCGACTGCAGGCACTTTAAATGGCATCATAAGAAAAATCATACCACGGTTATTAAAAAAAAAAAAAAAAAAAAAAAAAAAAAGGGATTTTTTCTCCAGAGATTCAATGTCACAGATGTTTCGTAACCTGCAGTGGAACTGAGACATTTTAGCTTTGCTATCTCACTGGTCATATCTGTAAAAAGCCACAAGGTGAAGAGCCTTTGACTATGATGATTCTAGAGAAACTGAAAAGGTGGGTATTTTGTCACATTTTTCTGGTATGTGCGATCCTAAATTCGATGAAGTTTGGTCTTTAAAGCATTTTATCTCCCAGATGAGCTAATTTTCCTACTCTTATCATAGATGACTATTCTTAGGTTATTTGAACATTATATACCTGTATTAAGAGTCTTTTGGGGCTACTGAGAAGACCTAAAAGACAGACATAACAGTCAAGCAGAAGAGTGAAAAGGCTACTTTATTAAAGATTCAGACTTTTAAAGCTTTCCTAAATTCCAACAAAGAAATGTTGGGACACAGACTCAATGGTAAGCTGTTCCAATCTCCCATACCCTGGACACAAAAGGCTCTGCCAACCCAATTCTTGTACCTGGTATCTGGGATTTTACTGTGAATTAGAGCTCAAATTTCGAGTTGGAGTATTTGTGGGGAATTTTTCCTTTAAGAATTTAGGGCCTTAAATGTAGAAATGTTGTGTATTATCCACACCCATATAAAGGTAATTCTGTTGTGCTCTAGGAGCCAGTGAAGCTTGTGAATGTTATTAGCTACATGGTCTCATCCTATTTAAGTTACTAAGATACTATCAGTGGGTTCTGATTTTTTTTTTTTAATCTCCAAATACTCTTCTTGGGTAAACCAAGAAATGAAAAGTTACCATAATCAATAAGAGATTGAATAAATGCTTCAGATACTACTGCTCTGTGAGGAAAAAGTGAGAATGGGAAAATTCAGCAACAAAAGTGTAAAAGATAGAAACAACTTTCTGTGACCGTTGAGATTTGATGTTCCAAAAATAATACAGTGTAACAGCATTCCTAGACTAAACAGTGAGAACTTGTTTACGGCAAATGTCCACAGTGGTCCGCCATAAGGAGGGGATCCCATTGATTTATTTAACTTTAGATGGACATTATTTCTGATGTAGAGGAGGTTAACTTTAATTGTAATTTATCTAAGAAAAACGGTTTCAAAAGCAGGTACAAGGCTTGGCGTATAATAGGGGATGACATGACATTCTTTCAGGATGGAGGCAAGAGGGTTGCGATACAGATTAAAGAGTAGAGGGTGACCGGCCCGAACCGAACCCTGTGGAACACAGCTGCCAATTCACACGGTGCCTCCCTGTGTCACACAATTTCGACTCCCTTCATTGGGTCACCTGGTTAGGGAACCAAAATCACTCGGTGGCAGGGAATTGGAGCTGAAAACCAGTGTAACCAGTGGATTTCCAGTTCATTTTTAGAGGCAGTAAGCAGATGGTGTCCATTAAGAGGTGTGAAAACACTCCAGGACACTGGCCTCATTAACCCTTTGCTATTTGTTTTTTGGGAAGGGCGGGAGGCTTGGTGAGGGGCAGAGTGCCTCTTAAATAGCTGTTGACACAAGGCCCTGCCCCTCAAAACCCCACCCCTTCCTCACACAGTGAAATTAATTTATAAGTTGAAAGGTATGGGAACATTCCAGAAAAAGGGATTTGGCACTGAGGAGAAAGGTCGAATTAGAACCTTTTGGATTCCTGTGATAAAATATTTTCTACACTGATGACGGTACCTGAAACTGCATAATTCTTCAGATGTTGCAGTAGGATGCTATGGTTGATGCTGCAAAAGGCAACACAGCTACCCCTTATCAATCAACAATCGGTGATAGTCTATTGCGGAGGTAATTACCGGTTCAGTCCCCAAACTTGGTCTAAAACCAGCTTCAGTGTTTTCTCCAATAACATAAGCTTCCATAAACATTCGGAACCGAGATGTTTTCCCTTCCTCTAATGTCTTTGACTGGTATGATCGGAGCGAAGCGGAGGTAATTCCCTGCATTGTTAAAACTCACCAGTGGCTTCTTTGGATTTATAAAAGGTGGTCTGATATGATTATTTGAGCAACTACAGCACCTAGAATTAAAAAGGCCAAAGGCCAACCGGAACCAGGCACAATAAATTCCCATTTTATAGAAGGTAACTCATGGTGAATGTTTTCTAAATTGAGGAGATGAAGTGAAAAAACTGGGTTTCAGTCCCCACTTTGTTGGGCAGTGACAGAAAGCTCAATACTGAAGCCCTCTGCATTGGGTGGATCAGCAACTATAGAAAGGTTTGCCTCAACACTGAAATTCTCAATGTCGAGTTATTTTCACATTAGTCAATCCATAGACTACGTTAAACCTCAGGCCAAAATTCTCGCTTGGCTTTTTATTTGGCTGGGATCAAGAACACAAATGCTTAAGGGGGCGGCGGGTGTTAAGCTGAATCCCATTACTGTGTCCATACCACAAACAACATTTTTGAACAGTGCCAACAGTCTCCTATGCGGTGACTGCAAGGAAGACTAAAAATGTGAAGTACATGGCCATCTTTAGTAAAAATGTCACCACCCTGTGAGCTGGACTAGCACCCAAACTGCAACATGACAACGAGGAAAAAGGAGGGGATAAACACCATGATGAGAAAATGGAAAACATTTCAAAGGCATGAGGCACTTGAAAGACTGAGCAAATACGCCCAAAAGTGTTTTGTAAGAGTACAAATCTTTAAGGCATGGTCTAGCGTTCAGAGATTCTACCTCCACAGAACAGAAAATATGGAGTAATGCGTTAGCTGCCAAGTAAGTGCATTATGCCATCAAGTTGGACCAGACAGCCCTGCAGCAGCACCACTATGTATGTATTAAAATAGGAAAACATGTTCTACATAATAAAATGTGCTCCCAGAACCAACCACTACAAATGTTCAGTGCTAATGTATATCAACAAAAGATCGCGTGATTGAGAATCGAAGAAGCTTGTGTAGTACCTAAAAGTGGCATGAAGCCCTCCTATATTTACACAAACCAACTAACCCCGTTTTACAGAACCATAAAAATATTGTCATATATGTGAAAACATGCTGCCTAGTAATGTGATGTACACAAACCTCACTGCATCACAGAAATATTTTAATAGTCTTTGGCACTGAATTTCCACTTTTGTGAGGCGTTCATCTCAGGACACTATCCAACATCAACCAAACAGTGCAGCTTTTAAGTAGGCAAGCTGTACTGTTAATAGTGCAGGTGGAAACGTTGCAATGCTCAGATCTACATAATATTCGAAAGAGTGTTAATGCAATAACCACAGTGGGCTTCAGCTGCACACCAGAGTAACGGAGCAAGGTTGAATTTTAACACTACGGAATACTTCGAGTTGGAGGTGAAATTAGTCAGGATACACCTTAATTTATACAAAGACATTTACAGCCATCAGTGCGAAATTCAGACTGTGCTTGTCACTTCAAGAACTGTGCTACATGTGATGCCCAGGGAAGACTACTGGTTTGTGCCTTTTATCCCTGGGCTCCCTCAAGTTAAAATCCATGTAGTGCCAGTGACGGAAGGATTCCATACCTTGAGTAATCTGATGGGAGGCTCAGATGAACATATTTAACATATTCAATGCCTAGACTTCCAAGCTTGTGCCCAAATAGGCTAATGCTGCAAGGAACCACATCTACACTCCCCCCCCTCTTGGTAGAAGCAGTAAATACAACCTCAGTTTTGTTTTTTGGGTACTGCTGCAATAATAAGTGTCTTTCCTGGGGGTTATTTATTGGTGAAGCGATGACAAAGCACAGTCCTCCCAAAAAAAATAAAAAAAATAAAAATATGAACCGACTCTAAAGGACAAGGAGGATAACTCATGGACATCTTCCTACAAAACAGCAGATAAAAAGGTAACTGATAGTGCCAAGTTGCCTACTTCAATGTTTTGGAGGTACAGAAGAAAAAGGAAACCTGAAACATTCGGCAAGTTTAGGAATATTGCATGATTATCCTGGTAAGCATGTACCAAAGTATGCCACAGGTTGCACAATTACCCAAATGCCCTGAAAAGTAGAGGAACAGACACGCAACCATGCTGTATTTACAAGGGATTTTGTACATGCTGCATACATGCCAATGGACCGGATTAAGACGGGAAACTCCCGCTTTTGAAAGCCAGAAATTGCTTTATTTTGGCTGTTTCCCTCTTCAAATTGCCTCTGCTTCAACAGAAGTCACTGGGAGGAATGCATGCTCCCATTTATTTTTTTAATCTCCCAATTTCCTCTTCTAGAATGTTGGCATGTATGATGCTGTAGAGCACACAACTATGGACCAATCCAGCATAGGAGCCTCTGACTGGCTCATTTGTATGAGTCAACCCACCTTGGCCTTAGGTTCAGAACCTTCTCAACACACAACCATCTGGCATTCAAGATTAACCCCACCACACACAGACTACCTTCAACAGGCCACTATTCTTCCCCCCTAGCTGCATGACAAGGGGCAGCAAACCTAGAAATCCAGGAGTCTATTCTCCCTCCAGTGGTGCACTGTTCCACTCCATGACTGGCTACGAACTTCAGAAAATAAACAAAAGAATATTTTTTCAGATGATGAGTTACAAAAATAAAAAAATAATAAATACAAAAATAAATTAATAAATTAAATTAGCAAGTTGAAATCCATTTCTGAAATGTCTAGAAAAATAAAAAATGACAGCAAGAGGGAATGTAGGGAGCAGACCTACACACAGAGCGAACATGCCCGATTTTTAGTCTTTCACAGCTAAAAAGCCCTTCCACCCCGTCGCTGTTGCTTGCCATCCCCTTACCCTACAAGTTTCTGCAGCTCGTGAACAGATGGAACAAGCCCAATGTGAGCAGCCCTCTCTTCCCATGATGAAGGCAGGCTGCAGACAATGGTGTGCTCCTTGTATTGTGGGCTTGGCACAAGTAAACGTTTTACTGGTTGGGGGTGAAGGGGGTCCTGACAAGCTTGTGAGTGCCTCCCCACAAGTAATGAGGAATGGTGGGTGGGCCTTGAAGTAGCTGGTGGTGGCACTGCACTCACAGCGGCAGATCTGTGCTGTTGTGCCTGGTCTTTCTGGAGGTGCCATCATCACGTGGTAGCGCCCGCTGCAGGCTAGACATAGCAGCTGTCTTTTTTAAGTCAATTATCGCATAAGAGTCTGCTCGCCGTGCAGAGTGGGCAGGAACTGGGGTGCAAGGAATTTGTGGTGTGTGTCGTCCGTGAGGGTCGTTCTTCTCCAGCTCCACCTGAATGTAGTTCAGTTGGCGGGATTCAGGACAGGGCCGGCGGAAGTCGAAACTGAAAACATTGGGAGTGCAGTTTCTATGTGGTGGCATGTCCCCTTGGCGAAGGCCACCATGATGTCCTCCACTTTCGGCGTTCATGTAGTTTTGCAGAGGATCATCAGGATAGCCATTAAGTGAGGGTGTCATCACATCCACAGAGTCCTCCTCCTCTTCTTCTTCCTCATCCTCCTCATCTTGCAAGGTGTGGCACTCCCAGACAGGTGGCAGAGAAGGCAGGTTTTCGTAGTGGAGAAGGGCCATGCGCCTGTGGGCACAGCTGTTGAAGCCAAGGCTATCACCTGTTAGCTTTAAACGGCCTCCAACCCCACGCCTCAGAGCCATACTGCCAGGAGTGGGAATCCCATTAATGTTCTCATATGCAAACTTGGGACCTCGGCATTCCTCCTTGCACTCGTTGTTGTTGTTGTGGGGGAGCTCTCGTTCTAGCCCACACGTGTGACCACTGCACTCCCGATGATGCCTGCAGAAACTGTCCGCTTTCACTGGCACACGCCTGTACACAGGAGCTGGGCCCAACACAAACTTCACCTGACCGGGCTGCATGTACACCTGTGGGTTTCGGTCTTCCAAGGAGCAGCCGGAGCTACTGTGATGTCGGGGCTGTTCAGAGAACGATGGATGGACCTCAGGCAAAGAGTGCATGTAGTGCCGACCTCTCAGGTCATCTTCCACGGTGGCTGTATTCACATATGTGTGGGACTAAAAAGAAAGAGAAGAAGGTGTCAGAAAAACTGGCAAGATGGCATTCATGGACAAGGCATAAGCACATAGATAGAAGGGTAATGCAGGCTCTAAGAGTGCTGCTTGGGTAGTTTTCAGTCCAGGCTCAGCAGGGGGACAAAGCAGGACAGAGCACTCCAATCCTCAGTAAAGAGGGCTTCAGCTTCTGTAACTGACTACTCTTTACCCTAGTTATATGAATCAGCAAGAGGCACCTGGGGTGTGTGATCCTCAGCACAGTTACGTTGAGAGAGAGGCAATTAAATGCAGTTGGCCAAATAAAGTGCTCCCAGAAAGTCAATGGAAAAATTAGCAACATGCAAGGAACCTCTCAGGCAAAGGGTTGGGTGAATGAATAAAGTTAACAGTGTGCTTCAACCCTAATACCTATCCATTCCTTAGCAGCAGCACGCCCTAATCTCTGAAGCACCCTACTGCTCATTTCTTTGTTTTAGCCTCATAGCTACGTTTAGTGATAATTCATAGTAAGATAACTCTGACCCCCACTAACAACAAGTAACACTATCCATTTAAGCCACACAACTTACAGACACACAATCTTGCAACCATAGCACTCCCACGGAGGAGCATGTCCCGTCTGCTGACATGCGTTTGTGCACCATTAGGGAAACGAGGCACTATGTAAATACAATAACAATACAGTTCCTCAAGCCTTGGAGCACACTAACTCCAGTCATAGGTACACATTAACTCACAGCCCAGGAATGCATTGCGCAATGACCAGTACGCACCTGCTCTTCAGGGGTGATGAGGCCGTGTGTAGAATCCTCTCCAACTGAGGGGTGCCTCAAGCTGCCCATTGAGGGATGCCGTGATGAGGCATAGTTGGGCCCTTCCCGGGGAAAGCTGTGGAATCCATTTGGGTACCCTCCCAGGGTGTACCCCATAGCTGGTAGGAGGGAAAAAGAAGCGTGCATTAATTATCCACAAAGAATAAATGTATTGTGTTCGACTACAGTCTCACTGTAATAAGATTTAGGATAGGCACTGGAATTTATCATATGCACAAGCTCAAAGGCATGGTGCTTGTGGCATTAGCACACACCGTCCCAATAATGATCCCCCAAACGTTACAAATTTTACCAGCCTGCAGATGGGTTTCATCAGTTCCTAAACTCCTTTGGTGGACGTCGGAAGGGGACCCATGAAATATTGTAGTGGGTGTGGGGGCTCAAGAGAACTTGATTTGTTGACTTGAAGGAACGATTAAAAAGAAATCTGTGGTTTTCGCAGATAAAAGAAGAATGCAAGGGCAGAGGCTATGGAACAGGGTTTGACATGCTAGTGAGATTCTCTTTACAATGTACCAAGTGGTTTTACAGACTGCACAAAAAGAAAGGATTTATTTGGACCTGGGAAAGGGAATTGTATACTGGTCCACTGCTGCCCTGGTTCAACTTTGCTTTGATGCTAGGCTTGGTCCACTGGACTCCTACAGATAGCAGTTTCGTGAATGCATTCATTTGTTCCACTGACAACCGTTCGATAGTTAAAATGGTTCTCATCATGTAGCTTCCTGTCCAGGTTGAATTTGGATTCTGGTCCATTGGAGGGGGAGGCAGGGGGTTTGGAGGATGGGGGGGTGTGGGGTCAATATTTGTCCACTGACCTGTAGCTACTTTGATTCTGCTTTGATCAGGTGGCCGAATACTGTCTCTCTCTTTGCAAACAAGGTTTTCTTGGCTATTATTTCTCCCATATGCTTTGGCTGGTTGGGGATACTGCTACAAATGAGGTTTCATTAGAGCTTGGGATGGAATTTGGTTCAGATGTCTTGTATATTTGTCTGTGTGGGTGACACTTTTATGTTGGTTCATTAATCTAACCCAAGAACATATATCTGGTTTCCATTTACTGTGTGGTCTCTGTTTCCATAGGTAGTTTGGGGCTTTGGAAATGTGTTTGTTTTCAGTTAAGCTTATGGCTTTTATCCATAACATACGGCTAGCTCTAGGGACTGCCTTCCTTGTAGTGTAAGGTTTGAGATGAGGAAGAGGGATGAGGATGTAATGCCTCAAGTACTCCCATGCTCCAGCGCAGGCTGTCTTTATTCATTATTGGTGCTAAATGGGTGCATGAAACATACTATGAGGTATAAATACAGCTATTGTTTGGGAATGGCAATTTTGTAAAGAGAGGCGGGGTTGTTAGTTATATTTAAATCACATTTAACGTAAGGACTATGAGGTGGATGACCAGGTCTCTATGTGATGAATATTGTTGGTAAGTACTCACAGGTTTAACACTATCACTGAGCTGTGACGGAATATCGACATATGCTACCGAGGACACAGCTACTCATAGTTTTTTTCTCTAGAACTGGGCTTGACTTTTTTCGTGAATTAAAAAGACTGTGGGAAAGTGAAGATGGGACAGTCAGGAAAAGAAGTGTGGGTTGTAATAGTGAAGACTGCATTAGATTTTAATTCTAAGAAGAGGAAAAGCCTCTTCCCCCAATTGTCCTCATAACCATCACTTGTTGCTTCAAATATACACACATTCACCAAATGGGACAATTTAAACTACATCTCCATTCTAGTACGCAAGACATCTTTACATCTCGATCCAGACTGTGCTCTTAACTGTCTTCTTGCACTGCCTTGAGCAACTCCTGTACCATGTCGAGACTGAGACATGACTAGAGCACACCATGGGCCACGTGTACATCACAAAATCTCCAAAGAAGGGTTTGGGGAGCTGGAGATGGGACTCACACAAACCAGCACACTTTGTTCACAGATGCATTGCCCTGCAGGTGCTTCCAGAACTTGGTTAACACATTGGTGGTAGTAATGCAGTACATAAATGTAATGGCATCGTGCTAGCCAAAGTGCCTTTATGCTGTAGCTCAAGTGCTGGCATCACGAAACTTAACATGCTAATAACCTATGAGATCCCAGTGACCTTGTAAAGGGATTGTTTTATTATAATCATAACAATTTTATTATGCAACCAATTCAGGTAGAATAATGTCGGGGCAGAAGATAGGTAGAAATCACTTGCCAAGGATTTACCATCACTAATATCATAACCACTGTTTTGTTTACACTTAAGAGATAAATATTTTACATCAATAGTTTGACCACCAGTGCATCCTAGGCCCTATCAATACTGAAGCACGGATGTAGAGTCATCTGTAGGTACTTGTACTGAGTGATCTACAGGACTGATCGAATTCCTGGTACAAAAAGATGGCGAACAAATAAATATAGGGGAAGAGAGTAAACAGAAGTAACCGAAATAAGAGTAAACAGAAGAAACCGAAATAAGAGTAAAAAGAATAAACCGAAATAAGAGCCACAGTACATACACAGAAACTTAAATGGGTTCATTTAAGTGTTTAATTCATTACCATGTGCTGTACTTCATGCAACTATAAAAGGCTTGTCCAGCACTTGTGCAAGAACTGGAAGTGAACTGACATTAATTGCAATGATACATTTTTGTTCAGTTATTGTTACATGGTTGTTTACACCATCAAGGGTGAGGATAGTTGAAAACAAATTTTGAAAGAGGTACTGCTAATGTTCCAATATCAGACGCATAACCTCAATGCCTGAGCACTTTTTCACATGCTGATAGGTCAAATTTGTAATTAAAATATAAAAAAAAAAAGGCTTGTTGAGCATGCAGATCTTGAAAAGATGAACATTTTGATCATCCGTTAGTTCGTGCTTAATCTGATCAGAGTACATAGGGGGTTATTCCAACTTTGGAGGAAGTGGTAATCCGTCCCAAAAGTGACGGTAAAGTGACGGATATACCACCAGCCGTATTACGAGTCCATTATATCCTATGGAACTCGTAATACGGCTGGTGGTAAATCCGTCACATTTGGGACGGATTACCACCTCCTCCTCCAAAGTTGGAATAACCCCCATAGTGTTGACTCCACCTCATGACTCTTTAATCTACTACCAAACACTCCCTGCCTCTTTATCTCACTCTTGCAGATTCTTTACCACCCCCCTTTCTCATTTTGCCACTGTTTTTCCATCTTTTGTTTCCTCCTTTTTTCCCTATTTTCTCTCTCGTGCTCTGTATCAAAGTTTGTTTAGGAAAACTTAGTGAATGTCCCCAGAAGTGAGTCCGAGTGGGCCCACCTGCAACCACCAACTCATAATGAGCAATGGCCACTGACAAAAAACTATGCTTCACATTCATACAAGTAGGAAAGAAAGGAAAAAAACATTTGTCACACTCAGTCATGTACATAAGATACTACAAAGGTTTGTGTTCACAAAATCAAAAGTTACTTCTAAACCAACAATGAATAAACACTCTAGTAACCACACACAATCAAATACCAAACAATTGTTTCATGGCACTCCCAGGGTGGCACAAAAAGGCGACCAGACGAAGTAAATGCAATGTGGTGCTATAATAATTGTACTATTCAAATGCCAACAAGATAAACTAACAGGGAGCACAACTCCTAAAGTATCCTTAAGTCTAAAGTCAGACAGTCAAGATAGTTGTTCTCTCTAAATAGGAAGCACCCTGTGGCCTGCAGGGAATTTAAAATAATAGTGATCAGGGTGCACATCTTTAAATGTAGAACAAAACAAAAAGTCTGAATTATATGCTTTTATACTCAATGCTGGGTCATACAAATTCGAGACCCAAGGACCATTTCATCTCGTTGGTGCAATTTATGATTTGAATGTAAACAGAACACACATCTGATATACATGGATATTTCTGTACTTTGGTGGCTTTTCATCACAACTTGAGATGGATAATGAAGTACAGTCTACATGAAATACTCTGTAACCGGCTGTTGAGGTGGAAATGTCCTCTGCATGGCAACGGATGTGCACCCGTAATGATGTGTCTGTATTCCCAGTGCTGATTTTTGTTGCTATAGGTAAACACAGATCATGCATGTGCCCCATCACACAGACCCGTGTCATAGACTGTGGTCTTTTTGATTTGGAGAGGTGCCCAAAGCGATACCCTGATAGTGGTGAAAGACTACTGCTTTTACCAGGAGATAAGTAGCACTAGCGTGGTTGTGGCAGCATAGCTTGTAGTTAACAATAGGAGTAAACAGGCCCTCTTTAACCTGGTTCACTGGAGCAAGGCCTACAGGTTCACTCATTCAAGGTTCTGCTGCTGTGTGTATAACTCACCCCTTGGCTTACATAGGTTTGATGTGGAGTCCTGCACCCGCATGAGTGGTGTATCTGCGCTGGGTGTGTGTGTGAACACTTGGGAAGGGTACAATACAGGGATATTGCAGTGCTGTGCGGTGTGTGTATGATGAATGGATGTGCTGGGTGTATGCGCCTGTCTGGTACAATACAGGAAGGATGTAGTGCAGTGCATGCATGTTTAATGCATGTTTGGGGAGTATGTGTGAGTGGTACAGCACATAAATGACAGTACTCTGCAGTGCATGTATGATAAATGCAAGTGCAGGGTGTATGTGTGCTTTTGATTGGTACTGTACATGAAGACTAAGTGTTCCATTTTGGGGAGACAGGGCTGTATGGTGAAACATGAGGAGATCGAGGAATTTCCCCAGACAGATTTGTATATTGCTGCATTCCTGTAAATTGGGTGGGGCACACTGGAGTAGGGAAAGCCAGGCTTCTCCTGTACACTTCAAAGGGTGCTCTCAGATTCAAAGAGGGGTCACAAAGTAGGGGCCTGGACACATCACAGAAAAGAGAGGAGTCTGACAGGAGAATCATAAAGAGTAGGGCTGGGGCACTGGGCTAACAATTTGATAAACATATCACTGTGGCCGACATCCAGGTGTGAGCTCTAATCACCCCCATGGCTTGTGTTGTGTGGCTATCAGCTTTTGCTGTGATATACTGCTTCCAAGAGGAAGAGGGCAGAGGAATTGGCACATCAAGAGCAAGCAGACCTCCAACATAAATTTTAAAAACGTCAGACCATAAATGACGCTTGGTGTCTGAAACTTAGCTAGAAGCAGGGAGAGCTTGAGATCCCAAAAAATTGTCAGCTGTCAAGTAGCCCATCAGGCGGTGCGATAAAGAGAAGTTCAGTAAGACTTCGGCCTGTGACGAGGACTAGGGCCAAGGCCTGCTAGTCTCTCTGTTGGGAGAGAGGATCACAGCCAAGGAATTCAGCAGCCAGTATACGTTTTAACTGAAAATATCCTGAGGTATTGCAGTATAAAATAGGCACCCAAGAATGACATTCAAAGTGCAATGCCCGTAAAAAAGCATGGAGTGTATCACGGGCGGCCTTATTTATTTATTAATAACTCAGACAGTTGACATATCCCTTGCATCCAAAATTGTTCATACCGCACTGGGTTCAATAAGCAAAGGATACTCCAATGTCATGATAGTTCCATAAACACTTAAAACTTTATTCCAAAGTTTAAAAACTTTAAAGTCGCATTTTGCAACACATGCATCAAGCCAGATTTTCAGTAGACAACATCCTCTAGCAGAAACTTTGGCTTACCTCCCTTCTCGAGGTTTAAATACATTAATTGCGAAGCAAAGTTGTTTCTCATTATTATTTTTCAACAGTAGCCCAATCAACATCTATATTTCAAATTACCTAATGAATAAAAGTCTTGAGTCATTCTTTTTTAGCTTTAAACATCATATCGCTATAAAAAATGCAACTATAATGTAATACAATTCATTTAACCAACTTCAAAAGAGCAAAAACTTCAAATCCAAAATCCAAAGTTTCCTTCAGTCTTTAGCGCAATCTGCTGAATTCATTTTAAAACATTTATCTATACAGCCTTTATCTACATTAGACAGCAATAATCAATACACTAGAAGCTCACAGCAACGTCCATTATTTTAGATCACGGAAATCTCAAAAGCCCCAGCCTTTATACAGAATGTAATCTGTGTTCAGATTCAGCCCACAGATCCCCATTATTTTTTTTTGTCTTAATGGCAGTTCCCTCTCCTTAAGATGAAAAGTTTGAAAAAACTAAAATAGATATATTTAACTGCACTGGGTTCCTCATTCCATTCACACGGACCGTGATTTACAATGATAAAAGAAGGTTCAGAGTAACCTAAAAATAAAAATGTTGCTAAAACAGCAAAAGTAGGGGGAAATGGGGAAATTGTGTTTTCAACAAAAACGCTTTACTTACCAGTAGATCCCATGGGTTGAGTTACCTCTACATACAGCGGTACAGTTATAGGGAAGGTTGACATTTCGGTGGCCACCGGGAAGAGTAAATAAAGTAGTACGTCAATGTGTAGTCTGCATGAGTGTGTATCTTTTGTTAAGATTCTGAGTCAGGGCCCATCAATGACTGAAGCTTTCATATATAGTTTTCAAGAAGTTATTCCCACACAGTCGAACACACATTCTCACATGATTCCTAGTAGGGCACTCCACATCAAACCATCAAACCAACAAAAATACTTCAAATAAACGGTGTGCTATGCTGGCCTGGCAGACTCTTTAAACTCTGGGCCTCCGTAAAACAAATATGCTTGTTCATGTACTACAATTTTAATGCTGAACTAATAGCCTCAACTAATACTGAATCACCAAAGTACCAAAAATCCCATCGCTCTTGGGAAGAAATAAACAACTTACATAAAAATTAAATGGCTCCCTGCAAGAAAATGAAATTCCTCACTCTAAATAACGCCGCTGTTTCTGAATAGTTACATGAACAAAAACCTAATCCAGTTGGAAATGTCCAATTTCTGGCAAGGATACTGCAAGACTACAGAGTATTTTTCAAAGCTGGTGTTTAAATTTCAAAACTTAAATCTTCATCTTTTCTTAACACATGCTATATTAGGACTGATCGCACCCCCTGTACAGTTTCAACAACTGACGCCAAAACATCCTAACTCAAAACAAGGGGCGATGCAGGTACGTCTTCAATGTTCCTACATGTTTTAAACTCCTGGTAAGCTGCTAAACAGCAGACTCCCTTCATTTCTCCAGTTTATGCCTTACATTCTTCCACCCGTGTCCCTGTGGTACACTCCCCTATATGTCAACTGCAAGTACGAGTGCTGTCTTGCATACCAAGTACTCGAAACATTGTCTGAGGTAGAAGGATACTTTACTTACTGCTTGGGGTCTGTGGTGTACGGGGCATTTCAAGATCTCCCGGGTGAGTATTCCTTGTAATGATGACTGGCTCCTCCACCACATTGATACTGTTACATTGCATGAGCTCCTGCAGTAAATTGAAGATCTCCTCAGCTCGAGAGCACTTGAACGCGAAGATACCTGTAGAGATTAAATAGTAATTTAGAAAACGTTACAAATCAAAATCACTATTACATCTTGAGGTTCTTGTTCAGGTCCATTCCACTACCTCATCTGGAATTAATTACACCTCAATCACAGAGATGCTACATTTCCAACTGTGGTCTTGTTACACCTCCTTCATAGATGCTGTAATGCAAGTAGGGTCAGTAAATCTCAACCACACACTGCACGTCACATCAAGGATATGTTACTGCAGATGTTAAAACCCTTATTGCACTCCTTTTAATTACAGACACTCTGTTCCTGAATGGGGCCTGTTAGCCCGAGTCATAGATTCAATGCTCTCTAGGTGTTATTTAACCTACAAGCTCAAATAGTAGAGCCTTGACTCTGGATAGTTAAACCTCAATCTCGGATGCTAATACACAGACTTTGGTTGGAGAAAATTACCCAGATACTCAGTAATTCTTTATTACAAAGATCTTACAGCACCTACTAGTTCTTATGAGCTACACAGAATGCTTCGGGGTAAATGCCCCATTAAGCCCTAATGGCATGGAACAACTTGCAGGAAATCAGAACATTTATTCCTGAATTTAGTAATTAGTATCTCGCCATCACAGAAAACTACAGAACAAAAGGTCTGTCAGAAGTAAGTTCTTTATAACCATTATTTTATAAAATCAAATCAAACAGCTGAATGGTTGACTTAGGAATTTCATACTCGGCCACTGTCATGAAACTTCCATCCTTACCTCATGACTGAGTGCTTCTTGGCCGTGGAGCACATAGTTTGCAGAAATTGATTTAGTAGATTACATGCTATGCATTTATGCCAATTAGTTTTGGGTGTAGAGCATTACAAGTTGTTTTTCTTAACAGTCAAGTTTTATTTTTATGTTGGACAACTCGTGATCTCTCACGTTCCTGAAACCCACAAACTGTAGTAATGTAGATTTTAGGTTTGGACAGGTCTTCTGGAGTTAATCAGCAGTGACACTCAAATCCAAACAGAAACCAGGATCCAGACAGCAAAAACGCTCAAAACAACTGAGGTTTCATTTGTACGACCAAGTCACCAATTCATAGGAGAATGACCTGGAAAGGGAAGGAAAGGGATGGTGGGGAGAGGAGGAGAGTGAGGGTTGGATCTGGGAAGGAATTGGAGTATACAGTTCACACTATTTAAATTTTGCCTATCATGTATTGTCCCATTCACACAGTTTTCACCCTATGTCTGCTGACAAAGCCAACAAGTATTAGATTACACCAAAATTGAGTACAACCTATTGACTGAGTCTCCTCGAGGGGTTTATGAAGGACAGAAAGGTTTTTGAAACTGAGGATGTGAGGGATTAAGGCAATGCCTCCTGTTTAGGTGGGAGGTGTAGGGCAGTGCAGGTGGTAGGTGCAGCACAGTGCACTTCAGTCTGAGGCAGACCATGGCTAGGGGAAGCAGGCCCCTAAAATCCCAAGAATCCACACTTCACAGGCAAGAATGAACACAAAGGTCTCAGTCATCAGAAACATCACACACATTAAGTGCATCTCAGAGCTTCTCTGAACTGGACTAACCTCGAAAAGAGGATTAGCTTGGAAAAACTGTTAGGCCTCAAGGAAAGGAGCGACAGCAAAGCGGGGCTTGAATGCAAAAGTATGTCAAACACAAAATTCTGATTGGCATGGAAAACACAACATATATTGTACATAAGCCAGTGGCCTTGACGGACATCGAAAAAAGAACTGCGCTTCATTACAGGAATACAGCTCCACCAACAGTTTCGTTGCCAAAAATAGTTGCCAACTCAGCCACAATACAAGGATTCAAAAATGGGTACAACCCTTAAACAGTTCCACAAAAATGGCTTGAAATAATCACCAACACCAACGAGTACTGCACACAGTTCACATCACTACCATAAAATAATCCAAGACATCACAAGATGAACAAAGACCGCTTCCCATTTCTCTTGGAGGACTGATCGACACCTATGTCAAGACCATCCACTGCAGAATGAGCACAATATATTAGGAAATTCTGCTAAATGGAGACTTCACTGCCACTTGGCACCTCAAGGGTGTATACCCCCAAATCCCTATGCATCCAGCCCACTGCTAGTACCTCAGGTGTGTAGCTGAAGAGTAAGCATTACCAGTCCAAAGGTCTTCCTTGTGGCATAAGTCTTCACCCAGCCTATACAAAACGTCTAACAATAGTGGCTACACTGTTATGCCGACAGGAAATTGAGTGAATCTGCACCAAGCTGAATTGCTTATGAAGAACAACTTTAACCAGGGCCTTAGCTTCAGGGGGTTATTTGGGGAATCCGCCTCCCCACCCCGCCAAAAAAATAATATTCTAAGCTTGGTAGCTATGTCTGTGCCGATTTTTCTTGTCATCCTGATTCCACTAAGATTTTAACCTGTTTAGTTTTTTGGATCAGGAACTTAAATCTACTTAGGCCCAGAATTACAGAGATTTTGTGTTGTGGTTGTGCTTCCACAATGCAAAATCCTTTTTAGTATTTACAAAGCCACATAAATGTTGATTTGCATGACAAAGAAAAAGTAGCATGACAACACATTGGGCTGCCTTGAGTTACTTTGTCGTCAGGCAAGCGTTCCGTTGGTGGTGCATGGGCATCCCTGTGTATCTACCCATGGATTGTGATGCAAACCCATATTTACAAAGAGATGTAGAGATGGGTTTGTGCCAAAATGCTACTCCTGCCTGAGGCAGAAATGTATTTATTTATTTATTTCTCCTCTTTATTTCATCTTAGCATGTGTGCTGCATAACACGGTACACAATAAAGAGGAAAACACTCCCAGGGTAGTGTTTGTGCAGAAAAGTACCCTTTCCTACATAATAAACATATCCTGAACTTAACGCAGACCCCCTTGCACTATGGTGCAAAGGTGCCTCCTTTGGCGCTAGGTAGCCCATAGTGTGCCAGCTTATCAAGAGAGCAGAACTGAGCCATTTGTTTGAAGATATGGCATAGTCCTGATCTCTTCAGGTGATGCAATGCAGCAATTTCGCTTGTTACCCAGCACCACTTCTTTCTAAAATGCCCTTTAGTGACTGATTTACCAAAAAGCTAGTAAACCTGCTATCTGAATGGATGCAAATGTACTGCTTTTTAGAATTCGCAAACACTGAAGTAGGCTTGGAGAAAGTAACTCCACTCTCAAGTTTCCATATAGCCTACTGCTAGTCAAACACCTAAACCATGACTGGACAGTGCTTGCAAATAGCTTAACCACTGGCAATCCACTGGAGTAGCATTCCAAACCACCGTTTTTCACCCTCTGTGCCACTCTAGACAAAGGGCCTTGTTCAAGATTTAGCTCACAGAGTAAATGCAGACACGGCGGTGAAAGACTTTACAGCCTTTACACTGCCTCCCAAGTTTGGAGATGTCTTTCAGCTCTGAGGACATCTGTAATACACTGGCAGGAACTGCCGTTAGGCTTCATGAAACATTTTTTCCTAAGTAATTTTATTTTTCCCGATGTAGGAGTTTGCTTGTGAAAAAAAAACACTAAGGGCCCCCACACCAGTTTTCTCCCATGGTGTAGGTGTCATTTTTCTTTTTTACTGTTCCTAACTGCCAAGCTATACATGACTGTACCAGGTTAATAAATAAATAAAAAAAAGACTATCTGACCAACCATCCCAAATAGGGCAGACAGTCAAATGACCTACTTTCAATGGCAACGACTCCAACAAGCTCTCACAGATAGCCTTACACTGACATAGAACATTTTACTCCATCAGGGAAAAACTTGCAGTCTACCCTTCTCCAAATTGGGCAGGTGGACCTAGAGTTTAGCGGACAGAGTACTCCATCGTTGTTGCAACAGAGTGCATGCCTGGCTAACTCTAAGATCCACCTAATGCAGTGACCTTGGTCACTTTCCACATTCACACTGTGGCCTACGGCTTCTTCAGTTGGGAAATGTGAGATTCACACCCCTCGAACCTTAAAGTCTAAGCTATGCTCCTGACTCCAACAGCCATAAGTGCAACAACCTCATTCAACAACCGGCAGTGCTAATGCAGAGCATTGGCTTCACAAGCAATGCAAAGTCACCATAGTTTCATCCAATAGTGCTAAATTGCCTGACAGCTAATATGTAATGTAGTCCAGCAGAAGGCCTACCACCACATCAGAGAGGGGTGTCACACCCCAGGCACTTATGAACAAGTTACTTAACTTTGGTAATGCTCTTTCTGATACTTACTTTTCACCACAGCTTCTCCATATTTTGACTATCCCCAGGCACCAGACTGGATCCAGATTTTTTTTTAATCTGTTGCTCAAATGTGCCCGTAGATGGCAACATCAGACAACCTCAGGAAGTGACGGTGCAGAATTGTACTGCCCCAGTGACCTGATGACAGTTTACCTTGAACCTCTCCACGCCGTCAAATGGGGGTCAATCATGACAGTGTGCAAAGCTAACTTGGGACATCATTAACACAGACTGGGTAAACACAGAGCAGCGAGGAAACCGTGATAAGGTAGTATATCCATCAGACAAAGTGTAACTGAAGCTAAGTAACTTGTTCCGATTGATACTTTTAACTGCAAATTCCTCACCTTTCTGAAAGGCACCCAAGCTGTACCTCCCGAATAACTTGGCTGTCAAGATAGTAGTAACTGTAAGCAAGAATGCCCAGGTATCAGCCTGGCCCAGTAATGCAATACCCCTCACCAATGACATCGACACAGCCTTGGCTCTCGTGGAACGAGCCAGAGGGCACTCAGGAGACCTCGTTTTAAACAGGGAATATACTGAGGATAATCCACCTGGACAGGGTTTGTTTCTATACTGCATTCCCAAAAGTCAATTGAAAAGCTGGTTGTCTACTCCCTACTCCTGCATATGCTTGATGTAAAAACATTGAGCTCTCCTTAGGTCTAGCCACTGAAGTGTTTTCTCCTTCTTAGAGGGAGGATGTCGGATAGAAAATGGTGGGAATGGTAATGGACTGACCCACAATTCTTTGTCAGAAATGAAGTACAAGTCTGCAGCACCGATTTCTCAAGAAAGGAGGTGCGGGGTGCAGGGGGTAGCACTAATAGCACCAGCAGCTCACCGACACAATGCATAAATAATTGTAATGAGGAACATCGTTTTGATAGTTAGCAGATGGAAAGAAGACCTGTCATGGGTTTGAAGAAAGCACACATCAGGAATGCAAGTTTAAGGTCCCACCGAGACGTAATGAAATGAGTAAGTGAGAAAATGAATGTGAATTCTTTTAGGATCCACATCACAGCAGTTGATTTGAATAAGAAAGGTTGATCAGGTAAAGGCAAAAATGCTGAAAGGGCTGACATATGACACGTAATTGTGCTAATTGCAAAGTCTTTCTGGGCAAAGGATAGGGTTAAATAACTGAAAATCGGATACCTTGGCCTGTAGAGGATAGAACTAACTAACCAACTTCAGGCCACAAATTTCACCCAGCAACCTGAACAGATAGATGTGGTGGCAGTGGGGCTAGCTGCAAGAAATCACATTCAGGATCTCAGCATGTACATCAAACATCAAAACCACAAAGCTGTCACAGGCTAAGCTCTACTCAAGAAGGTGTAGCCTGTGGGGATTCTGGTGCAGGACAAAACCCTGCTGACAAAACAAGAAATCCTCCTGAAGATGTAGACAGATCAGAGTGCAAATCTCCAGGCTCAGAAGATCAGTATACCACACTCTCTTGGTCCAATCCAGAGCTATCAAGATGAACTGAGCCCATTCGTTTATGGAGAGCCAGCTCGGTTGAAAAGCATATATATGTGTGAGCCACTACATATGAAAGGAATATCCCAAGAAGTCTCCTAGTGGTAACTCATGTGCACAATTATCATGACGTTGCACATTGTCTGTCCTGATAAAAAATAAAAATAAAAAAATACAGTTTTGGCTAATAAATGAGTTGCCCTTCTAACCAAGGGGGCAGGGTTTATGTACCAAGAAAGAAAATAAGCATTCCCTCAGCTGAAAATCTGTACTTCCACATCCATTCACACTACCACAATGCACTACATATTGTGGTTACAAGGAAATCTTAAAAACAATGTGAAACGACCACAGGAATATAAAAAAATATAAATACATCATGTATTTATTATAACTATTAAAACCCTCGGGGGAACCCACCAGAGCGGAACTGTTGGTGGCTAGTAAGGGTTGTAGAACAGCACTGGAGCATAAAACTGAGACTGTGTCCATAGATGTCAACTTACTGTGGGTGGACCTGCGCAAAGTGTTGGAAAAGGTCACAACAGCCGAAGGCAACATAGTGGAACTGCAAGGGGAAACAGCGACGTAAAAGAAGCAAATGGCTCAGCTGACCACAACCACCGGAGAGTTGGAGCAGAGGGCAGAAGATGCGGAAGGCCGCGCCCGAC
Organism: Pleurodeles waltl; assembly: GCF_031143425.1. Lineage (NCBI taxonomy): Eukaryota > Metazoa > Chordata > Amphibia > Caudata > Salamandridae > Pleurodeles > Pleurodeles waltl. The sequence goes on along the minus strand of NC_090445.1, from coordinate 420,993,319 downwards.
GCAGCAATATCAGAGTGTTGGGCTTCCTGGAGGAGAACTCGGTGGAACTGTTCCTGGAAACGTGGGTGCGAGAACAATATAGCCCCTCAGGCCTGTCTAACCTTTTAATGGTGGAGAGGGCACACAGGCCTCTGGTGCCCAGACCACCACCATGGGCACCACACCGAGCCATCATTGCCAAAATTCTTAACTACACCAACAGGGACTGCATACTACGGGCAGCTCAAGAGCATCAGTCAATGCTATATGGCAGTAATAAGATCACCATCTACCCAGACTATAATAAACATGTAGAAGAATAGAAGAACTGCGAAAATCATACCCAAGTGTAGAGCAAAAACTAAGAGCGTTACAGCCGCAGTACGTGCTACTGTTCCAAGCCAGATTGAAAGTGCTAGCCCAAGGAAATACATTTTTTCGACAGTCCTGGGGAGGTATGGGAATGGCTGGATATCCGAGGAGGAGCACTGCCACAGCACCCTCCGTGTGCACATAAGGTGGCCAGGGGGGCAGTTGGCTTGGGGGCACACGGTCGGGGACAACTCGATGAGGCACCGGGCACAGCCCATCAGGGCGAGAGGAGAGTCACTGTCGGTGAGGACGGCACCCTGCAGTTGGGCTCAGAGAATGAGGCAGAGAGACGAGCCGTCAACATGCAGCTGGCACTTGGTGGAGAAATGCGAGGCCCCAGCCCGGGGTCAGACATCATACCGGACACATTGTACACTCCTCAGATGGGGAATAACAAGGAAGCTTAAGTCAGCGGAGACCTGTGAACGACAGTTGCTGTAAGTAAAACTAAGTGAGGGGGGGGGGAGAAACAGGTGTAGACTTATACAATGTAGGTGTGAAGTGGGCCTGTGCTGTAGGGCAGCAGGTTGCATGCTGCAAAGAAGTAACTACTTGAAAAAGGAGCAGACCTCAGCTGGCACTTGGCGAGGAGGGCGAGAAATGAAGAGGAATACGTTTCATAACGAATGGTAACACATTGTGCTACACTGAGGTTGGGCAATGGGCCGGGAGCAGAAACAGTTCATTAAGATAGTCCGTGCCGTTGGATAGGCTGGGAGGCAGTGCACGTCCTGGCATATGCGTGGTGTAGGCATAAAGGGCTGTATAGTTGTGCTAAATATGTCCTTCGGAGGGAATGGGACGTTTGTAGTGTGTTTGTTCGTTTTTAGAAGTAGACAGCAGATAATGGTCACTATAGCATGGCACAGAAAGGTTGGAAACACTAAGAGATATACCACAGGATGGGGGCAGAATATAAACTTTTGACATGGAACATCCGAGGGTTAGAGACATACACTAAGAGGTATAGGGTGCTCACCCACCTACTTAAAGAGACATAAAATCTCTATAGCTTGCTGCAGGAAACAGATTTAGATGATGCTGGAGCAGCTCGCTTAACAAAATGGAGGGGACAGATATTTCACTCACCTTACTCGACATATGAGATGGGCATGCTGATTTGGGTGGCACCAGGTGTTCCGTTCATCCACACATACATGAAAGCAGATGTGGGTGGTAGATATGTGCTGCTCCGGGGTGCGCTGGACGGCCATGAAGTGGCCATTCTGGACACCTACGTTCCTAACGATGATCCAGCCTTCTTCTGCTCCATGCAGGATCTGCGTGATGTAGAGGTGCCAGTCATATGGCTCTGTGATTTTAACTGTATCTTAGACACTAATCTGGACAGAGCAACCCCTAGACTGGGTACCAAACTCCTAATGACCAGCACTTATCGAGAAGTAATGCACAACCTGGGGAAGGTGTATGTGTGGCGTACCAGTCACCCCGATAGACAGATATATACGTTATTCGCTCACGCACAATACACATAGTAGGCTGGACAGGATACTGGCGGCAGCGTATCCGCAGTTGGAGGACCTGGAGGTGATCCATATGGCCAGATTCCTCTCCGACCATACTCCGCTTAGCTGTCTCCTGCGGGGGGGAGGAGGGGGGTTAGAGGGCAACAGGAGAATCGAGCTTGGAGAATGTCTGCAGATATACTGGACGATGTAACTGGCATTACCTGATTATATGGCAACCAAATGGGATTCAGCGAACAAATAGGGCAATAGAGTGGGAGGTGCTAAATGCAGGGCCGAGGGGCCAATGTATGAGCTTAGTGTGCGGAGACAGCTGCAGGCGGATCTTAACAAGGTGGAGGAGGAATTGGTTGCCTTGCAGTCAAGGGAACAATCACAACAAGATATGGTAAATAGGGAGCTACAGGTGAGACGTTGTATGGCTGACATATGGGACAAATATACATTAAACCAATGACTGACAGACACTACACAGAGAGGGGGACAAGTCGGGTAGACTGTTCGCGTGGATACTAAGGCGGGAATTGCCTTCCCCAGAGATGACGCACTTGGCGTCAGAGGAGGGGATCAGGATTACCACTAGTGCTGGGATACTGGATACTTTTTGTCGGTACAGTCAGCATGTATATACTGCAGACCCTAATATGCCCCAGAACTTTATGTCCCATTCCTGAGGGGGCTGACCCTTCTGCCGCAGACAATGACTGCAATGGAATCCCTAGATACTCCCATAGATGTGGAAGAATTGCGGACAGCAATTAGCCTACTGGCACGGGGCAAGGTGCCAGGGGGCCAGAGGGGGGTGGCTTTCTACCCGAATTTTATCAAACATTCTCAGAGACACTCATGATAGGATTGCTAAACGTACTTATGGCGGCACGAGAGAGGGATATTACCTCCTACAATGCGTGAAGGAGAAATATGAATGTTCCTCAAGCCTGGCGGTGACGCGGCTGATCCTTCCCCTTATAGACCCCTCACTATGATAAATGTGGACATAAAAGTACTATGCAAACTGCTTGCCTCTCGGCTGGCGCCCTATGTTCCTCAGTTGGAACATGAGGACCAATGTTGGTTCATACCGGGGCGTAACGTGGGCATGAATTTGAGACATCTAACGCATGTGATACAAGAGGTGGCTGGCCATGGGGAGGAGATGGCTCTGGTCTCTATAGACCTAGAGAAGGCCTTCGATATGGTGGACCGGGGATTTTTACTAGCAGTGCTAAAGGAGATGGGGGTTCGGCTCCTGATTTCATGGCTGGGTACGTCTGTTATACACGGAACCCACAGCGGGGGTGCGGGTGGGTCGGAGCCAATCAAATGTTTGGGGGATAAGCAGGGGGCACCCGACAGGGTTGTCCTCTATTGTCCCTCCTGAACGCCCTGGCTTTTGAACCACTGGCCATTTGGGCACGGCGTGACATAGGGGACGGAGGTGTAAAGTGATGTCAACCATATCATCTCATTCTATGCAAATGACGCACTGTTCTATATATCGTCCCCACGGGGTGCACTGCCTGGGCTGCTGAGACTTATGGAGGCATTTGGAGATATATCAGTTCTCAGATTAAACAAACATAAGTCACTCATATTCCCGATGGCGGCGTTGGCTTCCGTACCGATGAATTGGCTACCGCATCTGGGACTGCGAAGGGAGACAACTAAATTCAGATATTTGGGGTTGCAGGTGGCACCCACCGGGGAGCAGCAGTTGCGTCTCAACATGGGACGAGTGGCTGAATCTCTGAAAAGATTGGTGGTGTTTTGGAAGACGCTGCCACTCTTGCTCATGGGTAGAGTGGTGGTAACTAAGATGGTTCTGCTGCTCAGGTGCCTGTATACCGTACAGAACTCGTTTTGCCCTATCCCACAGAAGATATTTACACAACTAAACTCTGTACTCACTTCATTGTTGTGGGCGGGACGTCGCAGTAGGGTGGCTCTAAATACACTGACCCGCTGTTTTGCCAACAGGGGATTGGAAGTGCCAACAACATGTGGCACAGTGGCTCACGGAGGATGACAATTGGGAAAAGCAACTGGTGACTGGCTTGGCGACAGTGGAGCACCACCAAATCACCTTAATGGTGGGCACTGGAGCAGAGGGAACGATCCCATTCATAGTCTATAACACGGCAAATATTTGGCAGCGGTGTGTAGAAAGGGTAATGCGGAGAGCTCCCTTTCATCGAGAGCTACCGCTTTGGTCACTGACACCAGTACGCCAGATCACAACTAATGTGTCATTTCAGGCATGGAGGGAATGGGCTGTATGCAAATAGGAGACCTGTATCCAGGTGAATACTTTATAACGTTTGAACAAGCATGTGACACTTTCGGCCTGGGCCAGGGACACTTTCTTCATCACGCAGGGTGGTTGAAGTGGCCAAACGAACTTGGCCTACGTACCCTGCTACGCCGCAGCAAGTCCTAGATGTCCTAGTAGTGTCAGGAGAGGGTGACATTTAATCAAGCAACTATATAAAGCCATGAGAGAGGAGGTGATGGGACAGCCAGTTAGAACGCAAGAGGTCTAGGAATTAGAATTGGATCCCTAATAGCTGGGAGCGACTGCACCAGCATATGCGAACGAACATGTATAGTCTTGTGCAATGCGCGATTTAGGTTAACACATTATAACTTTCTACATAGAACATACCTGACTCCCAAGAGACTGCATCGGATCTCTATAATACGACCCGACATGTCCCCAGTGTGGTGAGGGTGGGGCAGACTTTAGGCACTTAGCATGGTAATGCTGATTAGTACATGTCTTCTGGGTGCGGGTGGTAGCAGACCTCCGGGAAACCACAAGCATACCTACAGAATGCTCAGAGCTGCAGTACCTCTTGGGGCAAGTAAAAAGACAAAAAGGACACAAAATGAACTACAAATTCCTTAACTGGCACTGGTGTTGGCAAGGCGAAGGGTGGCCATTACTTGGATGGGCCAACGTGCGCTGGCACAATGGCGTAGGGATGTTGAGAAATGGACGTTAGCTGAGGAGGCGCACATGAAGAAATGTAGGAGGGATTAGCGATTGATGAAGGGGGGGCTTGGAGGGCAGTGTGCAAATCATTTCACAATCCATGTATGGAAGGGGAAACTTCAGAGAGTTTTAACACTGAATGTCCGGAAGATGGGACATGTTGAAGCGGGACTAGTAAGACTGACACTGCTGTCAGGGCAATGACTGCTAAAAATGTAATGTTGAACCTACTCTCGGACATAGGGTGTTAATTGTAAAAGCTTCTAAAAGATGCTGTGTTTCTAATGAGACTATTGCCATGGAAAATGTATGCCACTGTCACTGCTGTTGGTTGTGTTACTTATGAAAAAAAAAATGTACAATTTTTTTAACTTTTTTTAAAATTAAAACACACTCTGTTAAAGCATTTTAATACATAGTGATTTGTGGTTTTGTGAATGCAAGTTGAAGAACAGATTTTCACCTGGGTAATTCGATTCGGTCTTGGAGAAAAAAAAAAAAAATTGAGAGCGCAAAGGTGTCCTGAGCCAATTCCAGATGAAAACTCCATTCAAGGTCTGACAGCTGAAATCTGTTTAGCTGTTGTGCTCTAGTGCTGAGTGAACCTGTCAGATGATTGGCTACCACAGAAATCTCCTGATGTTCCAGCCATTTGGGTTGGGAGAGGGTGAACATAGTACGATATGACCGGTTAGTGTCCTCCTATCACCACCACAGGCCGTAGGGTGTCTCCTTCAAAATACAGATGTTGCTTGATAGGCCCCAGTGTTGTGCCTGCTGGAAGTGGAGGATGCACTGCAGAGCCCAATCGAATCATGCCATGCACCGCCTGACCATGGCCCTGGAAGAAGAAATCAAACAACCAGGAGGCTATAGTGGCAGATGATAATGGAGACTTAAGATTTATGTCCTTGGTGGTCTAACGGACCTCTGCTACCACCAAGTCCTCTGGCACCACAAAAAGTCAGAGTTGGCTGCTATTACTTTATCTCCGACCACCTCAGCACCGAAACTAAAGTCACCTTCCGTTCCGAAACATACCATCTCAGCACCAATATAAGAAACTGTGGATGACCAAATCGACCCAAAACAGGAGAAAAATTCATTTTCAACCTTCAACAAGACTTATTCTGGCAAAACCAGTGCATTTGGCACCTACTCCATCTAAGCGCCAACTATCTTTCGAAGAGTCCATAGCTCCTCCAAAAAAGAAAAAGGATATTACTACTACTCATATTCACCCACCTTTGCCTGCTTCGCCTCCACCACCTCTACTTCTCTCACCACCACTACCTACTTCACACATTTAGTGATATAGGTGAGGCTACACCACAAGACTCCCCACACTCTTTTACAGGGGATCAAGGGGAGGATGACACTACACATCAAACAGCTGTAGATCCATGGGACACCTAGGACTTTGGCCCCTCTGAGGCCAACGAGCCAGACCTAAGCCTTCGCCACCAGATGATGCAACATCATTTCAGGAACTATTAGCCAGGACAGCTGCTTACCACCAGGTCCATTGGATAAAGATCTAATAGAAGAGGACTTTCTATTTGAGACACTAAATTCCACTACTAGAACATGCTAGTATTTGCCTATGTTGAAAGGGATGACCAGACATGCCGAGGAGATCTTTAAAGATCCCGTAATGGCATGTATCGTTACTCCACTTGTAGATAAAAGAAGGAACGCTGCACCTTCAGAACCTCAGTATATTAAGTGCCAACTTCCGCCAGATTCATTAGTAGTATCTAATGCATGCAAAAGGGCGAGTTCACAAGTAACATCCTCTTGCCCCTCCTCCGGACAGAGTCCAGACTAATTGACACCTGGGCAAAAGAGTAGCAGCTCAATCAGCTAACCACTGGCACATAACATGCAAGATATGACAGAGCCCACTGGGATCAAATGGAGGATTTATAAGAACACCTCCCCGAAGAGTATAAGAAAAAACTGCAGCAAATTGTTCAGGAGGGTAAATTAATCTCCAATAATTATATTAAATGTGCCCTAGATGCAGGAGACAGCAGCCAGGGGCGTGGATACAAGCATTTTATTACTCAGCCATGCCTGGCTAAGTATATTGCATAAGTGTATTACATAAGTATATTGCATAAGTGCAACAGACAGTATTAAAAAAAAAAATTTGATCAACAACATCTGTTTAGTCCACACGTGGACCAAACCCTAGAGAAAATGAAACAAGACCTCAAAGGTGGCAGATCTATGGGAGCACTTCGAAGTCCAAATGCTCATGGTTCCTTTCAGCACCTGTCATACAGATATGGCCATACAACAACTCCAACAGATGCCTCTCCCTCCTCTTATAGAGAACAATATCAAACCTCCTCTTCAAGCGGTTTCTACAGAGGTTCATATATAGGAAACAACTCGAAAGGATGAGGGGAAAGGTGCCTCCACCTCCAAACAGTGACTCACTTTCAATTCCAACCCCCTAAACGATTTATCACCCGTCAGGGGACATCTACAACAATTTCTCCCAGCTTGGAAAAACATAAACGATCAGTGGGTGTTTGACATTATCCAACAAGGTTATTGCCTAGAACTCATCAAAACACCTCCAAACACACCACCCAGAAAAGACAAACTTTCCATACAACAACTAGAACTGTTAAAGCAGGAAGTACAAGCTTGCCTTCACAAAGGAGCTATAGAGTCTGTTCTTCTTCTGGTCTACTCTATAGACATACTTCTTCCTAAAAAAAAAGAGGGCTCTCTTCGGCCTATTCTAGATCTTAGACCTCTCAATCAATGCATCCATTTGGATCACTTCCCTATAGGATGGTGCCCCCTCTGTTACAACAGAGAGATTTTATGTCTGCACTAGACCTAAATGATTCTTGAAATAAAAAATAAAAATTGGTGATCAAGGTGAATTGAAACCGCGCCTTCTTCCTTTATTATATATATGCAATTTATGGCAATTTTCGGTGCACGGGTCGTGAGGGCCAACCCCCTAGACCTCAAATAGCCCTGGGCTCAGAACATTGAAAAGGAGACCCAGCACATCAAAGTGTCCATTGATTTCCACAAAATTATCAAATTTCTTCAAAAATCACATAATTCAATAGAGTTGTATATTTTTTATAGCCCTGAAGAAGTCCGTTTGGACGAAACGCGTTGGCTATGATGGATTAGATATTGTCATTGTGGATAAATAAAGAACAAAAAGTTTTCATAAGAACTCTATTGAATTATGTGATTTCTGAAGAAATGTGATAATTTTGTGGAAATCAAAGGACACTTCGATGTGCTGGGTCTCCTTTTCAATGTTACGAGACCTAAATGATGCTTACTTACTTTCATAACCCCATTCACCCAGCTCACTGCAAATCTCTCAGGTTCGCAATACAAGGAAAACATTACCAGTCCAAGGAGCTTCCCTTCGGAGTAACTACAGCACCTTCTGTTTTCACCAAGTGCCTGACAGAAGTTGCAAACTATTCATGTCTTCCCATATCCCGACGACTGGCTTATCAAAGCCATTACATTAACATTATGCCATCAACACACTCACAGTAGTCACATCTACAACCCTCACAAGTTCAACCATATTTGGAAGCTATTCTCAACCCACAACTATGAGTCTCAACACACCTTGCAGTCATGGACAATACTCTTGCCGACCTCCTCAGCAGGAGGCACCAACAAACCCATGAATGGGAACTCAACCCACTAATCCTCCTCCAGTATCTTTGAAAGTGGGGGTTTCCACATATAGACCGGTTCGAAACTGCAAATAAATCAAAAAGCCCAGATTTGTTCTCCAAGCTCCCACACCCCTATCCAAGGGCAATGCTTTATGGATGAACTGGTCAGGGATAGCTGCCTATGCTGTTCCACCTTTCCCTCTTCTTCTGTTGGGGGTGGGATCGGAAGCTCAAGCAGATGTCCCTCACCCTCACTCTAGTAGCTCCAACTTGGGCTCGACAACCATAGTTCACCACACTACTCAACCTTTCTGTAGTGCCCCACAAGAAGCTTCCCCTCAACCCGGATCTAGCACCTAAATCCAAAGGAACTCATCCTTGCGATTTGGCTCCTGAAGTCGTCGAGTTTGGTTACCTCAACCTTCCGCAATAATGTATGCTAATTCTCAAGGAAGTACATAAACCTACAACAACAACAGCATGCTATGCAGCTAAATGGAAAATATTTGTTTTCCACTGCTATAGTAAAAATATTGATCCTTTCAATGCAGTGGTGCAAAACATTGTTGGGTATTTACTGCATATGAACACTTATGGTCTAACGTATACTCCAATACAAATCATCTAGCAGCATAGCTGCTTACCTACAAAATAGACAACATTTATCTTTATTAAAGTACCAGTAATTAAAGTATTTATTGAAGGCCTTCAAAGATTAATACCACCCAGGGTGCCCCCTGCACCAGCCTGGAATCTCAACACTAAACTTACTAGGCTCATGGGTCGCCCACATGAACCTTTACATAATTGCTCTTTGCAGTTTTTACCATGGAAAGGAGCCTTTCGAGTGGCAATCACTTAACTTAGATGGGTCAGTGAGCTCCAGGCATTAACTTTAGAAGAACCTTTCATCAAACTACACAACGACAGAGTAGTCCTTCATATGAATCTATATTTCCTTCCAAAACTAGTTTCACCTTTCCACCCGAATCAGTCAGTTGAACTATTGGTTTTCTTTCCACAACCTAAATCAGTTGCAGAAACGGCCCTGAGCAAATTAGATGTTAAAAGGGAATTGATGTATTATATTGACTGAACTAAAGAGTTTTATAAAACCAAACAACTCTTTTTTGCTTTTTTGAAAAATGCCCCCTCACCACCCTGGCCGCACACCCAGACACACACAAACAAACGGCAGCCTATATCAAAATCAGGCATATCAAGATGGATATTCAAATGCATTCAGACTTGTTACACAAAAGCTAAAAGAACTTTGCCTGCACATCCTAGAGCTCATTCTACTAGTAAAATAGGAGCTTCGAAGACCTCCTTAGCCAATATACCAATAGCTGAAATGTGCAGAGCAGCTACATGGCCCACTCCACACACTTTCACCAAACACTGATGGATGTCTTTGCACACCAACAAGCTAATGTAGGACGGGCAATGTTATGTACACTTTTTCAAACCACTGCAACACCCACAAGTTAGCAATCGCTTTTTGGAGGGTACTTCTTTACAGTCTATGCACAGCATGTGAATCTACAGCCACATATGCCATCAAACGGATGATACTCAACCTTTAAGCATCTGTTTGTAGCTGTTGTAGATTCATATGCAGCCGACCTCCTACCCGGACACCTGTGGCCGTTAGAGTATCCTATTCAATCACATATGCTAGGCACCTCTTTACTATCACACTCATGATACATTCTCACCTGACTGTGGGAAAACAATCTAACAATGGAGTCGATGTCCATGCACACTATAACCGAGAGGAGGAATCACTTTACTGTGTGACTCGACGGACTTCTTCGAAGAAAAACAACTTGCACACATCCGGAGCCAAAACTAGATGGCAGGAGTATGCACAGCATGTGAATTTAGAACACTGCATGCCACGAACAGATGCTTACAGGGTAAGTAGTAACCCATATCTTCTGTCAGAAAAGAACAGAGAAAAACAGAAAGTGCCAAAAACTGTCAAATGAAATAGTTGTCACAAGTTTTAGTAGTACATTTTTTGAAGGGACAAAAACAAAACTGGCTGAGCTCAATGCTCCAGGGCCCTTGTCAGCAGGAGCTGGAGAAAAAAAAACTGAAGCAACTGCCACCTGCTGTGCATGATGGGATCCTGGTGGTCTCTGGATCCTTAAAGGCGCAGTCTCTTATTTTAACTCATATAATGACAAGCCTAAGGGGCTACACTGTCCTGCTTCAATTAATCACTCTACTCCTACAAAAAAGGGTTTGTAAAAGGCATTTATGCTGATTTACCAAAACATTAAAACATTATATACACATATAATTCTCCTGTCTCCTTTTTAGACTTTAAGATGAAGAATTGGGCCACTGTAGCTTACTCCTATAGGCTGCATAAAACGTTTCTCTCAAGTGATTCTGCAGGCCTTCTTGAAGAAAGGTAAACATTACACCTAAGAAAAGAGATTGTGAAGAAATGCTCCGGGGTCCCTGCACGTGGGCGGGACTATTCAGCGCTTAGGACTATAAATAGAAATCCCCTACGAGAGAAGCAGACTGTGTAGTCACTGCCTTTAAAATCTTCTAGAGCCAATTCTATTTGAAATGTAAAATAAATAAATAAAAATGCTCTAGAGCCAATTTGGCCTTTTCCTCAGTCATAGGGCATGTCCATTAGAGGTGCTGGTATGTCACCAGAAAAACCAATGGCATGCATCCAAGCGTGTTGCTGATCACTGGTGCCTATACAGCATTCCACACAGTCCATCATGTCAAAGCTGGCCCTCAAAACTATTTTTTCAAAGTTTGGTCCAGCCTGAATTATCTGGTCAAGGGCTTTCCTTTACTAGTTGGGAAAGCGTACAAGATGTCTGTGGTTATGTGCACAATTTCAGGTTTATTTTGGCCTTGGAGACAGACAGCGTTAAAAGAGCAAGGAGCCAAACTGACAGAAGAAAATGCTCTTATCAAATGTGTCCATGCACTTTGACTCCCTGTGAACACTTGGACCTCTGCACTCATGGGATGGATGCAGAGTAACAAAGGCCGGATCACCCAGGACTGACCCTTGTTGCCTAGCTATTGGTCAACTAACTAGAAGGGCCAGGAATGGCTATACATCCATAGTGCCATCACAGTGCCTTTTAGGGCCACATTAAATGATAGCAAAGGATCAAACACTGAAGGCAGAAAGTATAATGATATAATCAATGAGTTGGCTTTATCTCAATAGTTGGGAGTTGTAATCAAGTACTTCTGCATCTCTGTGGACAACCACCACCACCAAGGCACTTTCTCACGTGGATGGCTCTGGAAGAGATTCTAATTCAGACTCAGGAGAAGTATCCAGAAGACCACTAGTATTCTACAAGTGCAGGTAATACAATTCAGCATCAGTAATGTAAAGAGGGGGCAAGTTGTCATTGTCCGATATCAGGACCAGATTGACTGAAATCGGCACCGCTATGAACGGGGCTGGAGTGGAAGCAAAGGGCCGGTGCTCGCAAGAAATGGACCCAAACTGGGTCAGCTGGCACCAGGGAATGGCTTCACCTCCCTCCCCATGCCCCCATAGGATCTAAATGGACTGCAGAGAGAGCTGACATCACCTTGAAAATCCACAGCCTGCCCTCTTTGAATGAGTCTAACTGCTGCTTTTTCAATGATGGTAAGTGACACCCGTTTAGTGCCAGGACCGGCCTCAGAATGGGCTCAGTTTCGGATGAATCTTGTGGAGACAAATCCCACTTGTATTTTTTGTACAGATGACAACAGTAAATTTGACTTGTCTGATGAATTAGAACAAGATAAGGACTTGGCACTGGCGCAGCCTCAAGACTTGGATAGTTGCTTCGAGTACAACTTCTTGCATTCTACAACATACTGCTTCGTACACTGCTCCATTATCACCTTCAGATGCATCAGGGAGCATTTACTGTGTAAACTTTTCAGTCATGACTGCAACCAAGGCACCACAGAATATCATGCAGATTTGTGACTGACATTTGCTTCCTGCAGTAACAGCAAGTGCCTGTCACCTTAGGAGGAGGGAGACAATTTCTTTGCACACGGTTCGAGCGGGTACAGACAAAGTTGGAACAGAGCTCTGGATCAAAGGGCATGGAAAAAAGGTCTGGAATCAGCGTGCATGGGTGGCCTCTGCACCATCACTTTTGAGAAGTCAGATGGCACCACCTACTAACTTGTGGGGAAATTGCTGTTAAAAATCAGAATCCAGTCTGGTGTTTGGAGTTAGTCAAAAGCCGAACAAACTTCATATGAGTAAATTAATTCAGAAATCCACATGTGGTGAACGTTTAGGGCAGTTTAATACTTTGATGTCTGTAGGTCTACCTTGATGGTTTGTGGTACCTCTTCGGGCGCCTTTCCCAAAAGACCCCTGCCCAACAAATGGCATGGCCAGAATACTGGCCTACAGCATTTGACAAAATAGTGGACTATGCAACCTGCTTCTGAGATGTAGGATGGCTGCAATGGTAGATTATCCTAAGTGCAGTGGATATAGCAACAGCAGTAGCTATGAATACGTCTGGTATCCTCCTTTGAGACATGACCTTTATCGGGCAAGGTTCCTCTGGCAGCATGACTCTGAATGATGCAATGTCATGTCAAAGCTGATTGTCATGGCAATTAGGAATACAGTGATATTCACAGATATAACTAATGTAGCCAAAAATGTGTTTCCTCTCTTTCTGATTGCAACTTCCTATCTGAGTTGTCCAGAGTCGCTGAGCAAGCTGTAACCATATTTCTTGAATAGTTTTGCATAGTAAGTAAGACAGCAAAGTGCATTGTTCTGCTCCAGTAGGCATGCCACTGTCATGTAAAAAAAAAATATATATATAAATATATATATATATATATTTATTTTTTTACAGTCTCTTGGAGACAGTTGTGGGTGCGTATGTAATGCAAAGATAACCGTTCTGTAAAATATGATCTCGCATGGAGATCAGTCTGATAAAAATCTTCCATCTCCATGTAACACCAGTAGGGTTACGAAGTCAAAAGCTTGCCCAGGGATGCCTTTTAGTAGAGATGATGCAGGTGCAATGCTTGGAATTGCTAGCAATTTATTATAAAAAGAGTTCAAAGTGACATTTGTTTTGTTTACTTATTGGAGGATATTTTAACAGGGTGTAAGAATGTATCAATCTATACGATGTTCATTTATACGTAATCATGTGCAGAATTTTCCAGAGCCGAAGCCTCTTGTGATGTCGACATTGCAATGTTGGAGCTGGTGCTGAGGCAAATACTTGTCATTTGGGAGTTCAGAGTTGAAAAGATAAGGGATGGAGACCGTAGCTATGTGTTTGTGACCCTGCAGATACATTTGCAAAAGTATTTCTTTAATAGACTTTCATTTAAAGGGATACCGGTACTTCATGGAGGTTTACTCAGAGAGAAGATCATCTTTCTCGAGACCATACAATGCATTTTGATAACTCAAGCACCCTTTCTAACTTTGAAAAGTGCAGGTTGAGAGGTGCAAATGGTAAATAGTGACAAGGCGAAAAAAAAGTATTGTATATTTTGGGAGCAATGAGGTAATTGAGACCCCGCTCTCTGATGTGACACTCAGGTACAACTAAGAAAAAGTCGTGGACAAATGTGTTTGTGAGTAGTGAAGAAAATGCTCCCCTGATCAGACAATCAGGAAGATGCTGTAGATTCACATACGTAACAATAAAAACAATTAAGTCACAGAAATGTATTCACTGCTCAGAAGGGAAAAATATAAAACAAAGAACCAAAGGGTCCTCTAGGTCCTAGGACTTCGTTTTATGTAAAATAGTAGGGTATTTACAGTTGACTAAAAGGGTGTTTTTTCCAACAAGCAGGATACCAATTTAAAACATACCTAATGCACACTTTCCAGGAACACTCGTGACATCAAACAAAGTACAACTAGGCTGGTAATACACTTATTCTATTTTTTAAATAAATTAAAGATTTAACAGGTAAATACATCAGAGCCTTTGAACTATTCTAGCCGAATGTTTCCTGTTCAAAAACTCCAAGAAAATACAGAATGCTTTACACCAATATTCGATGTAAAATGCTACACAAATATATCTTATATGGGACAGAGAGGCCCTCATGTATGGCTTGGTAGACCATGCGCCCCTGCCCCTTAAGTTCACTCACAGCAGGTCTCTGTAAAAATGAAGATCTTGTGAAAGCGCCAACTTCTGTGAAGTTGCAAGGTACCCTTCCAGGTTGGAAGAATACACGATGTGTGGTGCTCCTTTGAAAGCGAGTATGTGCTGAGAAGGAGCAAGCTTTTTAACATGCTGGCTTCTTTGGTAAAGATGCCTAACTGCTGGTCCGGTTAGGTTATGTGTATCTGTAACGTGCACTATCACCCATGAGGGTATCCTGGTGCAGAGCAGACGTGTGAGCCTAGCCCTGCTCTATATTATGTTGGTTAACTGAAAAGCCAGGTCTTCAGCTTCCTAAAGAATTTGAGAACAGAAGGGGTAGCTCGGATGTGGAGTGGGAGGCTGTGCTACCCTTTAGGAGCAATATAAGAAAGGCCAGTCCATCTGATCTGTATCTCTGTATGTGTGGAATGTGTGAGAGTTGAGTTCTGTGGCACTGAGGTGTCTGGGTGGAAAGATATGCGACTATTCAGGTAGGTGGGGCCTAAATTGTGTAGTGGAACGTATGTATGAGTAGTTTGAAATAACCATGTTTGTGTAATGGCAGCCAGGGGAGCTAACTGGTGTGCTGTGAAGAAATTCTTCTGGCTGGTTTGTAGTTTTCTGGTGAGTTGCTTGGTAGGCTAGCATAGAGGGTGTTCCTGTACTACAACTCGATAGTGACTAGGGCGTGAGTTTATAATGTTGCTTGGGAATCATTTTAATATCTTCCTCAGCATCTTCAGAGTCTGGAAGCAGGATGCAGTCACAAAGTTGACTCGTGCAGTCGTGGCTAGTTTGCTGTTGATGATTATTTCACGGTTCCTGGCATGGGATCTGGGTGAGAGTGTGGGTCCGAAAGTCGACCGGCCACCATTTGAAGACCAATGGTGAGGTGTTCTTGCTGAAAATCACTACTTTTGTCTTTTTGGTGTTGAACTTGAGACAGCTGGCTTTCATCCAGTTAGCAACTTCAGTCATGCAGGTGGTGAACTAGTGTCTTGTGTTGAGTGTGTTGTCCAAGAGGGAGAGTACGAGTTGTGTGTCAGCATAGAAGAGGATGTGCATGTCATGTGCACAGATGACACTGGCCAGGGGGATCATGTATGCATTGAAGACGGTGGGAGCTGAGTGATGTACCGAAAGGCGCTCTGCAGATGAGTTTACAGGCTTCTGAGAAAGGCTGACTGCTTGTGTTCAGTTAGTTACCAAGGATCAGATCCACTCTAGAGTGGTCCTTGGATGCCAGTCTGGCGCAGGTGCCTCATGAGGATGGGTTGTGAAAATGTATCAAATGCTGCAGAGAGGTCTAGAAGAATGAGGGCTGCCGTGTCTCCTCCATCAAGGATCATGCGGATAGTGCTGTTTCTATACTGTGGTTGAGCCTGAATCTGGACTGCATGACATCGAGGAGCTGTTGGTTACAGAGGTAGGAGCTGTGGCACCTATTGATTAGTTTCTATAAGACCTTTGCTGGGTGTAATAGGAGGGATGCCGGTCTGTATCTGGAAAGAAGTTTGTTCTATTACTTTATTGCCCCTGACAAAGAAATACCCAGCCATCTCCCAGTCTTATCCTCTATACTGCCAAAGGTACAGGTCAAGAGTCATGACTAAGCAGCGTGCGTGAAAGACACGCACTCTCCTAAAGTCTGCTCTTTACCCAAAAAAAAGAGACCGGCTCGAAGAAACCTGTGCCTGCCAGTTAGGAAAAAAACATAGTAGGATGTTGTGTTCCAGGTATTTTTACTTACCAGTGTCAGACCCTGCACAGCAGTGTGGAGGAGAAAGTCATAATGAGGACCAAGGCTGATGTCGTTGAAAACCAGCTTTGCGGCCAAACTGAGAAAAAACATTAAACTTTGCACCTTACTGTTTGGGACATCTCTGAAGAAAGGATCCTACTTTCTGGACAGGGAAAGGGTACTGAAGGTATCCCAACAGTACACCTCTAGCTAGTAAAGTATAGTGCCCTGGAGAAGTGGAGTTGCGCAGAAGGGACTAGCAGCAAACATCACTCCTCACCATGTCGAGTCTGGGGAAGGTCCATCCTGCCAAGAACTTCAGGTGAGCCCTCTTTGTCGCGGACTCCAAGAATGCCCTTGTTGATGCCCGACTGGGACTTGACTATGATCATCCTTCTAGTCTAAAAGCGTACCAGAGGGGTAGAAGAGTAAAGAAACCAAAGGAGAAAGCTCCTGGCTCTCCAGTACTGCAAGTGGTCGTGAAAGTAGTATCCAGAGATTCCCTAAACATCACCACTCTTGAGTTTAGGGATCCTAGTGAATGGGCTTTGGCAGAATATATAGTACCCTCCCCCCCTCCACGGTATTCCTGGCATAATGCCCTTTGTGCTCCCCGCCATCTTTCCAGTTTCCCCAAGTATCTCTGCTGCCATGAATGTTGGTCTCTTTGTGTGGAAGGTTCTTTGCACTCAAGGGGAGCTTAGAAGGCTCTGGGAGCACAAGCATGGGCAGTGCCCTCCACCTGCCTGCGCACCAATCCATGTACCAGGCAGTGGTTCTCCCAGTCTTTAACTGACTCACATGCCAACCCCGCTCAAAATACTTTCGGTGGCCAAACATGCACAAAGGAGAGCATGCAGGCTGCAAGAAAACTCTGTTCGCTCCTAACAGAGTCATCATTAGGTGTAACTAGAGAATATGACTTGTTTATGAAGATTCCAGTGTGAGAACAAGGACACAAAACATGAACTTGGGTCCCCAAAACTTAAATCCTAAACTTATTGTTGAAAGTGGACTCACTGAGATATGTCTGAAGGATAGCATATTTATTTTGTACAAAGAGTCCAGAGTTTCTAGCCCACATCCCATCCCGGAGTAAGCCTTGCATCTTACACCCTCGCTACCTTGAGGTTCTTGGACTACTTGAGGTACTTGGTGCTTAATTGTGGGCCCATTCAGTATACAGATTCTGGAACAACAAAGGCAAAATTCCCAAGTTGCCACAATTGGAGCCACATCACCCCTGTTACCTCTTTGAGCCAAGGCCCTCAACCATTATGCACAGTTTGGAAGTCATATCTCAACCCTTTAGAGAGGCCTTGGAAGCAGAACAACTTTGTAGGATCTAACTGTATATTTTCTACCAGACGACATTCTTTAGGCTTCTTTCGGATCAGACTCACCAGACCTCCTTTGTCCTAATATCATTATGCCAAAAAGAGTTTGCCCAGATCCTAGGCTGAAGCAGATTTGCAGTCTCAAAGTTGAAACCTATTGTCCTTTTTTAGGGACATGTAGCTATTAAGGAATGGTGGAGGGCAGTCAGTGATCTGTAGCGCCAAATAAACTATGGTCAGAGCTGATACCATCTGAAGTGGCTGCTGTCTCTGTTAGTCTTAACTATCTTATACCAAATATTGCTAACTTCTAAGACACTCTCAATCATGAACTTCGTTTACAAGCAAAAAACTGAAGATCTATAAACCTTTTTGTGTGTACATCACCTGATCATGCCACTACTGCCCTATGGATTGTTAACTGAAAATTCTTAAAATAAAGCTAAAATAAAAAGAAAGCTGGTCTCATCATCAATGGTGTAATCATTTAGACCTAGTCTATGATCAGCTGAATCTTAACAGCTTACCACTCATTTAACAACACATCTCTTTGACCCTCCTGAGAACAAGGTGGATGACTGATAATTACCCATCTCTGGTGAGCTGCAGGTTGATCAGCATGTGTTCATTAACGAGGATGACATAATTCAAAGGGACAGTGACAGAGGTGTTTTAGCTAATGTATGGGTCATTAGTTGGGGTGGCAGTTGAAGATGTGGCTGATGGCACTGCTGCGGTCTCACAGGCTGATTGTCAAAAATACTGCAGGTTTAGTTGCCAGCAATGGTAAAACATCCAGTGAGGAGACCTTGCTGAGCTCTGGGGCTTTCACTCATGTATCTCTTAAGATAAGTAACTTCATGCATTTGCTAATGTGGGCTCCATAGGAGAGTGGTTATGATGGTGCACTGTGCACCATCTCCTCGTCTGAGGATTGAGTTCAATTCAAGTTGAAGATGCCATTTATTCTAGAGGACGTGCCAAATGTTATTTGGGTGCAGGCAGTAGATACGCTACACATGAATGGGTGTTGTCTGCAAAAACCTTCTTAATCTTGTGTGGCTTGACAGGGATTGATCATTGACTTCTTTACTTTACCAGGAACTTCAGTGATGGTGTCAGTAGTTCAAGAGGGAAAAATGTGGATACATTTTCTCTTGGCCCAACACTCAGAGACTGAGGCAGAGAATAGGTCCCTGAGCACTACAACTACAAGTGATGAGAGAATCTGAAAGGAAAGAACAGCCCCCAGGTGAATTAAAATCAATCGAATTCTCCTTATCTTAGCTCCCACATTTTCATTCTTTAGATCATCATGTAGGTTTTCTTCCCATTTTACTGTACATGCAGAAGACAATGTGAGCCACTGAAGACAGGAGTGAAGTACAAAGCATTTCAACTTATTTATTTTTTTGTACCTCGTTATACAATTGAAGTGATGGGCTGTGCATAATACAATTTTAAATTAGTGCATTCGGTTATTGCTCTGTTGCCTGTTACTACTGGTATGGCAACTCCTATCAAGGATTCACATTTTCACGCAGAGAATAGCACAAACATGTGAATCTGTAAATGATTAAATGAATATATTCAACAGGATGTGTGCCAGGATTTGTCAAAATGCCAGATTTGGTTAAGATTATAACGGCAACAGTTAATCAGAGGAATCTAGAGTTCATTAATTGGAGTTTACCTCAGAATCAACATCTGTGCATTGTGTCAAAGGCTGCTGTTAGCTTCAAGAAGACAGGAAGTAGAAGGCCTTAGAAATGGTGAACAGTTTGGAAGAAGTTAACGCGCTAGAACTTGTAAGAGGTCCATTTTGAATGGCACTTTTTGGACACCTTTTTTACGTTTCGGATAATGTGAGCTTCTACAGCTCACTTTTTCACTTACAGAGCAACTTTTTTATTTATTCGTCCTCGTGGGGTATCTGCTAGACCGATGGGATGGTAATATTTGGGAAGTACTATTGACAGTTTTTTGGAAATGGACCATTAATCTCCTCTTCCACGTCAGGGAAAAAGGAGAGAGAGTATAACAGTATGCCTGGCTTGCAGTAGTCAGTATGGGCTGAAGGACCATGCCCCACTGGTGATTGTGGCATATGCTTCTTCTGGTATGAGGAGGTTATATAGGGAATACACAGCACCAGTGTAAGATGCATTGTGTCGCTACTAGGGAAGGTGGTGCTCAAGTAGCAGAATAAGGCATAGTGAGGAAGCCAATTTGATTTGACAATTGAGCAGCTATATTGGTATTTTTAGGTTGACTGTCCTTTGAGTCAGAGCAGATGGAAAGAGCCAAGCTTTCTTGCAGTATTAACTGAAGCAATTCCACAGTTCCCCTCGTCAGAGTTGTGCAGATGATTTTTTCTTACCATTTAACAGAATGTTTTATTCTTTGGGAACTTTCTATTTTGTTAGTGCCAGTCTTTTGCAAGGTTGTCAACCAGAACAACAGTTTTGTTTTTGGTGTGTAAGTTAAACCACATTCTCTTACGTCCTAGTTACAAAAGGCAATGAACAACTGTGGAGAACCCTGTACATGTACACGTCTTTCAAAAGGTGCTGAAGAATTCTTATAGCAAACAATACTCAGACACTGACAGTTTTACTTATCAGCAACTTGACGCCCCTCCCTAAACTGTACCTCTAAACCACCACACTCCACCCCAGGTCCATTCACTGGGATGCCACTGTCATAATGTATGTGCAACCAAAAGCATGGCTTTGGGTGTTATCCTCAAAACACATAAATCCTATCCAGTTATCCTACGTACTTGCAGCCTCATAGCATCCGATTATCATATTCTGCCTGCACACCTACCTTCAGAGTTTCACTGATGTTCCCCTTAGTCCTGTTTACCAGCAGCATCCTGCAACTTACCCTGCCCAGTCTGGCAACGACGACCACTCTCGAACGAGAAGAGGTTGGAGTCATAACCGTAGCGGCGCAAGCAGAGGTAGGGCCATCTAACGGCATCCCTTTTGCGAGTGTGGAGGACAAGCTCTGTCTGGGTGAGCTCCATGACTCCTGAACCCAGTTCAGTCCCTTCATCATCCACGTTCGTAACCTGCAGTGCCATGAAAATCATGTACATTAGGCCTGAGTCCATGGAAAACCAAGAGTTGCTAAGCGCGATTTTCAAAAGAACCAATGACATGGGGGAATAAAAAAAATGAATAAAGAAAGGACACGTAAATTCAAAAATCATAGAAAGCCAAATAAAATCACTCAGCTCAGTATGACTTCCGGACATTTCAAATTCAAAAGACAAAATTATGCTTCAGACATCAACACAGGTCTCAGCAGAAACAGTGTCTCTCTCAAAGCTTTAAGTGTGGAGCTCACAAGAGGGCACCTTGAGATCCCGTCTTCAAACAAGCAGCCATTGCCAACCATGCTGGAAGGGAGTCACAGGAAAGACGAAGGCATACATAAAGAACTATAACCTTGAGTTCAAAGACTGGAGGTGGAATAGGGAGAAGACAGAAGAGGTGTCTTTTGGTATTGGGCAGAATCACATCAGTACTGTATCAGTATCAGGAATGAATGGACTGAGGATAGAACAGTTTAAGTGAGGAGCACATGACTGGTGAATACATATTAGACAGGAGGACAGTAGGTCTGAGAAACAATGGATTTGCATGCTACCTTGAACTTGGTGGGGTGATGGTCCGGAATGCTGTCCCGACAGCTACAGCAGCTCCCCATAATGTCAGCACACGTGGCCAGTCCTGAAATTAGATTAATTATCCATTTAAAATGTAATATTTAAATAAAATGAATTTCTGCCCAACACTTTTGAATCCTTATACCGCAAAAGGAGCTGTTTCAAGTGGGAACCTGCAGAGATAAATCATTCCTCAATGTTCATTCTACTTTTTATTTAGAGAAAATGATGCAAACTCAAAATCGTGAGAAGTAAATGCAAATACTGTACTGTTTTGTACAAGTCATTCCTTTATCATTCAGCTTTTTAAGACTTTATAGTTTAGGTTACAAAAAGACACAAAAGAGATCATTCACTGCACTTTCATTTTATTCTGAATTGCACTTTAAAAGGCAATAGTAGGTTACTTGCTTCATTTAATACATGTTAAACAGATGTCCTTTCTTCTAGCATGACTGTGTAATCTGAACGTATCATGTAAAAAAGAATTAGCTAAAACAAAACATCCCTTAGGAGGCCACAGGTTAGGCCATGTGACTGACAATTACACTATCTGTAGAATTTATTTTGAATTTTAGATTCATCAATCCATCTGAAGCGGACCAAGCTCCGAATCTGAATTGCAAAAAAGTCAATGCAAACAAAGCCAGTTTGGTATTGTATCATTTTGTCTCAGTGTCATGACAGCTGTTTTTGCAGCCGAGACCTGCGATTTACTTAATCTGCTCACCTTTTGAGGTATTCCTACACAGACTAACCAAAGCTGGGGCTAAAGTAATCTTATAATTTTCCTCAAGTATGGGTTGCAGTTTCTGAAGCAGTTTCAGGTGATACTATATTTTACCTCTGTTTACTTTTTGTTCCATGGATAAACGAGAATCCCCTGTTAGTTCTTTGGCATGCGGCAATCTTGCAGCATCCTATCCATTTGATTTCATTATTTTTTATGAATGAAAACACTTGGTTTGGCTCTACTGGCCTTTGAAGTTAGCCAGCCAGCTTTACTTTCACCATCTAAAAATTACTCTGTGATGCTAAGTGTCACCGGCTAGGTGTGAGGTACAGCAGCTCTAACATTTCATGCAAGAGCAGAAAAGAACATTAAATAAACATGGCATTAGACAGGACCCCTTAGCAACTCTGCAAGCTTAAATGGAAATGGGAATTTCGAAAGCCTCCATGGAGACTCTCGGGACATGGTCATGTGAAGGAGGCAAATCACTTCGAACAAACACATTTCAGAAGCTTTGGCTACTGTCTGAAATAGGTCTTGCAGAATTGTTTTTCTTTTGGGAAATGTGTTTTCCAGAAAACCATTCTAGCTACTATTTTTGAACATTTTGCATAATGAAAAAAAACCGTTTTCCTTTACTGCCCCCAAAGTGCCTAATTTCGTTTGCTAGGTACCCATGTGTCAGAATCATCAATTATGGAGCAAGAAAAGCTTTAATAGTAAAACTCTCTTGGATTAGAAACTCCAAAACTGCATCAAAATTGCACCCTGATGCACTCTTTTTCAGAGAGTGCCTTGAGGATATGGAACACATATAGAAATTCAGACTTTGGGGTGCCTATGTTGTGAGTGCTTCGAACTGGAGGCAGCCCAGAGCTGCCTGCCCAGTGAAACATAGCTTTACACAAAATTTCTAAACCAGACACTTATCCTTCATCCCACCCTGCTCGTCAGAGGAAAAGGGGAGGAGCATCTCAAGCTTGAAAATTACAAATATAACATTCCTGTTTTGCGTTTTCCTTCCATTTGATTTATGGGAAAAGAAAACCATAATTATTTTCAATCTATGTACCCATAGGTGATGATGGTGTGTGTGTGTGTTCTGGGGTCCACATGGCCTACAATGAAAATGCTGCACATGCATATTATCTTGTTTCTTTTTACAGTTTTGCATGCAGTCCCAAGAAAACTCCACAATAGTCCCAAAAACCCTACATCATAAAACTTCCAATTGTTGACTCTGAGAACAGCCTACTCTGTCATATACATGTTTGCCTTAATCCCCATTATTGTATCTATGCAAATTTCCCATACCTAATTATAGAGATCACAACTTATCCTCGAAAAATAATACCTCTGCATCCTAACAATACCTAATTGTCTGTAGCTCATCCACTAACACCGCCAACCAATGCATGAATTTACATATCCCCAGCTTCCACTCAATATCACACTTAATTCCTATTAATTTAATATACCACATAGAAACCGGATTAAATGCAACGCATGCATCCTATAAGAGTGCAAGACTAACCCCAATACCCAAAAGTAAGCCCAAAAAAACCAGCCCAAAAAACTAGTAACCCTAGGTTCCGGAGCAGAGCGCTGCATGATGTAAAGTTCT
The DNA here is from genome assembly GCF_031143425.1 of Pleurodeles waltl. Classification (NCBI taxonomy): domain Eukaryota; kingdom Metazoa; phylum Chordata; class Amphibia; order Caudata; family Salamandridae; genus Pleurodeles; species Pleurodeles waltl. Next base: position 420,969,552 of record NC_090445.1, on the reverse strand, counting down.
ACAACACCTCTTCAGATGTATTAAGTACTAAATAAATGTAATTACAATACAATATACAGGGAACACTAATGCCATAACACGCAAAGGTTGGGCAGTTGATTTAAATTCACATAGACGGAATAATAATTCCCTTATGCTGCATGACACACTCACTTAGCACAACTCCTATGGGCCATAACTATCACCCAGTACCGTACCGGTCCCCAGCAATACATACCCATCACAAATTGAACAGGCATGGAATAACTGAAAAGACTGATCACATGCCACTGGCTAACGGAGGACTTTACTTTAGTCACCACTGCTGGTCCCAACTAGGTGCATGCTATAACCGCTTTTTGATATTTTGCACTGGGATGATGGTTAAGTCCATCCCAGCAGATCTCTGATCCAGGTCTTCCTCTAACCTATGCCTTCACAGGATCATAAACATTAAAAACAAAATATCTCAGAATGGCCAACCCAGAACAGTATCCAGCTAAGTAGTCTATGAAAATAAGAAATACCATACAGGGTAATGCAGAGCTGCTCAAGCTTACTAAAAACCATAAACTGTGCACCTGTCTTTCACTCTTGTTCATCCATCACACTAAGCGCTGTATCCTATAACACAATAACTGCACATCGGTCCTCACACACGGCATGGAAACACTTCTCACAGGGAATCAAAACAAAGAGAAACCCTTCCAGTCATACACCCTACACAGTGCAGCTTGCTGCCCAAGTAAGAAAGAGCTTCAGCGTCTGCCATAGGAGTAGAAAGCGCTAAATATGGAAAAAGTCACTTACCCAGTGTACATCTGTTCGTGGCATGTTCCGCTGCAGATTCACATGCTATGCACAGGTCCTGCCATCTAGTGTTGGGCTCAGAGTGTTACAAGTTGTTTTTCTTCGAAGAAGTCTTTTCGAGTCACGGGAAAGAGGGACTCCTCCTTTTCGGCTCCATTGCGCATGGGCATCAACTCCATCTTAGATTGTTTTCCCGCTGAATGGAAGGTAGGAGTGATAAAGTGTAAAGAAAGAGACCCCAATGCAATGGAATAGAGATGTATATACATATGTACACATTTTAAATGTAACCTAAACGGCTACAGGCTCCCGGGGAGGAGGGAGGGCGCATCTGCAGCAGAACATGCCACGAACAGATGTACACTGGGTAAGTGACATTTTCCGTTCTATGGCATGTGTAGCTGCAGATACACATGCTATGCATAGACTACAAAGCAGTAATCCTCCCCTAAGCAGTGGTCACCCTGTAGGAGTTGAAGATGTTTGAAACAGTGTTCTTAGTACAGCCTGTCCTACTGTGGCCTGTTGTGTTGTTAACACATCTACACAGTAATGCTTGGTGAATGTATGAGGTGTCGACCAAGTGGCTGCTTTACAGATTTCTGTCATTGGTGCATTTCCTAGAAATGCCATTGTTGCTCCTTTTTTCCTAGCGGAATGTGCTTTTGGCGTAATTAACAGATGTCTTTTAGCCTTTAGGTAACAAGTTTGGATATATTTCTCTATCCACCTGGCTACGCCTTGTTTTGATATAGGATTACCAGTATGGGTTTTTTGGAATGCGGGGAACAATTGTTTCGTTTTTCGAAATGATTTTGTTCTGTCAATGTAATACATTAAAGCTCTCTTAATATCTAATGTATGTAGTGTTCTTTCTGCCACTGAGTCTGGCTGTGGGAAAAAGGCTGGAAGTTCCACTGTTTGGTTTAAATGAAACGGTGAGATGACTTTAGGTAGAAATTTACGGTTTTTGCGAAGTACAACCTTATGTTTGTGTACTTGTATAAAGGGTTGTTCAATAGTGAATGCTTGTATTTCACTAACTCTTCTTAATGAAGTGATTACCACTAGAAATGCTACTTTCCAAGTTACGAATTGAATCGGACAGGAATGCATGGGTTCAAAGGGTGGACCCATGAGTCGTGTGAGTACAATGTTAAGATTCCATGAGGGTACTAGTGGTGTTCTTAGAGGTTTGATTCATTTTAGACCCTCCATGAAAGCTTTGATGACTGGCACTCTAAATAGAGATTTGGTTTGTTTATTTTGCAAATAAGCAGAAATTGCTGTGAGGTGTATCTTGAAGGATGAAAAAGCTAAATTTGCTTTTTGTAGGTGGAGTAAATAACTTACAATGTCTTGTATGGTTGCGTCTAAGGTAGTTATGTGTTTTGCTTGACAGTAGAAAACAAATATTTTCCATTTGTTAGCATAACACTGCCTGGTGGTAGGTTTTCTTGCCATACATTCTGGTGGAAGATTTAGATATTCAAACTCTAAGAATTCAGGAGCCAGATTGCTAGATTGAGTATCGCTGGATTGGGGTGTCTGATCTGTTGTTGGTTTTGTGTCAACAGGTCTGGTCGGGAGTTCAATGTGTGGTACTACTGACAAGTCTAGCAATGTGGTGTACCATGGTTGGCGTGCCCACGTTGGTGCTATAAGTATGAGTTTGAGTTTGTTTTGATGCAGTTTGTTGACCAAAAATGGAATGAGCGTAAGCAAATATCCCTGACCAGTTGATCCATAGAGCATTGCCCTTGGATCGAGGGTGTGGGTACCTGGACGCGAAGTTTAGGCATTTTGCGTTGTGGTTGGAGGTGAACAGATCTATGTCTGGTGTCCCCCACTGACTAAAGTATTTGTGAAGTACTTGGGGGTGAATTTCCCACTCGTGGGTTTCTTGGTGATCTCGACTGAGGTCGTCTGCCAATTGATTGTGAATTCCTGGAATGTATTGAGCTACCAGGTGTATGTTGTTGTGAATTGCCCAATGCCAAATATTTTGTGCTAGAAGTCAAAGTTGTGATGAGTGGGTTCCTCCCTGTTTGTTTAAGTAGTACATTGTTGTCATATTGTCTGTTCTGACAAGAATGTGTTTGTGAGCAAGAAGTGGCTGAAAGGCTCTTAGTGCTAGGGACACTGCTAGCAGTTCTAAGTGATTTATGAGAAACTGTTTCTGTTTGTTGTCCCATTGTCCCTGAATACTGTGATTGTTGAGGTGTGTCCCCTATCCAAACATCTGTTGTGCGAATGGCGTGAGGCACAGGGTCCTGAAATGGCCGCCCTTTGTTTAAATTTGTGGGATCCCACCACTGGAGCGAAATGTGTGTTTGGCGGTCTACCAACACTAGATCTTGGAGATGACCATGTGCCTGCGACCATTGTTTTGCGAGGCACTGTTGTAAGGGCCGCATGTGTAACCTTGCGTTTGGGACAATTGCGATGCATGATGCCATCATACCCAGCAGTTTCATGACAAAACGGACAGTGTAGTGTTGGTTTGGCTAAATTTCTGGCAATATGGTGTGGAACGATTGCACTATTTGTGGGCTTGGGCTTGCAAGCGCCTTTTGGATGTTTAGTGTAGCCCCCAAGTACTGCTGAGTTTGTGATGGCTGCAGGTGTGACTTTTGTTAATTTATTGAGAACCCTTGTGTGTGTTGGGTGTTTATTACATAACGTGTGTGATGTTGGCACTGTTTTTGAGTGTTAGCTTTTATTAGCCAATCGTCGAGATATGGGAATACATGCATATGTTGTCTCCTTGTGTATGCTGTGACTACGGCAAGACATTTTGTAAAGACTCTGGGAGCTGTTGTTATCCCGAAGGGTAATACTTTGAACTGGTAATGTTTTCCTTGTATAACAAATCTGAGGTATTTTCTGTGAGCTGGATGGATGGGTATGTGAAAATACGCATCTTTTAGATCCAGTGTTGCCATAAATTCTTCCTGTTGTAGCAGTGGGACTTCATCTTGTAGCGTTACCATGTGAAAGTGTTCTCATCGGATGTAGAGGTTGAGAGTCCTGAGATCTAATATTGGTCTTAATGTTTTGTCTTTTTTGGGAATAAGGAAGTACAGGGAGTAAACCCCTGTTCCTTTTTGATGATGCAGCACAAGTTCTATGGCTTGATTGCGTAATAGTGCCTGTACTTCTGTTTGCAACATTGCAATATATTGCGATGAAAGTTTGTGCGCTTTTGGGGAAATGTCTGGAGGAATTTGTGTGAACTCTATGCAGTAACCATGTTGGATAATGGATAGTACCTATGTGTCTGTTGTGATGTTTAACCATTGGTCGTGGAACATTTTCAGTCTTACTCCCACAGTGAAAGTGTGTTGAGGGAAGGTGGTGGTAAAGTCACTGTTTGTTATTAGTGGCTTGTTTTGAGGATTGGTATTTTCCTCTAGATCTGGAGAACTGTCCTCTGTAGGATCCCTGAAATCCCCCTCTTTGATAATGTGTCTGGTAAGAGGGCTTGGCTTGTGAGGTAGATGGCTCGGAAGGTTGTGGCGTGAAGCCTTCCCTATATTGAGGCTTTCGAAATGAGCCTCTGTATTGGGATGAATAAAGCACTCCCATCGCTTTGGCACTGTCGGCGTCTTTTTTCATCTGGTCTCTGGCTGTGTCCACCAGTGTGCCAAATAACTGTTGTTGATTAAAAGGCATGTTGAGGACGGCCTGTTGGATTTCAGGTTTGAGCCATGCATGTCGCCTAATGGTGACAGCCGTATTTATAGTCCTCGCGGCTGTATCTGCTGAGTCTAGCGCTGATCTTATTTGATTGTTCGTAATTGCCTGTCCCTCTCTTCTGTTGGTCCTTGGGGAAATGCTGAATAATGTCCTTCATCGCATCCCAGTGAGCCCTATCGTATCTAGCTGGTAGGGCCTGCGAATTAGCTATGCGCCACTGATTAGATGCCTGTGACGCCACCCTTTTCCCTGCAGCATCGAATTTCTAGCTTTCTTTATCTGGAGGGGGTGCATCTCCAGAGGACTGAGAGTTAGCCCTTTTCCTTGCTGCACTGGCCACTACTGAATCTGGGGGCAGCTGTTGTGTGATAAAAATGGGTTCCGAGGGTGGTGGCTTGTACTTTTTCTCCACCCTTGGGTTATAGCCCTTCCTTTAACCAGTTCTTGGAATATTTGCTGCTCATGTTTGAGCATACCGGGGAGCATGGGTAGGCTTGGTATGTGGCATGAGTTGAGGACAATGTGTTGAACAAGAAGTCGTCCTCCAGAGGTTCTGTGTGCATGGTCACGTTGTGAAAAGCTGCTGCCCTAGCTAGAACCTGTGTATATGAGGTGCTATCCTCAGGTGGCAATGGCTTAGATGGGTAGCACTCTAGACTATTGTCTGAGACTGGGTCGTCAGAGATCCCATGGATCTGTCATGTTGTGACTGCATAGTGTGTGATGGAGACTGTGCAGTGGGTGTAGCAGGCGGGGAGACAGTTAGTGGAGGAGACTGGTGAGGAGAAAACTGGGGAGGCAGAGATTTCTCTCTTGGCACTTTAGCCGTTGGCTGATCAGTGTCCAAACGTCCATGGAAGGCCAGTTTTCTTTTTGTTTGCAGAGGAGGTGCTGTGAGGATTTTGCCATTGTCCTTGTGGATTTGTATCCTGGCCTGTTTTTCATCGAAATCCTCAATTTGTTGCAATTCCTCATCAAATCTATGGATTTCTTTTAATGGTTTCCAACATCCATGCTCCTCTGTATAGGTATGTTTTTTCGGCTCCGAATCTGTTTTTTTTCGGCACCGATGGGCCTGGAGTAGTAGGCCTCTGTTCCGAAAGTGACTTTCAAGGTCACGACTCGATGGGTCAGTGTCGTAAGATATTGGAGCCTGTGCCTCGGCTCGAGTCCGAAGGCTTTGTTACTGGCGTGCCCTTTTTCGGTGCCAAAGATGTTAGTTGGTCACCGGTCGCTTTTTTTTTTTTTTACAGATCGAGCCATGCCTTCCGGCAGTGGCGTCCCCGAGGCCTTGTGTTTGGGGTTAGTTTGGGTCGGGGCAAGCGTACTCACGTGCTGGCCCGCTGTTAGTGGTCGGTTGATGTCGGACTCTTGTTCGGAATCGGATCCCTGAACGGAGGTGGCGGTATGAATCATCTCAATCTTTTCTGCGTCAAGGCATTCGGTGCTTCTGGACGCCATCTCTAATCTTCGCGCTCTTCGGTCTCAAAGTCTCTCGAACGGGAGGATTTACAGGCTTCAGAGGTATCCTCTTGATGATCCGGAGATAAACACAGGTTACAAACCAGATGTTGATCTGTGTAGGGATACTTGGCGTGGCACGGAGGGTAGAATCTAAACGGGGTCCGGTCCATGAGGCTTCAACAATACAGGCCCAAGTTGGGCGCGGCTGCCCCGAAGGGCAATCAAAGATGTGTATCCGCCGGTACCAAGGTGTCGATGCTGGATGAGACGCGATCGAAAACAATACGGGCGATTTTAATGGTTTATAAGATTTTTACGACTCGAACAACCGGAGTGAAGAGGAACACGTCCGAACCCGATGGCGGAAAGAAAACAATCTAAGATGGAGTCGATGCCCATGCGCAATGGAGCCAAAAAGGAGGAGTCACTCAGTCCCGTGACTCGAAAATACTTTTTCGAAGAAAAAACTTGTAATACTCCGAGCCCAACACTAGATGGCAGGACCTGTGCATAGCATGTGTATCTGCAGCTACACATTCCCAACAGTAAAGAAATCCCTAACTCACCTTTGGATCCTATTTATTATTGCTTACTAAACAATTTAAACATGCTTCCCAATTATAAAGTTAAAGGTACTAAGATATGTTAAATGTATGGTTAATGATTTAAATAAGTCTGCATCCCACCTAAATAGTGACATTTCATAATCCTGTCAAGTAGATTCCGGACAATGTAACACAATGCTAGCCACCATCTGGTTTGAATAGGTTCAAATAGTCAGAATCTCAGTGCTTTTGAGCTGTGGTCCAGTCAGATGAAGTGGTCGAGCAAACCATTTACCTAGGACGCCTCCATTGTCTCAGAAATTTATCCCAGATACTCACTGACCAGAACAAAAACCCATCCACCAAGTTTACATTACTACAGAAAATACAGTTCAGCACACAATTATACACATGATAGCAGTGATCCTCAACGCAAGGACCGGAGCGAAGTGATTGATCCTTGACTTTTCATACTACCAGGAACAATAATACATAGCTTGATGAAGAACAGGAAGGGGATGATGCACTCACAAAGCTGCACCAGCACTACACATGTATGCTGGCCTTTTCTGCATTAGTTACCCTCGACTACGTGATGGAGACACCACTCTGCTACGACTTCTAAAATGAGCTTCCCTAGCACAGATTGAGTGAGCCGAGACTCCACACTGGTTTTGTTTTCAGATGTCAAATCCAGAATTTCCTTTACTACAGCAAAATAAATTTCCTAGCCAGATCTGAAAACTAATAATTGACTTTTGCAAACGGCCTGAAACAATAGCAAATTAATGGGCTTGATACAAAATGAAAATCATATGTTGCCTAATCAAGATTATGCCTAGAAGGAGAGACAAGTGCCCTCAGCCACGGTCTGCAGGCTGCACAGTAAGGTGTCACAGCCTGCCACATAGATTCTACCCACCAAAGAGTGGAGAAGGAATGACGGTTTGCTGGCTGGATGAGGAAGGAGGCCTTTTCCAGAAATACACGAAAGGCAGCCCAAGTGGAGGAAATACTCTGGGCTTGGAAATCCCAACCTGACAGAAATGTCCAAGTCTTAGAGGAAGAAAAGATTCAATGGAGGGAGTCCAAGACTTCCTGAGGGAGATGAGAGAGAGCACAAATCAAACGGACATCGAGGTGGAAGTAGTTGTGCAGGAACCACTGTTGTTGCTATTACTTTGATGAAAAACTGAGACATGCTCAACTAAGGGGGACCTACTTTGAATGGTCAATGGACCCCTCTTCACACTCAGTTCAGAAACTACAGATCAAGGATATATGAAAACATGAGGCACTAGGAGCTATCAGTACAAAGCTAACGTGCATATAGAAATCCAACAGAACGTGCCCTAAAACTTAGAAAGTGGTTGCAAGAGATGGAGGGCAAGGATAATCTCTTACCCATTACCACAAACCTAGAGTAAAACAAGTTCTAGTACCCTCGGGGTATGCAACAGTCTCGGAGGTCACTATCCAAGCACATCATCAGAGGCACCATAAAAGTGCCTGATAAAAGGCGTTATTAAAAAAGAAAGATTACTAGAACACATTAAGAGAAGCCTTCAACCATGATCAGTAACAACATGATAGCAGGGATCTCACCAGCATGCTTACTACAGAGCCATTTAGTAGCTATGCCCTCTTCCAGGCGAGACTTACAGTCCCAGTTTCATAATTTAATGAAGCAGTAGCTCGATTTGCAGGAGACCTGAGAGAACGCCATACCCTGTCACTTTGCACAGAAAGCAGACTGGCTCTTCCTTCTCCAGTGTTTTAATTCTTTTCAGTCGTGTTTAGAAGTCTAACCCGTCTGTGCCATGACCCTGATGAGGAAAATATGGTGATTCAGGTTTTAATTTTAATAGTATAGGAGGCTTATCATGCTGACTTTGCCTGCCCTTCATAGAGACTATATTTATTGGCAACTCGTGTGCTGGACTACCCACGCTCGACCTCTACCACTCTACATTGACTTACCTAGCCCTGGCCATTGGTGGGAGACGGCCAGGGGGGAACTTCAGTGCCCATTTCACTTGCAAATTCCTCTGCTAGGTGTCATTGTACGAAAGTGGTTTATCTGCAGCCCCATCATGCTGCATCAGTCGCCATCTATAAACAAGAAGAAAACAGGCAAAAGAAAATAAAGCCAGCTTATACGTAATGCAGAAAAAACAAAGAACAAGTCAATCAGTAAGTTAAACAAATGACCTCTCAATTGGTTAGCCATTATTAAACCAAGACCTATTCCCCTGAACAGATATACAACATGCTTACATGAACAAGCCTCTCACTCACTTCGGTTTCAAATGCCCTGCACTTATGGGAAGAGCTGTGTCTTGAAAATGTTTTGGCATGGGCGTCTTTGGAGGCTACTCTACAGGGTAACCACCTCTGTGGATGTTGAGCTGCCTTAAAAGTTAAGCAGTGCTGCAGAAGAGCACTAAATATGGGTCGGGACGACTTAATAACCATCTATAATCAGCTGCTGAACTACTAGGCAATAATTTGTGCATGATAAGTACTTTAAAATGTGTATGTTTAGATTTTTGAAAAGTGCCCCATAGAGCTGACAAAACGTCCCTGAGTACTTTATATGAAGGAGCATTGCATAAAATGTCAGAGCAGTGAAGTATAAACCATCAAGGTCCTCCGAAGCAATGCACACCCACTTGGGTAGGAAAGCTCAGCAAAGCAGCTTTAGTCCACAGTTTAGGAGATGCTCATCTTGATGGAGGAAACAAGATGGTAAAGTATTGGAAGCGAAAACCAGGTAGCATTAATAAGCAAGTCAAATGAACTGGAGTAAAAACACTAACTGGTCTTGGGAACATTAGTAGCAAGTAATGAACTGTGGTGGGAAATTCAATGACTTGAGAATTCTAGAGGGAAGTAGTCGGAGGCATGAGGGTGTCATCTAGTTATAGTCTAATAAGAAGTGGCTAGTTTTCAATCACTTGCAGAAATTGAGGAAGTATCTTAGTATCAAATGGTTGCCTCCAAATCTATAACAACATCTGGTTGCCTGGATGATAACTTTGTTTAAGAAGGTCAGTTTCAGATTTTGGGTAGGTGTGTAGCACTGAAATATCTTAGAAAAGTATGCTTACGCACCCTCGTGAAATGCCTTTGGGTGACGTAAAGAATTTCTGAGTGGAGAAATTTCACAGCAGAAGTAGTCATCGACCCTATGAAGATAATTGTTAAACTATTTTTAACCCAACACTACATGGCAGGAGATTGCACAGCATGTGTAGCCACACAAAAAATGCAAACACTTAATTACTGCAGACAAATCCAAACATCACAACAGCATACATCATAGCAATGGTCTGTTAGATGAGTAGCAGAGTTTCTCCTGACTTGTAGGAATGGAAGGCTTATTTTGCCCAGGCATTTACGTCTGAGGTGAAGGATAGCTCACTATCTCACCCACCTTCTTCACTGGGGCTCTAAAGAATCAAGCTAGTCAACAGGAGTGGATAGGGGTCCATCACACCTCTAAGTACTATTGCGGACTTATGTTCACTGAGACACAGTCAGATAAGCTGCATCCAATTCTTGATTTCCTCCAGACAGCTTGACATCTAGTGACGAGACCTTAGTATTTAATCCATCCCACCATTTAACTCAGACCTGAAATTATGGTTCCTGACCTATTTGCATTTGTTTTCGTGGAGTTAGTGTTTATCCTATGTGAACAGAGTGAAAACAATTGTGGTGATGGCTTTTGTACTAATTTAACCTTATTCGTTTATTTAGTAATATCAGTTTCTAGCCCCTGCTCAGGGGACAAAAAATAAAATAGAAAACTGAGCATAGTCCAAACAAATTGTAGACTATGCATAACATATATTAGCAATGTCCGTTATAGCTCAAAAATGCACTGACACATTCACAGCTGTTACTTTGTTTCAAAACATAGATCATGGTTTTGAACATCTGAAATACTTCGAGCAGCATATGGATTAGTTCATATATTGTCATATTATAAAACAGAGAGGTTTCTTAAATATCTCATCGCACATTGTTCACTCAAATGCTCAAAATCAGTAAGCATCCTCATCTAAACATGTATGTAAAAAAGGTGCACCGCATTATCAATTACGTGATCAATACAGGGTTGACTTGTGATTTTAGTATTCGTAGCTGGTTGCACCCAGTTGCATTTTATGCTCTGAGTAGGTACAGTTGACATGAAAACTATCAGACCTTATTTTAGTTTCTAAACCTTTCTACACTAGTGGTTATCATTAATTTAAGTGCTCTTGCTTAATTTACAGAGAATTTGTGCATCATTTGCAGCTGAAACCATAGATCGCTGCACTCGTTTACATAAGATAAATATTGAGCAAAGGGGGAAGGCTAGCTTTATTGTACCACACAGGATAGCAATACTGGATTTGAGAGAGGCTGTGTTTAGGCTTTGGTTTGCACCTGATCCGTACAGCGCGAAACATAAGGATAAGACCATGGATCCTAAACTGTGGAACAATCAGAAGTGTTGAAAGGCCACTAGAATAACATCCCCCGCTGCGCCATCATGTATCTTCAAAAAGCAACCATGACTGACACAGAGATTGGCTTTCTGTGTTTGGCACAGCAGAAGCATAAAATATCAATCTGTTTTAGAAAATCGGATTTGCTACTGACAATTATAAAAAGATAGAGGGGAAAAGGCAGTGATCCGATTCACACGTTTGCTTAAAAGCACCAAGTCTCTTAAGGAGATCTTTTCTAAACCCATTGTTTGCAGTTTGGTGCGACCACAGAGACACACTCTAGCGCAGTGGTTCTTACCGGACCTGGGACCCCTGTGGGTATGAAGCAATGCCATTATCAGTAGTGTGTAGAAATTCAAAAAGTTGCTTTGAGTTGGAAAGCCGCTGTGCTCCTTTGTAGTTGAAACTGCTTTTTGTGCTTATGAAGACGGTGCAATCGTGCTTTGTGTGTCTGGTATAAATATGTTCAATAAATAGGAAGAAAATCAAGTTTATGCAAGTGGAAAAAGCAACAGTGATAACAAATGTAAGTAAATAGAAGCTTAGACTTCACTCATAGACAAATGTTGTAAACACAGAAGGTGCAGACTCCATCCGTTTCCCCTACCTAGTACTACTGGGCCACAAATTCATATTCATCTCTAGTGCAAAAAATGCCATTTGATCCAAGACTCTTCCAGAGTCATACATTCCATGGGCAGTGTCCATGCCACACTTGCCAGTAATAATTGTACAAATCCATGTGTGTCACATGGCAAATTTGAAATTAACAGTTTCCCAGAGTTTTATAAAGTCCTCCCTCCACTAAACAGAGCTTCAAGGGGCAGTGGGCTGAAGAGAGGCAGGCCATTAAGTTGGAGAGACAAGTGCAGGGAAACAAACTCCTAGCTAATCCAACGATCTTCCACAGTTGAATGCCTCATTAAACAGAGTCCGCAATGTCTCACACTCTGGAAAAAGTTATCAAGTGTCTGTATGTGAAGCCGCAAATATGAAATGAAGAGCTTGCGAGTGTTAAAGTGCTTAGTCTGTGAACTCACCTAAACATTGACTTATCTGGGCATACTGCAGATGGAGATCCTGTTCCAGACAATCACTATTGTGTGCCTCTTTCAGACGATGGTTAGCATAGATGTTTGCAGCGGTAAGTTGTTAATACTGGAAACCAGATCATGACTTATAATCATAGTATTTTGGTGTAATAACCGGAACTTGTGCAATTTATCTCGATGTGCTTTAAATTGTAAAAACGTTCATTTTTAGTATGTAAAAAAAATAAAAAAATAACTGTAGTGTATGAATTCAATGTTACTACCAATCTCCCCATCCAATCGTGACATCTAATCCGGTCAAAACAGGACCTCCTCATCAGGCCAGCCATATTCTTGATGTTATTAACAAGGGAGTAAGAAAATCCTACATTTAAGATCAAGAGTAATGTTGAAATCAGTGGAGCAGGCATTAGTCAGGTACAATTATTATCATGATAAGATTAGTTTTAAACAAATGTTTTTAGGAGTTTATATTTAATATAGTGAGTATGTTAAGTATTTATGTATGTCTGAATTTGCGATGGTTTGAACTAACCGTGTCAATAATCTTAAACTTTATGTTATTTTTGGCCTGTATGACTAAACTCAAATTCTGATCCAATAAATGTTAGTCAAACCACTTTATCCCATGAACGATTAGCAGCTACACAGGGAAAACTAGAACTAAGGTGATCATGTCTCAATGTTTTGTTAATCAAAACTGAAAAAAGATTTCAACCAAACCAGTTTCCCAAGGCTGGTATTACAAAATCCGATACTGGCGATCTAATAGAAGATTTGGCAGATCTCTGTCGGTGGTCAGTGGAAAAAAAAATAATAAAACACAGCACCTCAAATGTAAATAGGATGGCTCCACCAGCCTCATTTAATATAAAGGCCAACTTCCTCAGCTGCAAATGGTTCATTATGCTCCTTCAAATCAGTAAGGACGACCTTCTTCACACTTCAAAGGGCTACTTTGATGCCTCGGTTAAAACACTATTTGTTCGACAATTATATCAATATAGTCATCTGTCAACAAGGTCAGCAAAAATGTATTCTTCTAAAATATTTAATTCTGCTATTTATTCACGAAAGCACTTTAAACCTCTAAAGACTGTGGCTAATCTTCCTGCCTTAGCAAAAAAGACTCAAGCCTCTCCTACTCTAGTTGAAACACTTGAGACTTCCCCCTCTCCCCAGGGAAAGGTGGAATGCATAAGAGGAAATATCAGAAATAAACAAGCATTTGCAATGCAATGGGTCTCGAGTTTGCTTGAGTTAGAGCTGTTAACGTTGTAAATTCGTAAATTGACTTTTCTTGTCACTTAAATTGAAAATGAAAAGTAAGAGAGTTTACAAAAGCGAGGCAATTCGAAGCAACATGGCCGGCATGAGCACGAAGGAGAGACAAAACAAAAAATAACTTTGTTTGCATAAAACGTATGGGCAATCGTGCAATTATCTATAGAACAGGGTTGATGTCCAAGGCGGTAACCAAACCGCCCCAAGGAGAGAGAAACTTAAAGCATTTACCAATGATAAAGGATTTTTGAAAGGCAAGCCCACGAAGGAGTGACAGAGATGGTTGTGCGGTAGGCGTGGTTAAAAGCCCACAGATAAATTACAACAGGTCAGAGCGCTTGTTCGTTCAACCTATAAATATATAGGCCTCCCCAACAGGAACTTGGTTGAGGAGTCAGCCCCCTATTTGAAGGAGTTATCTTTAACACTTTCCTTATGGATAAATTGTTATGAGCAGCAAAGTCTCTGGCTCACTGGAGAAACTGTGACACAGCATGGTTCGCTCTCTTAACATAAAGTGTATTTTTAAAGCACATGTTCAACCCTTGAGACATCTCTGCGCTGAATAAGACATGTTTATTATTACCCAACTCGAAGGTACTCCTCATCATGGTAAGCAAACCCCAAAACGCGGGGTATTACACTGGCAGAGGCGTAGGGTTCCATGAATTATCATTAAGACCACAAATAGCATAAGTCACAAAATCGTATTTAAAAAGACAAACAAAAAAAACTGAGTCTTTTGAACCAAGTTTTCCCTTTCCTGAATAGGTTACGGTGACAAATAAGTTTGTGAAGTCTTGTCTTGACAGCTGCGATCTGGTTTTAGTGGTTCGTCCTGTGAAATCTTTCACTTGGCTGTAGCATATCCAGAACTTGGCAGAAAGAAAAATCTTTAGCCTAGGAAAATCTGAATCCTTATCCCCAATACTGAAATCTCCTAATTGCCCCACCCAACCCCCCGCGCCCAGAAGCAGAAAGCAATACCTAGATCTGGAACTCAGGGTGGTTTCTGTTTTGTCCAAATAGATGGACAGCTTATTTCAAAGTTTTTTTCGGTAAGACATCTGCGTGGGTTTTTCTTCAAAGTAATGTGTCAAGAGTCTGGCATAGCAGACCTGTTCCTACCATGAACGATCAGTCAAGTATTCAAGTACTTCTAGTGGGCACAGTATTATTCTGTCAGATATCCTTGTCTTGGTTAATATTGTTTCGGTATAGTGGGAACCCCCTGACACGCCAACACACCTCAAACCAGAGGGATTCTGGTGGGCTGCGATTAGGAGGGTTACAGCGCTGGTTCACTTTCGCTACGTTATTACTTTTTACTTTTTGTTGCGATTTCACTTGGTGCATGAGCAGGAAACGTAAATCAGCAGTGGGTCTTTTTGCATAAGGTAAGGACCACTCCTTTTATAGCTGTGATTCCAATGTTTTAGAAGTTTCATTGTTAAACCCCTCTACGTTCCCTCTGAAGGTAAAATCCTTGAAACCAACTGAAGATGGAATAAACGCCTGCTTCTTCAAAACGATTGCCACCTCCGAGGATCTCTTTAGAAGATTCTTGCATAGGTGTTTTGAGTTCCGTAGGCCACAGTTGTACAACCACTGCAAGCAAACAAATGCTCTCAATTGTGAATATTTAGAGTAACTAGACGCATCGTGCATGGATAAGGACACTGCATCATCTATTAGTCGAATTAACTACATAGACATCATTTTACATGTATAGGTTCATCATGACAAATGTGCCATTTCAATGGCAAGTTATTGATTGGGCTTGAGAGGGGGTCGATTATAAATCAGTATGAAAAACAAGGGTTTTGAAAAATGCTATAATCAGTGTTAATGAAACACATCTTCACTGTTATGCGTGGTCTTATTGTGTCACCAGCAGTGGCAGTACACAACTGCATTGAAGCTGTGAGCTGCAAATTTGGCCACTTTACTCGGGACAAGGCAGACAGTGCTGCAATAAAAATATTTTTTTGCCTAATGCACTGATTATCCTTCCACCATTCCTGCTTGTGCCAATTGCATCCTCATCGGTAATAACATAGCATGTTGATTTTTTTTAAAAAAAAACTTTGAATTAATTTCCAACAAACTGAAAAAACAACATTTAACAATATATGTGTTAGATATACAGGCCACTGAAATTATGCGGCAGAGGAGTCAAATTATGCAGCAGGGTTGACTAAATTATGCAGCAATAAAAAGGCATGGCATAATGTGGCACATTTTGGGCTTGTATTACTTCTTTATTTTGCCCTTTTTAGGTTTCACCTGCACAGGGCTTGCACTGTGCTTGTGAAATCTGTTGTATTCAATATAAATCTTAAAAGGGGCTTAGGTTTGTGCTATTTAAAACTACAACAAAAAAAGTACAGAGGATTTTTTTCCAAAGGTGTTTCATTAAGAGGGAGTGGCGATTTATTAAGCATTGAATGAGCACTTCTCTTCGGCTGAGTGTCAGGCCCTGAGAAGCTCTCCTATGCATCACTGACTTTACTTTTCGCCCATGCCAAATCTATTTTTCAATTTTTTTCTACATGGTAGACAGCAGTTGACCTGCATGACGTCACCATTAAGGGCCTACATTTTATAATTACGGTAAATTCATTATTTATTATGCGGGTCTATTCCGCGCATAGACAAAGGACGAGCTAAATACCAGGCACCCTCGGGAGGGTGTGGTGTTCCAGCCAGAGTTGCTGGCTTTGGAACTGGAGAAATAGGTCTGAGTTCCAGTGCTGGCATGACATGCTGGGATTCTGAGAAAATTACCTTATTTTCCCATGGCTAAAAACTTAAAAATGAATCTGACCTTATGTAACGCAACGGTTGCTCAAGCACAGCGCAAGTGCTGTATTTAATATAAATTGTAAAAGGGGCTTACATCCCCCTCCTTTGTTTTCCTTTCATTTCACTCGTTCCTGTGCTTGCCTTTTACCTTTCCTCCATTTATATTGGTTCTAGCATATTTCTGCATTTATCAATGCTTTTTTGTCCTCGTGTTTGCTCTTATCAGTTTCCCGTCAACCAAGTACTGTTTCAATCTGCTTTCGTGGACCTATTTTTTTTTTTTTTTTTTTTAAGGTTTTCCTTGCACTGTGCTCGTTTCTTCTGTGACTTCTTTGACTTACAATCTGCACATTTTAATACTATCATGAGCTGTTTTACATGCATCTAACCGCGTCTTTACATTACAGGAATGCTCATTTGCTCTGCTGTCTCTGCAGCTATGCTTCTTTGGAAGATGTGACATTAGTTGCAGCACCCCTGCCCTGTACCCCTGCATCCCTCAGTTCTATTGTATAGTAATTAGGAAATCACAGCTTTACGAAGATCGGTTGTTGGTCACCTATTACCACTTGTCACAGGCACGCCTATTCATAATTTTCCATGCTACATCCTTTTCACTGCTGTTCACTCATGCGTGCCATATCGTCTTCTACAACAAAGCGCCATTTTACTTTTTTCATCTCTTGACTCGCCGTAAGTGTAGCGCATTCGCTGCTTGATGAAGTGCGAGCAGCAGACAGCGTCATTGGCGCACTACTGAATGCCAAGGGCCGCTAGTCAGTGGAGGTGCAAGAAAGGAGCTGCGAATGCTGTTCACCCCATCGTGTCACTGAGGGGGCTGAAATGCAGCTCCCGCCGACCCTTGGTCTTCACCTGATCCCAAGAGAAGGTGTTTATAGGGGTTTTTATGCACACTGGTTTTGTTGCTCCTGTGTTACTTAAGAGCATTTGATCTATACAGGTTCGCTTTCTTTGATAAAAATGTGAATAATCATCAAGGCACAGAAAGTGCTGCAGGTACCATTCAGTTCAGACATTCCAACCTCTTTCCTGGCAGCCTCGATCAAGCTCATAAAAAAAGATCAGAAATTCCATTAACATTGATTTTGAAAATACATTTGAGAACAGAACTCCCAAACTGAGAAAAACTGCACATTTCCAGCACAAAACGCTTTTAGTGCAGGAAGGGAAATACCAATGAGTCACACTGTCACTTACAGATGAGGCAAAGCCTTAATAAATTTGAGTAAAAAACTCACATACAACATACATCGATCGCAGCATGTCCCTTGTTCTATAAATCGAGTTTTCTACATATTGTTTTGTTTCTGAAACGTATGACTCTCCAAATATAATTGGTTGTTTCTTCTGCATTTGAAGTTATCCACCCACCACCACGTTTACATATACAATAAAATCTCACTATGTTCTGTGTTACACTTGTTAATTGCCTTACCAGTCAACATATTCATATCTGCAGGAGGCTGCTGGGCTTGCCAATTAAGGGAATGAGTAAGTGCTTACGTAAGTTGAATGCTCCTGTTCAAGTGACCTTGTTCTTTGCCATATCATGACGAGTTGTATTGTCTCGAAACCTGTGGTGGCCTCATCACAAATGATCAATATAGGAACATATGAAGACTATCATGGTTAGAAATGACTGCATCACATAAATGCGATGCATGAACTGTGATCATTTACCCATCTCAGTAGTACTAGTTGTATGGACCTCAGAAGGATGAGAGACTAAGCTGCCTGTTAAGGATTCAACCATGCGACCTGTATCTTAGATGTGGATTTCTGCAATTGATGCCTACGATCAGAGAGTTCATTTGATGGCTAGAAGGTAAACTTAGGCCGGGAGCTTGGATTCGTATGGCACCAGAAACAACTGTGTGTTGCCACCCCTCTGCCACCATACATAGTTCTACCCCATTTAACTAATCTCCCCACTTTATAATACCACCAATAACAGCACAATATGTTGCCTTTCTTAAAAAGAAGAAGTCATAACACTTGAACAGAGTTTCAGTGAATTATATTGCACAACTATTTACCAAGCTACAATTTACAACGAAAAAAAATGCTTATTATTACCATAGGCGAAACCTAATTTATCTACCAATGCTTGTTAAATAGATCAATAGCTGAAGATTAACCATTAGAATGGTGCTTGCACATTCCCGCAGAGACAAACAGTTATGCTCGGGTCGGGCATATTTCCACTGAGTTTTTAATAGTTTAGTCGACCACCCTCCCCGCACGTTGTGAGGAGGCTAGCTTCATGGGGCCCAAATTAACATAAAGAA
Source organism: Pleurodeles waltl (assembly GCF_031143425.1). Lineage (NCBI taxonomy): Eukaryota > Metazoa > Chordata > Amphibia > Caudata > Salamandridae > Pleurodeles > Pleurodeles waltl. The sequence continues at coordinate 420,951,103 of NC_090445.1, read as the reverse complement.
AAAAAGCAGAAAGTAGTAAAAAATAAAAAAGAGGCAGAAATGAACAAAGAGCAACAAATGGGAAAGATAAAACACATGTAACGCATCCCATCCTAGGACACAAAAAAAGCAGTGCAAAAAGCACCTGGGTCTCAAGCAAAGGCACTATCAAGTTCTAAAAAGGCAGCACCTAAAGGAGGTGTGTTGAAGTTTGGTTATAGCTCAGTACTGCATGGACGATATGAAGTCATTCTGGCTATTGCAGGTATCGATTGATATCTGCATTTTGCTCCTGACAGATCTTAAGTGGTGGGATCAGCTGCAATTTTTATTTTTATTTTAAACAACTTTTATTTGAGTTTACATCATGCAAACACCAACATCCAGTCTGATGATGAAATACGGTTACATTGGTTCAGTAGACGTCATCCTAAGCATACAATTATTTACCCAGTGAAACCACCTTTAACTCACCCAACCTCCCAGAGCCCCATGAGTCGCCTAAAAACTTCACAAATGCTATATCATTATTCAATGTCCACTGGAGCCCCAGTGGGCTATGTAATGCAGAAGTATCTATTGTGGTCTCCATCGATGTATGGTTCATAACAATGGTTGAGTGTCTGTGGCGTTGCTGCAAAGGTGTTGGGCTTTAGTGTGTGGCCAACCCACGAGATCCTGTAGGTGAGCCCATCTGTGGATTGGGTTCAGGGTCTTTGAGGCTATCTTCCAATGCTGCCCAGGCGCAGGCCGCATCCAGAGTGACAATCCTCCTTCTAGCTTCTCTCAGTAGCAGCCTCCCTTCACAATCCACCCATTTTTCCTATTCCCTATGACATGCAGGTTCTTGCCCCATGCCACCCCCCAGTGGCGATTTCCAGTTCTTTGTGATTTCCCGCCTTGCCAGTATAAAAGCCAGGTGTTGGAATTTACTCGTAACCTTGGTTTTGGTAGTGTGTGTCACTGCAAACGATCACAGAAATGCAAAATTTTACTATGTCATTTTTAGGTCTCAGCTAGACAGCGCATGAACTGTCCCTTCGAGACCTGTTTACAATAAGTGGGCTTCAGCCTGCCCATATAGGCTTACCATTTGTTCGCTCAAACGTTGCTCTCGTATCTTTTGTTACTGTTTGTCCATGGCTGGAAGCGTCATGCCCCTTCTTGTATTTAGCCCTCGCCCGGAGCATGAACCAAGTACTTGTGTCCATTCACTATAACTGTTTTAGGAGCTACTTTTTTCTTGGTATTTGAGCACTCCACACAAGTACTTGTGTTTTCACTCGCTCCGTCCTTTGTCCCCGCCCCCCTTCCACCTGACCTGCATTTGTGTTGCGGCTTCCCCCTCCCACCTGCCCCATCCCAAACCTAGCAAGATCACACTCACATGTGAACGTAGACTAGTCCAACTCTGTATATAAGGTTCATGATTAAAAAACAATTATTGTTAGGGTGAGAGATACATTGATCACTATGCACGGTGAACATTACAGACACAAAAGAATATAAATGTATGTAGGCACATATTTAGTTTCAAAATTGTACTTTTTTAAAAGCTATTCCTAGATTCAAAAAATGCTCCTTGGTTATATGCAAACAGCTGTGTGTGCCCTCATTGGAGATTTAGTCTACCCTCCTTTCGCCTGCCCTTTTCAATTGTGCTCCTCGATTGACAAAGCGAAATGACCACAGAAAAAAAGGACACTACAAAAGCTACCATCTTGGAACAGAATTGACACTTACAAAAAATAAACAGACAGTAGCACCTCAGTTTACAACACAGGTGCAGATTGGTGCTTCCTTTCAGCGTTTTCCACAGAACTAAATGCTGAGCACAAAAAATGTTCCTCTTTCTAAATCATTTTTGCACTGTAGGGCTGCCTTCACCCTCACACCTGCCTTTGAGCTGCATGTTTGTCCCTTTTCTATACTGCTGACAGCGAGATCCTGCTATAGATCTTGTTCTTTTCTCAGGTGTAGCTCGACTGGTTTCAGCATATCGCTTGCAGGATCGTGGGGTCTCGTCCCCGACAATGAGTGCACCGTTACTGGTGCTTGCTTGTGGCACTCGGGACCACTGTTAAGGCAGAAACATGGTTAAACTATAACTGATGTGCTTTTACAACTAGGAGTCACAGTGCTTTTGAGCACTTACGGATTACAATGATCTTTTCTGACTTTTTTTGTCCAGTGTTCCTTTATGTCATTCTGAGTCACGTACTGTTCACCTCTGTGTTTCTCATATTTCTAGGTTTTTTTCCTTATCTTAGTTCTCATTTCGTACTTAAAAAAAAAAAAATAAAAAAAAATAAGGCAAATATGCTCCATGTAGTGTACCTGAACCAAAAAAGGTTCCCTTGACCAGTCCCTTAGCCCCAAGATTTGGACCTCTGTTACTGTCTTTTGGCAGTTAAATGTTTGAGGGATGTTATGTGAGAGAACTTGTAGCGCAAGTCATCCATGGATGGGGTATCTCGGTGCAAAGCTAGGGATTCCAGACGAGGAGAAGCACTAAGAAAAGGAGGGCAGTTGGGGACCAGATAGGCTCTTGCTCATGCCCAAAAGGTGGTTACAGATTATTGAACAAGGCTGTCTTAAGTAGTTTCCGAAACTTGCAGTGGTCCAGGCACATACATGTACATAGCGGTAACCTATTACAGTACAATGGGACAAGATAGGAAAAGGATTTGCCATCTGACCAAGTCTTTTTCACTCTTGGGACCATCAGTAGCATTTGATCACTTGATGTTAAAGATCTTGCAGGACGGTATAAGGTAAGTTTTGCAGACAGGTAAGGTGGGAACATTCCCAATTAAGGCTGTGTGTTAGGCAGAACATTTTGAACATTATCCTCTTCTGGAAAGATAACCAGTGGAGAGAAAGTAACAGAGGTGAGGCCGAGGCCCAGGAAGGTAGACTGTTGATAAGACGAGCAGCAGTGTTCTGAATCACTTGCAGTTTCGTTAACGGTGATTCATTTCCAGAAGCCAAAAGCGCACTTCCGTAGTCTAATCTGCTGATTCTTAAAGCTTCCACTAAAGTTCTCTTTGCTGGAAGTGGAAGGAAGGTAAAGACTTTCCTCAATAGATGCATTGTGTGAAAGCAGATGCCCGACACTGGTCTTCTACCCCACACATTTCTTTTTGCCATTTGGTCTTATTTAACTCACAATAATGTCACAGTAACATAAATTAGAGGACCAAATCCAGCTAAACGCATTCACATTGACAACGTTAATAGCTCTAGAACTGCCAGGTCTGATTGGCTTTGCAATGCTTGTTAATGATTGACCCAGGTAACAAATGTTTGTGGCCAAACCCAATCCATCTAAGATCATAATTACACTGAATCAACAAAACTAATTATTTTTGTGCTTGGGTCTAGCTTTTGACTATGTGGAATAATAATTTGCAACCTAACGGCAAGAGATGGATTTGGCTGAGTGGGACATATTTTATCTAGTGAGCTGGTCTTGGGCTTAACATATTGCATGGTCACACACACCTACCAAGAAAACCAAGCCAACGATATCTGTGTCGAATGTGGCAGTGCTTTTTCACATAGTCTTTGGAACCATCTCTAACAGAATGCATGCTTTGAAAGAAACTTTACCATTTTGGGAAGTACACATCTGTAAATACCCTAGTAAAAATCACAACAGAATAACAGTCTGTTACTGAACTACACTGGCTTTCACGAAGTTCCTCAGCAGCACAATAACAAGAATAGTTCATACCTTAAAGTACAAAGTTTGATTTTACAAGGTAATGCTTCATTATATATTCTGTACACATGTAATACGTGGCTGGATTAACTACAGCTGAGATAATTATAATGGATAATTATAATTGATAAAGTGATTTAATGCCACTTGGCAGGCTTGGCCAAGATGAATGCAGAGACAATACAGATTTTAGTTTCTGAAGAGCATCCATGATTAATTTATTGTTCTTATTTCCTTTGATCTCGATTAGGTGCGCGTAAGCCCAGTGGTGGCAACTTTGTCTACCCATCACCAGATAACATGTCTCTATCAATCTAACCTCCATCCCCATTCTGACTCATCCCAAACCCATTATACTACTTTCATCTACAAAAATAACCCTGCCTATGTTCTTCCCTCCTCTTCCACATCTAGCTCGCACAAACCTCACTTAACTACCATGATTTCCCAAACAACCCTACAAAATTTTCCCTCATGTATCTCACCTTTGAGTCATCCAAAACACCTCCTGCTATGATCCCTCTAACCATTTCCACAGACTGTTCCCTCCTCCAGCTCTCCTTTACTCATCCCAAGCCTCATCCTTTTTACTATAAACTCCCACTTAACACTTCTAGATTCTTCCCTCCTCTATCTCTCCATTATGCTAGTCAATCCAACTAATAAACTCAAATACCCTCTGCTCAAATTAACTCATAAAATACTAAAAGTGAACACATATTTCGCCATACTAATCCACCACTAATTCCTCTTGGGTTCCGGAGTAGCATGGTACTCACTGAAAAGCGCTTCGACACCTCGTCAGGTGTAGTAAGCGCTATATAAATACTATTACAATATAACTGCAACTCAGCAGTAGGGGCAACATTCGTCCAGGAATCAATACTGTTGTATTCTTGTTTTTTTAAAGTAGGTTTTAAATTCTGGTAGATCTTTAATAACAAAAGCAACAACCAAGTAATCATCATCTTGGGTCCTTTATTTAGAACTAATGAACCTAACTTTATAGCCTCATGATGTCATCGTTGGACATGGATCAAGAGATACTTTCCTCTTCTGTAGAGCTTCATCTATGGCTCTTAAGAGTACTAGGTTAGTATGGAAGTACAAACTTTGCACTTTCAACTATAACACCCACTGCCACTATCTTGAGAATCAATTTGTGGCTTCAGCACAAAAATTCCTTAAAGCAGAGGAAGAGATATTTCTCCATTAATTCTGTTTTCAAGATAGGTGATGGTCTGTTCTATGTTAAATAGCTAATGTTTGGTGGATTTCTTAAGGGCAGCTTGAGATGTAGTGGCTTAATACAGGGGATTCATTTTTAGTGTCGAGTCTGCGGTAGCATGCGCTAGTGCAGGAGTCTCCCTTGCAAGACACACTTTAAAAAAAAAAAAAAAAAAAAGGCTTGGAGCCCGCCCCTTGCTTACCATTTGTTGACTTGCATGGTACTCTTCTTTACAGGCTCATAATTGTTCACCTCATGTCAACCATAATTTCCGTTCCTTTCTGTGGAACCAGAATCACGTATTGATTGATTCAACTTAATTAGTGCCAGTCTGGTGCGCTCGATGTGACTGAGGTACTATTTTGTTTTTTTAAACTTCTAGTGCCCTTCAAATAGAAGGAGTGCGACTGGCAAAAACATGCCCAGCATGAGAAACAAAATTGCGAAGTTTTACATTGTACAGTTAACTTTCTTTTATTTTGCCAAGTCTTTTTTTCCCACTTTGCACTCATGTTTTGTGTTTGCTCGTGAGCACTCTTCTCAATTTGCAAAGCAAAATTTTGTGTTTCTTGCGTGTAATTTTTGAAATTATGCTTAAAACACATAATTGTGCAGTAAACCACAATCCACCCCACTCTAATCTACGCCAATCCACCCCACCTCACACTACACCAATCCACTCCAATCCAGTGCAGCCGTCCAGTCCAACCCGCTCCAAAACGACTCACCCCAATCCAATTCTCCAAAAAACACACACCAATGAAATCTACCTCACAGCAGTCCACCACAATCCAATCTGCCCCAATCTAATCCAGTGCAACGCACCTCACACCAATCCAACCCACTGAAATCCATTCCATTTCAATACACTTAACCTCAATCCAGCCCACTATCCAGCCAGCCTGCCCCAATCCAGTCCACCTTAATCCACTCCAATCCAGTGCACCTTAATCTCCCAACTCCAATCCAGTCTACCTCATCCGACCCCTAATATACCCCACACCAATCCAATCTACCCCACTCGCATCCAGTCTACTCCAATTCACCACATTCAGTCCAGTCCACCCACCCCACTTCAATCCACCCCAAACCACTCTACTTGAATCCAATATAGTCCACCCCACTGCGCTTAATTTCAACCCAGTCCACCCCAATCCAGCCCACTCCACTTGAATCCAATATAGTCCACCCCACTGCGCTTAATTTCAACCCAGTCCACCCCAATCGAGCCCACTCCACTTGAATCCAATCCATTCCACTCGAATAAACCCAATCCAATCCACCCCACCCACACTCCAATCCAATCCACCTCACTCAAATCCAATCCACCTCACTCAAATCCAATCCACCTCACTCAAATCCAATCCAATCCATCCCCACTCAAATCCAATCCAATCCATCCCCACTCAAATCCAATCCAATCCATCCCCACTCAAATCCAATCCAATCCATCCCCACTCAAATCCAATCCAATCCATCCCCACTCAAATCCAATCCAATCCATCCCCACTCAAATCCAATCCAATCCATCCCCACTCAAATCCAATCCATCCCCACTCCAATCCAATCCATCCCCACTCAAATCCAATCCATCCCCACTCAAATCCAATCCATCCCCACTCAAATCCAATCCATCCCCACTCAAATCCAATCCATCCCCACTCAAATCCAATCCATCCCCACTCAAATCCAATCCATCCCCACTCAAATCCAATCCATCCCCACTCAAATCCAATCCATCCCCACTCAAATCCAATCCATCCCCACTCAAATCCAATCCATCCCCACTCAAATCCAATCCATCCCCACTCAAATCCAATCCAGTCCACCCCAAATCCAATCCAGTCCACCCCAACCCAAATCCAGTCCAATCCAGTCCAGTCCACCCCAAATCCAATCCAGTCCACCCCAACCCAAATCCAATCCAATCCAATCCAATCCAATCCACCCCAACCCCAATCCAATCCAATCCAGTCCACCCCAAATCAAATCCAATCCAATCCAATCCAGTCCAGTCCAGTCCACCCCAACCCAAATCCAGTCCACCCCAACACAAATCCAATCCAGTCCACCCCAACACAAATCCAATCCAGTCCACCCCAACACAAATCCAATCCAATCCACCCCAACACAAATCCAATCCAATCCACCCCAATCCAATCCACCCCAACCCAAATCCAATCAAATCCACCCCAATCCAATCCACCCCAACCCAAATCCAATCAAATCCACCCCAATCCAATCCACCCCAACCCAAATCCAATCAAATCCACCCCAATCCAATCCACCCCAACCCAAATCCAATCAAATCCACCCCAATCCAATCCACCCCAACCCAAATCCAATCCAATCCACCCCACCACAACCCCAATCCAATCCAACGTACCCCAACCCAAATCCAATCCGACATACCCCAACCCAAATCCAATCCAACATACCCCAACCCAAATCCAATCCAACATACCCCAACCCAAATCCAATCCAACATACCCCAACCCAAATCCAATCCAACATACCCCAAATCACCCCAAGCCAATCCAACATACCCCAAATCACCCCAAGCCAATCCACCCCAAATCACCCCAAGCCAATCCACCCCACATCACCCCAAGCCAATCCACCCCACATCACCCCAAGCCAATCCACCCCACATCACCCCAAGCCAATCCACCCCACATCACCCCAAGCCAATCCACCCCACATCACCCCAAGCCAATCCACCCCACATCACCCCACGCCAATCCACCCCACATCACCCCACGCCAATCCACCCCACGCCAATCCACCCCACAACACCCCAAGCCAATCCACCCCACAACACCCCAAGCCAATCCACCCCACTTGAATCCAAATAATTCCACCCCACCCCAATCCACTCAGCCCACTCAAATCCAACCATTCCAATCCAAATCACACCAATTCAATACACCCCACTCAAATCCAGTCAGTCCACCCCAATCCAATCCACCCAACTCACATCCAATCAATCCACCCCACCAGAATCCAATCAATTTGTCCAAACCCACCCCAATCCACCACACCCCAATCCAATCCACTGCATCCCAATCCAACCCATCGCACCCTGATCCAATCAACCGCACTCCAACTCAACACACTCCAGTCCAGCAAATGCCAGTCCAATACAATCCATCCCAGTCAACCCACTCCAATCCATTTTACCCCATTCTAATCCAAACCACCTCACGCCCGTCCACCACAACCCAATCCACCAACTACAATCCATCCCACTCCAATATGCCACACTCCAATCCAATACGCCACACTCCAACCCACCTTAATGTAATCCAAACCACCTTAATCCATCCCACCCCGCTCCAATTTAATCCACCCCACACCAATCCAATCCACACCAATCCAATCTACTCCACCCAATCCAATTCACCCCATTACAATCCAATCCCTTGGTATCAATCCAATCCACCCAACACTAATTCACCACACTTAAATCAGTCCATCACACTCCAAAGAATCTACTCCAATCCACCCCACCCCATCCAGTCCACTCCATTTAATCCAATCAACCCCACCTCAGTGCAATCCACCCCAGTTCAATCCATCCAGTCTACCGTACTCCAGTCCACCCTACCCACATTTCAATCCAGTCCACCCAACCTCACAATTTCAATCCACTACAATCCACCCACCCCAATCCAATCCCCCGCACTGATCTAATCCATCCAAGACACCCCACTACAATCCACCCCACTCCAGTTCAATCCAATACACCCCAATTACGTCCACCCCACCAGATTTCAATCCATCTCACCCAACTCCACTCTACTCCAATCCATCACAATCCACCCTACCGCACCCCAATCCAATCCATCCAGCCAGCCCACCCCAGTTCAATCCAATCCACCCCACTCTCATTTAATCTAATCCAATCACTCCAATTCACCATAATCCCCAACTCCAATTCAATTCAATTCAATCCACCCCAATCCAATTAAATCCACCTCACGGCAATCCAATCCACCTGACCCTACTTCAGACAACCTCATCCAGTCCACCCACTCCAATCCACCCCACTCTACTCTACTCTACTCCAATCTATCCCATCCTATTCCACCCCACTCTACAACACTGCACTGTATGACACATACTGCCGCTAAACTCTACTCAACAATCTACATCTCTACTCAGTGACACTTCATGCCATTAACTTTTAGCCATTCTGAACCACAGCCACACTACAAAAACATATTGCCAAAGCAAATAGTTCTTGTATAAGCAAGACCTATTGGCTTTGCCAGTGCTTGTTAGTTCTGTATTACCCTCAAAGGGTAGCTCACCTTCTCCATTGTCTTTGAGTATGAAACCTGTACTGGTATTTATCAGTTGTATATTTGTAATCCTAGTGGTATGGTCTCTCAATCATTTCCATGCTGTACGCTTACACAGTGTTACTTTAAACCAGTAATTCTCTGAAGGAAGATTTTGCTTTGGAATGTTCGGTATCAACATTTAAAACTCCTTAGTTTAGCCATCAGCTTTTTTGGTAGATAGAATGAAGCCAAAAGAAAATCTTTTGGTGTTGAGAAGTCCCACAAACTGGGAAACTAATGGATGTAGGGCCCCTTTTCTTTACAAGTTCCCTTTAGCAGACAAGTACTGACATTTAAGGAAGGATGTCCGATTTCCTGCAGTACAGGATAATGCAGCCCAGGAAATACGCCATGAATAACTGAAGATCCATTTGCATTAACCACCTTATTTCACAGTCCACAGTTCGAGGATAAGAGCTTGAATTTACATTTGTGCTGTCCTTTGGTTCACTTCAAAAGTCTCCAAAATAAGCACAGTGGATTTAGGTTAACTCCACCTTGTTGTTTTTTTAGGACTTTTTGGTGTCAGGCCTTACATTATCTATGTTGTCCTCCTTTCAAACACTTCTAGTTTAGCCAACTTTACTGTTTTTGTATATGAATCTCTAAGTTGTTAATCTGCATGTGATTACATTGTTATCAACATGTGACCATTGTATGCAAGAGTCTGGCAAGAATGAGTACTGCTAAACTGCCAAGCCGTGCAATGTCTGTTATAAATGTATTATATACAGGCTGTACTAGGTTCTGTGGCATCCAACATTTAGTCAAATTTGCTAAACATATCACCTAGCTCTGCGATAGGTCCTTCCAAGACGTCCTGACCTTACAATGGGTGAACTTCAAGTTGATCAGCCAGTTGTCCACTATGGCATGCCACTCAGCACGTTATTTTCCTGTGCCACTCTGCACTTTGGCTTATCCACACTTTAGAGGGCACAGACAGGGGTTGGGAATCGCTGACCCCGATCTGTCACTGGGTAGAACAATTCGTATATTAGAAGTGAATCCACATAGATGGAAGTCAGACACCAGGTAGGTTGGGAGACCAGAGCTCCAAGCTGCTTACTCCACATGGGCAGGCAGGTGCATGAGGAAGGCAGTTGGCTAGGGAAGCCTCAAAACCAACACTGATGCAGCAGGTGAACAGAAGAATGATAGCGGCTCTGGTCAACTAACATGCTCACCACATTTTGATGCACAAATAGCAATTTGTGGATTTTGGCAAGATTGTGTTGCTAACAGTGAGAAACCTAAGAAACTTTTCTGCCCAGCTGCTTATAAATGCCTCTCTCCAAAACATTACTTTTTAATATAAGACACACTGTACGGAAACTCATGTTTCATGGCATGTATGGCTGTAGATACACATTCACTGCATACTTCTGCCATCTATTGTAGTGTCCGGTAAGTTGCAAGTTGTTTTTCTTCTAAAAGTCTTTCCAGTCACGAGGTAAAGTGAATCCTCCTCTTGTTGGTAATGCACGTAGGCATTGACTCCATCGTTAGATTGTTTTCTTCCGACCATCGGGTCCGGTTGTGTTTTCACCGATCTCTGGGTCGAGGCCGTCTTTTTGGGCTCTTTCCATTCGGGATACCTTCCCTACTACCTGTATTGTTTTCAAACATGTATATTCCATGCGTTTCGGGATGAGAAGAAATCATCCATCGGACCAACGTGCTCAGACAGAGACCCTCCGGCCGTACCCTTTGGGCCGACATTTTAACAATTTCACCGACTGGAGAACTAACTCCTAATGGAACAGACTCCCTTCCGTTTCTGTCCTAAGTGCCACACGAAGTTCCTGTAGACCGACCAGCACCAGTTCTGCAACCTCCATTTGTCCCCAGACCATAAAGAGGAGGACTGCAAGGCTTGTCGGTCTTTTCTCGATCCAAGAATACTTTATAGGATCAAAGAGCCCACCGTTGTGAGATGCAGAGACAGGAGATCAAAGAGACACTGGACATCTTCGGGGAACAAGATGTCGAGACAAAGACAAAACCAGAGATACAAGAGGCTTCGGTGGCTGAGGAGGAAGCTTTTTCAGTTGAGGACTCTCGAGTCCTATGTGGACAAATGAGATGCAAGACCTCACCGCATGGTACAGTGAGTACTGGCTCCCCTTGTCCTGCCCCCAAAAAAACAATACCTTCTGCTAAAGCAAAGGCTATTGGGCCACCACTACAGTCAGGCACAGGTCAGCACCAAAAGACTCATTTGGACACCCGCCATCGGACTCAGTACCAAAACAATAGCCTAAACATTCCGTTTTGAAACAAAAAAGCAAACTGGCGCAAAAAAAAAAAAAAAAGTCATCGCCTTCGTAGTCAAACACTTCCACAGAGCCCATCCTCCAAAAGATAAAGCAGAATCTCAACACCAAGCAGTCACAGCTTCATATACAACCACAGACTGGCTGTGTTTTGGTCGAAGCTGTATTTCTACACCTTTAAAAAGACAGCTTTCGTTTGGAGAGGCTATTGATGCCCCTGGGCCTCCTCCAAACACAAAAGAGGACAGATAAAGACTATGCTGATACACACCCTCCTCTACCTACCTCTCCTCCACCTCCTATACCACCTTCACCACCCTCTCCCTCACCACCTTATTCACAGGGTGACCCCCCTGACGTCACCACTCAGGGTTCTCCCCACTATTTTGCAAGTGATCAGGGGACAACACTCTCACACACAACACACCACAAACCCTTTGTCATATTATTACGTGGATCCCTACACTGACATCAATCCAGATGTCTACCGTGCTAGACCATCTCCCGCAGATAATACTACTTCCTTTCAGAAGCTTATTAGTAAGGCGGGTACTTACCATCAAGTGCCTTTATATAAGGAGCCCATTTAGGGTGATTTCCTCTTTGAAACATTATCCGCCTGTCACAGGGCAATGGGGTACCTCCTAAGACAGCAAGTCTTATAACTAGGTGTACAACATTGGCATTTGTAAAGATCATTTTAATTTGCAGCCACACTCAGTCACTTAAGATACTTCTAGGGCACATTTTCCAAGAAATGTTGCTTTGATCACAAATAAGTTTGAATTTACAAGCAGTGGACATGATAAATAAATCTTTATCAGTCTCAGATGGTATGCAAGCTTTATTCTCAACAAGTAACAGTTCTTTAAACATGGTGAAGGTAAATAAGACCACATTTACACTTAGTACATACACACAGAGCTGGAACACCGTGAACCTCGAACTCAAGAGCCTAAACTGTCTGACGGGCCTATATGCATCTTTCTCCAAATTTAAAACTGAGAAAATTATGTATTTAATTGTTTAACCATCATCTCTCTGTTGTGCCCTGTGCCTTTGCTCCATGGGGCTGTTCAAGTTTTAGCTCTGGTTTCCAGCAGCCTTACAGAACGCATAATTTTCTTCTGGATCGGACACAAGGATTAAAGCAGCAAAAAGGCTCTACATTATCTGCCATAACTGTGGAATTCTATGTGGCAACGAGCTGACCAAGTTATCTGAACTCATACGAGCACTGAACAGCATGAATTCACACCAGCCTGTTTAACACAAATAAAAATTATGAATTATGAAAATGGTTATGGGTTAAACATCAACATCTCTAGTGGGGAACTACTCAGTTTCAAGATGGGGTGTGGATTTGACAGGGTACTTATGTTTGTGCACAAAGAAGATAAAGGGAATAAACGCTAGTGGTAGGCCCCTGCCAATACTGAATTTGGTTAGCCACTGGGGAAATGCTAAAGCACCAATGCAAGTGGAGAGGTTGCTTTCATCATGCTGGGTACAGCACTCACGTAAGAGGGGTTGGATTTTGGATTGCACCTGGAGTACTATTAGAGATAGTCAAAATGCATGCTGATGCAGGAGGGAGAAAGGGGAAAGATTTGTGATATTGTACGGTCAGATTATTGGGAGGGCTCTCACCGTGCTCTGGGTATGTGCCTAAATGCAGCTGTAGAAGACTTTTATGGACTCATGGGAAAAAATCTGCTTGAACGTAATCTGAATCAGCTACTTTTATGGAGTGTTAGATGGCGTGGCAGATAGATCCCCACTGAACCCAACATATAAACCATGAGCAGCCCATTCACTGCTACAGAGTGCCCTAACTTGATTGATATTTGGAGGGAGTGCAACACCAAGGGGCGACGTCCATTTTATCCCTCCTCAATACACTTCACGAGGACAGACTTCAAATGGGTGGACAGGAAGCATGCGCAATGCCTGACTAGGGTACAGCATCTGGGTAGAGGTCTCTAGGATCACTTCCCCGTGTAGATGTGCTACAGTATAGGCACATACACAGCTAGAATACCCACCTGGGGAATGCCTATATGGGTACTGGGAGAGCCAAACTTCTGACTGTTCCTGGGAATTGTACTGTCTAACTACTTTGAGTTTAATGAATATACAACCGCTAATCAAGGGGTTGAGTGGGGTGCAGTGAAAGTGGCAATTAGAAAGGCGGCCATCTCCCAAGTGTCCTCAAAGGTTAAGAGATCTGAACTGTCTCTTGCTGTTAAGGAAAAAGAACTTTGCAAGGCTACAACATCATGCCGACTATGAGTGGGAGGGTGAGGTGGAAAGATATCACCTCAGAGCAGAAATGCTGGAAGGTCAGTCAAAAAGGATTTGCTCCAGAACAGTTCCTTCAGTCAGGTACTTCACAGGGAAGGTGATAAAGCAGAAGGCTATTGGCATGGCTTCTGAGAAGAGACCCAGCATCCACAACCACTACGAGACCCCCAGTGGAACATACATCACACACAGAAACAGATCAATAAAATTGTGTTTTGATGCCTATTAACAAATGTAAGCAAATGCCTCCCGAAATGCAGAGGAAATTGAGGCACCTCATGCAACAGCAGTGCAATCAGTTTAAAGCACCTATAGCCCCAAAAAAAACTTCAGCTGCGATTAAGGATTTCAATACCTCCAAGAAGTTGTGGATGGATTGGTTCCTGGTGGAATAGTACCATGCCTACAGTGATAGGTAAACTTGCAGAGGTTTATATGGAAGCACTACAGAAGAAAGTCCTGTCACATACTATGAGGGAGGCCCGGGTGGTGGTATTGTTGAAGCCAGAAAGAGACCAGACTGACTTTAAAGCATACTTTAATGGGCACTACCCATGCTCAAAATGGAGAAAAAAAAAAGTTAGGTAAACTACTGGCCTCAAGATGAACAGGCGTGGTGGGCCACTTAGTGCAAATGGACCAATGTGGCTTGATACCCAGTAGACGTATGGCCCTAAACATCAGAAGACTACGATACATGGGAGAGATGAGAGAGAGTTAGGTTTTGACACAGTGTCCTCGGCTTACTATTCACATTGCTGAGGGCTATAAACTTTGGTCCCAAGTTGCAAATGGACCAACTTCTATACACAAAAGACTTAGCTAGAGTTAAGACGAACAAAAACTATCAAGGCGGAATGGGAATGGGGGAGCAGCAAGCATCAGGGGTACCCCCTGTCTTCATTACTATTTGTTCTGGTGGTGGAAATGCTAGCACACATGCCACCTCAGCTCAGCACTGTGACCAGAAAACAGAGATAGAGATACACTGTCAATCTATTTTCTCTGTATGCAGGAGACCGATTACTTTATTTAGCAAATCCTACAGTGGTCTTCCCGCAACTCATGGACATACTGGAGACGTTTAGGGAGCCATCTGGGTTATGCATCAGCGTACAGAAGTCCCTCGCATTTCCAATGAGTAGCCTTGCGGTGTGTTGCTGTGACAGACTCCCACGGCTGGACATTCCTTGGGAGACACACTCCTTTGGAGACTTGAAGATAATGGTGACACAGAACAGACATGGCAGGATTTAAACAAAGGTAAATGGTGTATAGGGCTACAGAAGTCATTGGATCTATGGGTCTTCTTTCCACTGTCTGTGGCAGGCCGGATAGCCATAGCTAGGATGGAGGTATTGCCTGGAAGTTTGTATTTGTTGCAATGCAGTATGTATGGATTCCCACAGACAAGAATCAACAAGCAAAGATCGATACTGATTACATAGATCTGGGGCAGAAAGAGTAGGGTAAAAATTTATATTTTAACGTGTACATATGAGGAGGGCGGTCTGACCGCCCCGGATATGATGGTATATTATAAAGTGGCCACCTGCAATAAATGGCCAGATGGTTTGACCCAGGCTGGAGCACAGATAATAAACTATTAGAAGACTCACTGACAAATGAAGAACTTTGTCATGCCCATTCGGAAAGGCCAGACTGTTAGTCAGCGTCTCAAATGGTGCAAGACATGGCCCGAGTGTGGAGGCTCTACTGTCAAATGTAAGGTTGCAGCTACCCATACAAGTGAGACATGCTAGAATGGCATCTCCCTGTATTTGTAGGAGTGGGGACACAGATATGCTGCGTGACAGCAGGGGGATCTGTTTGAACTGTGTGTGGTGGGGTCCTTGGATAAAGCAATGAAAGATTTAAAGAAGATGAGGAATGGTTTCTCCACTATCATGCTTTATGGTGGGTGCCGCAACAGCTCTACTGGGTGGCACAAATAATAGAGGGAACTTGAGGTGCAGGATAGGGTTGCATCACACGGCTCTATAGAGCTGTATGGATTAACACACCCAAAACTGAGCCGTCAGAAAAAGGGAAATTAGAGGTGGATTGTAGGGAACAATACGCCAACAAACAATGACAGAACCTACATGACCCCGGCAATGCTTTACAGATTTGATTCAAGCAAAGATACTCACTTGTCTTAAGTGTGATAAACAAAATACTACATATTACCACTTAGTGTGAGACTGTGTGCATGTTCTTGATTATTGGAAAGGTGTGGTGGACAGGTATACTAATGATCTCCAAACTGAGGTTTGGCTGCCACCACAGACTCAGCTAGGTATCGATGCTATCAAATCAAAACACAAAGTCCAGGACAAATTTGTACAATTTACTTTATTGCTTGCAAAAAGACGTACTGTGATCTGCTGGTTGACACTCAGAAAACCACTGGTGGACAACAGGATAAGAGGTGCTTAAGAATGGACTACAGCAAAGGAAATAAGAATGAAACTTAACAGGCATGACAATAAATTACAGGACGACCTGAAAGCCCTTATCCAGCCTGACAGTCCATACCCCCCTGACAAAAGACTCCCATAAGTACAGTGACGTATGACTGGGCCCCAGATAATGATAATACAATATGTTTTCAGAACTTAGTGGCTGTTGTGATACATGTATTCACTGTACAAATGTGTGACTAGATGCGCCTTTGGCCTGTGATAATTTCAGTGACTCATCCGTGCTGAATCGCTGTTTAAAAGGCACATCCCAATTGTTAAATTCATTGTTGACCGTTTGTGAAGAAACGTAATAAAACATATATAACATAAATTACAAAAAAATAATATGGTTAGCCAGTTATCCTCCAGTAGAGATTTCTTAAATATATTTTACAAGGGCAAATATGAGAAGATGTTCCACTCTGGTGTAATGCAAAGGACATATTTAACACCTATCTAGGTGCCAGCAAAATGGTTCTATGAGTTGACATATGCTACTGATTAGTGGTGGTCAAGCCATTGAAAGCTCAAGCCTGGCCCAAACTGAATAGCTGGCTCTGGCCAGGTCTTAGTTCCCATGGGACTGGTGAGTTGAAACAGAGCCGAATCAAGCACGTCAGGTTTTGATAGCTTTCTTTTTTCATGCAGTTGTTCAAAGACAAAAGCTGCTAACAACTTTTTCACTTGAACGTTTTCTAAATGTTGTGCGAAGAAATTATATAATCTAATGTACTAAATTGACACACAAATGTTGAAGATACAACTAACCTTTTTAAATTGGAAAATGACTATCATATTTTTTACTGTGGGGCTTTGCACTCTGGGTACCAGAGGGGAGGATAGAACGCACTTTCTGTAAACAGGCCTTTAAATCTTATCTTGTCACATTTGCTGTGCATTCAAAGAGAGGTCAAATGTCAAGCTGTGTCTTCAAGGGAGCAACAAATTGTTTTCTCATTGTTGAACAACTTCACTGGGATTATTTGAACATTGATAAGAACTCCTGACAGATTTTTCTTCTCCTTCTGTATTTGTTTTTAAGCCCTTCGCTGCCAGGCCTTTTCGCCCTTAGGTGCCAGGCCTTTTTTGGGCTATTTGGGGCAGTTCGCACGTAAGCCCTCATAACTTTTTGTCCACATAAGCTACCCACGCCAAATTTGCGTCCTTTTTGTCCAACATCCTAGGTTTCTAGAGGTACCCAGAGATTGGGGGTTCCCCTGGAGGAGACCAAGAAATTAGCCAAAATACAGCGAAAATTTGGTTAAAAAAAAAAATGGGCACAAAGGGGTGTAGAAGAAGGCTTGTGTTTTTTCCCCTGAAAATGGCATCAACAAAGGGTTTGTGGTGCTAAAATCACCGTCTTCCCAGCTTTTAGGAACAGGTAGACTTGAATCAGAAAACCACATTTTTCAACTCAATTTTGGCATTTTACTGGGACATACCCCATTTTTACTATTTGTTGTGCTTTTAGCCTCCTTTCAGTTAGTGAAAGAAATGGGTGTGAAACCAATGCTGGGTCCCAGAAAGTTAAACATTTCTGAAAAGTAGACGAAATTCTGAATTTAGCAAGGAGTCATTTGGGTGAATCCTACAAGTTTTTCCTACAAAAAATAACAGCTAAAGTAAAAAATATTGAAATTGAGCTAAAAAAAAAAAAAAAAAAAGAAAAAAGAAAAAAAGCAATTTCTCTCACGTTTTACTCTGTAACTTTTCCCTACGATGTCAGATTTTCAAAAGCAATATACTGTTACATCCGCTGGACTCTTCTGGTTGCGAGGATATATAGGGCTTGTAGGTTCATACCGTAACCCAGAGCCCATAAAGGAGCTGCACCTTGCAATGGGTTTGTTGTATACCGAGTATGCAGCAATTCATTTGGTGAAATATAAGGAGTGAAAAATAGATAAAGGAAAACCTTTGTATTTCCAAAATGGGCACAAGATAAGGTGTTGAGAAGCAGTGGTTATTTGCACATCTCTATATCCAAGGGTCCCCATACAAGTATGTGAATTAAAGGGCATTTTTCAAATAGATGTCTTTTTGACACACTGTCTTACATTTGGAACGAAAAAATGTAGATTAAGACAAGGGACAATAACACTTGTTCTTCTATTCTGTGTTCCACCAAGTCTCCTGATAAAAATGGTACCTCACTTGCGTGGGTGGGCCTAATGCCTGCAACCGAAAACGCAACATGGACACATCACATTCTTACATGGAAATCTGAAGTGAATCAGGGGTAATTGCTCCATCTGCCCACCGGTGGGAAGAACAAATTTGGCCCCATTTGTTTGGGGTATGGTTATACCCCCACCCTCATTTTTTGAAGAAAAAAAAAACAAAAAACGTCCCTGTCGAGCTTTCTGCCCCCTTAGGTGACAGATGGGCCTTCCAAAAATAGGCTAATCAGCCCATAGGAGGGGGGGGGGGGGTACGGCAAACATGGCCAACAGTAATGTGCCTTCATGAGGAGTGACCCTTGCCCAAGGGGCTCCCCCCCTCTCAAACAAAACACACACACACCAATCCCTGGTGCCTAAGTGGTTTCTGCCCCCTCCATCCCTGCCCAAGGGAGGGGGGTGCTTGGCCATCGGGGGGAGCGCTAACACTCCTCCCTTCCCCCGGCCAGGGCCCATGGCAAGATGTAACGGTTACGTCCTCGGCACCCGAACAGTGCAAACAAGGACGTAACCGTTACATCCTGGGCACCAGGGGGGTTAAAGACTGTCAGAGTGTCAGGCAGAGGCCAAACAGCTGGGTCCATTTACCACTGGTCACATGGCTAGATGCAGGAAAAGGCCTCTTGTAACTTGTTGTGAACCTATCGCTTTAACAGGAAGTCAACCTAATGACACAGAGTTCACTTCTTTGTCCTGGGTAAAATAGAGAGCACGTCCAGTCCTTTCAGGATCTTCTCAGGTCACAGATAGGAGGTCCAGTTCTCTTCTGTTTTCACTCAGGTTCAGGAGTGTTCTGGAGTGGGTGCCTCAAGGATTCACATTTATGTCTAGCACAAGCTCATGAGCGGCAATAACTACTAGCCACACCCTAACCAATCGGATAAAAGTTCAAGGGGTCAACCCTACTCACTTTAGGCATTTTCAAGATGGCAAAAGTTGTTAGCTACACTAAACTTGCGCTGTATGGTTGGGGGGGTTTGTTGTGTGAGTGGCAAGTGTACCGTGGGAATCAATGTTCTCTCAGGCATCGAAAAATTTACTCGTCCACTAGCTTTAGCAGGACCAGCTATTTCTAGGGCCTATTTGACCTTTCTGGAAAGAGAGCACACGCTGACAAAAAGCAGGTGTTCTGTTCTTTCAGAAAGTGAATGAGCAATAAAGATGCCTTTAACTCTCGTTTTAATCTGGTCACATCCATTGTGAATTCAAAGACAGAGGTCAAATTGTATGTCTTCTAACAAACTGCTGCTTATTTTATCCTTCTTTCTCCGACGACAAAGTTAGAGGATTTTGTAAAATGGACCGTCTGGCAAGGGAGAGTGAAAAGAAAAGCTAAAGTATGTCAGTTTTTTCTAAAAGTTGAACATCTTGTAAATGAAATGCACAAATATATATATATTTTTAAAATAGAAGTTAGGAAAGCACATTTATTTGGTAGTTCTGATGTGTGATTTCAATAGGATTAAAACAAATCAAACACTTTCTTTGGAGCTGTGCAAGTGAGAAATATTTGCTGCAACTGGACTTCTTTATGTGGTCATTTGTACACTATACAGTTTAATAAGTAAAAGTGCATGTCAATGGGAACCGTTATGGCCATTTAAAAGGGAAAATGTGTTGTCTGCACATGACAGTGTAGTACCACATCATGCTTCAGCAATATATTTATTAAAAGGGAGAGTTTGTTTTTTTAAACATGAACTGAGAAACATCCTGTTTCCGTCCTGGTGACAATGCTATCAGTGAATTAAGAGGCAAGTCAGGAATCATGTGCACCCTATATGTGGGTTGTAATCTTATTATAAATGCAGCAAAGGTTTAGTCTGTTAAACAAAAGACATTTCTGTACAGCAGACACGCTGAACTCGCATACCTGAAGGTGCTCCCATGATAATGAAGAAAATTGTGAAATACAGTATTTGCTCAGTGTCACACAATTTGAGACCAGTTTATGGGTCAAGTGTCTTACAGTTAAGCAGAGTAAATTGTTCAAGTTACTAGACCTGGCTTTTCAAAGCCTGCTTCCCACATCTAACACTAAAACACAGTTTGGGGCAGTCACTGTGCCCACTATAAAAGCCAGAGACAGAAGTTTGGTAGAACAAAAATAGGGTTTTCCAGCAACCAGACAGTGGATACCCAAGAATTGTTTTGGCAACCAGTTTCCTTTTCTTTTAAGTGCCCAAAAAGTGTTATTTGTAAACCCATCAGACCTGTCAAGCAGCATTTGATATTCAAGCAGGATTTAACACTATAATGTCAGAAAGGATACTCACCGCCCCCAAACCTGCATATTCTAGGAGGTTCAGAGTTAAAATCTGTACTCATTCAGGTCAGCCAATTGTTTGCTCCTGGGAGGCACTTCACATCTTTTTGACATCTATTCAAATGCTGATTATTGTCTGGCAGAAATGGGAAACCAAACGCAGATTCAGCCTTCAGGAACTTCTGGTAGGGAAAAGGCAACTTTCTAAAAGTTGATTTTCCTAAATATTTAAAATGACTACCACTGAAATTATTTTAATACCTATTGAAAATAGTGTTTGATCTAGCCAGTCCCATTCCAGAGATATCGTACTAGGATTTTTAAACTGGAATCTGGCCTTCTATGTAGGACCGCTAGACCTGACACAGCAAAAAAAATAGTCTTTGGGTGCTAGTCACTGTAAAGATGTGTTAACATTAAATTTCTACATTTTCTACTTTGAAATAACCATGCACCCTGCCTTGCCGACGACGAGGCCTACATAGGGGCGGCTTATCATTAATTTAAAAGGTAGGTTTGGGACTGTCAAAATGGTTCATTTTGGCAGGCCACATTGCAGTTTTTACACTGCTGCAGTCAGGCTACAATGGTAGGCCTGAAGCCATGTTTTACACGGTCACTGTAGGGCAGTGGTTCCCAACCTTTTGACTTCTGTGGAACCCCCTTTTATCAATACTGGAACCCGGGGACCCCCAATGAATCATTATTGTAATGCACCCCCCCCCCCCGAGTCATTAGTGAAAGCTGGGGAATAACTCTGTTAATATTACTGAATTTTCTAAGCAGTCACAGACCCCCTCAGCAGGCTTTGCGGACCCCCGGGGACCACAGGTTGGGAACCACAGCTGTAGTGGATGCACAACAGGTGCTGCTGTCCACTAGTAACAGTTAACACACAGGCACTGGATACATTTTGTTCCATATACTAGGGACTTATAGGATAATTAAATATAGCAAGTAGGATTATGCTATTTCAACCATATTTAAAGGGGAGCACAGGAACTCACTACTGGCCAGCAGGGATAAATGCACAGGATTCTAAAACTAGCAAATATATAGGGTAAAGCAGAAGGCGAAAAAAATCTGTGTTGACCATGCAGAAATGACAGATTGCCTACATTCCCCCATCTTTTATATACCTTAAAAAGTTATTTACAAAAATACTTATACCACAATTATAGCTCCCACTTTGATACTTTCGGGCTTAGTAAAGGTGTTATTTGATGTGACAATTAGCAGCTCATTTCTTGATTGAATAAAGATTTGACAGTTATGTCAAAAAATATATATTTTCAGGTCCCCTGAACGAAGTTAAGCATCAGTCGTTACAAATGGGATTTATAAAAGGCCACACTTATTAGTGATAATGGCCTGTCTGCTACGGGAAAGGTGACTTTTGCTGTCCTTATCACATAATTCAGAGTTTTGATAAGGTGTACTGAAAGTATTTTGCAGAACGTTTTTAAATAAACTATATTGAACAGTTCAGGATTCAGTATGAAGAGCTCAGACGAGGATTCTGATGCATAGTATTATTTCTGACAGTTTTTAATTGGTTTGAGGTGACTGGTGTTTATTTACCTTTGTTTCTGTTTTATGATTCAGCACTGGAGCCGCTGTTTTGGTGCATTAGGCAAAATGTAGACTACTTTAAAATACAGAATTATTTCTAAGCAAAGGATTAATCGGTAACTGTCGCTGGTGTAGACTATTTCTGCTATCTACTTCAAGAAGAAATTTGGGTTCTCAAGTTGCCCAAGCCAGGTATCATTTATGAAGTGCTGAAAGAAAGTGAAGATTTAGAACATCAGAAATGGTGAGGTTGAATTTTTTTTTTTTTTTAGTTTGTGCATTTAAATTTGCAGGATAAATTAATGCTGTAAAGAGCAATGTTCAACCTACGATTCTCTATTTCAAAGCATTTATCGCCAATTTAAAAACCAATGTTAAAAATTGTGAATAAAGAACTAAAGGATTCACTATGGGAAGAAAGGAGAGCAGAAGTAAAGCAAAATCTCAACTTCTGTCATATTTAGAATTGGTGTGCAAAGAGAATCACTAGTTCCAAGACAGGATGTCTGAGATGCCAGAATGGTGTTAAGTTATCTTGTTTAGAGAGAAATTATAATGGCAAATCCAATCTTGCATGGTGAAATTTACAAAAACTCTTGAGCAACTGCATTTAGAAAGAAGAATCATTTTACATCTACTATTTTTATTTTCAATATTTATAGCACACTGATACCCCAATAGAGTTTCCACACACTCAATAACATTGCAGTATCCGAGGTCAGTATATGAAATAAAAAGTCTTGTTTTTAACGTCTTAAAAATAATTTGTTTTGAGGCACTACTCCAAAGAAAAACAATTTCAGTGTTTGACTGCTAAGAAGGCCAAGGACGGACTGCCATGATGCATGCTTTTGATAGTGGGAATGGATACTAGCAAGACTGTAGTAAATTGAGGCTATGGTTTGGAAAATAAGGGCTTTTGCTGTTAAAGAAATGATGAAACAACGATGACACACGTATAATGCCTTTAAGACATCTATTAGCTACTGCCAGTCAATGGAGGGCATGTAAATGAATAGATAGTGAAGAACATGGGGGTATGCTCAGCAGTAGTTTGGGTGCGATATCTTGAATAAGTTGCAATCCAGCTCACAAGAACTTTGATTTAAAGAATTGAGTAATCCAAGAGACAAACGATAGTCTAAACAAATGTGGAATTTGTATTACACAGCATTCCGATGTAGTAAAAACAAGTTTACCCGGTTTGAAAAGAAAATAATGAACCCAGCATTTCTTGCTTAAATCACTGTGATGGATGTTGTGCCAAATTCTGTTGAAAACCCACTGGATATCCACAGAACTCATGGTCATCCTACAATTAACACCTGTGTTTTATCACCATTTAGCTTCAAAGTACTGTCTTTCATCCAATGTGTAGTTGCTGACATACAAGAATGGAATTTATTTGCCAAGCAGCCAAGGGTTTAGTTGAAGGAAAAGAGGATCTGGGGCTCTTTAGAGAAAGACATCATTGTAAATCCAAAAGGACAATATAAGTTCAGCTAAGGACATTAAATGTAAGTGGAATAGCAAGGGCTCAACTAAGGCTCTATAGGAACCCCACACCTTTGAGATTTGGTGGAAGACCTAAAGGGAGGAAGATAGAATACTTGGACTCTGTTCCAAGGAAGCTATACGCCAGTAACCTCAACACGTATACCAGTAATGCTGAGATAGCAAATAAGAGAATGGAGAGAAACTGTATCTCTAAATAACCGTCTATCATGCATTTATATTAGCCTGAATAAAGAACTGTCATTTGTTAAGTCCAACACATGAAACAAGTTTGGCTTGTGGGATCGATTTTTTTTCCTTTTTTCTCAAATTTAAGTATATATTTAAAAACATATGAACAGCACTAATGCCATCAACTGAAAGCACGACTTGAGACTAGAATACTGGCATTATCCAGTAATAACAGAATGGTCAAGCCTGAGCCTACCAGTTAAGGATATTTGGGAGGCCACTTCCAATATATTTGTTTTTACAAAGTAGACACTTGGATAAAGAGGATATTCTTGGGTGAAAAGTGAGTGTGTAAATGGTCACTGCCAACGCTAGATACCTTGTGGCCAAGTACATGTAGCAGCATGTCTTAGATGAAGTTAAATTTGAGTTAGCATTCAATTCTATTCAGTGTACATTTTAACTTTTTGGAAACTGGAATATATGGCAAAGTTTGGTCTATAATATAATTTCAACTTGAACTGTGCTGTAGAATGATGTAATTTGGAGCGGTCATAGCCCTCCACAAATCCCTGTGATTGAGTGGATCTGTTAAATGAAATTGTCAACGTAGGCTTTCTACCATGCATTTCAAGAAGTCGTGGCTGTTGAATACTGGGACTGATGGTGCTTAAAATGCATGACGGCAAATAAATTGATTTGAAGCAAGTGAAAGATTGTTACCCACAACTTATGAGTAAATTGCTAAGTTAGTTTTAATCGTGAAGAGTGAGAAAACAATGTTTATTCATAAATAGCTAAATGTTTTATGGAAGCAGATTGAGAAATGGTTCAATAGCTTATTCACACAATGTATTCCCATTCACAGAAATAATATCCACTTCCATTTTGTCTGGTCATCAAACGACCTTTGTGTACAGAAGCTAAAAGCTTTATCCATATAAAGCCATTTGGGTTAGTAAATGGAAGATTTTAAGGAGAAGCATAAGAAGGGAAGAGGTTGAAGAGGAGCAAGTACTAAGCATATGTCAGAAACAAAGAGTTGTGCTTGACACTGACAGAAATCAAAGCATAGCGATTTCCATCCAAGGATCCCTGGATTTCAAACGGGGGTCATTTGTAGACCAGCAGGTATTCTTTCAGAGTGGGCTTTGTTCTGATTTCAAAGTTCTTTATGCACAATAGTTCACTACAGCAAACTTTGGCCTCTCTCTGTCTAATGCGATTGTTCATGGGTTCTAAAGGTTGCCAGTTTCTGAGCTAATTGGGTTGCAAGGACTTGGGAAAAATCAGGGCAGTGTATGTTTAAATGTGAGAGAACAAAAAGGTATGAAGGGGCATTCATTTATTTTGCACCTTGATCTGAAGTTAACTTTAGATGTTGCAAGTTCACAATCCTTTATGTACTGTGACCTTTAGAGAGCTCTTATTTCTGTATGAAGCCATTTATTATTTCCACTCTTACATTTTAAGGCTTAGATAGCATTCCACTACAACCTCTATTTTGGTTAATACATTCCATAGTGAGTACATCATCTCTATTTAGCTTTCGATGCCAGAGTCTTACAAACTTTCCATAGAATCTTTTATGTAGGGTCTTGTACCATGTGCAAAAGAAGAGAATGTGGAAGAGATTCTCTGCTTGCCCACTACTGCACCCACATAGATTTGATTTTCTTTGGTCCCATCGACATTAAATCTTGCCATTCATAAAAGCTGCTGGTCTTCACTTTCTGTGAGTTTGCTTATATGTGGTTCTACGTGATTAAGAGTAGTTTAAGATATCGACCCAAAGAACGTGTTTAGCTTTCCACTTGCATGTTTCCTTGTTCCAATAGATCTATTTTAGCTGTCATTTTGTTCATGACATGCTTTCTTCTTGCTCGTGCCCACAAACAGCTCTTTCTCCAAGAGCCATTCTGCGCATTCCTTTCGGTTCCATTTCTGGGATAGTTGTCCATGATCCACTTCTGCATAGATTAGCAAATCTTGCAACAGTGTGCAGCCATCTCTTCTCCCTTTGAAGCACTTTGCATATGGGTACTCCAACTGAATGGCATTACTAGGTTTAGTTCGAGATACATTAAACGCTTCATTTTTTCCAATGGCATTTCCTGCCATCATAATATTCCTTCTCTTCAACTTGTACAGTAGACTTCCTTACTCCATCATTTTTACTTTAGTCATATTTACCTTGATATTGTGGCATGGCAGAACGTGACTGTCACTTGGCTAGTTTTTGCTGAGTATTTGGTGTACCTGCAAAACGCACAGAGTAATGTACACATAGTAGCAGTGGGCTTTACTGTTGCTTATCATTGGGACGTCAGTGCTAGCTGCACTATGTTTATCTGCCATCCCATTGATGTATAACGTGGAAAAAAAGTTGTGTCAACAAGCAACCTTGTTTCATCCTAGATGTTGTGGGGAACGTTACTGTTAAACTCCCATTGTTACCATAATTAACCTGGGTTTGATTGTGGACAAGATGGGGGTTGACATCAATGATATCTTCCACAGTTTCTCAAGTTTCGCATGGTTGAAGGCAGACAAGCCTAAGAACAAAGCAAATAGGGATCCTCTCTTATTTGGTGTATTTTTTAATTAAGTGTTGTGAAATGAAAACATGACCCACTGTTTACAGACCTTTGTGAAAACCACTCTGTTAGGATGTGATGCGCTGCGCAAATTGAACTTGCCTTCTGCATCAGTAAGATTAATAAAGACGTAGGACATGGGGCCCTGGGGCAATCTTTTCTTGTGTAATGAGACGCTATCGCTTTTGCACCAAGAGGTCAGGTATGTCTCAATAAATTAAGATTGTTCAAAGTAGGGGAAGTCAGCATATGGGCAAATGTTTGAAACATTAATTTGTTATGAAGTAAGGGACTGGTGCTATTTCACCCATTTCACTTGCCTGTTGTTGTTTTATGGTGGGGAACAGTCAAGGATTTCTTGCATATCTGGGTCTGCTACATGCATTAGGACTTATTTTGTACGTTTCCTTGTGTTTTTTGCTTAAATTTTATTTATCTTTACATGCATGCTGACAGAGTTGACGTTAATACTACATTTCTTGTGGTTTAAAAGGTATTTTTTAATGAATCTGCATTACGCTTCCTGAACATCAGTGTTTAAAATTAAATTGTTAACTAAGAAAAATGTGTGTTTCATTAGGCAGTTAAGGTAATCACTTGTCACCAGGGAGCACCTCAAAAACATACAAGAGAACACATTGGACACAACATATTTCACACACACACACACACACACTGACCCTGCTATGCCATTTCAGTATTGACAGCAGAACTCAGAAAAGTAAAATGCTATGAAGATGAGTCACACAAATCTTCAACAAGGAATATTAGGACAAAACATCTCACATTCAGTCAACACAGCCCAGGTATGTCTTCTAGCTGGCTATTACGCTGTCCCAACCGCCCTTGCTACTATGAGATCACATCCATATGGGCGTGGCTTGCCGGCCAAGATGGCGGGCGCAAGCTAAGTGAGCTCCGAGGCGGCACCCTGATTATGCGTAATTTATACGGAATCGGGGAGACGATCAGTAGCTGCACACACACGCATCCGTGAGCGGGGTCCCCCAGGAGTTGGCGGAGCCAAATCGGGCAGAACAGAGGAGCGGCAGGAATGCTGCTGGAGCTGCTGACTCACGGGAAGAGGCGGAGGGAGTGGCCTGCCCTGGGGCGACCGCACGAGCGAGACCTTTGGCGGTCCGACTCCCGCGGTGGTGCCAACAGACCTGGACAAGGCCAGGAGGAAAGCAGTGAGCCGGATGGTGGGGCAGTGAAACGGCTCTGTGCCCTGTGAGTCACGGTGACCTGCCAGAGTTGGTTGGTCGTGATCTGGCTCTCGCTGTCAGAGGAGAGGAGTGTATCTGGGACGAGGGCTGTCGCTGGGCCCGGATTCGTGCGGCATGGCGCAGAAGGCAACGGGTAGGAGAGACGCTGCCCATCCGGCTGGCCCTCCCTCCTGCAAACTTTTCAGCTGCGCTAAAGCTGCCAGGCGCAGTCGCAACTTGCCCCTGGGGGCGGCGACTCGACGAGTCCCCCACGAATTTGGATAATGCAGGAGGGGAGGCTGCTCGTGCTGCTGCGCCTTGAATGCCATACTGCGCATGCAAGCGGGCCTCCTGCACCTCTTGTGGACGATGCTTTATGGGCGTCCACGCTCGTGAACTGCGTTGATGCACATTGCCCCCCCGCCCCCGACCACATAATGCCAGGAGTGCGCTACCTTTGCTCTGGGGCCAGGTTGCAGGCACCGCGGACAGAGGCATTAACTCCTGACAGCAACAAGTTGGATGCAGTGCTGGCAGCCGTGGAGCGCCTAGGCACCTCCCTAGACCAGGCTCGGACCTCGTTGGAGGGCAAAGTTGATAAAGTGGCCAGTGGCCTCACCCTGCTTCATGTGGATCACCGCAAGCTAGCGAACAAAACCCACACATTTTGGCCAGCTCCATGACTTGCCACCCAAGACGGACCGGCTAGATGCTTCGCTGCAAAATGCACTGGACAGGATAGGGGTACTAGAGCACCCTGTAGAAGATGCAGAAGGACGCACCAGAAGAAACAACATCAGAGTAAAAGGCCTCCCGGAGGGCGTGGAGAGCCCAGAGGCAGTCGCCTACGCTGAAACCTGGCTTCAGGAGCTGGTTCCAGAGGGTTCATTGATGCCCTTCTTTTTGGTTGAATGTGCCCATAGAGTCCCCACCAGAGCCCCTCCACCGGGCGCTGGGCTGCGCCCCTTCCTTATCCAGCTGTTGCATTACACAGACAGAGACATCATCCTGCGAGCAGTGGGAACACTCCTCACAATCTGAGTGAACAACAATTTGGTTATGATATTCCCGGACTACACCATTGCCGTACAAAGAGAGCGTGCTTCCTTCTTCCCAATAAGTCGTAAACTCTGCGCCCTTAATCTGTCATACTCCTTTCTCTTCCCAGTTAGGCTTCGACTAGTGGCTGACGGTACAACGCACTTCTTTGGTACACCGTAAGCGGCCTGGGACTGGCTGGAATCCACGGACCTGATCAGCCAACGGGGCGCAGAAATAAGACAGACCAGTGGTGCGGGATCTACAACCCCGTAAATGGAGACACCGTAAGAGGCGCATGGCTGCCTCTGGGGAGGTGCTACACGCTCCAGACTGGAACAAATTACACAAAAGCGGCGGTGTGCACTACAATCTGCAGCAGCCATCAGTGTCCTCTCAGTTGCCTCAGATATAGAAGCGGATCTTAATAACTCTAATGGAGAGGATGGCTTCTCTACCGAGACATCCTCTGAACTTGGGTCATCCATCCGTCCGGAGGTGACAGCAGACTAACTACTCTGATCTTACTAAATTGTCATACATTTGTTTGTTTCTCAGCTAGTGGTGACGTTAAATGTAATACTTGAGAAGCCACACCCTGCCACAACTCAACTCTATCCCTGAAATACCCCTACTATCTTACTTGCGATCTCACACGTGATTCGGTGTCGCTGGTGCCGACCTCTGTGCTCCCCGCGACCGGTCGCTGAGCATTGGGCGGCGTACTGCCCTATGTCTCCATACTAAATGCTACACTCTGCAACTGTTGGCTACCCGCGCTTATGCTGGTCTAGGGGTTACTAAGATCCTATCATAGATGTGCAGGGGCAGTATGTACTGGTGCACAGACGCCTCGCTGGCCATGCAGTGGCGCTAGGGTCCATATATGCTCTGAACACAGATCAAGTGTCATTCTTCCACACGTTACCCAGCCCCTTTCCCGCTGGAGTGACTTCCCCTGGCTATAAGGGGCGACTTTAATTGTGTCCTGGATCCCTATTTAGACCGTTCTTTCCCACCACTGCCCACTGCACCTACAGCTGCACATGCGTTCCGTAACTGGCTCCAGGACTGGCAATTATTAGACTTATGGCTCCAACGTAATTCTAATACTAGCGTTTACTCGTTCTTTTCAGTCCCACACCAACTACATGTCCGTCTTGACAGAATAATATGTACAACTAACATGTACCCCGCGGCGCTGGGGTCCGAGTACTTGGGCCGCACTCACTCAGATCACAATCCACAGCTTTTACAACTGGGATGGGATGTATCTACCTCAAGTGTCCCCACCTGACGACTCCGCCCGGAACGGTTAGAGGACGCAGCATTTAAAACATCGCTAGACAAGGAGATTCCGGAATATTTCGAACACAATATGGGTACAGCGTCTTCCGGCCCTGTTGAATGGGAAGCATTTAAAGTCTTCATCAGAGGTCACTGCATGGGTACGCAGTGGAATCTGCGGACATCTATTGAACACGACCCGACTAGAGTTGAACAGTTCCTGATGAAACATGAGCAGAACGCTACCCAACACTCCTCAGCCTCTCAACAACTATCAACTGCACGAGCAGAACATATATCCTTGTTAGAGAGATTGCGTTGTTTAAATTATGCAGCTCATTCGGCCCACACACATGCCACAGCCGACAGATCGGGCAAACTGTTGGCCTGACTCATTCGCCAAAATCAAGACCGCAGCCCTATTATGGAACTCCGCTCAGCAGTGGGGAACATGCTCCACACTCCTCAAGAAATCCACTCTGAGCTCACACGGCCCTATATAACACTTTATCGTTCCACAGTGACAGCAGACCCGGCGGAAAGCAATGACTTTTTCTCTTTGATTGCTTTACCCCACTTGACAGATGACCAATGAGAAGAGCTGGAAGCGCCCCGGACACTATCTGAAATGCAAGATAGTATACGAGCCTTATCCACAGGCAAAACTCCAGGTCCAGATGGCCTCCCGTCCGACTTTTATAAGACCTCTGCAACACTTGCGCCTCTCCTCTGTCTTTATGAGGAAGCACTGAGTGTGGCATCCTTGCCTGCTTAGCAACGTGAGGCGCTGCTGGTGTCGCTCCCCAAACTTGGCAAGGATCCGTCTGAACTAGGCTCCTACAGGCCATTAGCGATGCTCAATACTGACTACAAAATTCTGGCCAAGCCTCTGGCAACGCGATTGGCACCACCGGTCCCTCAACTGGTGCATCCGGACCAAAATGGCTTTGTGCCAGCACAGGACACTTCACACAATATCAGGCGCCTATTTAGGGTCATGAAATAATCAAAGCGGGATTGGCCTCGAGCAGGATGTCTGGTACTCGATCTGGAGAAAGCCTTTGACTCTTTGGAATGGTCTTACCTATTCGAATCCCTACAGCAATTTGGTCTCGGCCCACATTTCCTACGCATGGTGAAGATGCTGTATACCTGGCCCCAGTCCAGGGTCAAGGTCAGCACAATCATCTCTGAATCGATTGAGGTGGGCAGGGGTACTCGACAGGGCTGCCCACTCTCTCCACTACTGTTTTCTCTGGCAATGGAGCCTCTGGCTGTGGAACTCCGAAGGGCCGGAGAAGCATGGAGCATCCCATTAGGTGACGGCCTACACACCATATCTTTATATGCAGATGATCTTTTTTTGTATTTCAGAGACATTGATAATATCCCTCCCGAAATTGCAGTCATTCTGCAACAAATCACCGCCCTCTCCGGCTTGCGCGTTAACTGGTCGAAATCATGCCTGTTCCCCTTTAATCCACATCTGCCGGATCCAGGCCTGTGACTTTCCGGAAGTAGTGTCCCTTGGCAACCCAGGACGTTCCGATATCTGGGTATACAGGTATTTCACAAGGAGGAGGACCTTCATGATGGCAATCTCCGGAGGGCAGTGCCATCTATTCACTCTCAAATAACCTTTTGGCAAACACTGCCGCTCTCAGTAGCCAGAAGAATTGCCCTCCTAAAGATGGTAGTGCTTCCTCGCCTATTATACTACTTCTCCAACTTACCCTACTATGTCCCAGCCAGCTTCTTCAGAGACTTGAAACCTAGAATGATGGAATTTATCTGGAACAAAGGCCGATGCAGACTGGCGTTGAAAAAACTCTACTCACTTCTGATCCAAGGTGGCCTCTTGGTGCCAAATATGGAGCATTATTACTTGGCCTCTCAACTTCAATGGGTGTTGCGTTGGCTGGCAGGCCTTCAGCTTTCTGACACTGCAACCAGTTCCCCACTCTGGACACTTGCGCGGATTCTGCACCTCTTCCACCCCCTTACAAACGTGAGGTCACCTGTAAAGTTTTAAATAAATGTGGCTTACTGTTGCTACCGTAGGTGTTTGCGCCTCATAAGTGACACCATTCCCTATGCACCGGCTCTGGCACTACTGGGCACACAACGAGGCACACAGCTCACGACCACTGCCGAACTGAGGCCTTGGCTCGCGGCCGATCTACACACACTGGGCGATCTTTACAATGAGAAAAAGCTCATTCCGTTTAGTGAATTGTCAGCAGAGATAGGACTTACATTTGGACAGTTTCTGCTGTACAATTCATTGATGATTGCACTATCACGTGGATGGGGAGATATGGCAACTGAACCCTCAACACACTTGCTAGTGCAATACATACAAGTTATGGGACAAGGCAGACACCTGATACGGTGGTTCACCGACGCGCTTAGAACGCACACACTATATACCCACACTGCTCTGAGCGCTAAATGGGAGGTTGATTTTGCTGAACCCTTTACTGAAACAGCATGGGCGGTGGCACTATCCAGCCATACTAATGTCTCCCGCAATTCCAGATTCTGCCTTTTCCAATTTTACATTATTGACAGAGCTTGCCTGCCTGCATTAACAAATACTTCAATCGTGTAGACGTTGCTTGCCCCAGCTGTAACCCAACAGGGGCAGATATCCTTCATATGCTATGGTCTTGCCCTTCCTTAAACATTTATTGGCACAGAGTAACGTCATGCCTATCAATATGCACATCACACCCACTGTTAACTGATTGGTCATCCTGTCTCCTTGGTCTCTTCCGAAGAGATAGAAAACTGAGGGCTATCACGAGATTTCTGGACCTAGGACTTCTGATGGCCAAGCACCTCATCACTAAAAGATGGAAAGCCACTGAGCCTCCATCCGTACAATCCTGGGAGCGCTCCTTTCTGATATGGGCGGAGGCTGACGGAGGAGCGATACGTAGCGAGGATGCTATGGACATACGTAAATATTCTCTGTCTGCTAGTTGGGACGCGATGCTGACCCATTTACATGAATCGGAACAAGGCACAGACAATGAAGACACAGTTGTTCGTAACACGGAATTAGTACTGGAGTAGGCAATTCATATGCTAAGATTGTTAACTGGACCCTTAATGGCATACTTTCCTATATAAACCTCTTACGTACAAAACAAATTAATAGCAGACCATTTCACTGGCGTACCTTGGATACAGGTGGAGATACTGTTATGCAGATGCATTGGGAGGCCCTTGGGCGGCGCGTTGGGGGATATCTAAACCAGGCTCTAAGTTTTGTTAACTGTTTTTCTTGTTTCATACAGTTCTCTTTACTATATATAAAAAGAAAAAAAATTAGATCACATCCATATACTTAGATTACGGACCTAAGAAAACGTTTAAGCAAATGTTAAATCCCTACAGCTATACCAAACTTCTACAGTCAATTCTGATTATTAAAGAAGTCTAAAATACAGCTTGATAACTAAAAAGTACTTTTCTACGAGCATCACTTTTACAATATTGTCAGCTCAATTGCATTAAACAAGGAGTCTTCCTAAGACCTGCATTTTTGTCTTGCAATAAGTAGAGATATGGTGCAATGAAAAGGATGCAGGGAGATACACTTTATCTTAGCCTGTAATGTGACTGTACCAGTCCCAAACTTGCAAGCTACACCAGGTGCAAGTAATGTAGCTGCTGGCTGGCCATTCAACCTGTGAAATTTCGCCAGGCTTTTGGGGGCTATTATCGGCTGTCAGCAAACTTAATTGAGTGTTGTGTCTTTTTTGGTAACACAGGCCAAGGTAGTAGCTTACTTCTCAGACTCACAGTTGTGCACTTACAATGATTTTCCTAGGTGACCTCCTTTCCCCCCGTTAACTCAGATTTTGCTTCTCAAACAGGCTTAACATCGGATTTAGAGTTTAGCCTGAAGAATTACGGTGCATTTGTTCTAAGAATTATGGCCCAAGCCGGTAGAATTCATTTTTAGTTCTTCCGCCCAGTGACAGTTATCTCCATCAAAACAGCTGTACTCATTGTCCAGTTCGACCACTGGCAGAGAAATCTTTGACAGAAATCCCAAAATTGTCCATTGCTACAGGCAGAATTTCTGCAATGTGTCAGCACAAGTAATGTATTCCCAAAGTGGGTAAACTTTGCTAGTGGATACGTGTCTAGACTCCCTAACAGACTTGTGACATTGTCAAGCATGTAAGACACCATATTTACCTTTCAATTAAATTCCATTTCAGCTGTAGTCTCACTTGATTAGGCAATTGATCCACCGCCATTCCAAACAGTGTTGCCTTCACAACTTGGCAAAGCTGATGGCAGAGTAGGAGGATCACCACGAATAGGACACCTAGGATACTGAATATCTGCTGTTATCCTACTGGAGGGTGAAGCCTTCAATTTTGGGAGGTGTATTGTTGCTGTATGCTTCTAAATCAGATACTCAATTGGGAGTAGCAAGGGGAGAAAAAAAAAAAAAAAAAAATCACCCATTCCTTTAGATAGCCATCCATCCATCTCAATGACAGACTCAGTGGGAACATTTGATAAAGATTTTACAAGTCCCTTCTATTAAAGGCAAATACGGAAATTAATTTTGTGTGTACTGTGCTTGAGGACAAATATGGTTAGTTAGTTAAACTCTTAGCATTATTCTCAATTTGCCAGCACTAGAAGCCATGACACCCTTCACGTAGAAACAACAACTGCGAAAAAGTCTAAACCAATGAGTGAAGCGCTGAAGTGCCCATAGAATTTGGAACTCCATTCTCATGAACATGAAAACTACTAAGCCTTCTGAATCACTAAAAAGTCATCTGACAAACCTACTTTTCCAACATCATTTCAACATAGGGAAAGCACAGATTGCCCAGATAAATGTTCCTCAAAAGACAGTTTGCTGCGATGGCATGTACGAATTCCCAAATGTAGGTTAATGCAAGCATTATACTCGGGCCACTGGAATTATGCTGCAGGAGAGGGACAAATTATGCTTCAGAATTAAGTTATGCAGCAAGAAAACACATATTATGAGCTATTATGTGGCACATTTTGTAATATTATTACTTCATTATTTCATCATTTTTAAACTTGGCAACACTGCCTGGGCATTGTTTGTGCCTCATTTGTAACAGATTAACATCCAAATATAGTAATAAGTAACAGAAAGGTGACCAGTCCAGTCTTGAAAAGGACCTTTGAGCGCACTGCAACACACCCTTACAATTTCAGAAACTTTTGAGCTAGAAATGATTTTTTTTTGCTAAAATCTGACAATTATGCAGCAGATGATGGGATATGTCTCAAGTGCGGTAAATCTGTAATTTTGCAATAATCGCCACGGCCGCACAATTCCAGTGTCCCTGATTATACTATACAATGACGTGAGTACTGTAACTAAATGTACTAACCTTCCGTGCATACGCCTAGATAAACCACTCCATTACTCCGGGATCTAGTCAGCGCGATAAAAAAAAAAAAAAACAGCCAAATTAATAGGGAGCACAGCATCTTTACTTGTTAAAAAATAGTTGCCACTGTATAATTTCCATCATTCATTTAACGAAAGGCATCTTCCAAAAATCACTAACACATGGCTCATGCAAGAATCTTTCTTTTAGCTTCCACTGGAGCAACGATGTGCAAAGTTCCTACCGAACAGACACATATGCATTACATGTCAGTGTAATGCAGAACAACACGTGGATTCGTTCTAAACATGTTTATTCACAACACTGCAACCCACTGTATGATCACAGTGTGCAGTTTGCCTGAATACAGATAAATCTTGCTTGCTCACCTGGATTGTATATGTTCCTAGTGTTGAACTGTGCATGAAGGAAACCACTAAGATGCCCTAGAACAGGCTACCTCTGGCTGACCACAAGTAATTCGTCGTATAAAAACCCATTCACGTAAAAGTTTAACCAAGCTGCCTACAAGGGGACAGAGGACATTGCTCAAATTTAATCTGCCAGAGAAATGTCGGTGTTTCTGTCTGCCTGTATGTCAGGTGTCTTGGAGCGGTATTTAGTGTGTTGGGTGAAGTATGGGAGGATTAACTAGAGATTCGGGATATGAACTTGGACTTTGCACAGGATTTTTTAAATGAAAATTCAGAGGAACGTCACACGGTGATAATAGGTATCAGAGAACGAGCGTCAAACACTTCTGTGGGGGAGGTGGTTGCCACACACACGTTATATTTAATTACGTTATAGCAGCGTTTTAAGGTTTGCGTATGAGGACATATCAAAAGCACACAACGTTTTTTGTCCTAAGACTTAATTCATCTAGTCCGTTCATTCTAGGGCTTCTAGTCTTGGCGTAGTTCAGTTTAACCATTTGGGTTATCAACCTGAAAACAGTGATTACTAAATAATGCACAGTATCGGAAAAGTTGTATCCTCAGGGAGTCAGGTGATAAACGAAGGAGAGTTTTGGGATGGGTCCGCGGTATTCGAGAGCGTTGACACGGAGCAAGGATTAAGGAAAAGGAGACCATACTGATTGACAGTGTAGGCACGGTGACATCTCACAGCATTATAAAGGGGTTCACGCACGCAGGGCTTCGTGTAACTTAGGCGGGGGCATGCAGTATTCAAGAGGATTTCATGCAGTATTCCAAGAGAGCCTCGCGTTGTATTTAAGGGGGATTCACAATATTCAAGTGGATTACTTACATAGTCTTTGGTGCAAATGTGCACAGTACGGGAGGGAGGGGGTTGACACAATATTTAGGAACGGTCACGTATTTCTCGTATATAATCTTTCCCAATCAGTGCTCCTCCCTTCTCCTTCACAGCCTTCCTCCTGTGGTCCTCCTTCACCCTCGTCAACACCCTCTATCTTCCTGACTCTCTGCTTACCGGGGGTTGTTGTCCGTCTTCCCTTGGTCTCCCGCCGCCTCAGCGCGCAGGCTTCTGGATCGGGGTCAAGGGTCACAGACAGCGGAGCGAGAGGTAGAGATGGAGCGTCTGCGAAGAGCAGCGAGACACCCGGGAGGGATAGAAAGTCTATAAGGCGAAGCGAAATATGGCAACGGGCAAGCACGCCACCTGTCTGCAAAGCTAGAGTAGCGCTCGCGTGTACCAGAGGAGGACCAGCGAGTTAGGATGGGGAGAATGTCTACGAGGAGCATCGAAAATAATGAACCATGGATAGAATGGTTAGTGCAACGGAACAACAATAAAGCGAAATCTGATAAAGAAATAGTGTAATTGTAGCTCTGATTTTGCTCCGCTGCACGCCGTTTTGCAGAAAAAAAAATGTAATTTTTTTACAGCAAGCCACCAAATGCCGCATGTTTGAGTTTTGCATACTTAAGCATAAAAAAATGTCTAGCATTCGCATCAAGAATTTTCAATTCTATGTCAGGATCGGAGGCTTCGGATTATGCTTCTCCTTCTTGGCTGTTTATTATTTCACAAACCATAGCAGCCAATAAAATGAAATTTTTTGAAAAACTACAATACCCATAAACATGACACCATAGCATCACTACCAATCATAGTCCATACTGGTAATTGTATTAGTATTCATATAGCGCTTACTACCCCTGACAAGGCGTGGAAGCGCTTCAGTGTTGCCAGATTGGGCAATTTCCCGCACAAATGGGCGATATTTTTCCCATTTGTGCGGGAAAAAAAAACAATTGCGGGAGCCTGACTGTTGGGCTATTATTAGCCCTGTGTGCGCAAAATTGTTTGTGGGGCGGCGCCGCCGGAGATGCATTGCCCAGGCCCCGCCCCGTGAGATAGGTGTCCTCCCCCGACCCCCTGGACCCTCTCAGAGCCTGCCTGTGCGGCCGGCAGCGCAGGCTTCTGCTGCCTCTGTGCGACTGCGCGGCGCACACAGCAGGCAGCAGCTGCGCGCCGCGGCCGTACGGTCACGGTGTTCAGCTCTGTTCAGTGGGGCAGAGGGCCGTCAATCAAGTAGCGGGCGAAAGCTCTACCAATTGACGGCCCTGCCAAGAAGTATTGGCCTGCCCGCGGCATTATTTAAAATGCCTGCGTGGGTGGGCGCTGCGTGGTGCGAGCCGAGGAGCGAGCGAGTCAGTCAGTGTGTGGCACACTGTTTACTAACTGGCTGCGCTGCGCACGTGGTGGTGTCGTCTGGTGTGTGTGGCTCTTCTCTTTTTGGGCCCTGCTGCAAGTCTCAGCCCTCAGCCTGCACAGGTGTGGTGGTGGTGCCCCCCTCCCCTCCTGGAAAAGTCTCTTTTGTTGTGCGCTTAAGCCTTGGACCCCGAATTAAAGCCAGCGCCCAGCCCCAGAGTGCGTGATTGGGGCCTGGTAGAGGGGAGACACCCCCCCTGGCCCCTTCCTGTTGTGTAGGTGCTACCTACGACCCCTACCTACACTGACGTGCGGCTGGTTGGTGCGCAGCTGCAGAAGACAAGGTAAGTGTCCTTCAATTTGTACCTTTGTGACTTGTTGTGAGTAGATGTATTCCTTATTTTTAATATTCAGGGGCTAATTGTGGATTGAGAGTGCATAGGATCTAAAGCATGGCAGGATTGAATAAGAATGAGTGGTATAGCCAGTGCTTAATTTGTAAATAAAAACGTGCCAGTGTCCACAGCTCTCCTCTTAAACACGCAGCTGCTGCAATTAAATGTGCAAACACAGAATACTAGGGCAGCGTAATCCTAAAGCCATGTTGGGCCTCTTTAGTCCATTTTAAGCCATTTCACCTCACTCCTGCAGCTTTCTGCTCTCTCCCTTTCTGGTGCTCTTTTTCATTTTTGCATTCCTCCGGCTTTCCCATATGTGTCTTTTGCTCGCAGTAAATGCTTGAGGCAGGAAAAAAGAGTGCTGTCCCTCAAAAATAGGAAACAACAAGCACAAATTAAGCACTGGGTGGAATCACATGAAGGTTGGTGATGACAAAGAGTTATTGTTTTCGTCTCGTAATGCAAGGGGGTTACAAGCTGAGTTGTGCAGTAATACCTCAGTTTGGGTATTACTTAAACCAATTTATCTGAAACCTTTTTGCACGTTTGGTAGCAGTCTATCTAATACTGCCAGTAATGCAAATTTAACCTAATGACTTACATTTGCACAACACACAATTCTCCATTGCAGCAGTGAAGATTTAATTCTGAGGTTTCATAATATACAGTGATTAACTTAACTTTTTTATTTTTTATTTTAAGGCATGGGTTATGTATGTGGCTACCTGAAAGAGAATATTTTGTTTTTTTAGCCACACGTTTAACTCTGCCCCATTGCATGCAGCATCACTGTTCCCATACCTTTTTTTTAATGCACTTTGAGCTGTGTGCTCAGCTGATTTATTCATTTATTTCACTCCAGTTGCAGGCAGTGCAAGCACAAATGTGGTCTCATTGGCTGAGCTAAGCGAAATGAGGGTACATGGTCAGTGCACAGCCTCACTGCATGGTTCTGTTCGTGATCTTAGTGCCTAAATTATTGACATCACTTGTAGTCATGCTCTGCTCAGCGTAGCCATTACTTGCATTTGACACAAAACACCAGCCTTTACCAATAATTTAAGTTCAAGTTCACAGAGTTTGGGTCACTGTGTTCTGGCCTCTGGTAGCAATTTGCAGAAGGGTGTCTATCGCCTCACACAAACAGCCTTTTTCACCCCACACAAGGATGTTTTTTTCTGCAGGGCCCTGTTGACCTCCACTGTCCAGGGTAGAGGTAGCCTGCTAAAACAAGTGTAGGGGTAGTGCCTGAGTACGTCTGAAGTAGGCAGGAAATGAGTGAAACGTTGGCCTGGTGCCCATTTAATGAAAAGTCCAGAAAGTAGAACAGTAGTAGAGCAGGCTGCAGATACACACTGGGAATGCTAGATGGCTACTTGCATTTCACCTTTATCTACTGTGTGCATTTGAAAGGCAGTGAAAATAACAAAGGTTGTGCTTTGAATCCATTTGCGGGGTGTTGATTATCATAGGTTAATAACAGAGCTAATGTAGCAAATGTTATCTTTGCATGTTGGGGCTGACATATTGGGATTAACAGGACTTGAACTGTAAAATGCAAAGGAAAAACAGGAATTGGTCTGCTTTCCACAAACTTGAGTTCGGCATGAAAAGTTGAGTAAGTATGAGGGGTAGTCCATTAAGATGTATAACTTTTTGCTGTTATCGGTGAGTTGTTGCTTCATTATAAAACCAGTTTGAAAGCTAGAGCATACATCTTATTTAACCTTGAATACGAGGGAGTTGCCATCCTTTGGTTCATTCCCCATTTCAAAACATGACAAATCCAAAGAGTCAATTGTCTGCCCTGAAACCAATCACTTGCCCGGCATGTGTAATGCAATGAATAATCTAGGCACTGTGAGTTTCACATATTTGCTTACATTAGAAATTTGATTTATGCTTTAAAATGTTTGCTTCAGCCTACGATTGCATTAGTTCAGTGTTAAAAGTTTGGGCTATTTTTTGGGCTGGGACCGGTTCATTTGGGCTTACTATGGGCTGGTCGTTCAACAGCTTTGGGCTATAGAAGGCTTTTAAAATCTGGCAACACTGAAGCGCTTTTAGGCAAGTACCATGCTGCTCCGGAACCCAAGAGGAATTAGTGGTGCATTAGTGTAGAGATACTCTTGAAGGCCATGTAGTCTCCAGGAAGCAGCTTTATTTAGTGGAAGTCATATGTACAGGTTTTAACAGCACACGTATGTATCCTCTTTTCTCCCACTTCAAACCGTCACCCAATGCCTCCAAATTTACCCAGTTATTCCACAACACTCACCATTGTTACCTACACAGTATTCCGTTGTTAAGGTAACACTTAAAGTAACACACACAACACATCTTCCCCTTTATACACAACAACAAAAAAAAATATATAATAAAAACTCAAATATTAAAGCCTAAGTTAACATAAATCCACAATTACAATGATAATGTATAATACCAAAATAATTATATAAAAATATATATTATAAAACAATAAAGTAAAACAACATATCAATAAGCATTAGTTCTACACAGCGTTCCGGACATTATCTTCTAACTACCTTGGTGATTTCCTAAGTCTCTTGGTATTACAAGATACAATCTCGTTCACAGCATTCATTACATCTTCCTTATCTCCTTTTCCTTCTGCATTCTGATTGTTATTTATGATTTCTTCAACATTTCCCCTTGAGTCTGCTCCACCATCCTCCCCTGAAAATAAGCACAGAAACACCACACTAGGAGAAGAAGTGTTAACTTGAGATCTAGTTTCATGCACACCATCATCGATTGGATTGGCCACATCCTTGATAGGATCCTGATTGTTAACATGGAAATCGTCATGCATATCTTTCCACAACTCAGAAGGCCCAAGTGCAACTCTATTGAGATTCCAGACTTTACCATTCCTTAACCTGACAGAGTTTGTCAAAACTTCCATCACTTCTTCTGGTTCATAAAATTTAATTTCTCCCTTCACCACGTACCCAGGTTTTCTTACATGAACCCAGTCACTTACTTTAACATCTACAAATTTAGTACTTTTCTTTGAGTCAAAATACAATTTACTTTTTTCCAGATTATAATTAATCTTATCCCTTGCATTTTGTATTGACCATTCTTCAATTCCAGCATGAAACAGCCATTCAGGAATGTATTTTGTCGTAGGGTTTCTTCCTCTTATCATTACAAATGGGGAAACTCCTGTCATTTCGTTAATCTTAACTTTGTATGCCCACACTGATTTACCTAGTTGTGTAATCCAATCTATGTTGCTTGCAATTTCCAGTTGAATAGCTCCTTTAATTACATGGTTGAATCTTTCAACCACACCATTCCTGCTCAGATTGTGAAATTAAGTGGTTCTGTGTAGTACACCCATTCTATCAAAGTAAACTTTTGCTTTCTTAGTTAAACATTGTACACCATTATCATTCAATATAGTGGTTGAAATACCTTCTGAAATAAATGCCTGATCTAAAAACTCTAATACACAGTCAGTGTCTGCTTGATCCACAACTTTAAACACAGGCCATCTTGAGAATAAGTCAATGAGGACTGATACATATTTTTGAGGAAAACCAATGGGACCTATAATATCTCTAGCTACAGATTCCCATGGATTCTGATGGTTAGGCCCAATGCACACTGGGGGTCTGAGAGTTTGAAGTGATTTATCAGCACATACACACTCCAAACAAGATCTGACAAATGTTTCCACCTGAAGGTCAATGCCAGGCCACCAAAATAACTTTTTTTACAGCAGACTTGGTCTTTGTGATTCCAAAATGTCCCTCATGAGCAAGATTTATAACCATAGTACGCAAGCCAAATGGTGAAATTACCCTTTATCCTCTCAGAAGCATACCATTGTCTTCAGAAAGTTCAGATCGGACTTCCCAATAAGGTTTAATGGCTTTACTTATTTTTGTTTGGTCAACCCTTTGCAACATAATTTAAAACTTTTTGCAACATAGTATCTTTTCTGTATCCCACATTCCACTCATCCATTTTTACTGCAAGTGTACCACTATTATGTACGAGAGCTACCTGAAATCCATTCCATACCTCATCCTCACATTCTTCTATCACTGTGGGCATTCTCAAAAGAAAGTCAGCAATTACATTTTCCTTGCCAGGTACATATATAATGTTGTAATCAAAATCCTGAATTTGCATAGATAATCTTGCAATTCTGGCAGAACCTTTAACAGTCCCTTTGCTAGTCAAAACGTTTACTAACAGTTTATGATCACACTGCAAAGTACATGGTTTACCCCATACAAAGGCTCTAAAGTGCTTCAACGCCCATGCACATGCTAAAGTCTCCCGTTCAATGGTAGGGTATTTTTCCTCTGAAGGGGACAGAGATCTAGATGCATAAGCAATAATATACTCATTCCTGTTCGTATCAATCTGGGTGAGTACGGCGCCTAAACCCTTACTACTAGCATCGATGGTAATGATGTTTTTAGCTGTTGGGTTGAACTTCTTAAAGAAGAGATATTAGCAATAACTAGTTTAATATCGCAGAAATCTTTTTGGCATAGAATCGATCATTCAAATTTGTTTTTATTCTTTAACAATCAGCAAATATGGAATGTTTTTTCTGAGAAATTTAGAATGCATTTAGCACAAT
Organism: Pleurodeles waltl; assembly: GCF_031143425.1. Taxonomy (NCBI): domain Eukaryota; kingdom Metazoa; phylum Chordata; class Amphibia; order Caudata; family Salamandridae; genus Pleurodeles; species Pleurodeles waltl. Next base: position 420,907,880 of record NC_090445.1, on the reverse strand, counting down.
ATTCCACCAAACCCATGAAAGAACGGATGTCATCTTTATAAGTAGGTGCGGAAGCTTCTACTATGGCTCTGATTAAGAAAGGTTTGGTTTAATTCCATTCTCATTAATTACATGTCCAAGGTAATTTACTTCCTTTTCAGCAAACATGCATTTAGAGAATTCTTCAGCCAAACCTCTAGATTCTAAAATCTGAAGCACATTATGTAGTATATCATCATGGTCAGTCTTGGTCTTGCTAAACACTAAAATATCATCTAGAAAAAATCTTCACACCATCAAACTTTGAAAACAATTTAAACATCAGCCGTTGAAAAACAGCAGCTGCAGATGCTAATCCAAACGGCATTCGTTTGAATTGGAAACAACCATCAGTGGTAACAAATGTAGTGTATTTCTTAGATTATTTTTAGACAAAGAAATCTTGTGATATGCGGAAGAAAGATCAATCGTGGAAAACCATTTATCACCATTAAGGGAAGCAACCATCTCATTGATTTTAGGTAGCGGAAATTGGTCCACAATAATGTTATGATGAAAGTCCACACATTGGCCCTCATTCTGACCCTGGCGGTTCTCTACCGCCAGGGCCAACGGGGGCGGGAGCACCGCCGACAGGCCGGCGGTGCTCCCTTGGTCATTCTGACCGCGGCGCTTTGGCCGCGGTCAGAACGGGAAAACCGGCGGTCTCCCGCCGGTTTTCCACTGACCTTAGAATCCTCCAAGGCGGCGCAGCTCGCTGCGCCGCCGAGGGGATTCTGACCCCCCCTACCGCCATCCTGTTCATGGCGGGAAAGCCGCCATGAACAGGATGGCGGTAGGGGGGGTCGCGGGGCCCCTGGGGGCCCCTGCCGTGCCCATGCCAATGGCATGGGCACGGCAGGGGCCCCCGTAAAAGGGCCCCGCAAAGTATTTCAGTGTCTGCCTTGCAGACACTGAAATACGCGACGGGTGCCACTGCACCCGTCGCACCTTCCCACTCCGCCGGCTCGATTACGAGCCGGCATCCTCGTGGGAAGGGAGTTTTTCCCTGGGCTGGCGGGCGGTCTTTTGGAGACCGCCCGCCAGCCCAGGGAAAAACTCATAATACCCTCCGCGGTCTTCTGACCGCGGAGCGGTATAATGGAGGGCGGGATCCTGGCGGGCGGCCTCCGCCGCCCGCCAGGGTCATAATGAGGCCCATAGTCTAATCTTGCCATTTCTCTGCCTAGCCACCACCAATGGAGATACCCAGTCAGAAGCGCCTACTTGTTCAATAACATCAGAAGTAACTCGTTGAGTAAATTTATTTGAAACTTCTTCACAAACCATAAATGGTACATTCCTAACTTTATGAACTTTCAGAAAGGCTTTTTCTTTCAAAAACATTCTGTGCTCAAATCCCTTGAGTTTCCCTAACATTTTGCTAAAAACACTAGGAAATTCAGCTAAAAGGTTATTGCCTAGATTTGTGTCTTCATCTATAATTAGCACTTGTTCCTTACTTTTAGGGTCAAGTACCATGTGTAACTTCCCCTGATCAACCCATCCGAGTACAGGGGTCCCTTCTTTGTTACATAAAGCTTTTCTCGCGCTGATCTGTGTTTGAATCTGAATGTTAACCATCTGAAACCTAACATATCAATGCGTTCCCCACTGTATCCCTCCAGATTGATATCAGAAGGAACTTAGGGCCTGATTATGACTTCAGCAGAGGGGATTACTCCATCGCAAATGTGACGGATATCCCGCCTGCGGTATTACGAGTTCCATAGGATATAATGGACTTGTAATTCGGCAGGCGGGATATCCGCCACATTTGGGATGGAGTAATCCCCTCCGTCGAAGTCGTAATCAGGCCCTAAGTGTTCACCAATTTTATGTACAAATTTAGTTTTCCAAAAATCTTGATTAATAATAGTATAGGGTACACCTGAATCAGCATAAATAGTGTATGCCACCCCACCAATAGGCATATTGCACTCTGGTTTGGACTTAAAACATTCACCACTGACATTCAAAACCAAATTGCCGCACAAACTAGCTACTTTCTCAACATTTTCAACATCCTCTTCATCAGACATGGTTGATTCATTTTTATCAACCTAGCAAACATATTTAATGCAATTCTTCTTTTTCTTGCACACTTTTGCATAATGGCCGACAATGCCACAGTTGCTACATTTTTGTTTAACCGCTGGACAGCTTTTGCTAGAGGATAAATGTTCTTTGCTATCACACCAGTAACACCTAAGTTGCTGTTTCATTTTTTCCCTTATCCCTTTTGTTGAAAGTGTCATGAGTTGTTTTGTTTTTTAACTTGCAAATAGTATCTACTTCTTTAAATTATTTTTGTAATGCCACAGCACATCTACTAGAAATCTCAGCCTTACGTACTATTGCTAAAATATCTTCAAGAGTAGAATCACTGTTTACCCATACCACTCTTGAATTGCTGGGTTACAAGTGTGCATTCCCACTTGATCCCTTATAAGCTCATTCTGCAATACATCAAATCTGCAGTCCATTGCCAATTTCCTTAAATCAGCAACATAATCATCTATAGCTTCATCTTTTTCCAGACTACGTTGGAAAAAGTTGAATCTAGTTATACTCGTGCAAAGTTTAGGTTTAAAATATATGTTTAAATCATGAATTGCAGCATCAAAAACATTAATATCCCCCAAAATAGTGGCTTTAGCCATTTGAGAATATGTTTCCAATCCCTGAGAACCAAATGAGTGTAATAAGATTCTTTTAATCTGTTCTGGTGACATTTTTTTAGGTTTAGCCACAGCTTGAATATAGTTAATAAAATATTCCTTCCATTCTCCCCATTTTATTGTTGGAGAACTGCCAGAAGGTCAAAATGCTTGAGGAGGACTAGACTAAATTTTTGAGCACTCATATTAGTGGAATTGTTCAGTGTCCAATCTTCACCGCAAAGGACTAGTCCACTGTCCTTACTTCACCACAAATTTCCCCCCAAAAATATAATAAGTAAAATATGCGATGACAAAAGTGTAAGTATGAAGATGAGGGATGAATATCCACTAATTTACTAAACAGTAAAGTAATCCTCGATACAGCAAGGAGATCCTGTTGCAGGCGGGTCCAAAACATGAAACGCTATTCAGAATAGTGCGTCAGTATTGTTGAAACGCTATTCAAAGCAGCACGTAAGTTATGTTGTTGAATTCTATGAAATCCAAAACAGTGTGCGTAAGGTCACTCAATGTGCCTGACATGACCTTACGTTAGGTTGAAAATATCCACAGGTAGGAGTTGCGTGTTGAACACACACGCCGGTAGTTGGCTCTGAAGTCATGCGCTGAAGAAAGAGGTCACGCGCACTGTACACGAGCCGGTGGTTGGCTCTGAAGTCGCATGAAGGAGGAGGACAGGTCGCACGCTCAACCGCCAACTTGTCCCGAAAGGACAATAAAGTAAAAAAAAAAACATTACCCTAAACACAACATACTTTGATACGTGTATTTGAATGGCGGTACCATCCCTGTCGATATACATGTGCTGTTGAAATTGCTTGCCGTAGGTAGCAAGTGAAAGTAGAATGTGAAATTGAAGTTCCTTCGGATTTCTGGTTCAATCCGCTCATTTCCACATTGTAGAGATACTCTTGAAGGCAATGTCGTATGTACAAGGTTTAACAGCACACGCATGTCACCTCCTTCCTCCCACTTCAAACCGTCTGAATTTACCCACTCCCGAATTCCACAACATTCACCATTGTTACCTACACAGTATTCTGTTCTTAAGGTAACACTTAAAGTAACATATATAACAATTAGTATAGGGAAATATGAGTACAGTTTTAGTATTATTATGAGTTAGTTTGAGCAGAGGATATATGAGTTTGTTAGCTGGATTGACTATAGTAAAGGAGGGATAGAGGAGGGAAGAATCCAGAAGTGGTAATTGGGAGTTTATAGTAATACGATGAGCTTGGTATGAGTAAATGAGAGATGGAGGAGGGAAGAGTCTGTGGAAAGGGTTAAGGAGATCATAATAGCAGGAAGGGTTTTGGATGAGTCAAAGGTGAGATTAATGAGGGAGAATTTAGTAGGGTTGTTTAGGAGTTCATGGTAATAAACTGAGGTTTGGGTGAGTTATATGTGGAGGAGGAGGGAAAAGCTTAGGCACGGTTATTTTGGAGATGAAAGTAGTAGAATGGGTTTGGGATGAGTCAGAGTGGGGATGGAGGACAGATTGATAGAGACATGACATATGGTGATGGGTAGACAAAGTAAAGCTTCCAAGAGAGCACATTTATATTATTATTATTATTATTATTTTTTAATTTATATTTTTATTTATGTATATATATATATATATATATATATATATATATATACATACACACATTTTTTATCATTATTTTTATGTTTCTTTAATTTATTTATTCATCATTATTATTATTTTTAACTTTAATTTACTTATTTATAATTAGAATTTTATTTATAGGTTTTATTTTATTTATTTTCATTAAATTGTTTCTCTAGTGCAGTAGGACTAGAGAAATAAATAGATATGTAAATACATAGTAAGGGACTAAGGTGGTCATTACAACCTCAGCGGTCTTTTTACAAGACCGCCGAGGGACCGCCGTGCGGAAGACCGCCAGTAGTGGCGGTTTGCCGCTCGGCATATTATGACTGTTGGCTGCTCTCCATCCTTTTTCCGACGGAGACCCGCCAACAGCCATACTGGCGGGCGGCGGGGAAGTGGAGGTTGCTCCACCTTCACCGCCACGCCAACAGAACACCGCCCACCGAATCACGTCCTGTGATTCGGCGTGGCGGTGTTTTGTTGGCAGTGTGGTGTCGGCGGAGCAGCCCCCATGGCTCCCGTCCCCTCCCGGAGGATCGACGGAACAGGTAAGTCGATCGTCCGTTAGGGGAGGTGGGTGGGGGGGTGTTGTGTGGGTGCATGTGGGTGTGCGTCTGTGTATGTAGAGGGGGTGTGTGAGTGCGTGTATGCTTGCGGGGGTGTTGCTTGTTTTGGGAATGAGTGTGTGTATGTCTGTGGGTATGTCTGTATGGATGTGTGCGTGCATGTTTGTATGTGGGTATGCGTGTCTGACTGTGTGTGTGGATGTAGGCATGTATGTCGGTGTGTGTGCGTGTGTGTATTGGTGGTGCCTGCGTGCGTGTCGTGTGTGTGTGAGTTCTGTGATGTTGGGGGTCGGGGCGGGGAGGGGGGCCCTGCCACCTCTGGGGGGTGGCAGGGGTGGTGGGGGGTGTAGGGGAGGGAGTCGGGGTGGGGGAGACCCCTATCAGTGCCAGGGAAGGAATTCCCTGGCACTGATAGTGCTTACCGCCATGGATTTCATGGCGGTTCAAACCGCAGGAAATCCACGGCGGCAAGCCGGGTCAAAATACCGCTGGCGTTATAGTGACGGCCGCCGGGCTGGAGACCCAGGTCTCCAGCCGGGTGGTCGTCTCCGCCCTGGCGGGCGGAACGGAGAACCGGCGGATGACCATGGCGGTAACCGCCATGGTCATAATACAAAAAAAAAAGACTTTGCGCCGCAGGCTAAATTCCAGATTTGAATCTGGCAGAGGGGTCACGCCACCAGACTTGCAGGATTAGCGTCGTCTCCCCTATATTCTCAACGGTCGAGCAGAGCGTTCCCCTCACACCCATTTGCCAGGGCGGTCATAAGGCTATCACAGGTTATTCCTGAGGAGGTTTTATATATATATGTCTCAAAGAGAAGAGGACTTTTGAAGCAGTAGCTTCTAGTCAAACTTTTTGCCTTCTGCATGGCCACAAGAGTTTGGGGCAACACCCCCCCATATAGATTGAATAGTGAGCATTCCACTACTGCTCAGTTTATTTTACGCACAACGAGTAAACGTCAGAGCGAGGATGATTCTGCTTACTTTAATGAACAAGAGGATTTGCTCCTCGCTGAGGACATTGTACATGCCCTGGACGACTCAATGGTGCAGTCAGTCAATAGAGCCCTAGCGGTCGCCCTACAACCTATCGCCAGACAACTTAAGCAGTATGCTTTGACTGTCCCTACCTATGCCCAGTCCACTACCATGCCCCTTACTGCCATTGGTAAAGAGAGATCTGCGCCAGGTCCCGAATGGCCTCATGCAGCCCCTATGGCCTGTCTGTCCCAATCACAGACATCTTCCGATCACCAGTATTCGACGCACCTGTCCACTAGCATCCAAGCTCTATCCTACCACCCAGACGATGCCTCTGACTCCTAACATTCCCCTCACTCTGACTCAGATGATGACTCTCACCTTTAAAACATCGCTGACATTCCTCTGACGAACGACAGCCCCCCCACCCTCCCCTGAGGGCATAGTTCCTACGTCTTCTCTCAGTGCTGACCCAGACGAGATTGTTCACCCCAGGCCCTCAGACTGGGTCCCCCTCCCTGCAGTGACAGACTATGCCACTGCAAGACTAAGGAAAGCTTTAGATAAAGACGTCTGGAGTCGTCTCCGGTCAGAATGTCCTCGCCCTGACATACCTGACAAAGTAGCCTTGACCCCTGAGCTAGACTCGAATCTAGAAACTTTCCTGAAACACTCTACGAAAGACTCTAAGAAGGGCATAGACAGATCTTGGAAGTCCTGCCAGGACAAAGTCCTGGACCTTACTGGTCCTCTATGTAAGATTTTAGACCTGGCAGTTGCCGCAAAGGAGTCTGGTTCTCAGATAGACCCTGACACACTAGCCGGATGGGCTCAACGCGCATTATGCCTCGTGGGGAATGCTAATTGCGCTATTTCCATGGAAAGGAGAAGATTTATTCTTATACAAATAGATCCCAAGTTGGCAGACCTCGCTAACGCGGAGCCAGGCCCCCTAGCCGACGGACTATTGTTCAGCAGTAAATTTGTTAAGGACTTGGGCAAATTTGTCCACACGTTTACAGCACTTGATAAAGGCCCAGACATCCTTGAATAAGGTATTCCAAAACTGAATTTTTGCCAGGGCTGGCAGACATAGAGGGCATCTGTCTGGCCGCTCCATCTCACACTGCCCTCATCCAAGCTACACCTCTTCAGGCAGAGGATTTGTTTCTCCCAGAGACACCTTCTATCCTGCCAGAGCACGAGCAGGTCGTGCCCCTTTCAACCTAGTTGGTTTCCGAAACAGCTATAACTCTGGCTCCAACCCTCAAGGTAAGCTTGATTTTTCCTTTCCTAGTGACACTAGGAGGCAGGACCAAACATTTTCTGCACAATTGGTGAGCACTAACATCAGATCAATGGGTTCTAGAGACAGTGGCAGGTTTCCATCTAGAGTTTTTTGGGAATCCCCAACAGACATCCTTACTGCAACCTATCCATTCTTCCCAACTAGATCTAGCTTTTATTCAGCAAGAGGTTCAGCAACTGTTGCTCAAAGATGCAATTACTCCATGCCATCCATACCCTTCATGTTTCTGCAGTAATATCTTTACAGTAAACAAGAAAGGTGGGGGTTGCGTCTCGTGATCAACCTGAAGGGGTTCAACACCTGGATACTCTACTGGCACTTCAAGATGGAAGGGATTTATCTTCTCAAGGGCATTCTCTGAGAAGGCGACTGGATGGTATGATTAGACCTGAAAGACACCTATTTCATGATTCCAATCTTTCCTCCCCACAGGAAATACCTCCAATTTAAGTGGAACAGTGAATGGTTCCACTTCAAAATCCTCCCATTCTGCCTTTCATCAGCACCCTTGTGCTTCACCAAGGTTATGCAACCAGTGGTAGAGAATCTCCATGCCATGGGAGTTCAAATGATCATCTATTTAGACAACATGTTGGTTATGGCCCAAGACGCCCAGCATCTCATGCAACATTTAGATTGGACCATTCAGTTGCTCCAGGAACTGCGTTTTCTGATCAATGTAAAGAAATGTGCTCTGACACCATCTTGTCAGATGGAATTCCTGGAATTCCAGATCAACTCTTTCTTCTCTCCTATCCCTTCCAACCCAGAAGTTGCAATCAATCCAGAAGGAGATCAGGTCTACTCTCCAAAAAGACAAAGGGGGTCATTCCAACCCTGGCGGTCGGTGTTAAAGCGGCGGCTAAGCCGCCAACAGGCTGGCGGTTTAAAAAATTGAATTCCGACCCTGGTGGAAACCGCCAACAGAGACCGCCACTTCAACACTCCGACCGCCACGGCGGGACAAACAAACAGCGCGGCGGTCACCGCCAACAGACAGGCGGGAGACAATGTACCGCCCACCTTATCACAACCCACCAATCCGCCACATTTTCCGGGGCGGTAGCCCTGCCGATAAAAACACGGCAGAAACAGACATTTCAAAGGGGAAACGCTCACCTCCATACACCCCACGAGGAATCTGGACAGCATGGAACCCGAACTCCACATCCTCCCAGCTATTGTCTTCCTGCTCCTCTACCAGTAGCACGAACGCCGGCGCAGAAGACAACGGTGAGTACTGCACCTACGACACAGGGGAGGGGGGAGGAGAAAATATTACGGGCACACACATACGCGACACACCGACCCCCACCCTCACCCACTACAACACACACATCAATGCATAGCAATACATCACAGTTACACCCCCAAACCCCCCGGAAGAATGCAAAGACAAAAGGAAATGATCATAAACAGTCAAATATATTGTATCACTGCCTTATAAATATATCACACATCTAAAACTATTATATACATAAATATTAAAAGTCCGATAATTTTTGCAGGGATTGTCCGTGGACCACAGGGCCCAAATTACATGGGCAAAGCCCACACAGGATACCTGACACCAACGGAGAGAACACTGCAGGGGCATCAGATAGCAAAACTACAGGCACCTCAGGGGGAAGGGAAGGGGGGGTACCTCAGCCAGATGAGTCCACGACGCCAGATCCACAAGGGGCCTCCATGGCCACTGTTCCATCCTGGGGAGTGCAAAGCCACAGTCTCTCAAGTCTCTACAGTGGGTGGCTTGCCCACTTTACCATCCTGGGGAGTGCAAAGCCACAGTCTCTCAAGTCTCTACAGTGGGTGGTTTGCCCACTGTTACATCCTGGGGAGTGCAAAGCCACAGTCTCTCAAGTCTTTTCAGTGGGTGGTTTGCCCACTGTTCAGTCCTGGGTAGTGCAAAGCCACAGTCTCTCAAGTCTCTACAGTGGGTGGTTTGCCCACTTTACCATCCTGGGGAGTGCAAAGCCACAGTCTCTCAAGTCTCTACAGTGGGTGGTTTGCCCACTGTTACATCCTGGGGAGTGCAAAACCACAGCCTCACAAGTGGATGACAGTCTCCACTGGTTCTGGAGGGGGCTTGGTGCCCAGAGTGCTTCGTGCAGCCCTGCCTGACACAGATGAGGGCCTGCCCCATCTGCCAATGGGCCAGCGGTGCTTGAGACGGCGGTGCCCTGTTCAGCGGTGCTTGAGACGGCGGTGCCCAGTTCAGCGGTGCTTGAGATGAATGGCCCAGTTCAGCGGTGCTTGAGACGGCGGTGCCCTGTTCAGCGGTGCTTGAGATGGCGGTGCCCAGTTCAGCGGTGCTTGAGATGAAGGGCCCAGTGTAGCGGTGCTTGAGACGGCGGTGCCCTGTTCAGCGGTGCTTGAGACGGCGGTGCCCAGTTCAGCGGTGCTTGAGATGAAGAGCCCAGTTCAGCGGTGCTTGAGACGGCGGTGCCCTGTTCAGCGGTGCTTGAGACGGCGGTGCCCTGTTCAGCGGTGCTTGAGACGGCGGTGCCCAGTTCAGCGGTGCTTGAGATGAAGGGCCCAGTTCAGCGGTGCTTGAGACGGCGGTGCCCTGTTCAGCGGTGCTTGAGACGGCGGTGCCCTGTTCAGCGGTGCTTGAGACGGCGGTGCCCAGTTCAGCAGTGCTTGAGATGAAGGGCCCAGTTCAGCGGTGCTTGAGACGGCGGTGCCCTGTTCAGCGGTGCTTGAGACGGCGGTGCCCAGTTCAGCGGTGCTTGAGATGAAGGGCCCAGTTCAGCGGTGCTTGAGACAGCGGTGCCCTGTTCAGCGGTGCTTGAGACGGCGGTGACCTGTTCAGTGGTGCTTGAGATGAAGGGCCCAGTTCAGCGTTGCTTGAGACGGCGGTGCCCTGTTCAGCGGTGCTTGAGACGGCGGTGCCCTGTTCAGCGGTGCTTGAGACGGCGGTGCCCAGTTCAGCGGTGCTTGAGATGAAGGGCCCAGTTCAGCTGTGCTTGAGACGGCGGTGCCCTGTTCAGCGGTGCTTGAGACGTCGGTGCCCTGTTCAGCGGTGCTTGAGATGAGTGTCCAGGTCAGCGGATCCGGCCATGGCATGGATGTCACTCGCCACCTGACATGTGGCTGGCGGGGCCTTCCTGCCCATCTGTCTGGTGGCTTGCGGGGCCCTCCTGGGCTGCAGTACCGGGCCTGTGGGTGTCCTCCTGCCCACCTGTGACGTGGCTTGCGGGGCCCTCCTGGGCTGCAGTACCGGGCCTATGGGTGTCCTCCTGCCCATCTGGGACGTGGCTTGCGGGGCCCTCCTGGGCTGCAGTACCGGGCCTATGGGTGTCCTCCTGCACACCTGGGATGGGGGTGGTGGGGCCCTCCTGGCCTGCTGGCCTGCTGCCGGACTTGTCGGGCGTGCTGCCCTTCCCACCCTTCTCTGTTCACCTGTGGCCCTTTCCCACCTTTGGCGGTGTGCCAGGTGGCACCCGACTTCCTGCCGGAGCCATGGTAGGGATTTTGGTCCCTGGTGTCTTTGGCCTCTCGCGCCGGGCACTTGCAATCTTCGGATGCTTTTCCGGGGGTGGGCTGGCCGTGCCTTGGCTCCTAGCTGAACTGGCTGCCCTTGAGGGTGGGGGACTCCACAGTCCATGGCAAACAGTCTTTACAGGTCCCGGTTTTGTGGTGGCTGAGGTGCTGATTGGAGTCTTATGAGATGGACGGGGTGGGGGAGTTGTTGGAAAGAGGTCAAGTTTGGAAAAGAAAAGCAATTTCGAAAGAGAGGGATGGGTAGGTGTAGTGGGTATGGGAGTGGAGGAAGAGGATGTGGTTGTAGGAGTGTGAAGTCTGGTGTCTTTGGGTGCAGGTGCTTGGGCTGGAGGCTGTCGTGAGGTGGATGGCTGTTGGGTGGGTGGCTGCCTGCGTTTGTGTAGTTTGGAAGAGGGGATGACAGACACACTGGGAGAGGACACAGGGGACGTGTAAATGGTAGTGGGGGTGGTGACTGCACGTGTGCGGAGTGTTCTGGTGGGTGTGCTGGTGATGGACGTAGTGGCTGAAGATGTTGTGCATGCAAGTGTGAGTGGAGACGTCACAGGGAGGGAGGAGGGAGACGAGGAGGGGGACACAGTGGAGGCAGTGGGTGTTGGTATGTCTGCATGTGGATGTTGCTTGTGTGAATGCTTGTGTGATGTGTGGTGCTTATATCTGGATGAGCTTCCCTTGGGTGTTGAGGTGTGTGCAGGCTGGTCTGATGGTGTGTCTGGGATAGGCAGAGATACAGGGGATTGGGTGGGGGAAGTTGGAGGGGGGAGGCTAGAGACAGGGACAATTGCTGCCGTCAGTGCTGAGGCCAGAGCGTTGAACGATCGCTGATGGGCAGCCTGACCTGAATGAATGCCCTCCAGGTATGCATTACTCTGGTGCACCTCCCTTTCTACACCCTGGATGGCATTCAAAAGGGTAGACTGCCCAACAATGATGGTCCTCAGGAGGTCAATGACCTCCTCACTGAGGGCAGCAGGGTTGACAGGGGCAGGGCCTGAGGTGCCTGGGGCGAAGGAGATGTCCAGGCACGGGGCAAACGCTAAGGGGCTGCTGGGAGTGCGGTACTGGTGCGCTGGGTGGCGGCTGTACCTGTTGCTGCGGGGGGCACGGATGTTGCCGCCACCACAAGGGAGCTCCCTTCAGAGGACGAGTCGCTGTCACTGACATCAGCACGAGTCCCCGCTGTGGAGCTCCCCTCGCCCTCCGTTCCACTGGTGTATTCAGACTCCGTTGCATGGCCCTCCAGGGCCATGTGGGATGCAGCTCCCTCGTGCTCCGATGCCACTTCTCCTCCGCCTGATGATGCTAATGCACACATGAACAGGAAGACCACAAAAAAGGGTGGGGGGGAGAAATAAAGACATGTTGAGTGCATGCATTGGCGACACCGTTGGCGGAGAGGACAGACACAGAAGCCCCCTGCGCTATGCCGCGCACTTGGGGTCCACTACGCAATCCGTGGGACATGGCCTACAAGCCTATGGACGACAACTGCACACATAGATGACACAGGGCCATGGATACATGTACTTGGCACCCTACAGAGGTGGGAGGCCCCTACGGAGGGGCATAGCCTACAGAAATCGCCCTGGCCTAGGGATACCCACAGCCCTCCTCCCCCACCCAGACACCTCCACTGCACGCAAAGTCAGCAGAATGTGTTTGTACTCACCCCCTTGTGTCTGCTGTGATGTCCTCACGCTCCCATCCAAATCGGGGTAGGCCACCGCCAGGATCCGGGACATCAGGGGGTCAAAGTACGACTGGCACCCCTCCTACGTTGGGAGGCCATCCCCAGCTGAGCCTCCGCCGTCTTCCTGCTCCAGCGTCGGATGTCCTCCCACCTCTTCCGGCAGTGGATGCCCCGTCTGTTGTGGACCCCCAGGGTCCGGACGTCCTTGGCGATGGCACGCCAAATAGCGACTTTCTGGTGGGCGCTGACCTATGTGACATGTACAGGGAGAGAAAAATAGTCATCACCTTCTGCATGCTCCATGTGAGTGGCCCCCCATTCCCACCCTTGCAATGTGGCACATGCTCTCATCTGTCGTTTGATGCATGCCTCAATCGCTCCCCTCCCCACCATCTTTCATCCACCCGACTCAACCCAGGCATTGCCCACTAAGCATGGTCCCTGTGTACTTACCTGTTGGTCTGGAGGACCGTAGAGTAGCGCATACTGGGGGAGGACCCCATCCACAAGTTTCTCCAACTCCTCCGCAGTGAAGGCAGGGGCCCTTTCCCCAGTCGCATGAGCCATTGTCTCTTCCAGACCGAGGTCACAGCAGCACTTGCAGTGTAGGTCCTCTCCTGTGGAAGATCAGGTATCGAGTGATTAAGCAGATAGAAAATAGCGGTCACGCCCGCGGCAGTGCGTACCGCGGCGGTGCGTACCGCGACCGCCGGCGCACATCGTCATTGGCTCCTGAAACCCATAGGGTTCAATGTTAACCAATGCGGCTTTGCACCGCGGTCTTCGACCGCCTACAGCCACGGTGTGCCACGCCAGCGCATTGACCTCACATCCCACTGTCGCACTTCACAGGTCAGGCAGCCGCCATTTCAAGGGCCCACATGGCTTAATTTCTACTGCGTCACACATACCTAGGCCTTGCATCAACACTCATACATGCCATTCAATGCATTGGGTATCGTGTTATGTGCAAGCTGTGGTTACGTACCTGTGGGTTGATTGACTCTGTGCTCGCTGTTGTCCTTCATAGGCACCGTCCGCTGGGACATGCGAGGAGATGGAGGAATCTTCCCGTGTACAGACCGCTGGTGGACCTGTCGACAATGGAGGAAAGACAAGTCATACTGACATATAGGCTTGACCAAGCCACTATACAGGAACTGTGTGCCCAGCTGGAGCCAGACCTGATTTCACCCATCCGCCAACCCACAGGGATCCCCCCTCTAGTGCAGGTGCTGTCAGTACTCCATTTCTTAGCAAGTGGGTCTTTTCAAACAACAGTGGCCATATCATCAGGGATGTCCCAGCCCATGTTTTCCAAGGTGTTGTCCAGAGTGTTGTCTGCCCTGCTCAAAAACATGCGGAGCTACATCATTTTCCCTGAGGTGGGGGATTTGGTTACAGTGAAGGGTGATTTCTATGCCCTTGGACATATTCCCAACATCATTGGTGCCATTGATGGGACACATGTTGCTTTGGTCCCCCCCAGCAGGAGTGAAGAGGTGTACAGGAACCGGAAGAGTTATCATTCCATGAATGTACAGATGGTCTGTTTGACTGACCAGTACATCTCCCATGTTAATGCCAAGTTCCCTGGGTCAGTGCATGACGCCTACATCCTGCGGAATAGCAGCAACCCGTATGTGATGGGTCAGCTCCAGAGGCACCGGGTGTGGCTATTAGGGGACTCTGGTTACCCCAACCTGTCATGGCTACTGACCCCAGTGAGGAATCCCAGGACAAGGGCAGAGGAACGCTACAATGAGGCCCATGGGAGAACTAGGAGGGTGATTGAGCGAACCTTTGGCCTCCTGAAGGCCAGGTTCAGGTGCCTCCATATGACAGGTGGATCCCTAATGTACTCACCAAAGAAGGTGTGCCAGATCATCGTGGCCTGCTGTATGCTCCGCAACCTGGCTTTGCGACGCCAGGTGCCTTTTCTGCAGGAGGATGGTCCAGATGGTGGTGTTGTAGCAGCTGTGGAGCCTATGGAGAGTGAAGAGGAGGAAGGCGAAGAGGACGACATAGAGAACAGGAACACAGTAATACAGCAGTATTTTCAATGACACACAGGTAAGAGTACACACCGGCATATTACATTTACTTAAAGACTCCTACCTCTCTACTGTCTGACTTTTTCCCCCAGTGTATGGTAACTGTGTTGTGACTTTCCCTTCCGTTTTCAGAGATGTGGGCCCCACTGCGTGACATCTGCTTTGTTTCCCCATGGACTACAGCTGTGTGACAGTGGTTTGTTGGCATCACAATGTGAATGAACATTTTGGCACGGTCATGTCTAATACATTTGTTCAAAATCACAGCCAGACTCCAGATTGTTTTCTGCAATAAGTGTGTTTATTCAAGTGCTCTAAATTGGATGGGTGGTTGCAAATCGGTGAGGGGTGATGGTGGAGGATTGTCCATGGCAGAGTCCAGACTATCAGTATCACAGGTGCATTGTCCAAATGTCTGTGGAAAGTGGAGCAGTGGCAGTTTAAGGTTGGACAGGGTGACAATGTGGGACAGTGGGATGACAATCAGGGCGGTATCCTTTGCTGGCGGGGGTCTTGACATCTTACTCTGTCTTCTTCCTGGATCTCAGGGCCCGCTTGCGGGGTGGTTCTCCTTCTGCAGGGGGTGGGGTTCTGGTGGCCTGTTGGTCTTGTGTCGGGCCTCCTGTCCCCTAGCGCCAGCGGAGGGGGTAGGCAGTTCTTGGTCCATGCTAGTGTCAGGGGCCCTTTGAGGTGCCACAGTGTCCCGCAATGTGGTGACTACCTGATTCAGGGCCACTACGATGGTACCCATGGCGGAACTGATGTTTCTTAGCTCCTCCCTGAACCCCATATACTGTTGCTCCTGCAGAAGCTGGATCTCCTGAAACCTGGCCAGGACCGTCACCATCGTCTCCTGGGAGTGGTGGTATGCTCCCATGATGGAGGAGAGAGCCTCGTGGAGAGTGGGTTCCCTGGGCCTGTCCCCCCCCTGTCGCACAGCAGCCCTCCCAGTTCCCCTGTTTCCCTGGGCCTCTGTCCCCTGGACCGTGTGCCCACTACCACTGCCCCCAGGTCCCTGTTGTTGTTGGGGTGGTGGGTTAGCCTGGGTTCCCTGTAGTGGTGGACACACCGCTGATTGACGTGTCCTGGGGACAGAGGTATGGGCCTGCTGGGTGGGTGCTGTGCTGGTGTTCCCAGAGGGGGAAAGTCTGCTGTGGCCTGTGGCTGTCTGAGGGGAACCGACTGTCCCGAGGTCCCCGATGGACCGGGCTGGTCATCTAGATCCAGGGAGACAGAGCTGCTGTCCTCACTGTGGGCCTCTTCTGGGGGTGGAGTGGACATTTGTGGACCCTCCTGCGCAGTGACCTGGCGTTCGGGTCCTGCAGGGGTATAAAAGTATGGTTATTGCTTCTGTGTGTGCCATAGCGTGCAATGGGTGGGTGCCCGTGTACCCCAGTGCTGGCATTCCTTTGTGGGGGCTGTTGTGACAGTGGTTTGGGGGGGGGGGTTGTATGTGTATGTGCAGTGGGCATGCTTTGGTGATGGGTGTCCATGCTTTGTGGACGCATGCAGGGCTAGGTGTTGGGATGGGTGGGTTGTGATGGTGAGACATTTGCAAGGAGTAGGTGTGATGGGGGTGGGGGTGAGGGTGGGGGTATGAGTTGGCATGCAGGTGGGGTGGGGGGGATGAAGTAGTGAAGATGAGACTTACCAGAGTCCATTCCTCCGCCTACTCCTGCGAGGCCCTCAGGATGCAGGATGTTCAAGACCTGCTCCTCTCATGTTGTAAATTCTGGGGGTCCGCCGCCAGTCCGCTGCACCACAATGTTGTGCCTGGATACCATGGAACGCACCTTCCCCCGTAGGTCGTTCCACCTCTTCCTGATGTCGTCCCTATTTCTTGGGTGCTGTCCCACAGCGTTGACCCTGTCCACTATTCTGCTCCATAGCTCCATCTTCCTGGCAATGGTGGTGTGCTGCACCTGTGTCCCGAACAGCTGTGGCTCTACTCGTACAATTTCCTCCACCATGACCCTGAGTTCATCATCAGAGAACCTGGGGTGTCTTTGCGGTGCCATGGGGTGGTGTGGGTGATGTGTAGGGTGGATTGTGTGGTGCTAAGTGTGGTGATGTGTATTGTTGTGTTGTGTTAAGTGCGTGCAAATATTGCTGGGTGACAGTGAATTGGGCGTCTGGGTGCTCGGATGTCTTTTCTCGGTGCGTGTTCACGATTCTCTAGGAGTGGAGGTTTGTGGGTGATGTGGGTGTGTATTTTATATTGTATTGGGTGTGTGGGAGTGGTGTGTGTATGTGTATCAGGTGTGTGTATTTTGAATTGTCCAATGTGGCGGTGTTTTGTAGATGTGTGTGTATTTTGAGCGCGGCGGTGTGTACCGCCAATGGAATACCGCGGTTTAAAGACCGCTGTGTGGATTCGTGTGTCGTGATAGTGTGGGCGTATTTCTGTTGGCGTGACGGTGGAGGTTTGGTCATCGCCAGTTTCTCGCTGGCCTTTGGTGTGGCGGACTTTTGTGGATGTCTGTATTTTGGCGGTTTGCCTGTTGTGGGTCAGAATGACCGTGGCGGTTTACCGCGGCCGCGGCGGTGTTATGGCGGTCTTCTGAATGGCGGTAAGCGCCTTTTACCGCCGAGGTTGGACTGACCCCCAAAATATCTCTCAGGTCCTGGGCAGGATAGTGGGATTACTAGCATCATCCACACAGGCTATCTTTCCAGCGGCCCCTGCATTACAGAGCGCTACAGGGTCTAAAAATTCATCACTTCCAGAAGGGTCTCTCTTACACGGAGCTAATAGCTCTCACCCAGGAGACACACTGTGAGCTCCAGTGGTGGCTCGACCACATGGCAGCATGGAACGGCAGAGCCATTTTCGTCTCTCAGCCGGATATCATTCTGGAATCAGATGGCAGCAAATGGTGTTGGGGAGCCAGGTGCAACTTCGTCTCCACAGGCGGCTGATGGTCACGCGAAGAATCTCATCTTCACATAAACTGCTTGGAGCTGTTAGCAGGCTCCTTCGCCATAAAAACTCTGGTCCTGTTGTGTTCTCTTGCGCATGGACAGCGTTTCAGTGGTCCGTTACGTCAACAAGCTAGGCGGGACCCGATCTTGTGTTCTAGCAGAGATGGCGAAGGCATTTAGGCACTACTGCCTTCAGAATCAGATTACTTTGGCAGCAGAATACCTTCCAGGTCAACTCAATACAATAGCGGACTGGAATTCCAGAAAACCTCAGAGACCCCAGCAAATGGAAACTCCATCCTTCGGTGTTCCAAGCCCTTTAAAGGAGATGAGGCCAATGTCACATAGACCTATTTGCATCTCTCGTTTCTCCCATCAGTTGCATCGGTTCTACTCTTGGAGACCGGATCCCCTGGCCATAGCCATGGATGCCTTTTTTCAACAGTGGACAGTCCCTCTCCTGTATGCTTTTCTCCCCTTCATAATGATACCCAGAGTAACAACTCAATCCCTCATTCAGAAGGCAAAACTGATCCTGATCACTCCTCTTTGGAGAGCTAAGCTTTGGTTTCCAGTCCTCCTGGAAATGTCCAGGGACTTTCCAGTTCGGATTCCTTCAATTCCAGAGCTCTTGTTGGACTCAGCAGGTCAGTCGCACCCCCTTCTGACCCAGGACAAACTGCACCTTGTGGCTTGGCGCATTTCTGGCAGCGCTGGCATCTGTCGGACCTTTCAGAACAGTCTGTTTCCTTCATTTTAGCATCCTGGTCAGACTCCAACCATAAACGTTATGCTTCGGCCTGGCGTAGATAGGTGGGTTGGTGCATCCCTCTGGATTTAGATCCCTTGGGGGGCCCTATTGCTTCTGTAGTCAATTTCCTGGAAGAAATAGCTTCAGAAGGGCTAAGCTTCTGCTCAGTCAATAATTACAGATCAGCCATTTCACCTGTTCACGTGTTCTTAGACCGAACACCCTCTTGTGTCTAGGGTGATGAGCGGTATTCGTTTGACTAACCCACCCCAGCCAAGGTATGCCCATCTATGGGATGTGAATATCATCCTAATTTTTTTTACAAGAGTGGCCTTGTAACGCCAACCTAGCTAGGAAGCAACTTTCAGCTAAACTGACTATTTTACTGTATTTAATATCATGTAGAAGGGTGTTAGACATGAGAGCTCTAGATATTTCTGGTGGAGTCTTCTCCCCAGATGGAGTTACATTTTCGATATCCAGAAGAACAAAACCCTTTTAAAGGCAAGTAACTTACCCTAGTTTTCCAGAAGATGCTAAACTGTGTGTGGTACAATGTTTAAGGGAATATGAGGACTGTTCCAGGGAATTCTGTCAGTCTCCTGGAGGTCAATTGCTAATTGCACTTCAGAAGACTTTCCATTCAATTTCTTCAGCTACCTCAGCTCGCTGGGTGAGATGGATTCTGACTGAAGGAGGAATAGATACTTCAGTTTTTGGGGCCCACTCTGTACGGGGTGCCATGGCATCAAAATCTATTTCTCTTGGTTCTCAGTTACAGGACATAATGAGGGCAGCAGGATGGTTATCTGACTCTACATTTAAAACATTTTTTACTAACCGATTTTGGGTATATCCTCGGTTGTCTTACAACAGCTTTAAACAAGCATAATCCAAAGCCTCCGGTCCTGACACATAATAAAACATTTTCTAGCATACGCGACAATAATTTTTTATTCTATTGAGGACACAGAGGCGATGATTATCCCACCCATTAGCTTCAGAATTCCCACCCAGAATTGTTTTTTCTCATAGGCTTATAAGCAATCAAATGTTCAACTTAACGTCTGCAATTATGTTCATGTTTGTCTTGTTTAATGCTAAATACATTGATATGCTTATTTCCATACAAAAATGCGTAGGTACAATGTGTTAATTCAAACAGTATACAACTGTATATTACGTGGGTATTTTTCTTTATTCCCAGTTTCTGATCAGAAGACTGCATGATGGATCAGAGGTGGACTACGTATTTCTTTGGGTCCGTTGGCCTGTTACTTTTTGGACTCTGCCGCCTCTATGCTGGATCCAGTTCTTGGATTTCTTGTAAGACTGTTTTATTCTTGAACATAAGACTTTTAATCATCCTCACCGCAAAGAAAGAGGAACAGTTATGGAGGTTCCCAGTGATATGTACCAGTATGGACTATTATTGGTAGTGATGCTATGATGTCATGTTTATGGGTATTGTAGTTTAAAAAAATATATATTTTATTGGCTGCTGTGGTTTGTGAAATAAACAGCAAAGAAGGAGAAGCATAATCCTCACCTCCGTGTCCTTAATAGAATTGAAAATTCTTGTTGCGTACGCTAGAATTTGTTTTATTCTATTAAGGAGACAGAGGAGAGGATTATGATTCTCCTTCTTCACTGTTTATTTTTTCAGCAGCCAATGAAACAAAACTTTATTAACACTACATTTCCCATGAATACCCGAAAGTCACATGTCCAAACATAGATCCCAAACCCTATATAATCCTCATACTGTAATAAAAACTCCTCTTTCTTTGCTCTAGTATGAGAACAGGTAACAGTCCAAGCCTCAATGACAGGCCCATTCTTCATGGTCAAAACAACACATAATCGAACAGAACTGATGCATAAAAGAACAGATGCAAGCAAAAGGGGCTTCCTTTGGAGATCAGCATAACCTCTGTGCTCAGGATCTGAGCATGGAGGTGCACAGAGGCTCAGAGGTGATAGGCCCCATGAACAACGCCGGAGCGCACTGTTATACATCCATTTCATTTGTCGTTGTTTCCTGGAACTACAATAATCAAAGCCATAACTCTGAACCCATCTGCTAAAGCTATAATATCGAACATTTCTGTCTGGGTACAATGTAACATGCACAATACATTTCATGTCAAATACATTTGCATATCAAATATATATGCAAATCAGGGTTGGGATAGTCCTTGTCTCCGTGTCCTTAATAGAATTGAAAATACTTGACACAAATGCTAGAACATTTTGTATTCTATGTCAGATTATGTTTGTTGAAAGCTGTCTCATCACCACAGAAGCTACATTCACAATGGGTTTATAATAAAGTACTTTAAAGATAGACTTAGATGACCAATCTGCCACCTTCAAGATATCTTCTAAACGAGACCTTAAAGCAAAAGATTTTGAAGCCATTGCACCTCTAGCTGAATGAGCACCAAACGTCGTAATATCAATACATGCCTCTGCCAGGAGCCCTCCCATCCATCTCGCTAAAGTAGCCGATGTGACTGGATGAAATGGCTTCTGCAGGGTGATCAAAAGCTGTCCTTTCATATTCGTAAGGAATTCAGTGGTACTCACCTCGTTCGCTTTCAGACATCTAACTACACAACGTTTAGGGTTATCTGGAAATGCTGGGTAAGCTAATGACCTGTAATAACACTTAGTTCTTCTGGTGATGATAAATGAAACTCCTTCCTGAGAAAATTTACGTCCCCCCAGATCCAATGCCCTCACATCTGACACTCGTTTAGAAGAAACGAGGCATAGGAGCATGGTCAATTTGGCAGATGACTGTTTTCTAGAAAGATATTTGTTATCCGGCCAAGAGTTCATCAATCGTAATACAATATTAACATCCCAGAGAACTGAGTATTTTGGTTGTGGAGGCTTAGGCATTCGAATGCTTTTAGTAGTTTGCATACTATCGGATGTTCTCCCACAGGTCTGCCATCTATCAGGTGATCAGTACGCCACACCTGAAACTGCCAATGAAGACAAAAAATTTATGATGAAATTACAATCAGATACAGAGGGATCTGTACCTTTTGCACGACACCAAGCACACCAGCGTTTCCATGTAGAAGTATAATGTTTGTGTGTACTTGCTGCCCAAGCTTGGCTAATGTAGTCTTGAGCATCTCGCAAAAGACCCTGGAGGTTCAATCTATCCCTGAAACCTTCCAGGGCACCATAGAGAGTTGTCTTGATTGGATCAACGGATGAGGGAGACCCCCTGGATGCATTAACAGGTTCTGAAGCCATGGTAGTAGGACTGGTTGAGCACAAGCTAATTCCAGCAATACAGGGAACCATGCTTGTTCTCTCCACAGAGGAGTTACTAAGATCATCTCTGCCCTCTGTCTTCTCAATTGTGCCAACTTTCTGGGGATCCTTATGAACGGAGGGAAGGCGTAATACTTGAATGGCTGCCAGTCCTGTAGAAAGGTATCTGTCGCGTGAGCCTCTGGGTCCGGACGCCAGCTGAAGACCACTGGAAGTTGTTGGTTTAGGCGAGACGCAAATAAATCTATCTCATACCGACCCCATCTGAGGAGGAGTGACTGGAAGACCTTTGGGTGAAGTCCTGCAAGCCCTGAAATCCCGCAAATGATGAGAGTGCCAATCCGCAATTATGTTTTGCTGGCCTGGGAGCTACTCCGCCGTCACTGAAAACTGATTCTGGAAGCAAAAATGCCCAAAATCCTTGGCTATCTCTGTTAGAAGTCAGGATTTGGTTCCACCCAGCTTGTTCACATAACAGACTGCTGAGACATTGTCCATGGGGAGGAGAATGCAACATTTGGCTTTCCCTGAGCAGAAACTGCAAATCGCAAAGGTGCCCGCAAAGAGTTCTAGGCAATTGAAATGGAGATTCAGTTCTGCTAAAGACCACTGTTCCCCTGTGGAGATTTGGCTGCAGCGGGCTCCCCAACCCCAGTGGCTGGCGTCGGATTCTATTATCATCTCCGGGGTCAATCCAAAAATGGCTCTGCTATTCCAGGCCTCCATATGCTCTAACCACCAAGAGGTTTCTGTCTTGGAATCCTCCAAAAGAGGGTTCTGTTCCGAGTATGAAAGGCCCTTGTTGAGATGCTGAATCTTCAGGCGTTGAAAGGCTTGGTAGTGAAGGGGACCCAGAAAAATCACCTGAATGGAAGAGGCCAGAAGGCCTACTAGGCGAGCTATGGATCTCAGTCTGGACAATACTGCATTTAACCTCTTCTTGATGTTCTTCACTTTGTGAGGAGGGAGGATCAGTAGGGCCGATCAAGAGTCCACCTGAAAACCCAGAAACTCCAGGTATTGAGATGGGCTCAGAATAGATTTTTGAACGTTGATTCGTAATCCCAGATCCTGGAGGAGGGCAATTGTCCATTCCAGGGGGAACATGGTTCTTTTGGGGCAGTGGGACATAATGATAATATTGTCCAGGTAAATGATTAGTCAAACTCCATAAGCCCTGAGAAACTCCACCATTGGCTTCATGATTTTCGTGAAGCACCTTGGGGAAGAGGCAAGTCCAAAGGGCAGGACTTTGAACTTGTAACACATGTCTTTCCACAGAAATTGGAGAAAACGTCAATGAGGAGAAAATATAGGAATGGTCAGATGGGTATCCTTTAGATCCAAACGTACCATCCATTCTCCTTTTTGGAGGATTTCCCTCAAAAGGTGGATTCCATCCATCTTGAAATGACGGTATAGAATTCAGCCATTGAACTCTCGTAGATTTAGTACCAATCTGGAACCTCCTCCCTTCTTTTCCACCAGGAAAACGCAACTGAGGAAACACTATCGCTCTCCTTCTGCAATAGTGCATGTGTCTCTGAGGATATGAAAGACTGTTCGAAATGGGAAAAATTAATTATGTGTCGGGGAGGATTCTTGGATTGAGGTGTAAAACTCTACTTTGTAACCGTGTATTGATTCTAGAACTCACCGATCCTTTGTCACCTTTTGCCAGTTGTGTTAGAACATGCTTGTTCTTCCCCTCAAAGAAACCTAAGAGATAGGAGTAATTCTCACCTGCAGAGCCAGAGACTTGGGTGGATCCATGTCAGCCCTTAAATCTTCCTCCTCAAAAACGGCCTCTGACGTTCCGGGAACGTGAGGGGTAGAAAGTGGAGTCAGATTCTTGGTAGCCTCCTCTGCCCTTCTGATAATACTCCTTCTGCAGGCTTTGATGATATCCATGGCCAAACGCTCACCCCCTGAAGTGTCCGGCCCTGCCAAAAAGTCATCTGAAAATCTTTTTAATAGACTATTGGGCATTGTCCAGGTTGGTATAGGTTGCGTCAAATTTTGACAGTTCTTTTAAGAACGGGGCACCAAAAAGGAGGCCTTGGGCGACCAGTCCAGCTTCTGAGGCGACTAGGTCAGTGAGCTTTGGGTCCTGCTTGAGCAAGATAGACCTGCGCCATTCGCTAGATACAGCGCAATTTGTGTTACCCAGTTGGCATAATGCTCGTTGGGCGCAGCCCACCAAAACATCTGTGTCGATGGGGACATTTGATTCCCTGGAGTGCTATCCCATCTCCAAGATCTTTGTTAAGGGCCCAGAAATATCCAAGAGCTTATCTTGGCATGATCGCCAGGCACTGTCTAGACCTTTTTTTAGGGTCCTTGGAGTATTTCTTCAGGTGAGTCACAATGTTAGGGTCCACTCTGGGGTGTCTGTTACTTTGTCTGCCAGCTCAGATCTGGGGCATTCAGATCTGAGGCAGGCTCTTACCTCCTTGTTGAAACTTTGGCGAATGTGCACCTGAAAATAGTCCACCACTTCTTGGGGAGGGTCCCATGTAGTGGATCTTGGATGTATAATATCCCCTGGCTCAAAAGACAGAACCTTTGGTTGCTTGTTGAGAAGCACTGTGGTGCGTCTTGCGCTTTCGTTTGCTCGGGCCAGGGTTATCTCCTTCATCAGAACTCTGATCAGAAGACTCGGGGTTGTCCGACCTGTAAGTTGAAGACAGGTCTGATGTGGCACTGTAGGCGTGTTCTTTTGCCAGTGACACTGCAAACTTATCAAAGGCATCTGACTGGGGGTCTTTATTAGCCTTCAGGGCTGAATCATCCAGTGCAAACTTGTCACTTCCCTTGCATAACCCTGTGTTTGATGGTAGCCAGCCTTGCTGCTGTGCAAAGCCATATAAGTGGCATTCAGGGGAGCAATTGCTCTTACGCGGACGTCATTAACCATTTGACATACTCCTTCATTCAGTGCATGCACTAGATTCTCTTCTAGCAGTCCTGTTGGATCCTCATACGAGTAACCCTCTCTGTCTTTAGCAAAGTTGCCATACATTTTGAATGCAAGCTACCCTTGCTCAGAGGGGTGAGGAAACATTCCCAAAAGGTATAACTCTTACAATGGGGTATTGGCCTCAGAAGAGGTGTTCAGGGGCAGTAACTGCCAATAAGACTCCTATGCAGGTCACACAACCACCAGCTTATCTGCAATTTAAGTGTGGAGGGAGTTGACCTGATAAGTATTCTGGGCAAGGCCTCTGCACAATTATTACAACCTTGTAGAAACTCAGTTCAGAAAGTGCGTCGCTGGGAGCTAGCTCTGTATGGGGAAGGCAGAGGAGAAAAGAAATGCGTTTCTGCTGCGTTGAAATCGCTCGCGTCAGTATCGGGCACACAAAATGGTGGCCTGCGCATGCGTGATGAGTTCCCTTAGGAGTAATAAAAAGGGGACAGAGCGACAGGTGCCGCGTAGCCCGCACTCCTTTCTCCCGGTCCACAGAATGACAAGCGCAGGTGGCATGCCGCCCCGCAGGGAGAAAAGAACGCTTCCCAGATCATGCGTCTCAAACACGGTGTCGGTGCCTGCAAATCGCTGCACTGCCTCCCACCACAGATCCAACGCCCCTGATAACGGGTTTGGATTGCGGCTGGAGCAACGCTAAAAACCAGCCTAAGAAGCGGCCGCTCAATGTTTATCCCGCAGGTCCATAGTGAACCGGGTTTGCTGCAGGAAACACCAGTCGCACTCTAGGGGAAGATATCAATCGTGTCTCAAGTGGGGGCCAGCTGATGGGATGCAACGCTGACTTGGCACAAAAGGCAAACTAGCACATAGCAAACACACACTTAACAATGCGTAGCAAAAACAATACAAATCACAGGTATGTCACATAAATATTACATAACAAGTAAACCCACATCATATCATACATCATAACACTAACATTCTATGAGATAAAAGGATTGCACATAACTGGCTGCAAAGCAGCGAAGAAAGAGGAGTTGTTATTTCAGTATGAGGACCGTATAGGGCTTGGGCTCTATGGTTGGGAATGTGACTATCGGGTATTCATGGGAAATGTAGTGTTAATAAAGTTTTGTTTCATTGGCTGCTGAAAAAATACACAGTGAAGAAGGAGAAGCATAATCAGAGCCTCCGGTCCTGACACTGAATTACAGATGACTCCATATTGTCGGAGGAATCGTGGCCTAATTATGGTTCTATTTCAGCAGTCAAAATGCATTAAAAAAAAGTATGGGAACTGTGATGCAGCATGCAATGGTGGCGGGGTCAAAAGTGTGGTTGAATAAACAAAACATTATCCTTCAGATAGCTACATATAGAATAACTCACAGATTAAATTAAAACAATTAAGTTAATCAGTGGTATGTGCACTATTGTGTATTATGAAACCTCTATTAGTTAATGCACTGAGGTGTGTGTGTGTAGCCAGAAAGAAATAAAAATGAAATCTTGGTTGGTGCAATGGAGAATTGTGGCTTGTGTGTTGTTAGTTGAACGAGGGACCAGCCTGTGACAGGAGCACTGGGAAAATGTGTCATTGTGTTAAACTTGCATGACATGTAGTATAATACAGACTGCTACCAAATGTGCAAAAAGGTTTCAGATAAAATGGTGCTTCCAAAATATAGGTTTTAGTAATACCCAGACTGTAGGTAATGATTTATTTTTATTTAACTGTCCTGAAAAGCACACACAGCACAGCTCAGTTGGTAACTCCCTTGCACTACCATTCGAAAATAATGTAATCTGACCAATTAAACCAGTACCTGCTCCCAAGCCCACTTTACATTTGCAGAATAACAAGTTGTGCGCATTTGCATTTCTTTAAGCGAGGAGGCATCCTGGCAAGAAGGCCCATTTATTGTTAAGCTGCCTGCCCCTCCCTAGTCTCACAGCACAGGAGAATCCCTGAATGAAACTCAAGCTGAAGCCTATGCACATTCGGAGTTTACAACCCCGGGACGGTTGTCTTTTAATAAGAAGCAAGGGGACCGTTTTTCATACATCAAAAAAGTAGAGGCACGTTGTGCCCCTCCGATCCCATCCACTTCAACCACTGTTCTATTTTCAAATCATTGTTTTCAGTCTTATTGGTCCAATTAGATGACTTGAAATGGGTTCCCCGCCAACTGTTATTTTTTCACCAACATCCCAATATTTTTATCATCCGGCTTCTGCAAAAATTATGCAATCACCTAGAGCCTTATTGTTTAAAGTTTTTAAAGTGCGTACTTTAAACACTAAGCATAAGAAGAAATAACTTTAAAATGTCATACAGTTGCCTGAAATGATACCTGTCTGATAATTAAACAAAGACAGAAAAGCCACGTGAACAATAGGGTTGCCACCTCCACTGTTTTTTTCACAGGCCTGGTCAGTGTTCTGTCTATGAAGGCTAGCAGAAAAAAGTGGCAAACCTAGTTAACAAGCATTGGCAAGGCCAATAGGTTTAACCTAAACAAGATCTATTGACTTTGTTGATAGTTTTCATTCATTTTGCACAGCAGAATGTCTGCTGTGCAATATGGCTGAAAATAAAGAAAATAAGATGGTATGAGGTGGTTAGTGTTGGTCCCATCATAGCACTTATTTATGTGTCGCCTGAGACAGCGCATGTGCTATTTTCGAAATCTTTGTAGACAGAAAAAGCTTAAAATGGGCTTAGAGCCTGCCCATTATTTACATTTGCCTGCCACTGGTAGACTTTGATGTAACTCTTTTTTCCTTGCTTGTTATTGGTCAGTGCCACCTGCATTCCCCATGTGCTTCTAGTGCTTGTGCTTGCAGTGGAGCATGGACCAATTACAGCTTCCTTTTTGCGGCCAGTGTCATTTTACTGTCTGCGCACTCCTGCAGGTACTTTTTAAAGACTTTGGCCCTCATTATGACTTTGGCTGTCCTTTTGCAAGACCGTCAAAGTCACGGGCACCAGAAGGCCGCCAGCACCATATTAAGGGTACTGCTGGATTTCTGCCACATTTTGGGTAGAAATCCAGCAGTAGTTGTGCTGGCGGGCGGAGGCGCTGAAGCGGTACCACCACCGGCCCGCCCCACCAAAAGGACTCCGCCAGCCGTATTATGACCTGTAATACAGCCTGGTGGTGTCCTGATGACGGGCGCTGCCGGAGGTGGAAGTGCCCGTTTCCTGCCAGACTACCTCTTCCCCGGACTAGGTAAGCCGATTGTTGTGTGAGTGGGTGTTGTCTGCATGTGTGCATGTATGGATGGTTGAATGTGTGTATGAATGTAGAAGTGAGTGTGTGTATGAATGTAAGTGTGTATGCGTGTGTGTATGCATGTATGAATGTTGGAGTGAGTGCGAGTATGAATGTTGTGATGAATGCGAGTATGAGTGTTGTGGTGAATGCGAGTATAAGTGTTGTGGTGAATGCGAGTATGAGTGTTGTAGTGAATGCAAGTATGAGTGTTGGAGTGAATGCGTGTATGAGTGTTGAAGTGAATGCGTGTATGTCAGTGTTGGTAAATGAGTGTATGCGGGGTGCGTGTGGGTGTCTGTGTGCGTGTGCATGTATGCGGAGAGGGGGGTGCTGTACCTGGATGAGGGTGTGGGGGGCGCTGTACCTGGAGGGGGAGCGGGGCGGTGCTTTACCTGGCGTGTGGCACTGTACCCAGAGGGGGGTGGGGGTGCTGTACCTGGAGGGGGGAGTGAGGGGAGGGGGGTTCTGTACCTGGAGTGGAGGTGGGGAGGAGGGGAGTTGAGAGGGTATTGTGCTTGCTGGGGGGTGGGGAGTCATCTGCCAGTGAGAAATTCCCTGTCACCAGTAGCCTTTCCCGCCAGGGTTTTCATGGCAGTGCTACCAACGCAGAAACCCTGGTGGAAAGGCGGCTCCTAATACCGCCGGCGGTGTTCTGTGGATTGCCGGGTCAGAGATGCTCATCTCCGGCCCAGCGGGTCAGACCGCCCTGACGGTATGAGCGGACATGTGGCGGGTTGGTAGAGGCCAACCTGCCACACTTATAATGTGGTGGTCTTCACCGCCAGCCTGTTGCTGGTGATACCACCACCGTAGCCCTGGCAGTCAGTAGACCGCCAGGGTCATAATGAGGGCTTTTATTACATATACTGTATCCCCGTGCACCTACCTAGAGTGGCGTGCCTCCCTGCCCTCCTGCTGTCCGTTTTGTTGCTTCTCTTTCTCTCCTCCTCCATACTTCCTCTCTTTTTGTTTAGACATATTGCACTGCAGCGCAGGCTGCTGTGCAACATGGCTTAAAAAAAAGCACTATAACATGGTCAACGCTGGCCACGTCATAACTTTTTTCTTTACCTTAAGCTATGTTGCGCAACAGACAGCGC
This sequence comes from Pleurodeles waltl, assembly GCF_031143425.1. NCBI lineage: Eukaryota > Metazoa > Chordata > Amphibia > Caudata > Salamandridae > Pleurodeles > Pleurodeles waltl. The sequence continues at coordinate 420,879,167 of NC_090445.1, read as the reverse complement.
TGCTGTTCAACAGGTCTAGAAAAGCATTGACAAAGCAAACAGATCTGGTATAGGTGAAACCTATTGGCTTTGCCAATGCTTCTTTTCTTCACTGTCAGCCAAGTTGCACATCTGCTGTGCTGCTGTGCAACATGGCAAAAAAAATATTGACAAAGCCAAATCGCTCTCGCCTATATGGGACTATTTCGTTTTGTCAATTCTTTTTTTGGCGGTGGGATGGGAGGCGAAACCTTTTGGATTTGCCAATGCTTGTACCTATGGGCTTTGTATAGTGCCTGTCAGAACTAATTTAGGAGATCCGTGTGTCAAGCAAGAGCTACTGGACCCAACCATGTTGGTTCAGGTCTCCTGATGTCCCAGGACCAGTCCTACTATGGGCTCTGAGTCACCAGCTGACTCTAAGTGATAGCACGGGTTCAACAGTCAAAGGCTTTTTAATGAGAAGGAAGATGTAAGGCGAGCACAGACTAACAACTCAGAATACTCCCAGCAACTTTAATAAATGATTGTCCAGTCAAAAACATGTCTTTATGTAAAAAGGAGTGTTGGACTTTTCATCCTTGGCATGGTCTCCCTTAACTTTTTGCCTCTGTTTCCCAGGTTGTTGATGTGTGCTGGACTCTGTTTTTGCTGTTTTTGTTACTCTGGGCACTTTACCACTGCTAACCAGTGCTAGAGTGCAAGTGCTCCTTTACAAAATGTGTATGTAATTGGCTTATCCATGATTGGCATATTTGATTTATTAGTATGTCTCTAGTACAGTGCCCTAGAGGTGGCCAGGGCCTGTAAATCAAATGCTACTAGTGGGCCTGCAGCACTGGTTGTGCCACTCACATAAGTAGCTCTGTAATTATGTCTCAGACCTGCCACTGCAGTGTCTGTGTGTGCAGTTTTTAACTAAATTCGACTTGGCAAGTGTACCCACTTGCGAGGCCAAAACCTTCCCTTTTCTTACATATCAGACACCCCTAAGGTAGGCCCTAGGTAGCCCCAAGGGCAGGGTGCAGAGTATGGTTCAGGTAGGACATATAGGTGGTCATTATGACCCTGGCGGTATTATAACCGCAGGGCCAAAACGACGGGAGCACCGCCAACAGGCTGGCGGTGCCTCCCGGCATATTTTGACCACGGCGCTACCGCCGGGGCCGGTGGTTTACCGCCACAATGGCCCCGGCGGATGTAATCCGCCAGGGCAGCGCTGCTTGCAGCGCTGCCCAGGGGATTACGAGTCCCCGACCGCCAGCCTTTTTCTGACGGTCTGAACCGCCAGGAAAAGGTCTGGCGGTACGGGGAGTCGTGGGGCCCCTGGGGGCCCCTGCACTGCCCATGCCGCTGGCATGGGCAGTGCAGGGGCCCCCTGACAGGGCCCCATGCGGCTTTTCACTGTCTGCTGTGCAGACAGTGAAAAGCGCGACGGGTGCAACTGCACCCGTCGCACGGGCGCAACACCGCCGGCTCCATTTGGAGCCGGCTCCTATGTTGCGCCCGTGATCCCCGCTGGGCCAGCGGGCGGTAACCAGGTTTCCGCCTGCCGGCCCAGCGGGGATCTCCAAATGGCCGCGGCCGCATGGCAGTCAGATCTTGGCGGGCGGCTGATGCCGCCCGCCAAGATCTTAATGACCCCCATAGTAATGTGTTTTATATGTCCTGACAGTGATTTTGCCAAATTCGTTTTTCACTGTTGCAAGGCCTGTCCCTCTCAAGGTTTAAATCTGATTAAAGTGTAGATTTTTGGGGGGAGTGGATAGACATGTGGAGTTTGGGGTCCCTGAGCTCACCATTTAATGATACATCTTTTAGTAAAGTTGATTTTAAGATTGTGTGTTTGAAAATGCCACTTTTAGAAAGTGAGCATTTTTTTGCTTATGCCATTTCTGTCTCTCTCTGCCTGTTTGTGGATTTCCTGTCTGGGTCAGTTTGACAGTTGGGCTGGGTGCACATCACACTAGACAGTGACACAAAGGGAGCTGGGGTGTAGTCTGCATTTTCTGATGAGCCATCTGTGCTAGAGGGGAGTGGAGGAGTGGTCACACACACCTGAAAGAGCTGTGCCCGCCCTCACACAATGCAGTCTCCAACTCCCTCGTGAGTGTCTGGGGCCTGGCCTGGGCAAGGCAGGATTTCACATTCAAAAGAGACTTTGCTTTGAAGTAGACCTACTTCAAAGGAGAAATTAGGTATAAGAAGGGCACCCAAAACCACAGACTTTAGAACATTCCTGGAATCCAAGAGGAACCTCTGCCTGGAGAAGAGCTGAAGAGCTGAGGAAGAAGAGCCGCCCTGCCTGTGACTGTGCTTTGTGGAGCTATCCTGCAGTTGCTGCTTCTGCCAGAGTAAGAGGGCAAAGACTGGACTTTGTGTGCCTTCCATCTTGTGAAAATCTCCAAGGGCTTGATTTAGAGCTTGCCTCCTGTTGTTTGAAGTCTCAGGGACAGCAAAGACTTCTCTCTGCCAGCACCTGGAGTCTCTGCAGAGACTCCTACTCTGCCCTGTGGTGCCCATCAAGTTCCTGGGACCCTGAAAGGAGAAGCTGGGAGCCTAAGAGGAAGAAATCCACGCACAGAACACAGTGCAGTGAAAAGATTGACGCAATTCCGATCAGCAGCTGAAAAATCGATGCACCGCCGGCTTCACAGCTGAAAATCGACACTCGCCTGCACGCGACCGAAGAATCGACGCACGGAGTTGGAGAAACGACGTGCAGTATCGCTGACGGAGGCTAGTGAGATCGCAACCCTCACTGCATGGTTTTCAGATCATCGTGCGGCTGGATTTTCGAAGCAAGTACCACTGGGCATGTAAAAACGACGCATGGCCTGCCTGGACCCTGAGAGTGCTGACTAGATCAACACATCGCTCTCCCGTGGAGAGAAGAAACAAAGCGCCCGACCCGACGAAAGGAGAAATGACGCAAGGTCTCGCTCGTGAGTGAAATCGACGCATCGCAAGCCCTTTTTGACACACACTCACCCGTGTGGGGTTATTTTTGATACACCCAAGGTACATTTTCACACTAACAGTGTTAGTGTGTATTTAAAACTACATGAAGACTCTTTTTGCTTTTTTGATAACTTGACTTGTGTATTGTGGATTCTTGTCATTTTGGTCGTGTTTTCTTTAGATAAATATTCTCTATTTTTCTGAACTTGTGTTGTGTCATTTTGTAGTGATTTCATTAAGTTACTCTGTGTGTTGGTACAAATACTTTACACCTAGCACTCTGAAGTTAAGCCTACTGCTCGTGCCAAGCTACCAAGGGGGTAAGCAGGGGTTAGCTGAGAGTGATTCTCTTTTACCCTGACTAGAGTGAGGGTCCTTGCTTGGACAGGGGGTAACCTGACTGCCAAGCAAAGACCCCATTTCTAACAAGGAGTATTCATCAAGTAACACAAAGTATAATAAAACACACTGCAAATAATATTCAAAGTCTTCTTAAGGCTGGCTCACAAGTGTTACCCAGGTCAGCCTTCCAGTCCCACTTCTCCACCTGTGGATGATGGTTATTCCCCATTTATGTGTGACAACATCCAAGCCAGGCCCTGTTAGTGAGTTCAAGTCTTAGGAGTTCTACAAAGTCTTTTAGCAAAAGTTCATGTATCCCGCACCTGATTGCATCGGTTGGAGAAAGTTCCCCCAGGGTGTGACAGCCCAAGTGTCAGTTTTATCCACACTTGCTTGAATGGTGGTTCAGGGTCTTCAGCCCCATGTTCTCGGCCCCTCAGTGACTAGAACTCTGGATTTTGCGGTTATGGAGGCAGACGTCCATGGCAGTCCTCTGATCTGGCAGTAAATCTTCTTCATCCGGGGGCATGTCTTGGGTGCTTCTGGACACAGGCAGATGAAACTTAGTGCCAACTCCGCAGGTGACAACCTGCTAGGCGATTACGACTACAGTCTGCTTTCTGGACTACGACCCCCTCCTGACATGCAGGGGGTCCTCACTGGATGTCACCCCTTAGTGTTCTCTGTGATCCCGCTTCTGCATACAGGGATCGCTTAGCAGCATCAATAAGGTAACAGCCCTCTTTGGGTACCAGCACTACCAAGGGCTATGGCCCTCCTTTCGTGATACTGTAGCATAGGTTCTCATTATCCTAATGAGACTACTGGATTTGGGTGGCAGAATCATCTGAATTGTACAATCCCACACCATGTGATGCCTGTTGGCCTAATCCGGGCCAACTAGCAGGGCCTCATCTCCACCCGAAAGTGGGGATGAATGTGGCAATTGGGCGCATGACAGGGAGGACTCCTCAGGGGAATCGTGGTCGATCAGACCTCATCCCTTTCTCTCAGTTACATTAGTCTCACACAGGCAAAGACAAACAGAAGTAGAGTATAGTTCAATAGGGTTTATTGAAGTAACTGCATCTTAGATACAATGGCACGTATTGCAATAACCAGGATGATAAAACACGCTAGAAGCAAAATTGTGACAAGGAGAATGAAACACAAAAACAGTCCCAATTATATATATATTTTTCCTACCTAAGCTATGTTTAGAGCACAGTGCGATAAGCCCTAATCCACCCTTCAGGCTTCCCTCATGGGAAGACATCATCCCTCATACCTGAGCAAAGAAGCCTGTTGTCTAGAAAGACACCATACCATATAGGCTAGGGATTCAGTAGTCTAAGCAAGCAGCTGTATCGAAGACATTCAGCAATCAGCATACAGTCATGATCATCTGGCTGATCATATGGCTGGAATCTCCCTCTAACGGGTATGGGACAGAGAAGTGTTGTATAGTAAAATAGTTGATGTTCTAAGAAAAGGTCCCCATATAAGGATATGTATGTTTCTGTGAATGTCGGCGATACTGCGTAGCACTTTTTCCAGCAACCCTATCTAAATGCAGCCTTGAGGAAAACACAAAGTGAAATGAATGCAGTACTAAGAATGTGATGCTTTCCTAGGCAAAGGAACAAACAGATAGAGAAAATAAAACAACACCGCAAATGTGGCTAATGCTAGAAAAATAAAGCAATGCTAAATAAAATGTAACTGGGCTAACATGCACAACGCAGGCCTAGTTTGCTAAAATAACATGTCTAAAACATGGCTAAAATAGCTAATACTACAGCACCGGAGCCATGACCTTTTACCTCTGCAGTGCCCCCCTCCTGGCATCAGGGGGTCACTCAACACCCACAGGCAGATGACCTGATTCGTACAGCGGTCCAGTGCTCTCTGCAGCCCCTACGTGACATACAGGAGTTGCACAGCAAACATGGACAGACAACTTGGTCAACACACTGTTCATGATAGACCAGAATCGCACACTCTGCACTTGGGATCCTCTTGATATGACCATAACTGGACCTCGCTCCCTCTAGGCAATCTTCCTTCTCCTTAGAGGGCCCACCGATCTTGGGTTAGGCAGATGCTGGTGTTTTAGGGTCCAAGTGAGTGCTTTTGTTTCTCCTGTTTGATGTTTCCTCGCCCAGTATAATAGACTGGCAACCACTTGGTCTCCAGATCTGGTTACAACAGGAAGAACTCATGCTGAGCTTCTCAATGCTGCTTCAGTTTGACAATTTAGAAGTTCAAACTCCCCTTTTTAATCCGTTTCCAGACCCACTTGTGATGTATTGTCTCTATTTTTGAAGTTTGTGTTCTGGGGGTTGCCAACCTTTCCTCTAGAGAGCAGCCTATCACAGCAGCTCAGTCCCCAATCTTGACACAAACACGGGCCATAGGCGTGGGAAGAGGTTCACACTTGGATGTCAGCCTCAGTGAGATGTGCTTAAAATATTATCAAAGGGCCCCCTGCCCTCCACTTTATGATTCCCTTATCACTCCCATCTCCCTCCTCATGTGTGACCAGGCCCCTTTGAATAGTTACCTCCTTTCAGAATCAAAGAGCCCATATTGATGTGCACCAAAGAACCTGGCTCTTCTTTCCTTCATTGAGTGTCCCTCCCAGCTCTCATGAATGCAGCAATCCTCAAATCTATTTGGGAGAAACCTCTACCTCTCCCTACTCCAGCCAGCAAGCACTGTGTCTCCCAAAATAGAAACCAGTGCCTTCCATGTGTTTTGTCCATTAAGTACATACATATCTATGTGCGCACACATGCACATGTGCACAGCCTCCAAGGTACTGTACCTTTGCATGGGCATTTATACATCCTAGCTCGCTCACGCAACACTGCACACTATATTGGTACCAGCTCATAGACCCACATATTTCCCCGTGCGTACACGTAACAACATCTACTATTTCCTGATGCACTGTACCTTCTCAAAGGCACACATATCTCAATGTGCATATGTAATCATGCATGCTATTTTCTGATGCAATGTATCTTTTCGCAGGTATCCCAGGGCAACCACACATGTTATATTTTGATGCACTTTACCTTCCCACATGCACACATACATCCGAGCGCTACACACAATCCAATGCAGGCCAAGGGTTAGTAAAGCACACAGCAGCGTAACTTTACCAGAAAGGGCCCGTAGACGCAACTCCTGTGACACAGGTAAAAATGCCTGTTCACTCTACTGATCACTAAAAATTAAAACACAGTGTCCTGCCATCATTGTGCTTGTACTACTTAACTCCCAGTGAATGCAGTAGTCTTCCACCACTTCAGGATTGTGCTGCGGGCACTCCTCCTGGTCTAAGCAGACCACAGTCCATGAGACAGTCTTAGGTTATGGTCAGTGCTTAATTTGTAAATGAAAAGGTGCCGGTGCCCAAAACCCGCCCCTTTAACACGCGGCTGCTGTAATTAAATGTGCGAACACGGAATACTGAGGCAGTGTAATCCCAAAGCCATCTCAGACCTCTTCAATCCATTTACAGCCACTCCCTGCCCCTTTAGCTCACTCTTGCAGCCTTCTACTTTCTCCCAGTGTGATGCTTTTTCTTTTTTCTCTTCCACCCGTCTTTCCCAAACGTGTCTTTTGCTCGCAGCAAATGCTTGAGGCAGACGACTAAGGGGGTTATTCTAACTTTGGAGGAGTGTTAATCCATCCCAAAAGTGACGGTAAAGTGACGGATATACCACCAGCCGTATTACGAGTTCCATAGGATATAATGGACTCGTAATACGGCTGGTGGTAAATCCGTCACTTTTCCGTCACTTTTGGGACGGATTAACACCTCCTCCAAAGTTAGAATAACCCCCAAAGCGCCGGCCCTCACAATTAAGTGCCGGTGCTCAGCACCGGAAACAACAAGCACAAATTAAGCACTGGTTATAGTGCATATGCACAATTCGTGTTCGCTGATGACGAAAAATCATTACCAAGGATCCAGATATCACTGCAGCTGGGGCACTCAGGGCATGTGTACACATCTGTCACCAGACAAGGAACTTTTCTGTCCTGAAAGTGCCTCATTGTGCCTTGCAACTACTTTAAAACAGTGGCCAGGATTGTCAAACGGACTAACATTCAAGGTCTGATGAGTGATAAGGGACTTGAGTGACATGATGAGGGTCCAATGAAACCTTTTTCTGTTGGCACGACTGTGAAGGCTGGCTGGAGAGGGCAGAGGCGGCTGCAGGAAAGGAAGGCTGAATGTGGCTGGAGGGAGAATGAGCCTGGAGCGCCGCATTACAGAACACGAGTAGCCATAGAGGCTGCAATCACATTGTATACAAGCTGACACGGGGCATAAAAACGATGCATGCCATTTTTGACCAAGATGCATGGAGCATTGCTTACTGCAAGTGCCTGCCATTGCCCCGAAGCAAAACACGCGTGTTGTGCCACATTCAACAAATCAGCTTTATAGCCTACCAGGCGCGTAACATGGGTGTAATACCTCTTCCTCCGGTCCCATAGCACTGCGCACTTTGTGGTTGGAGAAGCACTTGCATGCATGTAGAGCTATCTATAAAGTGCAAAACGATCTGCGAGGTAGCAGAGCCTTGTACACTGGAGGAGAGGGCCCATGACCTGACTGACATCCCAGCAGCTTTTCAGTAAACGGAGAGTTATGTGTCTGAGCAGAAACAAGACATAAACAGACAAAAGACACGTTACAACCAACAGGCAAGTGAAAACAAGCAACATGGAGGGGCGAGGCATCAAGCAGTGGGGTTGGAGTGGCAGCTACACGAGGGAGGGCGAAATAACAAGTAACCATGGGAGAGTGAGAGCAAGGAAGTAATGACTACATGAAAGCAAGATGAAGGGGAAATGTACCTCACTCTGAGCACGAGCAACGGGAGGACACTAAGGGGATTATTACAATTTTGGAGGAGGTGTTAATCCGTCCCAAAAGTGACGGTAAAGTGACGGATATACCACCAGCCGTATTACGAGTTCCATAGGATATAATGGACTCGTAATACGGCTGGTGGTATATCCGTCACTTTACCGTCACTTTTGGGACGGGTTAACACCTCCTCCAAAGTTGTAATAACCCCCTAACAAAGAAATGTATGAGTATTTGGTCAATGCTTAATTAAAGAGAGAAACACATGACGAAAGTGAAACCAAAATGTGGACCAATGAGAGGCAAGGTAATGAGAGTTACAATGATGCCAAACAATGGTAAGTAATGGACAAGTTCAAAGCCCTTTTTAAGTTTGTTACTTTTAACCTACACTGCCTCAGGCGAGACCTAAAAATGAACACAGATGATTGAATATAAAATATAGGCACAGCACAACATCAGAGAGATCCAAAGTTGCATCTTATTTAGTATGATCTGCTCCCTGCGCCTTGTTTTTTAATCTACTTTCCATTTCTTCCATTATAAAAGCGGGGCTATGCATTCCGGTATGCAAAGAAAGAACTATTGAGACTGGGTAGTATACTGATGTCTGAAATGCTGAGGAATAAGGATAACATTTTAGGTCTTCCCTTCTATTGTATTTGAGTGATAGGTTTAGAGGATTCCATACTGTTTCTGCTATCTGCACCTCCTATTTTGTGCAGGGTACACATTTCAATCTCTTAGAAGTCTGGTGATTGTAGTTTGCCACCCTGGCTCTACAATGCTGAAGTTATTGTGCCATTGACAGATTCCCAGAATGCTAGGCAGATCTTAGGGTCTAAATAAAGGGAGCCTTATATCCCACCCTGCAGTGTTGTCATTAGCCATGGGCAGGGTGAGGCCTTGTGGCTCACAGGGGTGCCACAGTCAGCGCACTGTATTGAAGACAAGAACTGGACAGGATAGGTCTTTGATACTCATCTTCAAATATCCTTGTTGTTGTCGGTGTCAACTTTGGCCTGGGTCTAAGCTGCATGAACTGGGCTTTGTCCATGGCATTGACTGAGATTCCAAGAGTGCTGTAATGCTGAACCATGTGGGTGATTATCATGGATCACCAGTTAGTTCATTTATCTGCCCAACATGCAAGACTTTACTCAGCATGTTGCTGGTACACACTTTGTTAATCATATTTAAATAATTTATTTTGAACCGTGCCAGATTATCAACTAAAGACAGTTCACCATATTTAACATATAACAGAAACAAGAAGAAAAATATGAAAACAAATCAGCAAACACATATACATCTTATACAATGGTTTAACAAATGAAACCTGACCATAGTGTTGAGACTTGAGAAGGTCTGAACATTAAGGCCCTCATTACAACATTGGCAGTAAGTGCTGCTTACAGGCATGCTGGCTGCCGCCAACATACCGTGACCACGGCGGTATACCGCTACCCGTATTACGACCCACACATAGAAATCCACCCCTATACAGACACACACACAAGTCCGCCACACCAAAGGTCAGTGATAAACTGGCGCTACCCAAACCCACACTGTTACGCCAACAGAAATACGCCCACAGCATCATGACCCACAAATCACTGTGGTGGTCATTCAACCGCGGTAAACCATTGGTGGTACACACCGCTGCGCTCAAAATACACATACACTAACAAAACAACACCACATTGGACATTTCAAAATGCACACAACTGACACACATACACACACCACACCCACAACACTATAAAACACACACACACAATGCCCACAACCCTTTATGACCCAAAGATTTTGGCAAGTGAGAGAGAGACAAGCCAGGAGCACCCACTGAATCGGAGCCACAAAACACCATCACCCATACACCATCCACGCACCTCACAGCACACACCCCAATACATCACCCTCACACATACCACTGACACTACATCCATGGCACCACAAAGACACCACAGGTTCTCAGAGGAGGAGCTAAGGGTCATGGTCCAGGAAATCATCTGGGTAGAGCCACAGCTATTCGGATCACAGGTGCAGCAGACATCTATTGCAAGGAAGATGGAGCTATGGTGGAGAGTCGTGGACAGGGTCAACGCCATGGGACAGCATCCCAGAACAAGGGATGACATCAGGAAGAGGTGGAACGACCTATGGGGGAAGGTGCGTTCCGTGGTTGCAAGACACCAGATAGCTGTACAGAGAACTGGCGGTGGACCTCCACCTCCTCCCCCACAACTAACAACATGGGAGAAGCAAGTCTTGGCGATCATGCATCCTGCGGGCCTGGCAGGAGTAGCAGGAGGACTGGACTCTGGCGAGTCAACTCTTTACTACTTTGTCCCCCCCCACCTGCATGCCATCACAAACAACAACCCCTACCCACGCCCCCATCACCCCACCACCTCACACATACCCCACCATCACAACCCACCCATCCCAATACCAAGCCCTGCATGCAACAACAAGGTATGGACACAACTCACAGACCTGCATGGACACCCATCACCACAGCATGCACACCAGTGACAATCACTTAGCCAAAAGAATCACAACTCACTCAAGCCAAAGCTGCCTTGCTAATAACAACCATAGAGGGAAACATATCCATGCACAAGATGGCACACGCAGATACAATAACACTGAATTTACATCCCCACAGGACCTCAACTCAACGTCACGAGAGAGGAGGTTCCAGCCACATCCAGTCCCACCCCAGAAGAGGCCCACAGTGATGACAGCAGCTCTGCACGCCTGGATCACGATGACCAACCTGGCCCATCAGGGACCTCTGGACAGTCGGTTACCCAGGCACAGTCCCAACCCACCACAGAGCCTCCCCCCTCAGGAAACACCACCACAGCACCCACCCAGCAGGCTCATCTTTCTATCCCCAGGACACATCAATCAGCAGTGTGTCCACCACTACAGGGATCCCAGGCAACTCCACAAACACAGGACAATCAGGGACCTGGGGTCAGTGGCAGTGGGCACACGGTTCAGGGGACAGAGGCACAGGACAACAGAGAAGCTGGGAGGACTGCTGTGCGACAGGGGGAGGACAGGCCCAGGGAACCGACTCTCCATGAGGCACTCCCCAACATCCTGGGAGCATACCACCATTCCCAGGAGACCATGGGCCAGATACTGGCCACAATGCCGGAGACCCAGCGGCTGCAGGAGGGACAGTACTTGGGGATCAGGGAGGACCTGAGAGACATCCACACCACCCTGGTCACCATTGCAGGGGTGCTGGCAGACATGGCCAACACGATGAGGGAGGCAGTGGCACACCAACGGGCCCCTGACACTAGCCACACCTAAGAACAGCCCTCCACCTCTGCCAACGCTAGTGGACAGGAGGCCCCGCTACAGGCACAACAGGCCACCAGCACCCCACCCCCTGCAGAAAGAGAACCACCACGCAAACGGTCCCTGCGATCCAGGCAGAAGCCACAGAACATTGCCAAGACCCCCGCCAGGAAATAAGACTCTCCTGTCACCGTTGTGTCCCACTCTGTCACCCTGTCCACCTTGAAGTGCCATTGCTCCCCTTCCTATGCCCCCTTTGGCAATGCACCTGTGATACAAATAGACTGGACTCTACCCTGGACTTTTCTCCATCAGTAACCCAGCCCATTGCAATACCCCTCCACTTATTAGCACCAAAATAAACACCCTCGGAACAAAATCAAATATGGAGTCTGTTAATTGTTTGACAAATGTATTAGTTTCACAAACTGTGAACATTGCAATTTAAATGCACAGTAATATTCACATAGGTATGACCTGTAGTGGGCAGCAGTAAACACACCAGGAGCCAGAGTGGGGCACAGAGATCTGAAAATAGAGATGCCAAAGGGTAAAGTAAGTGGCCATAGAAATAGGGAATTTAGGCTGCCATGTTCAAAGTCAAACACAAAACTGCAATGGAAGGTGAAGTTACAGTGTCTTACCTGTGTGTCACTGGAAATACTGTTGAATTAGTGTAGTTCTATTGTCCACATCTTCTTCCTCTGCCTCCTCTTCGTCACTGTCCACAGGCTCCACCGCTGCCACACGACCATCCCCAGGCTCATCCTCCTGCAGAAAAGGCACCTGGCGTCTCAAGGTCAAGTTGTGCAACATGCAACATGCAAAGATGATATGGCACACCTTCTTGGGTGAGTAGTACAGGGATCCACCTGTCAGATGGAGGCACCGGAATCTAGCCTTCAGGAGGATAAAGGCTCTCTCAATTATCCTCCTTTTTCGCCCATGTGCCTCATTGTAACGTTCCTCTGCCCTTGTCCTGGCATTCCTCAGTGGGGTCAGTAGCCATGAGAAGTTGGGGTAACCAGAGTCACCTGCAAATATCGAGGGATACCTGTTGTAGGAAGGTAGCCTCTTTCTAGCCTTGTTACCCTCACTTTTGGCCTGTTAGTGAGTATATGTCAGGGTGTTTTTACTGTCTCACTGGGATCCTGCTAGCCAGGACCTCAGTGCTCATAGTGGAAACCCTATTTGTCAGTGTGTTTGATATGTGTCACTGGGATCCTGCTAGCCAGGACCCCAGTGCTCATAGTGGAAACCCTATTTGTCAGTGTGTTTGATATGTGTCACTGGGATCCTGCTAGCCAGGACCCCAGTGCTCATAGTTTGTGGCCTATATGTGTTCCCTGTGTGGTGCCTAACTGTATCACTGATGCTCTGCTAACCAGAACCTCAGTGTTTATGCTCTCTCTGCTTTTAAAATTGTCACTGCAGGCTAGTGACTAATTTTACCAATTCTAATTGTCACACTGGGACACCCTTATAATCCCCTAGTATATAGTACCTAGGTATTGGGGTTCCAGGAGATCCCTATGGGCTGCAGCATTTCTTTTGCACCCTTAGGGAACTCAGACAATTCTTACACAGGACTGCCACTGCAGCCTGAGTGAAATAACGTCCACGTTATTTCACAGCCATTTTACACTGCACTTCAGTAACTTATAAGTCATCTATATGTCTAACCCTCACTTAGTGAAGGTTAGGTGCAAAGTTACTAAGTGTGAGGGCACCCTGGCACTAGCCAAGGTGCCCCCTCATTGTTCAGGGCAATTTCCCCGGACTTTGTGAGTGCGGGGACACCATTACACGCGTGAACTACATATAGGTCAATACCTATGTGTAGCTTCACAATGGTAACTCCAAACATGGCCATGTAACATGTCTAAGATCATGGAATTGTACCCCCAAGCCAAATCTGGTATTGGGGTGCCAATCCCATGCATCCCAGGGGCTACAGCATGGACCCCGGGTACTGCCAAACTAGCTCTCTGTGGTTTTCTCTGCAGCTACCGCTGCTGCCAACCCTCAGACAGGTTTCTGCCCTCCTGGGGTCTGGGCAGCCCAGTCCCAGGAAGGCAGAACAAAGGATTTCCTCTGAGAGAAGGTGTTACACCCTCTCCCTTTGGAAACAGGTGTTAAGGGCTGGGGAGGCGTAGCCTCCCCCACCCACTCGAAATGCTTTGAAGGGCACAGATGGTGCCCTCCTTGCATAAGCCAGTCTACAACGGTTCAGGGAGCCCCCAGCCCCTGCTCTGGCACAAAACTGAACAAAGGAAAGGGGAGTGACCATTCCCCTGTCCATCACCACCCCAGGGGTGGTGCCCAGAGCTCCTCCTGTGTGTCCCAGACCTCTGCCATCTTGAATGCAGAGGTGTGAGGGCACAATGGAGGCCTCTGAGTGGCCAGTGACAGCAGGTGACGTCAGAGAACCCTCCTGAGAGGCTCTTACCTGGTTAGGTAGCCAATCCTCCTCTGAGGGCTATTTAGGGTCTCTCCTGTGGGTTTCTCTTCAGATAACAAATGCAAGAACTCACCAGAGTTCCTCTGCACTTCCCTCTTCAAGTTCTGCCAAGGATCGACCGCTGACTGCCCCAGTACGCCTGCATAACCGCAACAAAGTAGCAAGAAGACTGCCAGCAACATTGTAGTGCCTAATCCTGCCGGCTTTCTTGACTGTTTCCTGGTAGTGCATGCTCTGAGGGCTGTCTGCCTTCACCCTGCACTGGAAGCCAAGAAGAAATCTCCAGTGGGTCGACTGAATCTTCCTCCTGCTAATGCAGACACCAAACTTCTGAATCACCGGTCCTCTGGGTCCCCTCTCATCTTGACGAGCATGGTCCCTGGAACACAGGAGCTGGATCCAAGTAAGCCCGACAGTCCAGTGTACTTCTGTCCAAATTTGGTGGAGGTACGTCCTTGCCTCCCCACGCTAGACAGTAATCCTGTGTACTGCATGATCTGCAGCTGCTAGGGCTTCTGTGCACTTTTGCAAGACTTCCTTCGTGCCCAGCACTCTGTCCTGCATTGCCCAACTCGCTGAGTTGACCTCCGACTTCTTGGGACCCTCTTTTGTTGTGCTGAAACGACTGCCGTGCTCAGATTTTCTGAACGCCTGTTCAGAAAGCTTCTGCAGGTGCTGCCTGCTTCTGTGTGGGCTCTCTCTGTTGCTGAGCGCCCCCTCTGCCCCATCCTCCAAGGGGCGACCTCCTGGTCCTTCCTGGGCACTGGCAGCACCAAAAATCTATAACCGCAACTCTTGCAGCTGACAAGGCTTGTTTGTTGTCTTTCTGTGTGGAAACAACTCTGCATCCTCCAACACACCGTGGGACATCTTTTCAGCAAAGGAGAAGTTCCTGGCACCTTCCGTTGTTGCAGAATCTTTGGCTTCTTCCACCCAGAGGCAGCCCTTTTGCACCTTCATTCGGGGTTTAGTGGGCTGCTGCCCCCCTGGACACTTGCGTGACTCTTAGACTTGGTCCCCTTCCTTTACAGGTCCTCAGGTCCAGGAATCCATCCAGGAATTCGTCTTCAGTGCTTTGCAGTCAGTTGCTGTCTTTGCAGAGTCCCCTATCTCGACTTTACTGTCTTTCTGGGGTAGTAGGGTAACTTTACTCCTACTTTTCAGGGTCTTAGGGTGGGGTATCTTGGACACCCTTAGTGTTTTCTTACACTCCCAGCGACCCTCTACACACTACACTAGGCCTGGGGTCCATACGTGGTTCGCATTCCACTATTGGAGTATATGGTTTGTGTTGCCCCTAGGCCTATTGTCTCCTATTGCATTCTATTGTGTTCTACAGTGTTCGCACTACTTTTCTAACTCTTTACTTACCTGATTTTGGTTTGTGTGTATATTTTGTGTATTTTACTTACCTCTTAAGGGAGTGTATCCTCTGAGATACTTTTGGCATATTGTCACTAAAATTAAGTACCTTTATTTTTAGTAACTCTGAGTAGTGTGTAGGAGCTTTGCATGTCTCCTAGTTCAGCCTAAGCTGCTCTGCTATAGCTACCTCTATCAACCTAAGCTGCTAGAACACTACTAATCTACTAATAAGAGGTAACTGGACCTGGCACAAGGTGTAAGTACCACAAGGTACCCACTATAAGCCAGGCCAGCCAATGGCGACGTACACCGGCGGTGACGGTACGCACCACCGCGGACGTGACCGCCATTTTCTATCTGTACACTCACTTGCTACCTGACCTTCAACAGGAGGGGACCTACACTGCAAGTGCTGCTGTGATCTGTGTCTGGAAGCGACAATGGATCAAGTGTCTGGGGAAAGGGCCCCTGCCTTCACTTCGGAGGAGTTGGAGAGACTGGTGGATGGGGCCCTACCCCAGTACACTTTACTTTATGGTCCTCCAGACAAACAGGTGAGCACACTGTGAGCATGATGCCTGGCCATGAATGTATGGATTGCTGTGTGTGTGAGCCTCGTGTAGGGAGGGGTCTGAGGGGTCCTCAGCAGAGTGCTGTATGTCTTTGACAGGCGGAGCACCCACTGCCGTAAACCTTGGGAGGACCTGCGCCGCTGGGCAAGGAAGATGGCGGAGGCCCAACTGGGGCTGGCCTCACAACAAGGAAGGGGTGCCCGTCGTACCCTGACCCCCCTGATGTTCCGCATCCTGGCGGTGGCCTATCCGGAGTTGGATGGGCGCTTGAAGGCATTACAGCAGCCACAAGGGGGTGAGTACAGATCCTGAATCATGACTTTGCGCGCGTTAAGGTATTACCTGGGTGGGGGATGTGGGCTGTGGGTGCCCCTAGGCCAGGGCGAACATGGCAGGGTATGTTCAATGATGGGCAAGCTCAGATGCACTCCAACCCCAATAATGTTAGTGGGCATCTACTACTGGGCAGGGTCCTGTGGGTTTCAGGTGTGCAGCTAATGGCATTAGGCATTGTACCCCATGGGCTGGTGAATAGCATTGTAACTGGTAGTGCATGGCCTAGTGCATAGGGCTGTTCCCTGTGAGTTGTGTACACCAACGGTAGTGTTGTTGCTGGCATTGACCAAGTGTATACTCTTTCTCTCCCCCCCTTTATGTTTTGTCACCCTGTCCTTGTGTGCATTAGCATCATCTGGCAGAGGAGCAGAGGCACCGGCTACAGAGGGAGCTGCATCCCACATGGGCCTGGAGGCCGAATCCACCGATGGTGAGGGCACCAGTGGGACGGAGAGCGAGGGAAGCACCAAGACAGAGACAGGAGGGGACACTACTGACAGCAACACTTCCTCCGATGGCAGTTCCCTGGCGTGGCGGACACCACTGTGGCCACCCCAACTACAGGTACAGCCGCCACCCCCATAACAGCACCGCCCTCCCAGCAGCCCCTCAGCGTGTTTCCCGTGCCTGCTCACCCAGGAAGGTGGGCATCTCCTTCACCCCAGGCACCTCAGGCCCCGCCCCAGTCAGCCCTGCTGCCCTCATTGAGGAGGCTATTGACCTCCTGAGATCCCTCTCTGTTGGGCAGTCAACCATACTGAAAGCCAACCAGGGTGTAGGAGGGCATTTGCAACAAGCAAATCCATACCTGGAGGGCATTCACTCTGGTGTGGCGGCCCAACAGAGAGCATTCCAGGTTCTGGCCAGCCATTGTCCCTGTCTCCAGCCTCCCCCCTCCAACTTCCTCTACCCAGTCCCAATCCCCTCAACCCCAGCCTATCCCAAGCACACCTTCAGACCAGCAATCACCCAAATCAACACACAGATGTGGCCCAGGCAAACACAAGCACCACACTTCATCTCACAAGCACTCACACAAGCACCATCCACACGCAGACACTCCAACATCCACTGCCCCCACTGTGTCCCCCTCCTCCTAGTCGTCCGCCTCCCTCCCAGTAGCGTCTCCACTCACACCTGCATGCACTACATCCTCATCCACTACCTCCATCACCAGCATGCCTATCACTACAGACCCCTCATTGGCAGTCAACACCCCCACATCCATGCACACGTCCCCTGTGTCCTCTCCCACTGTGTCTGTGCTCCCTCCTCCCAAAGTACACAAACGCAAGCACACAGACACCCAACAGCCATCCACCTCACAACAGCATCCAGCCCATGCACCTGCACACAAACATAGCAGACCGACACCTCCTACAACCACTCCCTCTTCCTCCACTCCCAAACCTTCACCCTCTTCCCGCCCCAGTGTCCCTCAGAAGCTTTTCCTCGCCACCCTTGACCTATTCCCTACCCCTTACACCCGTCCTTCACTTCGGGCCAGGGTGGCCAGAACCCAGCACAGCACCTCAGCCACCCAGTCCACGGCCACTGTGGTTTCTGCAGCAACTGCAGGTGTGAGAGGCTCCAAGGAGGCACCCATCAGCCCAACAAGTGTGCCAGCACCACCTGCCAAGGCCAAGAAGAGTCTGCCACCTAGCAAGGACAAGAAGGGGACACCAGCCAGCAAGGGGAAGGAGGCACCACCAGCCAGCAAGGGCAAGAAAAAGACACCAGCTGGCAGAAGCAAGGAGGCACCACCATCTGCCAAGGGCAGGAAGGGGCACACAACACCAGCCATGGCACTTCAGCCATCCGAGGCTGCAGGTGAAGGCCTGGAGGCTACCACCACCACTGGCAGCACCGCCACCTGCACCGCGGCCAGCACCTCCACATGCACCACCACCAGCAGCACCACTGCCAGCAGCAGCAGCCCCAGTGGGCAGCCATCCGAGGTTGCAGGTGAAGGCCTGGAGGCTACCACCACCACTGCCAGCCCCACCACCTGCACCGCGGCCAGCACTGCCACATGCACCGCTGCCAGCAGCACCACTGCCAGCAGCAGCAGCCCCAGTGGGCAGCCGTCTGAGGCTGCAGGTGAAGGCCTGGAGGCTACCACCACCACTGCCAGCAACGCCACCTGCAACACAACTGGCATCCACTGAGCAGCCGTCACTGCCGGCGAATCATGTGTAGTGGTGACTACATGGGCTGCAGTGTGTCCTGGCCCCTACAACACCAGTCGGTATGACACTAAGGTGAGAGACTGTGACTTTGCCCCATCCAGGATGTAGCACACTGGGCACAAGGCACCCTCCAGAACCAGTGGAAGAAGGCATCCACTCAGCCCCTCCTTGCCAGGATGAAGCACACTGGGCACAAGGCCCCCTCCAGAACCAGTGGAAGAAGGCATCCACTCAGCCCCTCCTTGCCAGGATGAAGCACACTGGGCAAACGCCCCCCTCCAGAACCAGTGGAAGAAACCACCCCCTAGAGAGAGACTGTGGCCTTGCACTCCCTAGGAACAAGCAGTGGGCAAACCACCCACTTGAGAGACTGTGGCTTTGCACTCCCCAGGACCAAGCAGTGGGCAAACCACCCACTAGAGAGACTGTGGCCTTGCACTCCACAGGACCAAGCAGTGGGCAAACCACCCACCTGAGAGACTGTGACCTTGTACTCCACAGGACCAAGCAGTGGGCAAACCACCCACTTGAGAGACTGTGGCCTTGCACTCCCCAAGACCAAGCAGTGGGCAAACCACCCACTTGAGAGACTGTGGCTTTGCACTCCCCAGGACCAAGCAGTGGGCAAACCACCCACTTGAGAGACTGTGGCCTTGCACTCCCCAGGACCAAGCAGTGAGCATGGAGCCCCCTCCAGGCCAATGGCGTTGTACCATCTTCCGGCTGAGGTGCCCCCCCATTCTCCGTCCCCCTGAGATGCCTGTGTGTTTTCGACCTGATGCCCCTGAAGTGTTCTCTCCGTATTGAGGCAGGAGTCAAGTGTGGCCTTGGCCTGTGTTTTGGCCCTGTGGGCTACAGACATTTTGGAGTGGGCATTGTCCCTCCTTTTGTATATATTGTTTATATTGTACGTACTGTTTTTTTATTTAAGTACATATTTTTCTAAAACTGTACTATTACACTCATTTTACTACATTCCTTTTGTCCTTGCATTATTCCTGAGGGTTACGGGGTGTATATGTAAAGTTGTTGCATCTGTTTGTGTGTATGGTGTTGGTGTTGGGGGTGGGGTTGTTGTGTGTGTGTGTCACTCTCTTTTTCCTCTGCCCCTCTCTTGTGTGCTAGTTGCAGTACTCACCGTGGTCGTCTTCGCCGGCCTTCGTGTTCCTGGTGGATGAGAAGGTACACCAGCATTGGGAAAAAGTGCAGCTCGGGCTCCATGGCGTCGTTGTTCTTCCTTGAGCGTCGAGAGGTTAATCATTTCCCTTCAGAGTACTGTTTCTACGGTGCTTTTGATGGCGTTGGTACCGCCCTGGAAAAGGTGGCGGATAGGCGTGTTGTAATGCAGTGGGCGGTACATTGTCTTCCGCCTGGCTGTTGGCGGTTAGCGCCACGGTGTTTGTTGCTACAGCCGTGGCTGTCAGTGTGTTAAAGTGGCTGTCTGTGTTGGCGGTTTCCGCCGTGGTCATGATTCCAATTTTTTTACCGCCGGCCTGTTGGCGGTGTTACTGCCGCTTTATCACCGACCGCCAGGGTTGAAATGAGGGCCTAAGTTCTTACAATTGAGTGTACAAAAAACTCTGTGTTCACAGGACTCTTCCAGCAATAAATAATTCAGAAAATTAATTCTTACTTGACATCTCTCTCCCCCACAGTCCCTTGCAAACAATTAGTCAGTGCCTGCAGATGAGGGCACAAGGTGAAAGTGATGAGAGCAGTCACTTCTCAGATCTTTTTTTCCAGAAAATAACAAATAAACAGAACATTCAGCATGCCTCCCAGTTAGACCATTCATGTATTAAAGTAGGACACCTCAAGGCTCTTTAGTGTATCTGAAATTTGTCTAATCTTTTGTGACATCACTGACTTGTATTGAAAATATCGTAATGAACTGTGGTCACCCCAACAGAGATCGAAACGTGTAGTAGGCTTAACGGAGTAGTATCTTGGTGCCATTATGAACTTTTATGGTCTTGTTCAAAAAAATCCACACGGACACAAACAAATTAAATGGATACTGTGAAAGTACCCTCATGTGGGACTGCATTAAATGAATCCTTTTTATACACATATGTATACCATTAAAATGATGAACATGATGAACATTTAAGATCTTTATGAGGCAGGGACTTAAATTTCTTTTCATGTGACAGAAAACATCTATGTGTGATGTTTGTTTTACTGTTAAACAACAACTGTGTATGATTTTCAAATATGTTTGTTGATTTGTTTTCATATTTTACATCTTGAATATGTTGTATGTTAAAAGGGAATAACTATCTTCAGTTGAGAATCTGGAAAGGTTCAAATAAGATATATATATTTTTTTTGATAAAGTAATTTTTATTGTTTTGCAAACAACTGAAATAAATACGATACAAACATTTAAACATGATACCAACGGGCACACAAAACAATGGTCAAATCCCCGTTCCAGTGACACGTTCTTGAACTATAATGAAAAGAAAAGAAAGCTGCACACAAATCTACTAGATTGGCCTTGGTGAATTATGTATTGATCAGAGAGGGTGGAGTGGGAAGAGGCTCTGTTTCGATCCTCTGTGGTGAGGTAGTTTTCGGTGATGTAGGGGAGGCAATTGTAGCTGCTTCCCACCTTCCCCATATCTTATTATATTTATTCAGACAACCTCTGGCCTCATACACCAATTTTTCCCGTATCGCGCACCAATCCACTCCACGCCTCCACTTAGTCAAGGCAGGAGCCTCTCTGGCCTTCCAATTCGCCACTATATCCCTCTTCGCCACCAGACAAGCCACCCCCAGAAAGGTCCTGTCCGGTCTTCTCAACCCAGTGTCTCCCATAATTCCTAGAAGGGAGGACAACGGTGATTTCTCTACATCTACCTGTAAGACATCCGAGACATCATTTAGAACCGCCCTCCAATAAGCCGCTATGACCGGACAAGTCCAGACCATGTGAAAGAAATCGGCAGAGGGATCTAGGCACCGAGGGCAGTCAGCAGAGGATCGGAGGCCCGCTCTATGTAGTTTAGTGGGTGTCAGGTATGCTATGTGGAGGTAGTAGGTCTGTATTTGTCGGAATCGCGAGGCCATTGTTAGGGAGTGGGGGGCCATCAGCGCCTCGCCCCAATCCCCCTCTTCTATGGGGCCCACCCATCCCTCCCACTTCTGGCGGAGCAGTTCCAGGGGACGGGCAGTGTTGGCGACCAGTGCGCGGTATATCTGGGAGACACCTCCTTTGCCAAGACTCCCCATTAGTGTCTTTACCTCCATAGGGCTGTACTCTGGTATGGTGTCCCCTGCTTGTATGTGTGGTTGTAGGGTGTGGCGAAGCTGGAGATATTTATTAAATTGCGTCTTGTTTAGCGAGAAGAGTTTCTGGAGCTCCTCAAAGGATCGTATGTGTGTCCCGTTCCAAATATCGCCTAGTGTGGATATGCCAATGATGTCCCATTTATGGAATCCCTCTAGGCCCGCAACTTCCTGCAATTGTTTCCCATGCCACAGCGGTGTCTGTTGACTGAGGCGTCCCCACCACCCCGAGACCCTTTGTGCCGCCCGCCAACCCATAAGGACCACCTTGGTTACGTCAGGGGTATCCCGGGAGATCGGGTCCCCATATAGGGCAACAAGAATCCGCGGGTAGCTCAGTGTGTGGAGCTCTAGTCGGTATGCCGGGTCCGACCATCCCCCTCCCATCCAATCATTGATCACCTGTAAGTGCATTGCGAGGTGGTAATGGTAAATGTTGGACATGTTTGCACTGTTTTCTAATACTATACTGCATATTTTTGGTATTGTGTACATATATCTTGTGTATATTTGCTATCCTCATACTGAGGGTACTCACTGAGATACTTTTGGCATATTGTCATAAAAATAAAGTACCTTTATTTTTAGTATATCTGTGTATTGTGTTTTCTTATGATATTGTGCATATGACAATAGTGGTACTGTAGGAGCTTCACTCGTCTCCTAGTTCAGCCTAGGCTGCTCTGCTAAGCTACCATTATCTATCAGCCTAAGCTGCTAGACACCCTATACACTAATAAGGGATAACTGGGCCTGGTGCAAGGTGTAAGTGCCCCTTGGTACTCACTATAAGCCAGTCCAGCCTCCTACAGTGGAGCTCTAGTCGGTATGCCGGGTCCGACCATCCCCCTCCCATCCAATCATTGATCACCTGTAAGTGCATTGCGAGGTGGTAATGGTAAATGTTGGACATGCCCAATCCCCCATCGTAAACGTCCCTTTGGCAGGTAACGAGCGCCAGCCGTGGACAACCGCCACTCCATATGAACTGGCGTGCCAACGTGTCCAGCCCCCGAAACCATCTCTTTGGGATGGGATGTGGGAAGTTTTGTAAAAGATAAAGAAGTCTGGGGAGGACCATCATCTTATAGAGCGCTATTCTACCTAGGAGATTGAGGGGGAGGGTTCTCCAGCGTTGGAGGTCAGTCCTAATTCTCCTGACTGAAGGTGTAATATTGAGTTCCCAGGCTAGTTCCGGGAGTAGTGAGACATATATTCCTAGATATTTGAAGCTGTTTCTTTTCACTGGGATGGTGTGTTGCCAATCCACGCAGTCTCGAGAGAGGTGGAGGGGGACCAGCAGGGATTTACTGTGATTTAGGGTCAGCCCGGAGGCCTCCGTGAAGAGGTTCAATATGTGTAGAACACGGGGGGCGCTCGTGGCTGGGTTGGAGATGTATAACAAGATATCATCCGCATAAAGTGCCACCCGGTCCTCTGCGCAAGTGGGCCATGACCAGCCCTCAATCAGGGGATCCCCGCGTAACAGTATCGCCAAAGGTTCAATCATTAAGGCAAAGAGTAGGGGGGATAGAGGGCACCCCTGCCGGGTGCCCCGGTTGATAGGGAACTGGTCAGAAACCACCCCGTTCACTTGTACTCGGGCCGTCGGGTTGGAGTAAAGCAGTTTTACCAGGCCGTGAAATTTTGCCCCGAGTCCATTTCTTTGCAGCACCTTGTCAAGGTAGGACCAGTCTACTGTGTCAAAGGCTTTCTCAAAGTCGAGTAGGAGTAGTGCCAAGGGATTACGTGACAGAGTCCCACACCAGGTGCAGCCTTCTAATACAGTGCCTAGTGCCACGGGTGGGCATAAAGCCGCACTGGTCAGGGTGCACCAACAAGGGGATGGCTTCCCTCAATCTAGCGGCCAGGATTGAGGACAATACTTTGATCTCTGTATTCAGAAGAGAAATGGGCCGGGATGCCGAGCAGTGTATTGACGGAGGTTGCGTTTTAGGGATTACCACAATTGTGGCTTGATCAATCCCATCCGGAAAGGGACCTTGTTTTTCGGCATCAGTGTACATTTCAAGCAGGTAGGGGCTTAGGATGTCATTACATTTGCTATATAACTCTGCCAGGAATCCGTCTGGCCCCGGAGTTTTGCCCGATGTCAGGCCGGAGATCGCATTAGTAATCTCGGGGAGACTAAGGGCTTTGTCTAGTCTATTCCTTGTCACAAGGGAAACTCTTGGGAGGGATATGTCGTTTAAGAGAGGAGACTCTTTCTCGGACTTGGGCCGAGGGTGTTTTGCGTAAAGGCGAGTATAGTAGGAGGCAAAGCTTTGTGTGATTTCGGTAGGTGTTTTAGAAAGGGAGCCTGAGTCCCCCCTAATTTCGGGAATGACTCTATTAGCTCGAGGGTGAGTTGCCAACCAATGCAAGAGTTTCCCATTTTTATCTCCCCATCCATATATTCGGGCAGCTGAGGCCCTCCACATATGTTTTGCTGATTCTAGCACTAGGTGTTTAATTTCATCTCTCACCAAGGTGAGGTGCCTCAGACTGGAGGCTGACTCAGAGATCCCACATTGTCGCTCCAGGCTTAAAGCCTTTGCCTCTAGAGCAGATACTTGCAAGTCTCGGGCGCGTTCGCGGACACGAAGAAGATGTTTAGCGTGTCCTCTGAGAGTGGCCTTACACGCGGCCCATAGTGTGCCTGGGGACAGAACTGATCCCAGATTCATTTCAAAGTAGTGATTGAGATGGTTCCTAACCTCGAGGGTGTAGTCGTTGTCCTGCAGATACCAAGCATTAAGGCGCCACACCGGACGTCTGGAGGGATCTACCCCCCCGAGTCGGACCCTCACTGGTGCGTGGTCAGAGACTCCACGAGGTAGTATATCCACGCCTGAGACGCTGGTAACGTCAAGGGCGGGCATAAATACAAGGTCAATTCTGGATTGTGTCGGGTGGGCGGCCGATGTGTGTGTGTATTGACGTTCCCTAGGGTGCCAAATTCTCCATATGTCGCAGAGACCCAGGCTTTCAGCCCAACCCGTAAGACTCGAGGCCCGATTGGATCTGCCCGTGGTAATCTCGCCTGATACGTCTAGACTTGGATCGAGGACAGCGTTAAAATCCCCCCCTAATAAGGTGGCTCCCTGAGGTAACCCCGCAGTTACCTGGCGGAGTGAAGTTAAAAAAGCTTCAAGCCCTGCCGGAGGGGCGTATACGCTCACCACGTTTAGTGGTGATCCGTGAAGAACTCCCGTGACCACTACGAATCTGCCTTGTGGGTCAGAATGCGTGTCTGTAATTACCATGGGTAGTGAGCGGTGGAGTAGGATAGCTACCCCTCTAGAACCTCTGGAGAAGCCTGCATGGTAGACTCTATCGTAGCCTCCCCGTGAGAGCATGGGGCATCTAGTTCCAAGGAGGTGGGTTTCTTGTAATAAGACCACGGAGGGGGAGTATCTGCGGAGGGAACTAAATACTGCGGATCTCTTGATTTTATCTAGCAGGCCATTCACGTTCCATGAGATGACCTGAGTCAATGAGGGCCAATTATGGGATGCATGCTTGCTATATTATGCTGGGTGCCCTCCTGTGAATCTGGGGATGACCGTTTCAATTGCAACAGTGAAGTATTAAGATAACAAGATAGACTTAACAACACAATACTATCTAAACCCATGTCAAACTTTTTACCCCCCAACCACCCCCCACCCCATACTCCCACCCCGGAAGCATCTGTCGCCCCATTACCCAACTGTAACAAAGCAGCCAGCGGGACTGCTGTTAGAGTGGAGTGGTGGACCCCTCCCTTTAGTCGGATCAAATGCAGTTAACGGCTTTTAAGTAAGTCTCACAGAAAGTATACCAAGGGGGTCATGAGACCTCTGAAGTGTCACCTCCAATAGCTGCACGTCCGACATGGGTATCTCGACCGTGTCCCCCCGCTCCGTCAGAAGTTGCTTGTCCCGTCTCAGCCGAGTTCCGGGGACCAGCTCAGGTTGGTGTCGTCCGTGACCCGGGCCGGGCCCTGAGGACCCGGCGATCCGCCGGAGGCCCCCCCCTCCCACGCACCGGAGGCCGAGGGTGTTCCATTGTTCGTGGTGGTGTCCGAATCTTTCTGCCTACCCTCTCTGGATCTGGTTCGGCGTCTGCTTCTCCGTGGCCCTCCCAACAGGGGGGGCACCTCACGGGAGGGGGCGCCCACCGGGTCCCGGGGACCCCGCCGAGTCCCGGAGCCCTCTTCAGTCAGCCAGTCCCACGCCTCCTCCGGGGAGTCGAAGAAGAAGGCCTTTCCGGCCATTAGGACCTTGAGTCTGGCCGGGAATAATAGCATGTAAGTGAGTTGCATTGCTCTTAGCTTTTGTTTGACATGCTCATAAGATCGGCGGCGAATTTGCACTTCACGGGTGTAGTCAGGGAATATTAGGATCTTATGGTTCTCCCATTGAAGGTTATCTGAGCACCTGGCTGCCTTAAGGATAATGTCTCGGTCTTTGAAATTAAAGAAGCGTGCAATCATCGGGCGCCTGGGGCCGCCTGGCGGTGGGCGTGGAGCAAGGGCCCTGTGAGCACGTTCGATCGCAAACCAAGGTGAGAGGGGTCCAGGTCTTGATCCACTGCTCCAGGAATTCGGGAGCTTTGTCCTCCTCCGCGCCCTCTGGAAATCCGACAAAGCGCAGGTTGTTGCGTCTTGAGCAGTTTTCTCCGTCTTCCGTACGGCGGTGTAATTCGTTAGTACGGGTTTGGAGTTGGGCCACTTTGGTTCTGAGATCGGATAAATCATCTTCGGTCTGGGAGACCCGGTTTTCTACTGTAGTGATTCGGCTCACCGCGTTTCTGAGGTCCTGCCTAATTAGGCCCATGTCTTCCCGAACCTCTCCGATCTTGGTCTCCACAGCGGTCTGCGATGATTGAATCGCCAGGAGGATGGCATTCACTCCATCCGGGGCTGGGCTTCCGCTGGCTGAGTCTCCGTCTCTCCGCGGACCTGCCGGCGCTGTGAACTGGTCAATCTTTTGCTGGGAGGCAGGAGGTTGTTTGTTCGGTTTGTCTCTTCCCATCTTGTTACTCTGGCAGAGAACAGGTTGTATTGTCTCGTGTAGAATTGTCTTTCAAGTCTCAGCATTCATGGAGCCCCTCGTGTTCGGGGACCGCGAGAGAGCACCTCCCCGGAGTCGCAGGGGCCCTGGGCGATGCGGGCCAGATTGTGGGAGCACAATTCATTATTCGAGGCTCAGCAGTCTAGGGATAGTCTGTCTCCTCAGCCGGGCCAACTCAGCGAGCGAAGAGCGGAGGTCCCGGCAGCGGTGTTGAGTTCTGCAGGTCACTGGACCGGAGTCCTCTCCCCTGGCACCGTCGAGTCCCTCAAGATTCAGGGGAACTCTTAGCACCCCGAGGCCATACCCCGGCACCCCCGGGGCACCAGTTTCTCCGTGGCGGGGCCGATCCAGGTATTTGTCCTAAGGGCCAGTGGGTGCTCGTTGCCCGTGCCGCAGCCTTTTGCACTCGTGGGGGTCTAGAGGATCCCTCCTCCCCTCGCTTGGTAACTGTTCAGTTCCGGGCCTCGTGGTATCCGAGGAAAGGGCCTGTCGGCTCCGTGCCTCGGAGGTTGTTGCCCGTACCACCCGGGTCCTCACATCCTCCTCTCCCCTCCTCCTACCGGACCGGGATACCCCTGTTCCGCTTGTGGCATGACTTTCTTTCATGCGCCGTGGTCCCCGTCCAGCTTCACAGCGCGGTCTCGCTGCTCCTGACCGCTCTCTCAGGGGCTGCACGCGCCTCCGGCTCCTCCGGGAACTCCGGGCGCTGCGCCCTCCAATTCGTCTGCTGCAATCCCCGGCCGGCAGGAACGTTGTCCTCCCTTCAGGGGGGCACCGCACCGTGTTCTGTGCCTCCGTCTCCTTCACGACGGCAGCCGCGGTCTCACACCGCCCCGCCTCTGGCGGAGGCACGACTTCGGCCCGACTCAGCAGGCGCCTCACCCACCGGCGGCGTTCCGACGCCTCTAGGGGCTTGTGACGGGAGTGCCGCTCCAATTCTTTTCGTTAGCCCTTGCAGGGGTTCCGGTCCAGATTGATCTCCTCTGAGGTTCCGGGTCTCAGTCTCGCCGAGGCGGCTCGAACCCGGCCGCCATTTTGTTTAAAATAGACGAGGTGCGGGAAGGACACGGGGCCGTTACGGATCGCTTTTTTCGTCTCCGCGTGCTCCCCAAGGGGAAGGGAGTCCACAGGAGTGCATGAGGTAGTGCCGTTAACTCCGCAGATCGCGGCAAAATCGGGCGGATGACGGAGGGATCCAGAGCACTCTCAGAGTGCGACCGCCATCTTGACGCCCGAAGCCACGCCCCCCAAATAATATTATTTTAATGTAAGTTTGTACCAGCCCATGATAAATAACGTCTGCGTGTTACACAGACATATGAATTAAGTGGTAATCCATTGGAGTGAGGGTGTACTATATTTTGATAATTGTCCTTAGCTCTCTACCCTCAGCAGAGGCCGCCCACCAAAGTCCTGCGTCAGGATGACCACATATGCAGCCGTCCATCCGCAGTACCTACTACGAGTTTCCTGCTGGGCCGGTGGGCGGAAACAGGGCAGTGTTTCCGCCCGCCAGCCCAGCGGGAAACACACCACAACATTGACATTGCCTCGTAATAGAGCCAGCGGCAATGTTGCGGTGCGTCGTGTGCAACAGCACCCGTCGCGCTTTTCACGGCCCAGAAATCAGGCAGTGAAAAGCGCAATGGGGCTGTCCACGGGGGACCTGGCACTACCAATGCCAAGTGCATGGCCAGTGCAGGGCCCCCCATGGGGCCCCCGGCACCCCCTTTCCACCAGCCTTTGCATGGCAGTGGGACCGCCGGGCAAAGGCTGGTGGAAACGCGGGTCGTAATTCGGAGGGCAGCGCTGCTTGCAGTGCTACCCTGACGGATTGAGATGCCCGGCACCACCAGGCCATTGGCTGGCGGCAACCTAGCTGTGCCGGTGATCGGACCGTGGCAGCTCTGCCACGGTCATAATGTGGCGGTTGAACTGTCCCTGTTGGCAGCGGTCCAAGTGCCACTTCAAGTCTGGTGGACAATGGACCGCCAGACTCGTAATGAGGCCTTTAATATCTAAGTAGTGTTCTATTTGGACAAAATACTTTTCACATTAGGTAACAAGTATTGGCAATGCCAATAGGTCTCACATTTGTGAGAGTTAGAACTATTGGCGTTCTAAATGGCAATGTCTTTAATTTATGTGTTTTGGAGTGGAGTCACTGCACCAAATATCCTTGCTGGAAGGTGCTTACCACATAATGGAGATGCTGGAGTCTTTGTTATACTCACCATGCCTGACAGGCCTCACTGTGTCGCAGTGTTGCACTGTGTGCAGCAATATCAACATAACAGGCAGTTATATAATACATGGTGCACAATAATATATGCACATTGACATTTTATCAAGACAGCGTGTACAGCAGGATGATTACAACCAGGGCCCCTCGGATTCTGTGATTCTGTGGCTCTTTTTGCATAATTATGGATTTGCCATAATCTATCACCTGTTACATATTTTTCAGATTTTATCAAAGAATGCTTCTTGCGCAAAGAGATCAAAATTTACTAACAAAAATACATGGTCACCTTCCAGTAGTTTAGTGCTGTATTTGAATGTAAAAGAAATACTAAGAAATACTAATAGGTTGAAACATTTGGTAAAACGATACTAACATGTTTAAAAATTACGACATGATGTTGTAATAGTGTCACAAAATATGCCACATAATTTGCCTTTTCTTGCAGTATAATTTTGTGAACTCTGCCACCTAATTTGGTCCTCTCCTGCCAGATAAATCCAGTGGACCTGGGTATAAGCAAATGCTATTGCAATTATAAGGGCAGGCTACTGCAGTGTTTTCTCCATAATAATGGGATAACCACACTTTCCACATAGCACCTGCCGTATCATTTGCAGTACTCAGAAAAGCACATTTAGGGGCTCATTCCTAGATTGGTGGGCGGCGGTCGCCGCCCGCCAAGCGGGAACCGCCAGAAGACCGTACCGCGGTCAAAAGACCGCGGCGGTCATTCTGAGTTTCCCGCTGGGCTGGCGGGCGACCGCCAGAAGGCCGCCCGCCCGCCCAGCGGGAAACCCCCTTCCACGAGGATGCCGGCTCCGAATGGAGCCGGCGGAGTGGAAGGGGTGCGACGGGTGCAGTTGCACCCGTCGCGATTTTCAGTGTCTGCCACGCAGACACTGAAAATCTATGTGGGGCCCGGTTAGGGGGCCCCTGCAGTGCCCATGCCAGTGCCAGTGGCATGGGCACTGCAGGGGCCCCCAGGGGCCCCACGACACCCGTTCCCGCCAGCCAGGTTCTGGCGGTGAAAACCGCCAGAACCAGGCTGGCGGGAAGGAGGTCAGAATCCCCATGGCGGCGCTGCTTGCAGCACCGCCGTGGAGGATTCCCTGGGGCAGCGGGAAACCGCCGGCTTCCCTTTTCTGACTGCGGCTTTACCGCCGCAGTCAGAATGCCCACGGAAGCACCGCCAGCCTGTTGGCGGTGCTTCCTCCGTCACCATGACCGCCAGGGTAGGAATGACCCCCTTAATTTCTAATCGAAATGGATCAAGAGTAACTACAAGAACGAGTGACAGCATTGCCTATCAGAGTTAGTTGGCTACAAGCAGAGAAATGGAAGAAAAGGCCCCGGGGTTCACTAGTTGAGCAAATTCAGAGCTTATAAGCACGTTTGCAGACAAGATGCTTTAGGAAGCATACGAGCCTATGCAGACCTTATTAGATCAGGGAAAACATTTTCATATAGTTGTCTGTCCGGGTGAAGAAAACTCACAGGTTTAGAAACGTTAATATTTCACAGTAGTTTTATGCTTGCTGATTTCACACACCTTATAGGTGGGAAACAGTGCTATTATCTGGTGGAAGGGTTTACTAACAGAAAGACTTCAGTACCATGGACACACTCGTTCCGCTTTAAATAAAAACTCAGACAATGCAACAACCAGTCAGGCCAGTGGCATTACTGAGGGTAGGGAGAGTTATCCTACTAAACTAGCCGTTTTCATTTATTTAAACTTGTAACTCCCCGTCATAAATATTAGCATTAAATGAGAATCTATTGCGTGCCTGGTGTATTTCTGCTAAATTCTGCATTTCTCATAACTTTGACGTGCAAGGCAGAGCAACACTTCAAACTATATGTTTGAAATTAAAAGCGAATTGAGCATAGAAGCACCAAGTGGGAAGGCAAGTAATATAAAGGGTTACAGAATTGAGACTCATGTCCGAGTACTATTTCCCGTAGAGTCTAGATCTGCGCAATGGGCATTGTATGAACCTGTCCATAGCTGCACGCCAACACTCATATTCACACGTGAGCAGACAACTAAGAATTGTCTTGAAATATATTTTCCAGCCATAAAGGTTGTTTAAAAACAATGTCGACACAGAAGTTGAACGCACTTATTACTCGCGTTTATCTACATTTAGGAAAGTTTTGAAAGCACCGAGGGGGGGTTCAAGGAGTACTTAAGCAGTTAATGGGTGTTGGCGACCAGAAAAAAAAACAAGACAAAAGTTAATTTCACATACACACAAAGTTAACTCAAAGCACGCAGAGCAATACCTCATATAAGTTGAACAACGATTAAAGCTTGCTTTAATACGAGTGAAACTGGGTCTGCCGCCTCTCCCCCACGGACCCGCATGCATAACTCCCGCCCTTGTCTCACTCCAGTACCTTATTACATTCCCCATGTTACCAAAGCAGTACACCAACCGTTTCTCTGTGGATAATGGCTGCTTTATTAATATGAAAACATACATGATTACCCATAATCTTAATAATCATTATTCTGACGAGGCATCACTTTTTCCATATTGCTGTCATAATCACTGCTAACCTAATTACTATTTTGTCACATCATCACCATTTGTTGTTGGTCTCATAAATCAAGTAAATCAAAAT
Source organism: Pleurodeles waltl (assembly GCF_031143425.1). Taxonomy (NCBI): domain Eukaryota; kingdom Metazoa; phylum Chordata; class Amphibia; order Caudata; family Salamandridae; genus Pleurodeles; species Pleurodeles waltl. The sequence continues at coordinate 420,847,526 of NC_090445.1, read as the reverse complement.
CCAGTTCAAAGCAAAATCAAACTTCAACAGTTCAGTTCTTAAAATCAGAAAAATGGCAGTGATTGGCCAAAGGAAGCGTAGTGTTTGAGGACGCTCCATGACTAGATGTGGACTCCATGACTAGATGTGGACGAAGGTGGTGGGAGAAGGGAGCCTGCATGCTCTCTTGGTGGGCATCTCTGCTCGATAGTAACTTCTTCTACCTGTGTGGGTGATGGGGGAGGAGCGAGCAAGAGAGACCTAAAAAATGAATATGAAGCCAGAAGCTCGAAGCATGTGAACCCGGAGTCATGCTGCTATAACAAAAGCTGCGTGGGCTCCAATAAGAAGAGCTCACTTACCTGAAACTGGTTGTGCGTTGGCTGGAAATAGAAAGAGGACAGCATAAGAAAAGGAAGAAACACACAAACAAATAACAAGGCATAGCGGCCAACAAGTTGTGGACAACTTGTGGACGCAAAACATTTAAAAACTGAAGACCCTGAAAATGAACGGATCAAGACAAAAGAGGAATAATAGAGAAGTTAGGCGCTGCTCTGTGGTAGGAAACAACGACAATAGGGAGGGACGAAGACAGGACATTAACCAATTGTAGGCAAGGATTATTAAGGGACATGCATTATAACCAATAAATAGCCCATGGGCAGGATGTTAGTCCACAAACTGTATACAACACGTTGAAAGACAGCACAAACGCTGTTGAGGCTCGACCTAAAAATTCTTAGTAGTGCCATGTTTAGAGGCGCGCACTCACGTCTATGTGCTGATCAGGCATGCAGATATGCTTCTCTGCACTTTATTGGTGCTCGAGTCCTCTGCTTTGGAGGTGATCAGGGTACTTCCAAAGTGTAGGTACCGACTGATGTGCTTCGCAGGTCTGATGCCTGCACTATGCGAAACATGGAAGTGGAATCAAGACATAATACATTTCTGAGGGCATCACAGGACTTTCAGTAGTTTTCATGGTGGTGGCCATCTTAGTTCCATTGAGTATAAGCTCCTTGTGGTTGAAAGCATCCCTTGCTATTCAGTTGTAATGCTAGTTGCTGAAGCCGAAATCTTGTTGCAAAGAAATTGGAATTAATTGGAATTCATCACACTTTCATCAAAAGTTGTCAAGGACCTGCTCCCAAAGAGGTACCCTGGATAAACATTAGAGACCTGGGATTTTTATTTTGATTCATACTTTAGTGCTGGAATTATCCCTTCAAGGATAATCAACTCTGTACACTGGAATCATCACTTCTAGGATTACAAACTTGATTGAATCTTTTCATGAGAGGAGCTTGTCAGTCTCACAGTTCCATTGCAGGGATGTGTGGACTTTGATACTGCTTTGTCTTGCCCATCTTGTACTCTAAAGAGGCTAAAAAGCTACTCCTGAGAACACAAGAGGAAAAGGGAATTGGGAAAGACATCAGTGTGTTGCACCCTATATTCTATTCTATTTTATTCTATTCTCATTTGTAAAGCGCATGGCTACTCAATAATGGCCTTCCAGTTGTAAGGTCCCTCTTTTGGACCTGGTATTGATTCATCTAATGTATTCAACTCTTGAATACAATAAACAAACAACATTTACCACAAAGTTTTCTGACTGAACTCTATCACACTAGTTCAGTTCAGAAGACTGTACTGTGTATGTTGTACCTGGTAGAGTTAGGTATCACTGCGGATACATTTGGTTGTGAATGTAAATGGTTTGCTCAGAACAAATAATATGATATGTTAGTCTAAAGTCTAACCCTTCTGCGATGTGATGATATACACATGCAGAACATAATCCCATAACTACCTTGGATAATATTAAAAGTAGTTTATAATACATTCAGGAAAACAAATCAAGTACATGACACCAGTCTATAGAAAAAAATGGTAGATTGTTATTCCACAGATAAAAGGCTAAAATCAGTTAGAAAACATTACTGCCTTTGAAGAAATTACCAAGTCCATACAAATAGAGATGGTAGCACTCTGACAACAATTGGTTCATCTGAAAAAATTCAGCTATCACGAAAAGTGTATTCCAGAGATGACCATAGCACAATTCAGTCTTCAAACTGAGCAATACACAAGCATGTAAAAATGGCCTTGGGAAGCAAGGTTTGGCAAGGTATGTGCCTTCTTATACTAGAGTTCAATGATGGGCGCTACATTCTGATTGATTATTGTTTTTATCTGCAGTGTGACTCTCATTCTGTATGCGCCATCTTGGTTTGGGAAAGATATACCAAACAGTAACTGTTTTGGCTTCAACCTTATAAGTAAAGTACATTACGTAAATCTGCATTCAATATTAATTATGTCAAATCATTAGTCAATACATACATATTCTGATAGACTAAATGTAAGAAACATCAAATGTACATCATACCTATGTCAATCTACCCTTCCACCCCATTGACAAAACCTCTCCTACTCTGACCACTAGTAATGCATACCGTGTTGATGTTCCTTACAGAGCTACTTAATTTTCTATATTGTGGAGACTTTATGTTATTCACTTGACTCACATATGGTATTAAAAAATTGGCAGTGGTAGGGAATACTATATATTGCCTTGAGTGAAAGCACAATACTAAAATACGTTCAGTATGTTACAGCTGATGAACTGAGTATGTTGAGAATCTTTCAGATCCCAGACCTAATTTCTAACTCACTGATGGTAGTTATAGATCAAGAAACGTGTATTATATGTTATTACATACACTAATTAGAAAGGTTATTTATGTCTTTCTGCTCTGGAGTTATCAGTAACGCCAGAGACTGGGTTATACAGAGATCGCCACAAGGTATATCAGATGACGTAAGGGAAATAGTAAACTGTAATGTAATTGACTGTGGAAGGAAAGGGCAGAAATATGGCTTCGGAGGCTTGGTATTTCAATGCATTGTGTTGGTTTATTAATTATTTATGAGATACAAAAAAATGGATCACTTTGAAGAAAACAAATGTATGCAATTGTAATACAGTCCCCAGGATTGAATGGGGAGAGCAGCAGATTGTTCCCCATCTTGACAGGTGCAGAATTGATTGTATATTATTTTCTTTCTTCTTTACAGGTCTTTATGATAAAGGATTTCCACCAGAGCCCTCAGAAAAAAAGATGGATAATACAGTGAGTATGGTATTACCCTCGTTTACTATACTAATTCCCATCACTATTTCACCGGATATGTGAAATGTTGACCTCTCTACACTTTCTTTACTTTGCAGGGATGTCATGATCATTCAGAGGGAGTGACCCAGCTTATACAGTGAGGATCTTTTGGTAAGTAAAAAATAATATATATATATATATATATATATATATATATATATATATATATATATATATATATATAAAAATGTGAACCGATCAAAGTGACAAATATCTTTCTAGTGTAACCCCTTCAGTTAGTACTGGAGAGGATTGTTCCATGTAGGGACACCATCTATTTTCTATAAATGCATCTTGGGTGCTCCCTGATCACTGTAGGCATTCCCCTTCTCTTATAGAGGCTCCCCTGTGCTGCACCTCACACTCACCTCCCTAGTCGTGGCCCTGCTGAGCTGTGGGGGGTGCAGCAGCATCTCTGGCGGCGTCTCCCCATCTGCATTAAACCACACTTCGGCTGCCTCCTTCCTGATGTCAGCATCTCTTTTTCCTTCCTTCCCTGCTTGCCTCGCGATGTCTTCATCAGCCATCCTTTCTTCTCCCTCTGGATTTTTGGGGTCAACGACAGTCCTCCTCTCATTTTTCTCCCACTCCCAGATTACTGTGTTGTGTAGTCATTTTAGTTATAGCTCCATGCACGTTATTTTTAGCAAAACCAGGCCTGCAGCTGTGCACTTTAACCTAGATATATTTTATTCAGCTTTGTTTATTATTTTAACAATAGCCACATTTGCGGTCTTGTTTTATTTCTCTCTATCTAGCTGTTCTTTGCCTAGGCCAGCACTGTGTTCTTAAACAAGACATTTCTTTCACTCTGAGCTTCTCTCAAGGCTGCAGTAAGATAGGCTGCTGGTAAACGTGGTAACGCTTTGACTCTGGTATCATAGAAACATTCACATCCTTACGTAGGGACCATCTCTCAGAGCATCAGCTGTTTTATTATAAAAATACTTAACTGTCCCATACACGTTAGAGGGAGATTCCAGCCAGAGGACCATGACTGTATGCGGATTGCTGAACGCTTCGCTACAGCTGCTTATGCAGACATCATGCCTTTGCTCAGGTATGGGCGATGATGTCTTCCCAGGGGAACCTGAAGGGTAGAACTAGAGCTTAACATGATGTGCTCTAATATAGCCTAGGTAGGAATTACTCCATTGACTATACTAAATATATGGTAGCGTTAGTTCTATGCTTTACTCTCCTTGTCACAATTTTAATCCTGTCAAGCTTTATCCTCCTGGTTATTGCAGCACATGCTTTATTATCTAAGATGCAGTTGCTTCATTAAAATCTAATTGAAACCTATACTGCCTCTGCTTGTCCTTGTATATGTATATAAAGCAGCGTTAATACCATCAAAAGGCCGGCCGTTAAAAAAAAATGGGATTTTGACACTGCAGTAACTGCTATCACAGAGAGCCACTTTAACACACCGACCGCCAGCGTGGTAACGGCCGTTGGGCTGGAGACTTCGGTCTCCAGCCCGGCGGCCATCACAATCCCACCCTCAGGATTACGACCCGGCCTACCGCCATGGTTTTCGTGCCAATAATACTGCCACGAGAACTATGGCAGTAGGCACTATCAGTGCCAGGGAATCCCTTCCCTGGCACTGATAGGGGTCTCCCCCGCCCCCTCCTCCTTCGAGAATCATTCCCCACCCCCCCCTCACTATCTTGCCCCCCGCACATGTACACACCCACACGCGCACCCATATACACACATGCACACATGCATACCCACCACCACCCACGCATGCACACATACATACCCACACACTGCAACACACACCAACATACCTTGTCGCACACACGCATTCACAACACACAACATACACTCACATTCAGTCATTCACGCATGCATTCAACGCGACTCACACCCGCATGCATGCATACCAAAACATACACTCCCCCATACACACACGGATCCTGCACAACTTACATTGATTGTCTGTGATTCATATTACTGTGTCCAGTCCTTCAATGTATACCTGCATTACTGGCGCCAATAACCCGGAGTGAAACCGGACTATGACAAATGGGCTGCCAGGAAAGCTATGGCTGAAGGCACGCCCTATCCAAAAGCATTTCCTGCTAAATATTCCTACCCAATGGGAGGCTGCCTAGACGCCGAAGTAAAGATGCCAGGCGCGGGGGTTCGAATAATTCCCAACAAAGACATAAGATCAGAGTTGATTAAAGCAGCGCATGAGGGGGTAGCATCTGCCCATGCTGGTGTGGTTGCTACAATATCACTGTTGCAAGCACGTTATTAGTGGCCAGGTCTATACAAACAGGCCAAGCAGTATGTCCTTTGCTGTGACATCTGCCGACAAATTAATGGTTCCACCGCCAAATGCCCATAGCAGACACCCCTCCTAATTTCCAACAAACCATTGCAATGTGTGTACTTGGACCATTGTGGCCCCCCCCTAACACTAGATAGTGCATACAAATACATTTTAGTCGCTGTCAACTCCTGCTGCAGATTTCTATGGGTGTGGCCACAACGCTCGGCTGACGCTTGAACTGTTATTAAAGATTTGCGAGTCTTTATCGGTACATATGCAGTTGTGGCTTTCCAGTCGGACCAGGGCCCTGCTTTCGCCTCAAGGGCATTCAGGGATGCCATGGCTTCGTTAGGGGTCCAACTCCATTACTCGTCCCCATTTCATCCTGAGGGAAATAGTGTTGTGGAGCAACGAAACCGTGATTTAAAGCAGTCCTTAACAGCCAGAGTCTTAGGTATGGGTCATAGATGGCTTAATCACCTGTCTGGAGTGCAGAGAGCACTTAACAATCTGCCTAGAAGGTTCCTGGGTGGTCGTACTTCATACAAGTGCCTGTTCAGAACTCAAATGTATGTTCCAGATCTTGATGGCCCTGGCGTGGAGGCGGCAGAAACACCCTTTGACATAAATGCACGTTTAATGCTTCACTGTCACGTCCTGGCGAGTGGTTATTGTGGCCAATAGATACCAATGGGTGTCATAAACGTTTTATAAACTCACAGGGGTTTTAGAACTAGTAGGCCAGACCCTCGCTATGTGTCATCCGAACATGTGGGTATAGTAACAACATACAGTGTGGGAAACTATGCCAGCAATGGTTGAAGAGTTCCTCACTAGATGCTGTTAGAGAACACCTCAGTCTCCTGTCTAATAACACTGACTTACAGGACTTCCTGCTAGACCCCAAAAAACAATGCAGGAAGCGCTTCTTATATGCAGTATATAATGAAATTTAGAAGTTTTCCCAACAGGAAGCTGCTGCCCGGTTAAGACAGGAATTACAACAGTTCCGTGATCACAACGCTTCTGCCAATATAGCCTCCACAGGAATTAAGGATGAACCAGTAACACCTACCAGCTGGATTCCTAAAGTTGGGGATCTAGTACGTGAAAAATTTGCTGGGAAAAAGGAGTTTGGTCCTTGTTATCGTGCACCGGTCCCAGTCTTTGGAATACATGGTACCAGAACTGTCATTCTACCACCGTTGGCTGGGGCTAAAGAAAATGGTTTTGCATCTATCAACAATGTCAAGTTACACCATGTGGCCGATCCTGCCCAGTAGACCAAGAGGAACAGCCAGTAGTTCCCGAATCCCTCTCACTACTGGTCAAGAAGTCCCTCTAGAAGTTTTAAGCAGCAACGCTGACACCTCTCTGAGCTTGAGGAGGGTGGCAAACGATCTTGCATTAGTTCCACTAACATCAGTTACAACAAACAATACTGAAAGTACTGTTCGTTTTGACACAACTTCAACACAGGCGGATGGCGTAATTTATTATGAACCACCGCAGGCAGGAGTCCCTACCAGTTCTCCTCCTACAAATACAGCTCCAGCCTTTACACAAACTGCTTCTGGATACTTCGCTGACGTCAAAGACACCTTTTTGGACTAATTTGCCTTTTCTACATCAGAACTGTCAAGAACAGCTAAGCTGATAAACTGGCTTCAAAGCTATGGCTTTCCTTGACTGTACTAGCTTTTCTCCTTTGGATTGGTTTTGTCATAACATTCTTTCTATTAATACATGCCCATTTTCTTCCTGAAAGATCAACAGTTGAACTGTTAGATGAGGTCCTAAAACCCAATTTTTCTTGTCACAAGGTCCGCCGAGACTTGTCTTTTGTGAACATTTCCACTATACCAATTCCTGACAAGATTGTTTGGGATAAAGTAACATTTGATATATACGGCCCAACAGAGGTCATTCAAATACCATATGTGTTTAAGGTTTCAATGAACGATGTAATAATAACCGGAGTTGTTTCTGATGACTGGGATGTGAAAACAGTTGATTCCATGATGACTGAATTGCAGTATTATACTGTATTTGAAAGTGAAGATGTTTATCAATCTAAAGAGAATTATGGTGATATTTTTTGCTATAATTATTATGGACACCATTTCATTCACAGAGCAAGTACCCCAAAGACTGTTTTTAATTACACACAATGGGAACATTGTCCAACTCCACCACAAGGGAGTCCTAAAACGTATCCAGAAAAGTTTGCATATTTCTCTGGGCACAATGTTAAAAACTCAGGGTCGTATTATTTTAAATTGCCATCAATGGAAAATGTACACATATTATTGACAGATACGAAATTCATTTATTCTGATTCCTTTATTTCCTGGTTGGCTATAGGAGGATAAGAATATTGGCTGAAGTCGATTGACTTAAAAGGTGTAGGGGGAAAACAAAATTGGCAAATAAGGGGGAAGGAAGCTTTGCTTAGAGCATGCCTGATACCTGTCCAAATGATATTTTTAAATGAAACTGTACAACAAATGAGTTGTTTAGGCTTAACAAAGATTAAGGAATTGAATGCACCCAGTATTCCTGCCCTTGCAAAATTTCACAAATGGCAAAAATATGTAAATGTAACAGAAGATCAGCTCAATGAATGGGTCCACAATGGCAGGTTTAATGCTTCACTGTCACGTCCTGGTGAGTGGTTATTGTGGCCAATAGATACCAATGGGTGTCATAAACGTTTTATCAACTCCACTGGTGGTTTTTAGAGCTAGTAGGCCGGACCCTCGCTATGTGTCATCCGAACATGCGGGTATAGTAACAACATACAGTGTAGGGAAACTGTCAGAGTCACCAGATCCTTGATCCAAATTCAAGAATTATCATTTACATGAGGATCAGGAAAGAATCTGAATGATTTCTAAACCATCATATGAATCGTGTTTGAGAAACATATTAGGAACACACAACATTACATCTAGAAACCTGGTTCTTTGTTCTCTCAAATTGCTGGAACATGACTTGCGCACATTGCAGATCTTTACATAGGTAGTAAAAAATACCATAGGCTGATTGTGTACCATGAATAACACAAATTAGACTTGAGAAATAAATCACGTGACTTGCTAACTCAAAAGCCACCAAGTAAATGCCTTAAAATGGTAGCGTGTAATGAACACCGTGATTTTAAGCACAAGAAACGGATCGCACGTCTTTCCGATTCGAAAGCCACCATGTAACTGTCAAGGAATGGTAGCGCACAATGAACATCATGAATCAAGCACGAGAAAACAAATTGTGCTTCTTGCCGATTCGAATGCCACCATGTAACTGTCAAGGAATGGTAGCGCACAATGAATATCAAGGGTTAAAGTACAAGAGAACGAATCGCGCGTCTTGCCGATTCGAATGCCACCATGTAACTGGCAAGGAATGGTAGCGCTCAATGAATAACATGAATTAAGCACGAGGAAAGAATCGCGCGTCTTGCTGATTCGAATGCCACCATGTAATTGCCAAGGAATGGCAGCGCACAATGAATAACATGAATTAAGCACGAGGAAAGAATCGCGCATCTTGCCGATTCGAATGCTGCCTTTGTAAATGCCATAAAATGGCAGCGCACAATGAATATCAAGAGTTAACACACAAGAAAACGAATTGCGCGTCTTGCCGATTCAAATACCACCATGTAACTTCCTAGGAATGGTAGCGCACAATGAATATCAAGAATTAAGCACGAGAAAAGAATCGCGCGTCTTGCCGATTCGAATGCTACCTTTGTAAATGCCATAAAATGGTAGCGCACAATGAATATCAAGAGTTAACACACACGAAAACGAATTGCGCGTCTTGCCGATTCAAATTTCAGCATGCAAATGCCATGAAACTACAAAGCGCACATTCACACGCACAAGAGTACTTTAGATTATCAGGCAAAGATTAGGCCCAAGAACTCAAGAGTTTTCGATAACGGGGTCGGTGGCCCAGCCCGACCTCTGTCTTACCGCCCTGATCTAGGATCACCAATGAAAGTGAAAAAAGGGCAAGGCCTGGAGGATCAAAGTAGGCCGCCGGAACAGGAGCTCAGGAAGTTGCTGCTGCTCTGCACCAGGACCTTTAAATAGTGAGCACATGGAGCTGGGCTGGCTCCCTTTTATAGAGTCTTAGCCCAGCCTACCAACCACACCCAGGCATGCTGCAGGGAAAGCTTCTAGAAGGCCCTGGAAAGGGACCACACCCTGACACAGTCTGAAAGCCTGCAGCAGTACATTACATGAGAACAGTATTTATGTGCATGCTGAACATAAGTCCTCAGGATTAAACTCTGCGATGCAAAAGGTTAAACAACATTATATCAGCACAATGCATAAATTATGTTAGCTTGAAATTATTTGTTTTTTGCATTCTAGTTGCCCGTAGAGCGCTCACTGCCCTGATGTTGACAGGAAACTATGCCAGCAATGGTTGAAGAGTTCCTCACTAGATGCTGTTAGAGAACACCTCAGTCTCCTGTCTAATAACACTGACTTGCAGGACTTGCTGCTAGGCCCCAGAAAACAACGCAGGAAGCGCTTCTTATATGCAGTATATATTAAAATGTGGACGTTTTCCCAACAGGAAGCTGCTGCCCTGTTAAGGCAAATAGACCAGGACAACTTACAGAAGGCATTAGCTGCTGTAGAGAATGGGATGAATACCCTGTCCGACCAGATATACACCTTAAATACCATTGTCTCTTCTGCAATAGACATAATACAAAGTGATATGTCTTCTTTACACCATGGGCAGTCTACTAAGGTCCATTATGCAGTTGGGTTGGACACTTCAAACATTGAAGGCAGGCCGCGTTCCCTGGCAACACGTTAGCGCAAGGGACATATTTTCTACATTTAATTTAACGCAACAATTAATGGCTAAGAAAAAAGCGACTTATGTCATGTTAAACATCAAAAAGTTAGAAAAATTGCCTTTTACTGTGGCTGAAATACCATCTGCTGAGTGGTTAATACACTGGTAATCTGCCTATTTCAACACTTCAATTCACGTCCTGTTTAAAGCACATTCCAGTAGACAGATATGAAAGGCTTGGAGATAGTTACATTCCTGAGGTGTGGGAGCTGCCCTTCTCGTACAAATGTCTCAGTGGCGTGAAAGAGGTCTTTCTTAGCAGTAGTGAATGCAAGACTTCTGTCAGCCATTCGATGGTTTGTAAACAGCTGTGTGTGCACGAGGAGTGAAACGATTCTGCAGCGAACTTGGCTTGTTATCTGAAGGGAGTTCCAGTCCCTTTAATTAGACCTGCATTCCAGGTGCTTTCAAATGGCAGCTATGTTCTCCTCAATAGTGAAAACTGTTGTGCGATGCGAGCTGGAATAGTTTATGTTGTTTCGGTCTCTAAGAACGTAGTTTTTCCCCCACAAGACAAAGAGAAGTAGCTGACATTTGGCCCCATATAGTTACTTCAAATGTAAATTGTGACAAGTTGATCAGACACAAGGCTTTAATGTTTCAAAAACATGTGGCGCTCACATCTGCACGCAAGACCTAGGCACTTCATGTGGCAAGGTCAACAGCAGAGATACAGTCCCTTTTAAGTACTAACTTTCAGAGACACTTTGGTGAGCTCATGGGATGAATATTTAATGCATCCAGTACTACAGGAATTGCAATTTTTTTTAAGGCTGTTGGTTCTGGTTTCATTCACACCTTCTCCTCTATATTCTGTTTAATACCATCAGCCATCCACTCAATATTCTCCAGTATTTTCGGGGGAGTTCCAATAACTTTGACTACAATAGGTGGCATTTTGCTATTGCTACTTTTTCTGCGCACTGGCTGTCCCGCCGACAACAAGGAAGAATGAAAACCCTCTCACCAGAACAGCTGTGTTGTGAGCGCATGATGCAGTACTTCGGAGCAGCACTCCTGGAGCAATTGGGCTGTGACTGGTCTCTGTTATTCAGACCGGTTTTGCATTGTGTGCAGCCGTTGTTTCAATGCCTCTGGTGCTCGTTCGAACATGCACTGAAAGTTTGTCTTTCTACGCATCGCTTGCTCTCATTGGACGCCGATCTGTTGATGTTCTCGCTGAGGGTTCATTACCGGACATGCGCATTGAGGGTGCGTTTGCGATGGGAAGCTGTTTATGGAGTTGCCCTTCATGGAGGATGCAGCTCTGAACTCATTATTGGGCACACCAATGAATGCTGCTGCCTTGGCTGATGCTCAGGCTATGGAACACAAACGCTCCTTGGTTCTTCTTGGCAATTAATTTCCTACTTTACCACATGCCGAAGTGGAAGATTTCCTGTCTTCAATTGTCCCGGATTTGATTGGCAACTTCCAAAATGACTCTGACTTTTGCAACTCGGGCTTTTTACACCACAAGTTAAATTTTTAAATTGTCCTTTTATATTTGCTCAAGTGTCTTTTTTAACTTATCATTATTGATATTTTTATATATATCTTAGGTTGAGTTTTAGTAGCTTTTATATACAATTAGGCTTTGAATCACCTTTAAACTGGCAAGGGGAGGGTGTTGTGTAGCCATTTTAGTTATTGCTCCATACACGTTATTTTAGCTAAACCAGGCCAGCAGCTGTGCACTTTAACCTAGTTATATTTTATTCAGCTTCGTTTATTATTTTAACAATAGCCACATTTGCGGTCTTGTTTTATTTCTCTCTATCTAGCTGTTCTTTGTGTAGGCAAGCACTGTGGTCTTAGAAAAGACATTACTTTCACTCTGTGCTTCTCTCAAGGCAGCAGTAAGATAGGTTGCGGTAAACGTGGTAACGCTTTGTCTCTGGTATTCGTGGAAACATACACATCCCTACGTAGGGACATTTTCTCAGAACATCAGCTGTTTCATTATAAAAACACAACTGTCCCATACACGTTATAGGGAGATTCCAGCCAGATGACCACAAATGTATGCTAATTGCTGAACGCTTCGCTGCAGCTGCTTATGCAGACATCAGGCCTTTGCTCTGGTATGGGGAATGATGTCTTCCCAGGGGAACCTGAAGGGCAGAACTAGAGCTTAACATGCTGTGCTCTAATACAGCCTAGGTAGGAATTAGTCAATTTACTCTAGTGCCAATCTGGTAGCGTTATTTCTATGCTTTACTCTCCTTGTCACAAATTTAATACTGTTAAGCTTTATCATCCTGGTATTGCAGTACATGCTTTATTATCTAAGATGCAGTTGTTTCATTAAAACCTTATTGAAACCTATACTGCCTCTGCTTGTCCTTGTATATGTGAGACTAATGTAACTGAGAGAAACAGATGAGACCTGAGTGACCACGATTTCCCTAAGAGAGTCAATGTATCATGCGCTCAGCTGCCCAGTCATTCCTACATATGGGTGGAGATGAGGCACTACTAGTTAGCAAGAGCAAAAAACCTGGATTGGGGCGACAGGTCACTTGTAGTGGGTTAAGACTCAGGGCCTGATTCTAACTTTGGAGGACGGTGTTAAACCGTCCCAAAAGTGGCGGATATACCACCTACCGTATTACGAGTTCCATAGGATATAATGGACTCGTAATACGGTAGGTGGTATATCCGCCACTTTTGGGACGGTTTAACACCGTCCTCCAAAGTTAGAATCAGGCCCTCAGTCTCCCACACCGCAGGCGATTCTGCCGCTCAAATCCAGTAGTCTCATTAGAAAAATGAGTGCCTACGTGACAACTGAGGCTGCTTTTCTCCCCTCTTTCTCCTCAAACTCATTGTAACTTCCTGCCTCACCTTGCTAGGTCGAATCAGCTGGTGTTTTAGGTCAGTTGGACGTGCCCCTCTTTCTCTCCTGAAAAAAGTAAGTGATTACATTTGTGGTTCTTGTAGTTCCCGCTCACCACTGTCCTGTTTTGTTATCTTTTTCTAGGTCTTGTCACCCTCCCTATGACCCCGGTGAAGTGGATAGACGCTGCACGCCTGACACTGGTAAGGTAACGGATCGGGAGAGGGTTCCTTCACATTGACCAAATAGTAAAATTATTTTGTCTTGTTGTCGATATCGGGGCCTCTGGCGTGCAAGTTGGGCCAGGCAGTGAGAACAGATGATGTAAAGATATCCAGTATCTCTGTTTCTCTTTTGCCCCATCTCCCTTTCCCAGGCTCTACTGCCACCTGGCACAGAAAATCTTTGCATAGAGCGTCAGTGGGTTTGGGAAATTCCTGTTGGATATGGATTGCCAGGTTAGTGCAACCATGACAAGTTGTAACTTCAAGTTTCTCCTGTAGGGTCTGAATTGCCACGTTATTGTAACACATGACAAGTAGTAGCTTCATCAAGGTTTTTTTGGCATTGGGTCATACAGTGTGGTTGGATGATGAGAAATGCACACACCTGACTCATTTCCTGAGAGGGGGGCCATCCCTCCCCTCACATGCTGGCCGGTGCAGAGTGGCCTCTTAGTTCCAAGCTCTGAGTTGATGAGCTACATATACCCTGATCCACAAATCTGACCTGACTCCAGGGGCTGTATTACATAGAAACAGAAGGAGGGAATGCTGTTTATGCATGGGAATATATCTTCGCAGTACACGCCTTCAGTGAGTGCTTGGCCCAAGATTATCCAGAACAGACGTGAGTCATGTTTCAGCGTGAGGTACAGGTGCTGCAGAATCACTGGTGACGAAGATCTTGATTGGGAGCAGATGGGATCAGCAGCAGTGGTGAAAGCCTGATCCATGTGATAGATGTGAGCTCGGCAATTTCAGCGATCATTGCTTGGGGAATAAGGTTCTGACATTCTGATCAGTTTCCATTGCTTTGGATGGGATAGAGGGAAGAGTGGGTCTTCACAAGGACAAGCGTGTAATAGAGTAGTGAGATTGGGGCACTAGGTTTGGGAGGAGGAGGGTTGGAGGAGAAATAGCAAAAAGAGTTTTGGACAGAGAAGAAAGAGAGGGATCCAGAAACAATCTGTAAAATAGCTCTCTTACTCAGTTTATTCAATGTACCAGATTAAGATCATATCAGTAAACATCAATGGGATTAATAATGTGAAGAAGAAAAGGTCAATATTGACTTGAGCATCCAACCAGAATATATCACTTCTTCTATTGCAGGAAACATATTTAAAAGTTCTAATGGCGTGAATAAGCACATTATTTAAAATGATGGCTTTATCATCTGCTTCAGTTGCTTATCTGGGAGAGGAGAGATCGCAATATTAGCAGCAATAAATTTCAGAGTCCATTAATTATGTACTGCAAGACAAAGCAGGTAGATGGGTAGCAGCTATAATCAAGGAGGAATCACAAGATATGAAAGTTTTTAATACTATTTGTATTTGTTTATTTCTGGGTCTTGCCCCATAAAACTTCATCCAAAATAAATAAGACAATTGCAGCATCTAAAACAGTATCACATGTAGCACAAAAACAATGCAGTAGTAATAGTAAAAACAGTAAAGTGCATAATTCCGGTAGGAATTTTATCACTTTTAGAGTACTTTGTCTCAAGAGTTAGCACACAGATTCACAAAAACATACAATGTGAATTAAAAGACCCTTTAGCAAAGGACAAGGCAATTATGAAAATTACATCACAAGTCTTGTCAATAAATTGCATAATTTAAAAAAGAGTAAACAGGGATGGTAAGCTCACAATGCTTGATATGCAGAATTCATTATGCATACTGACAATATTGCACCACGGTTGCTGGGATCATTTTAAAGTGAACAAGTGCAATTGATTCAATAATCAGTAATCTAAGTCTCTTCATATAGAGCCAAACTACTTATAGATAGTGACTAAGTACAAAGACTATAGTATGGCTAGTGTCCACAAGGAAAATCCAGAAAGCTAATTTATATTGGGTCCGGGCGGAAATATAATTCCACTTTTGGAGTTGGTGGAATTCAGGAACTGCGCCTTGCGGGTGTAACACGGAGTACCTGCTAAATTCTGCCATTTAGCGCATGGCAAAATTATTTTTCGGTTGATGCGCATGAGACTATTTTTGGCACGCGCTAGCAAACGTGACAGGATTTTCCAGTCGCTGGCAAGCATGATGACATTTGCTGGTCGTTATGGTGCGCACAAAGGATTTGCTGACCGCTTGCGGCTTTTGGTCGCCACGGATACTTCAAGCAATATTTTTGTGACCCTGGCAAGTGCGAGCAGCCACAGCTGCCTCTAGAGCAGATTTTCTACTGAAGAAGCAGCTAAATCTACTAAAAAAGGCATTTTTGAGTGAGTATTTTACTCACCGTTGAGGTTGTTTTTCAGTGGGATAAGCATTTTTTTATTTTCAACAGGAAGGAAGTACCCCAGAAACTCCAATGTCCTCTTCCTGTCCAGCAATCTCCTCCCAGTACTTTGTCCATTTCATGGTCACTTTTCATTTGGATTTCAAGGTGGAAGGACAACTGTCTCTGGGGCTCATTATGAGTGTGGTGGTCTAAAGACCACCACACTCACGTTTGTTCCCCATGCCATGTGGCTGGAGGCCATTTTGTGTAGTCAAGATTCATAGGCCTGCATGTGTTTTTGTTATCCATGCTTCTTTGTTGTTTGAACATGTGGCCGATGGCCATTTTGTGTAGCCAGACAGTGTGCTTTTTCCATAGACCTTCATGTGTTCTTTGTTGTTCATGCCTCCTTGCTTGTTGTTATTTGACCATGTGGCTGGCAGCCATTTTGTATAGGCAGTCAGTGTGCTTTTGTCATAGGCCTACATGTGTTCTTTATTCTCCAATGCTTCCTTACTTGCTGTTGTTGTTGTTGTTTGACCATGTGGCCAGCAGCTATTCTGTGCAGCCATCCAGTGTGCTTTTGCTGCAAGCCTGCATGTGTTTTTCTTTGTTGTACATGCCTCCTTGCTTATTGTTTGACCATGCGGCCAGAGGCTATTTTTGTGTAGCCAACAAAAGTGCATTCCCATGGGCCTGCATGTGTTATTTGTTGTTCATACCTCCGTACTTGCTGCTGTTGTTTGACCATTTGGCCAGTGGCCATTTTGTCTAGCCAGTCAGAGTGGTATGCCATAGGTCTGCACGTCTTCTTTGTTATCCATGCCTCCTTGCTTGTTGGTGGTTAGCCATGCCGCTGGCTGTCATTTTGTATAAGCATTCAGTACTTTTGCCTTAGGCCTGCATGTGTTCTTTGTTCTCCATTGCCTCCTTTCTTGCTGTTGTTGTTTGACCATGTGGTCAAACCTTTTTATTGTGTTTTCAGAATGTAATAAAGCACTACAACTTGAACCAATGGCAGGTTTAGGGCAGGCATATCTGGTTCTATCAGTGAGGCATAATCAGAACAAATCATGAGAGACATTTAATAAATAATAGCACACCGCATACAAGTTTGTTGTGTCCATCCGATCATCGTTTACTTAACATTGAGTGTCTATACCGCCAACCCTCTAAATTCTTACCATGGGGACCAGATTTTTTCCCATTTTTGGGGGCAGCCTCTGCCACTGTATACCATTTTTACCACCAACATGCATCAGACCATGTATTTTTCCTATTCCATTATCTTTGGTGCCTGTCTTGTTCCCCACTTTTGGGCTTTGTTACGCTTGGCCACCCCAATCCTCAGAGAACCCAGAGCTTGCCATAACTAGGCCAGGGATCATTCCCCAAATATGCAGGGCACAGCACTTGGTCGTGCCAGCGACTGAGGTGCGTAGGGCATCCCTCATAAGGCCTTGGAGCGTTGTCCAGAAGGGACATATCTTTGTACAGAACCATAGTAGATGAAAGAATGTACCCACATCCCCAGAGACAAATATTCTTGGGATATTTGCCAAGGGAGCGTTGAGTTGTACAAAAGTAGTAGGATAGGTATAGGATACATGGGGGGTCATTCCGACCTCCGCGGGAGGCGGAAGCCGCCCGCCTGGCGGGAACCGCCAGAAGACCGTACCGCGGTCGAAAGACCGCGGCGGTCATTCTGAGTTTCCTGCTGGGCTGGCGGGCGACCGCCAGAAGGCCGCCCGCCAGCCCAGCGGGAAACCCCCTTCCATGAGGATGCCGGCTCCGAATGGAGCCGGCGAAGTGGAAGGGGTGCGACGGGTGCAGTTGCACCCGTCGCGATTTTCAGTGTCTGCTTGGCAGACACTGAAAATCTTGGTGGGGCCCTGTTAGGGGGCCCCACAACACCCGTTCCCGCCAGCCAGGTTCTGGCGGTCAAAACCGCCAGAGCCAGGCTGGCGGTAAGGGAGTCGGAATCCCCATGGCGGCGCTGCCTGCAGCGCCGCCATGGAGGATTCCCTTGGGCAGCGGGAAACCGGCAGAACACCGCCGGTTTTCCGTTTCTGACCGCGGCCCACGGGAGCACCGCCAGCCTGTTGGCGGTGCTCCCACGGTCGTTGACCCTGGCGGTCCATGACCGCCAGGGTCAGAATGACCCCCATAGTTGGATTCATCTAAATCCTGTTTTACTAGGAATGTCTCTGAACGCACTCATAGCCTCTTCCCATTCAGCATCCTCAAAGTATCCCACCTCGGCTTCCCATTAAATCTTGAGCTTTTTCAGGATAGCTAGGAAGTTATTGATCAGCTTTTCATATATCAGTGAAATAGCCCCATTATATGGCGGTTCTGACAGAATGCGCTCTTGTAAGAGTGAGGAGTCTGCGAGCAAAGTGTGTTTGGGGATGTGTATCGCTAATGCATGTCAATGTCAGATATATTTATATGTCTCTGAGGGTGCCATTTCTTACTGCTTTTGCATTTCAACAAACATGAGCATGGCCTTCCCTGTTACATACGTTGTCTAGGTTGGATATCCCAATAAGATTTTACCTTGAGAGTCCCTGTAACTTCCCCACCACCTTTAGAAAGTCACTGGACCAGAGGAGTGGGGGGTCATTTCAGTTGATTTCCCCTTCCACCCCAAGAAGGCAGTCGCCTCCCTCCAGGTTTGTGCCACCATCCTGCTGTGTGACAGCATTTGTTCCAAGTTGGTAGATCTGTACAACACCCCCTAGTAACCCTCCTGTCACCAAGTCAGTCTCTCCAGCCTGAACGTCAGGTCAGCCTATGCTGTGAACACTCAGTCATTAACCACTGCTAGTTAAATGGCCCAGTAGTATTTCCTAATGTCAGGAAGACTGATCCCCCATCATACACTCTGCACATTATCTTGTGAAGAGCTATGCGAAGCGGTCCACAGTCCCAGAGGAGTAGTCGGAGCAAGGCCTCTGTGTTACGGAAGAACTTCTCAGGAACTCGGTATGGAGTGTTTTGGAAGGCGTAGAGCATTCTAGGTAGCGTCATCATTTTGAACATCCTGCCCTACTCAACATGGAGAGTGGCAAGGTCTTCCAGTGCTGCACGTCTGCAGCAAAATGATCCAATAAAGGGGCCAGGTTTTGCGGCAAATCCCGGCCTGCCATAGGCAAGAATATTCCAATTTCTCTTGGACACCTGCCTGCTATAGGTGCACACCAGCATTATTGTTTTAGGGATTATTCCATTTTCTCCTGGACCCCAAGCCTGCCATATACAGAATGAGTTAATTTTCCCCTGGACCACCTGCCTGCCGTAAGCGCACACCAGCATTCATTTTTTTAAGGATTATTCTGTTTTCTCCTTGACCCCATGCCTGCCATAGGCAGTATTAGTCCATTTTCCCCTGACCCCCATGCCTGTCATTGGCACATAGCCAGCCTTCATTTGTAAGCATTATTCCATTTTCCCCTGGACCCCATGCCTGTCACAGGCAGGATTATTCAATTTTCCCCTAGACCTCCTGCCTTCCATAGGCTCACACCAGCATTCATTTTTAAGGATTATTCTGTTTACCTGGACCCTTCTCCCTGCCACAGGTGTCTCCCCTTAGATGCACTTAAAGCAAACAGTTATATCTGTATGTTGTTATCCTGACTGAAAATTACATTATATGTTATGGTGGTGAGGTTTGACTGTAGAATGGATACCCTAACCACACTAAATTATATTGTCTGTCCTAAGAATAGTTCAAATTGCAAAAATGCCATGTTTTGCTAAATGTTTTTCTTGCTTGTTTGCTTTTAGCTGTACAAGAGGCATCGCCCACAGAGTACTGCCAAACAGAAAGGCTGGCACCAAGCGATGTGACCACAACACGAGTCCTCCAATCTCTTTTGCTTGTGCAGATAAGTGCTACTGCCAACTTACAGAGCTTGAAGATGGCCCCTACGAGAGGTGCTGCTATTAAAGTAGCCAGTGAGGAGATTTCCACCACTGGCGTGCCACCCCATACCTTTTGAAGGAGCAAAACAGGAGGTTGAGCTTCCTGCTGAGCAAGAAGTACCTCTTCTTGATCCAGTGGCGTCCCAGTTTCCAATAAGAAAATGGAAGGGTAATCCACCATGTTCTCCAAGCCCCCCTTCTCATCATCTGGACACAAATTGGACCCCGGCTGAGTCCGATACCCGCCACAAGAGACAAGGGAAAAGGAAAGTTTGTGAAAGCCTTACAATTATGGAAGGGGATGAGGAGGACAAGCCAGTCATTGTCATGGAAGCTGGCTCAGAGGACACTGCATTATCCTTCTTATTCAGCCTGCTCCGAGAGATGTGGCACTTGTAACACCACCAGCTTCCATATTTGTAATGCCCCCACTACCTCGGTCGAAGTACACATTGCAGAGAGGTTTTCGTAACACACCCACCTACCACCAGTTCTTGGGGCATTGGCAGTGGCACCAGTGGCCCACTAAAAAGGTTTTCCTTCCCAGTTTGGGACTTCTCTACAGATAGCAAGCAGGAGGATACCTTTGCAATATGCTCTTTTTGCCACACAAGTGTTTGTCAAGGAAAGACTGGTTCGCACTATGGTACTGAAGGCCAAACAACCCATATGAAAAAAAATGAAGCAAACCTGTGGAAGGAGCACTTTTAAAACATTGCTGCAGGTGGTGGTGGTGATGAGTGAGGGGAGTCAGCTCCGATCACAGTGGGAGGTGAAGGTGATGAGGAAGAAGACAGTGAAAGCTCTACACAAAACAGCCCTGTCCCTAGCAGTGCGTCAGTGTCACATTCCTCAGCAACCTCCAAATAGCACAAGAGTTGGATGGAGACAGCACACCATACAGTGACTGACCCAAGATGCACATTGAGCCTACCACCTCCTAGTTCTTTCTGGAAGTTGCCTGCATCAGTAGCACCCGAAAAGAAACAATCCAGGGTACTCTTACAGGCGCTTTAGGCAGGAGGGGCCCTATAAATGCAACCACTCAGTGGCACATTTGTACAGTGGGAAGCTGGCTAAAATGTTAGCGCTGGACCTCCTCTCTTTCTTTTTTGGATAGAGTGGGACTTTTAGAATTTGTGACGAACATCTGCCCGAAATGGAAGGTATCAAGTCAGATCTATTTTGCCAGAGTTGCTGTTCCAGCGCTCCATCACAATATGTTGCAATTGGTTGGAAAAGCTTTGCACCAGAGTGCTGTTCACACTAACCGCCTACCAATAGACATGTGGACCAGTTGTCAAGCAACTGATTACATGGGTATCACTACACACTGGATCTCTTTTGTTGGGGTTGGACAACAGCTACCTACAGGTCTCAGCACTGAAAAAACTTTTGCAGCCATTTGGCGCATGCAACAGTAGCCATGTTCGCCAGGGAGAAATCCCATACAGCTGCAAACATCTTGGAAGACTTCAACAGCAAGGTGTTTCAATGGCTGAGACCCAAAGGTCTCAGAATTGGGTTTGTTGCCACGGATAATGGCAGTAATATAGTTAAGGGCACTGCAGATGGTGACTATTTCAGGGTCCTGTGTTTGGTGCATTGGATCAACCTGATTGTGTGGGACTTTCTTAAAAAAGAAGACATCGTCAGCAACATACTGACCATCTGCAGAAGAATCTGCACTCATTTCAACCTTTCTTTTAAAGCCTGGAAGCAGCTGAGGATAATTCAGCGTGCCAATAGAGTGCCAGTTAAAGTGCTCATACAGGAGGAGCCAACTCATAGAAATCGGCCTATTACATGCTGCAATGTCATGTTTGAGCAGTACAAACCGATCAATGACTGTCAGGGAGACCAGATCCTCGGGGCCTGCGTACGCTCCCAACATGTCCACCACTAGACAGCTCCAAAACTCTGATAGAAATATCACAGAGCCTGAGAGAGTCCAAGCGGGGGAAAAGGGGATTAGGATGGGAACAGCTGGGAAGGAGACCTGTAGGAAGCAAAAGGTTAAACAACACAATATCAAGATATCATCACATTTATTTTTGCTAAACTATGATTCTAAGCATTGTCATACTGTGACCATGGATAACTTAAGAAAGGACTATAACTAGACCTCAAAATGTCAGGGTACCTGGGAAGGAATCAAGAATGATTAATACAATGTTTCATAAGAACATTTCATGAAATGTCACATACTGTCTAGGAATATAAGAACCCTCTAGAATTATGTTTCAGAACAAACATTGTCTCTTTACATGAGGACAAAAGGTAACCTGAACATTCCCTGGAAAACAATAGGCATTGTACTAAGGACTTAAAATGCACATAGAATGTAACATCTTGAATTTTACACCTTTGCAGAAAATTCAAAAGGCCCTGGATAATCGTGTGCACTTCAGGAAACACTACACATCAAAGTTTTAATTGCCATTAAATGATCGCGCACACTGTAAGCGATCTGAACACCTAGATTTAAATGCGGGAAATGAATCGCGCACACTGCTAATTCCAACAAGTATATGCAAATGCCATGAAATGATCGCGCACTCTAAATATCAAGAGTTAAATGCAAGGAATGAATTGTGCGTCTTGCCGATTCGAATGCCACCATGCAAATGCCAAGAAATGGTTGCGCACAATGAATATCAAGAGTTAAATGCAAGGAATGAATCGCGCATCTTGCCGATTCGAGTGCCACCATGCAAATGCCAAGAAATGGTCGCGCATACTGAATAACAAGAGTTTAATGCCAGGAAAGAATCACACGTCTTGCCGATTCGAAAGCCAATGTGCAAATGTCAAGAAATGGTTGCGCACACTGTTGCCGACCCGAAACTCAAAAGTCAAATGCCAAGAATGAATCGCGCGTCTTGACGATTCAAATACCAATATGAAAATGCCGGAAAACCACGAGCACATTCACAAGCACAAGGAAAATCTTTCAACATAAAAGCTAGGCCCAAAAACTCGAATGCCATTGAAAACGGGATCGGGGGCCCAGCCCAACCTCCGTCTTACCGCCCTGTTCAAGGATCACCAATACAATAAAGGGCAAGGCCTGGAAGGTCAAAAGAGGCCTCTGGAACAGGAGCTCAGGAAGTTGCTGCTGCTCTGCACCGGGACCTCTGAATAGTGAAAGCTTCCGGAAGATCCTAGAAAGGGACCACACCCTAACACACTCAGTAAGTCTGCAGCAATACCTTGCAAAAGAACAGTTATTGCAAACATCATTAATAGTCGCCCGTAGAGCGCGCACTGCCCTGATGTTGACAATGACTATGTCATTCAAAGAGGAGAGGATGAAATTGAGAAACGCATGACTATGGAGGTGGACAAACAGGGCCTAGTCAAATGCCTGCTACAGATGCAACTACCTTTTAAGGTTTTCACACGAGAAGTCAGCAAGGAGGACAGTACAATGAGTCAAGCTATCCCATTGTTGCCTATGCTACAAGACCAGTTAAAAAAGGTGTCACAAAGGTTCACCTGTGTGAACAACAACAGAGTAGTGCATGAGTAATTTGAGAGCTGAATCCTTTGCTTGGCTGTTGATCCATGGCTGCCATGAGACATTGTGTCCTTCAAAGAGTACATCTTTACAAAATACTTGACCCACAGTACAAAAAATTACTGGCCCCTTTCATTCCTGACTAAGTGAGAGACCTGAAAGAGGAATGGCTGGAAGTTAGAGTCCCAGGTAGAAGTTCTGTTGTGCAGCCTTTAACCTCCAGAGAGAGCAGTGCAGTTGTCCCACAGCAGACAACACCAGCAACAAGAACACCGGCAACAACAGCAACAGAAGAATCATACCTAACCTCTGTAATGGCTTGGTTTCAAGTGGCAGAGTTTAAGTTAATAGCAAAGGCAAAAGAGGTTGAGCAAGTGGCAGCACTAATCACCATTCAGAGGATATTTCAGGACCCAAAAGAGGTCTACGTGGATCAAAAACCATTGGTTAATTGGTATGGGAAGATGCGCCAGAGCTCAGCAGGCTGGCAATAAAGTATCTGGCTTGTCCAGTAGCGAGTGTGTCTGCTCAGGGTGTGTTCAATGCAGCTGGGGCAGTTGTCACAGGTAGAAGGACCACTCTCTTAACAACATGTGAAGAGATTGACCTTAAAATTAACTAACACTTCATAACACACAGTTACACTGTTCCTGAGACACCACAGGAGGAGGATGAGTGTGACTGGTCAGATTCAAGTGTGTTAGCTAACCAGCTTCTGGAAGAATCCCCTGAGTTTGAGGACGAACTCTACTTCCCTGACTGAGTAGGCCGCCACAGAACTTTCAGATTATCATCGAACTGCTTTGGCAACCATAAAAATAATGGATATTGCTAGAGGAACATTATTTATTTTGTTTGTGTCTGACTTCTGCAGCCCTACCATTTCAGGCATGTGTATGTCTGGATTGGAGTTTGACCAGTGTGCAATAAAGAAGCCTCCTCATTCCCTCCAAGGACAATGGAGACAATGCCTGCCTCCATTCCATGCCTATCCTTTTTTCACATTCCCTAGCAGGGTTTCCCCAGTGAGGATCATTTGATTTAGAAGACTGCCAGAATGCCAATTAATGTGCTTGGATTGGAACAGGTAAATATTGCCCGATTGAATGATATATTATTGAGTGATTGGGAGTGATAATTGATGATTCATGTGGTGGCAGACTGTGAGGGAGAGTGTTCACCTAATTGTAGACTTGATTTTGGCAGTATGCAGTGTTTGGGGGATGATGGGTAATTTGCCCGTTAGCACTTAGATAGATACACTTGTACAGTCCACTGCTGGCTTGCTGTACTTTTTTCTAGTTCTTCAGAGACCAGACCAATCAGTTTAGTTAACCTATACAAATCTGCACAAAATGCTCAAATTCTTCTGCTCTTCTTATTTATAAACAGCAGTGCACTACAGGTCTATCTCACTCAATCTCATCTGGGTCGGAAGTCAGACTGATTCATTACTTGGAGTCTAGACTTAAGGCAGGACTACGTCAACAGCCAGAAGAAGGAAGTTATTTACTTCAAAGGGAAGCCTAACCAACATGATGATGACTCTACGAGGCCTAATCAGCCCTGTGGATTAGAGAAAGGTGCCTTGATTTGGGAAATTCTGAGTAGTGTGCTGGCTCAAATAAATGTCATACTCCTCTATTATGTGGGTGTGGTCGTTGGGGCTGTAACTGGAGACAGACATGTGATGGTGTCTCATCTTCATGATCACATGATGGATGCAGTCGGTGAAATGTTATGAAAGTTGTGAGAAAACAGGGGTGATTGCAGAGGCCTCCTAACTTTTCGCCCTCATTTTTCACTTTTTGCTGGTGTTTTCCTGACTTTGATGGTGCCCTGGGTACTGCTAACCATTCCCAGGGCCTGTGCTCTGAAAAAAATGAGTATGCAAATTAGGCTAATTATAATTGGCTATGTCAACCTACCTATAAGTCCCTAGTATATGGTAGGGCATGTAGGTTTAGGGACCCCAGCATAGGTAGTGCACCCATAGGTGCACTGCTGAGGTGCCCAATGTCATTTTGAAGGCAGGCCTGCCTTGCTAGCTGCTTTTAAACGAACGTTATATGCAAATTCGACTTTGGGATTAAAAGTAATTACAATGTGTTAAACTACCTTCTTTTTACATATAAGTCACCCTTGAGGTGTGCCCTATGTGCCCCTAGGGTTGTGTGCCATGTAACTATAAGCAGGGACCTTATAAAAATAGTTTTATAAGCCCTGATGAGGTAAAACAGCCAAGTTTGGTTTTCCCTCATTGTGGTGAGTGGCCTCCATAGGCTAGAATGGGGAGACTATTTTAATTTATAAAGTCCCCTTAAGTGTTAGATACCTCAGGTTTGGTATCAAATTGATTGTTATAGTAAATCCCACAACTTACAATTGTTAGATTTAATATAACTTGTTCAGGTAGTGAGTTTTAAATTCTACCAAAAAAGTTGCCAACTTCAGCCCTATAGTGCTCTGCTCTGATTGGCCAGCCTCTGGCAGCCTGGGTGTGAAGTGGCCTGGGCTGAACACAAAGAGATGTGCCTGGGGAGGAGAACTCCCCTATGCAGATGAAGAAGCAGGAATGGAGGAGGGCTGCCAAACTGATCTTCAATGGCAGGGAAGGACATTTGGAGTAGCCCAGCACCTCCTTCACATCCTGCAATCCCAGACAATTAGGTGCCCTCTTGATTAGATTAGGAGAGGGGTGTGTTTAAGATTTTTAGCCACACCAGTGGGTGGACCCAGCCAGATGTAACCTCCAAAAATCAGTTTCAGCCATGATGGATTTTTGAAGAATGTTGCTCCCTGGGACTGATATGTGCCACACTTCCCAGGAAGTGGGCATCACTGGGGAAGGACTCTGCATCTGAAAGAAGAACCACGACCCTCCTGTTTTTCACCCAGGAGCGAGGATAAATGTGGGAGGGCTGTACCTACCTCAGGATCCCTACAAGGAAGAACTACAAGAGAAGAAGAACTGCCCTGCTGGATCCCTGACCTGCACCTGGACACTGCACTCTGGAGGAGTGCACCAGCTGCACACTTGGGCTTCCCCACAAGAAGGACTTTGCCTGGCTTCAACTGGTTCAAGGAGGGACTCCCTGTTTGCTACAGGTGAACAATTGCTAACCAGAGTCCCCGGCAACAAATCCTGAAGAAACTGACCAGCTGACCACTGTCCAAAGGCCAATTTGGAGTTTGCACAAGGTGCATTCTGGGAGTTGTAGTCCGCACCCTCAAGAAGCATCCCAGAGCTTCTGAAACATTTGGGGTGAGCTGTGGACACCAAAAGAACTTTAAAGAACATCTGGAAGAAGATCCAGAAGTTTGGAGAACTTTTGGAAAAAAGCTCCATAAAGGGACCGATCCGCCACGGCAACTCTAGCCGGTCTGCCTCTTTCGCGATCCAGCCTGACTTGCAGGTTCGTCCGGTGAAGAAAATCTCAGAAAAAGTGAATAAGTCCGAACGTAGAAAGTTGACCTGGACCTCCCAGGCAGTGTATCTGAAGAGGGCTCCAAGGACGTCGGATCAAGATTCAGGTTTGCCCCAGTTGAAGGATTTTCATCTTGAAAAAAAAGTATGAACGTAGAAATGCCCACGAGGGCTCCCGCGACACGTATCTGAGGAAGAGTTCCAGGAGGTCGGATTGGAGTGGCGACCTGGTCCCGCTGAAGAAAATCTTCAAGAAAACAACTAAGTCGGAAGTTAAACTTTTCACCGAGGCTTCCCGCTTGCTGTAGCCAAGCAGGGATCCATTGCAGTCAGCCTGAAACTTTGACTTTGTCCCGGTCGAGGTGCAACCAGATGACCAGATTGGCGCTATTCGTTTCTAAGCGCTAAAAAGCGTTCATTCTTTAAAAAATCATATCTCTGGTTCCCCTTATCAGATTTTAATCATTTTGGTGTCATTATAAAGATACAAAATATAATCTATTTTAAGAAATTAGTGTTGTATTTTTATTGTGTTTTGTGTTTTACTTATTTACTGTTTTATGATTTTTATATGCTTTACACAATTGTCTCCTAAGTTTAGCCTTGTCGCTCGTTGCATACCTACCAAGGGATGAGCTGGTTATGATTTATTGAGACCTAACTGGACCTTAGTAGAGGGTAGTGGCCTATTGCTAAGTGTAGGTACTTACCTGCCCTTATCAATAATCCATTTTCCAACAACAGTTATGAGATTGATCAGCCAGTATATGCAGCTACTTGCCTGGAATTGATTGTAAAATTGCTCTCACTTCTCACTTCATGACACAAGTCATCATGATTGATTGCAGCAGCCTATGTCCCTGCTTTGCTTCTTGGTCCACTCCTCGTGAAGCTGACTCTGCAATATTGTTCCTGTCATACAATCCACAGACCTTCTCTTCTACTGCACAAAAAGGAAAAGCTCCATAACACTCCTGCTTACCTTACCCGGCACCCAAGACAGACATTCAGAGAAGAATGCAGATGCACAGCCCAATTTGGCATTTATATACAGTATCATTTTACTTTTAACAATCATAATTTCAAGAACTGTATGGGTTCAATCACTCCTTCATAATCTGTATTTTTGAAACCTAGATGACAGAACATTTGCATATATATGAACTTGGGTCACTGGGGCTGAAGAACTGTTCGTAATGCATCTAATTGAACTGTCAGTTCTTAATTTCCTTCCAGAACAGATTTGATGATGATGATGTGCTGCTCATCGCCCAATGAATTCTGTTTTTGTGTAGTGTTTGTCTGTCACACCTTTCCTCAATACCCCTTTCCCATCCATTCATCAAACATTTAACCCTCTTCCCCAGGATGTGTGATTTATTTCGGTGTGACTTAATTTACACCATAAATGGATCACACACTTGGTGGGGTGGATGTGGTGAAAATAACACCAATGCACTGCTAGATCTTCTAGTACCTGAACAATAGCCCACACCAGCCTAACTTACCAACCCACGCATAAAAGGGATCCATAACTTAGAAACATAACATCATTCTTCAGCATCATCATTCAGGCCGTACATTTCGTAAACACTTAACTTTATCCAATCCTATATCCGCTTCTTGTGACTCTCAGAAGAAGTTACTATTGCTAGTTTTTGTTATAATATCAGGTCTTTGTGTCAAGGTGGTAGTCTGGTCTCAGTCTTTGTAAAGTTATGATATAGGTAACCCACTAACTTAGGGGGTCAGTACAACATTGGCGGTAAAAGCCGCTTACCGCCGTGCAGAAGACCGCCAATACACCGCCGCGGCCGCAGAATTCCGCCACAGCTATTATGACCCACATCTCGGAATCCGCCGAAATTCAGACACCCACACAAGTCCGCCACACCAAAGGTCAGTGATAAACTGGCGAAAACAAATCCTCCACTGTCACGCCAACAGAAACACTCCCATGCTATTACGACCCACGAATCCATGCGGCGGTCTTTCAACCGCGGTATTCCATTGGTGGTACACACCGCCGTGCTCAAAATACACACACATCTCCAAAACACCGCCACATTGGACAATTCAAAATGCACACACCTGATACACATACAAAAACCACTCCCACACACCCATCACAATATAAAACACACACCCACATCACCCACAAAACCCTACGACCAAAATTCATAGACGAAGGTGACAGAGAGAGCACAGCAATAGACAACCCCACCACACAGAGGCACACGACACCATCACCCACACAACATCCACGCACAAAACACCCCACACCACTACACATCACCACACTCATCACCACATACACCACCCCATACATCACCTACACCACCCCATGGCACACCAAAGACACCCCAGGTTTTCGGAGGAGGAGCTCAGGGTCATGGTGGAGGAAATTATCCGGGTAGAGCCACAGCTATTTGGATCACAAGTGCAGCACACCTCCATAGCTAGGAAGATGGAGCTATGGCGAAGAATCGTGGACAGGGTCAACGCAGTGGAACAGCACCCAAGAAATCGGGAGGACATCAGGAAGAGGTGGAACGACCTACGGGGGAAGGTGCGTTCCGTGGTCTCCAGGCACAACATTGCAGTTCAGCGGACTTGCGGCGGACCCCCACCTCCTCCCCCACAACTAACAACATGGGAGGAGCAGGTCTTGACCATTAAGCATCCAGAGGGCCTTGGAGCAGTCAGTGGAGGAATGGACACTGGTAAGTCAAATCTTAACCATCCTATCCCCCACCCTACCTGCATGCTATCACACACCGCCACCCTCACCCCCTCCCCTATCACTCCAACTCCTCACTAATGTACTAATAACACAAACCACACATCCCAACACCAAGCCCTGCATGACACAACAAAGCATGGACACCCATCACTAAAGCATGCCCACTGCACATACCCATAACACCCCCTAACCATCATCACACAAGCCCCCACACAGAAATGCTAGCACTGGGGTACACGCTCACCCACCCATTGCACACCATGACACACACAGATACAATAATCATGCTTTTACACCCCTGCAGGACCACTACCTAACGTCACCAGACAGGAGGGTCCAGACATCTCTACCCCACCCACAGTGATGACAGCAGCTCTGGCCAACTGGATCCAGATGACCAGCCCGGACCATCATGGGCCTCGGGACAGTCGGTTCCCCTCGCACAGGCACAGCCCAACACTGACCTTCCACCCTCTGGAAACACCAGTACATCACCCACCCAGCGGGCCCATACCTCCGTCCCCAGGACACGTCAATCAGCTGTGTGTCCACCAATACAGGGAACCCAGGATAACCCACCACCCCAACAACAACAGGGAGTGGTAGTGGGCACACGGTCCAGGGGACGGAGGCCCAGGAACACAGGGGAACGAGGAGGGCTGCTGTGCGACAGGGGGCGGACAGGCCAAGGGAACCCACTCTACACGAGGCCCTCTCCTCCATCATGGGAGCATACCACCACTCCCAGGAGACGATGGCTACGGTCCTGGCCAAGTTTCAGGAGACCCAGCGCCTGCAGGAGGAACAGTATTTGGGGTTCAGGAAGGAACTCAGAATCATCAGCTCCGCCCTGGGCACCATCATAGGGGTGCTGAAGGACATACAGAACACCATGAGGGACACTGTGGCACTCCAAGGGGCCCCTGACAGTAGCCTGGACGGTGAACTGTCCACCACCTCCGCCGGCGCTAGTGGACAGGACGCCCCGCCACAGGACCACCACACCAGCACCCCACCCCCTGCAGACGGAGAACCACCCCGCAAGCGGTCCCTGAGGTCCAGGAACAGGACAGAGCACGATGGCAAGACCCCCGCCAAGAAATGAGGCCACCCTGATTGTCATCCCACTGTCCCACTTTGTAATCACGTCCATATTGGAACTGCCCCAGCTCCACTTCCTATGCCCATATGGGCAGTGCACCTGTGAGACTAATAGAATGGACTCTGCCATGGACATTCCTCCACCATCACCCATCACCATTTTACCACCCCCTCCAATAATTAGCACTTCAATAAACACCCTTGAAGCACAAAACGATCTGGAGTCAGTCTGTGATTTTGAAAATGTGTTTTAGCTATGGGAATGACAAAATCCGTTCGAAAATGTAATGTCAACATACCTATGTCAAACATCACAAGTCCATGAAGGATGCAAGCAGATGACACGTGTTGGTAACCACACCTGTGAAACCGTAATGGAAATGTACAACTCAGTTACCAAATACTGCGTGAAATTGACAGACAGGATAGAGGTAGAAGTGTGAAAGTAAATGTATTAGTAAAGAAAGTGTTCTCACCTGTGTGTCACTGGAAATATTGCTGTATGACTGAGTCCCTGTTGTCAATGTCTTCTTCCTCTGCTTCCTCCTCATCACTGTCCACAGGCTCAACAGCTGCCACAACACCGTCATCTGGACCATCCTCCTGCAGAAAAGGCACCTGGCGTCGCAAAGCAAGATTGTGAAGCATAGAGCAGGCGATGATGATCTGGCACACCTTCCTTGGTGAGTAGAATAGGGAACCACCTGTCATATGGAGGCACCTGAACCTGGCCTTCAGGAGGCCGAAGGTGCATTCGATCACCCTCCTGTGAAGCACCAGAAGTTGGACAGTGCCTGACGGGAGAGGGGGAAGACTCCTGCCGGCAAAGCCGCTCACAAGGGTCCCGGGGGGAGTGTCGAGTCAGCTGTGACTCCTCCCAAGGTGGGGAAGGGGCAGAAGGAAGCGCCAAAGTCTGGGAAGAGCAGCACGGCGGAGAAGGCCGCCATCATCCCCGCTGCCCAGGAGTCAGTGCCCAGGAGGGCAGCCCAATCATCACTGGTCAGGAGACCACCGCCAGAGTCAGCGCTCAGGAGGGCCCCAGCAGCCACAGCCCCGCTGGGCAATGAGGGACCGCCATGGCAAACACCGCTGCACAGGTCAGAGACAGCAAAGTCAAGCACCGCTGAACAGGGCAAAGACCGCCATGGCAAGCACCGCTGAACAGGGCAAGCACCGCTGCACAGGGCAAAGACCGCCATGGCAAGCCCTGCTGAACAGGTCATAAACTGCTAAGTCAAGCACCGCTGAACAGGGCAAAGACCGCCATGGCAAGCACCGCTGAACAGGGCAAGCACCGCTGAACAGGGCAAGCACCGCTGCACAGGGCAAAGACCGCCATGGCAAGCACCGCTGAACAGGTCAGAGACAGCAAAGTCAAGCACCGCTGAACAGGGCAAAGACCGCCATGGCAAGCACTGCTGAACAGGGCAAGCACCGCCAACTCAAGCACCGGTAGCCCATGTGCGGCAGGGGCATTGACGTAACTGGGACCGTCACGGGGAGAGTGATGCACTCTGGGCACCAGTCCCCCTCCAGAACCAGTGGAGAACAGCATCCACTACCTCAGTCCTTAACAGGATGAAGCACTCTGGGCACCAGTCCCCCTCCAGAACCAGTGGAGACTGTTATCCACTTGTGAGACTGTGGCTTTGCACTCCCCAGGATGGTACAGTGGGCAAACCACCCACTAGAAAGACATGTGAGACTGTGGCTTTGCACTCCCCTGGATGGTACAGTGGGCAAACCACCCACTGCAAAGACTTGTGAGACTGGTATAGTGGGCAAACCCCCCACTAAAAAGACTTGTGAGACTGTGGCTTTGCACTCCCCAGGATGGTACAGTGGGCAAACCACCCACTGAAAAGACTTGTGAGACTGTGGCTTTGCACTCCCCAGGATACATCAATGGGCATGGAGCCCCGTCGTGGATCTGGCGTGGTGCTGTCATCCGGCTGAGGTGCCCCTCTTCCCTTCCCCCTGAGGTGCCTGTTGTATTTCGATCTGATGCCCCAGCAGTGTTCTCTCCGTTTCTGGACAGGTATCGTGTGTGGGCCTCGCTCATGCATTTTGGGCCCAGTGGTCCACGGACATTGAATGGTGCATACCTGCACTACTAATCGTGATGTATAATTTTTTGAATGTGTATATATATCTGTATATATTAGCTTACTGTATTTTGATACATTACAATGGTTGAACTCATTTTGTTTTGTCTTTGCATTCTTCCGGGGGGTTTGGGGGTTGTTACTGTGATGTTTGGAAATGCATTGGTGTGTGTGTTGTACTGTGCGAGGTGTGGGGGTGTTGCGTGTGTGTGTCCCTGACTTTTGCCTCCCCCATCCCCTATGTCGTAGGTGCAGTACTCACCATTGTCTTCGGCGCCGGCGTTGCTGATGATCGTAGAGGAGCAGGAAGACTATCGCAGGGAGTATTTGGAGTTCCGGCTCCATGGTGCCCTCCTTCCTCGTGGAGTGTGTTAAGTTGAGCGTTTTCCCATTGAAATGGCTGTTTC
The DNA here is from genome assembly GCF_031143425.1 of Pleurodeles waltl. NCBI lineage: Eukaryota > Metazoa > Chordata > Amphibia > Caudata > Salamandridae > Pleurodeles > Pleurodeles waltl. The sequence continues at coordinate 420,814,657 of NC_090445.1, read as the reverse complement.
CGCCGTGTTTTTATCCACGGTGAATCCGCCCCGGAAAAGGTGGCGGATTGGCCTGTTGTAATACTGTGGGTGGTACTTTGTCCTCCGCCTGTCTGTTGGCGGTGACCGCCGCGCTGCTTGTCTGTACCGCCGTGGCGGTCGGAGTGTTAAAGTTACTGTCTTTGTTGGCAGTTTCCGCCCCGGTCATAATTCCCTTTTTTCCGCCGGCCTGTTTGCGGTACTACCGCCGCTTTAACACCGTCCGCCAGAGTTGCGATGACCCCCTTAGTGTTTTCTTTCAATGAAGTTGACTTTGAAGGATAATCCTTCTGATTAATCCTACAGTTGGAGTTCACTTACATGAGAGGGGGATCCTGCTTGTGATGTCATCCCTGTTAGTGTGCTAGCCTGCTACTACAACCACCACCATTAAGAAGGCACCATGAAAACCAAGCAGTAAGGTTTTGGAAGATTGGAGCGGTATCAGCCATCCCTTCATCTATTTAGGTAAAAGAACTATGGAGTGAACTAGTTTAGTTAACTAACTTCTGCTGAAGATTCAAACGCTGTTTATCTAGGTTATTGTAGGCAATATAGGCACAGGCAATGGCATACTTCCAGTGGTCAATATATTTTCAGAGGGTAGTAGGACAAGGGTTTAACTAGCTGGTATATACTTGACTAAGCGGATTAAAACATCAGACTGTGCTAAAAGGCAGCAGTGCAGAGTAAAACACAAAAAAAGTTTCAGGCATAAAGTAACAGAATAATTTTCCTTTAATTTCTCTTCACAATATAACCCACCCTCTCCACTCACAGCAGCCCCACCACTCTCCGCAAATATCACCCTGTCCCCCATCCAGTGTCCAAACTAAATCAAAATCCAACTTCCTACTCCCATCCCAAATCCCACCCTCTCCAACCACAAAAAAATCCCTCACACCAAAGCAAAAAATTAAAAAAGGGTATCAGAGGGTATCATCAATGCAGGCGTGAAGGCTTATCACCTCCCATCAAAGTAGTGACAGCTCACCAAGCATGCAGCGTTAGAAGCAATCTGGGTAGGAGGGCGGCCAGCAGTGGCAAATCGGGAGGATCCCAGCTGCCAACGGGACGGCCGATGTGGCTAGGATGGAGTCACTGATGGCAGGCTGGAAGAACTGGTTAGGCCACGGGTGGTGAAATGCCATGGTCAGGGATGTGATGAATGATCACGTGTGGGATACTTGCCTTGCTTAACAAATACAGTGAGTATGCTTAATTTGTCAATAAGCAAGCAATGTGACTTACTACCAACCCTCCCTGCCACCACTGGGACTCCACCTCTGACTGCCTCTGGCACCCTGGCCCTGCGATGGCCCTGGCACTGGTGGTCTGTCCAGCTAGAATTTTTTTTTACACATTTTAGATGCCAGATATGCCTCCCCTTTTTATTTTGTTTTAATAAAATATAACCTCAATACCTCTCTACAGTTCAGTTTCTTCTATCAAAACTATTACTTTGGGTGGTTTGTTGCCGTTGGTTGACAATGTTAGGAAAGTCAGGTAATCAAGCTAACCAAAAACGTTTCATAATGGAGGAGCAGAGCTATGATGTCTCATGGAAGCACAATGAAGGGGTGTAATAATGGTCAATGAAGGACATATGGCCTTAGTGGGAAACATCCTTTTTTACGACTTTCTTTTTACGAAAGTCGTGGTCAACGAAAGCGCAACAATGCTTTTTTCAACCACGACTCCGTTATTTTGTGCCTTAACTACGTATGTTCTGAACAACGAACATGCGTGGTTAAGGTACAAAGAAGGGAGTTGGCGAAGGAGGATGACACAGGTGAGAATGGGTCGACTAAGGTAAGTGGTCGGTTTAGGTTTTGGGGAGGGGGTGGGGGTTTTTAGGTTTTGGGGTGGGGTTGGGGGGTGGGGCGTTTTTGGTTTTGGGGAGGGGGTGGGGGTTAGGGGGTTTTAGGTTTTGGGGTGGGGTTGGGGGGTGGGGCGTTTTTGGTTTTGGGGAGGGGGTGGGGGTTAGGGGGTTTTAGGTTTTGGGGTGGGGTTGGGGGGGTGGGGCGTTTTTGGTTTTGGGGAGGGGGTGAAGAGTTAGGGGTTTTTAGGTTTTGGGGTGGGGTTGGGGGGGTGGGGCGTTTTTGGTTTTGGGGAGGGGGTGGGGGGTCAGGGGGTTTTAGGTTTTGGGGTGGGGTTGGGGGGTGGGGCGTTTTTGGTTTTGGGGAGGGGGTGGGGGGTCAGAGGGTTTTAGGTTTTGGGGTGGGGCATTTTTGGGGAGCGGGTGGGGGGTCGGGGGGTTTTAGGTTTTGGGGTGGGGTTGGGGGGGTGGGGAATTTTTGGTTTTGGGGAGAGGGTGGGGGGTCAGGGGGTTTTAGGTTTTGGGGTGGGGTTGGGGGGGTGGGGCGTTTTTGGTTTTGGGGAGGGGGTGGGGGGGTTAGGGGGTTTTAGGTTTTGGGGTGTGGTTGGGGGGGTGGGGTGGGGTGAGGGATGTAGGGTGAATGGTGCCTATTACTAATGCTTTTATCAGGAATGCCTTTACAACGAAATATCGTTGTTAAGGCATTCGTGGTAAAATCATTAGTAGTAAGAACGAGGTCGGTGTTCCGACCTTGTTGTTAAGGCAGTAGTTGTTTTTAAAGTCGGTGTTCCGTCGTACAATCGGCCTTAGTTGGTATATGCAATGGGGCCTTATACTTTTCTGCCATCTGGCACTGTCATGGAAACTGACGGTATGCTGTTTAAATTAATAATAGCACAACATTGGGTGTGGTCCACCATGACCAGACCACAACCACTCTCTCGTTTTAACTGTTTGAGCATGAGCAAGAAAAAGAAAGCCTTCTCAACAAACATGCATGGTGAATAATAGCTACTTAGGCCTGCAATCTTCACAGTCAAGTACCAAAAATCTGTTATCTCAGTCTTACAATACCACAAAATATATAAGGTGAGAGGGAAAGCTACTAACAAAGCAGAAAGCTACAGCCTAGTATGGACAGGAGGAAGTCAGCTACAAAAACATGAAATATTGAAAAAAGGAAATGCAGGGACCACAGGAATTTAACAAACATTGACTAGAGAATTGAAAAAAGGAGACAGTATAAAAAAATAAGGCAAAATTAAAATTATTCTAATAATGGGGAGAGGCAAAAGTTGGAGAAATAATAATAACAGGTCTTACTGGGGACGGCAGAACCATCGGCTGCGGCACTGGTGATGGTGTTCCACCCACTGCGGCACTGGTGGTGCCAGCCCTACCTTCACCCCCCCTTAGATGCCCTCTTGCCCTTGGGTGCTGATGTAAGAAATAAAGAAGATAACAAAACAGATTAGTGGTACAGTTAATCTCCCAAAACATTTTTGACAATCAAACACAATAGTATTGTATTTTTCTAAATCAGATCGCCTGTAGTATTAGTAGTATGGAGCTGACCTATTCCTAATTTCCAAAACATAATCCCTATTCCTAAATTCCTAAACTACATTTGGAACTACTAATGCATTGCTACAAATTATGTTTGCTTCTCAACCCCCTTTGATGGGCCAACTCAGTCTCCCTTTCCAATGCATAGATGCATACTACACACAGAGATTGGAATTGAATGAGGTACATAAAGAAAGACACAGAGAACGCTAACTCACTAATATTACTGCCACTATCTTAGTGACAGGACAGAGGAGTCTGCATGACTTCTTAAAAAATCAGCCCAAGTAAGCACCAACAAGTACGATTAGGTAACGCCGAACACCTGGCTGGTTCAACGTAGATCACATAGTATTCATAATGTAAACTTTACTATCCTCTGAATGTGAGCAGCATGCTATTTGAAAAAAAAATATATGCATTGTAGAAAATAACAAATAATTACTCACCAAGCCCTGCACGCTTGACACCCAGCAGGTCGAGCAGGTCCTGTTCCCTGTCTAGCTGGTCATCCCGGTAGTGCGTCAGCTGCTGCATGGTGCGCTGAACCCTAATGCTCCAGCGCAGTACCGGTGCACTCTCCCCCACAGCAGCCAATGTTCCTGCAGGGTGTACTCCCTCCCAGCCTGCTGCCAGCATGGAGGGGAAGTGGTGCTGCACTTCTACATCTGAAAACGCACTACTGGCCAGAAAGAGCAGAGCGAAAGCGCAGATGAGCATTCTTGCCCCATTGCGGAGTTCTGTGGATTCTTGCTGAGTTTTTTTGGGAACTCTTCGGAATTCCCTGGTGCAAAACTATGCGAGTTCCACCCTGGCCAACTTTATATTGTCTTACACTTAGGGCTAAACAAAGCCGCCTTACCCGGCCCTTTTTGGCCTATAAAATAATGGACAGAAGAATAATATGTGTTCAACATCCTCAATCAAATCTATACAAAAAGTGCAGTTAGCAGAATTGGTAAGGTTGGCCTTCCAGTTTCCAGCAAACTAACTAACTAATAATGTGCTGAACCGAAATTTGATGTACAGCATTCAAGCTTGGCTAGACACAATTGCAACTAAGTAAGGCTCCCGGGAGGGGACATATTTCTTAGACAAAACTCCCTGCGTAAGTCCACCAATTCTGGAATCACTATGATAAGAGTGAAACTTAAAATTCCAGAAAGCTCCTTTGACAACCTCCTTGGTACCTGTATTAAATGAGGTATGATTGCTCCAGAGGTTTGCCAACCCTATATTGCTAAAGTGCTGTTTAATGTGTTGTAGCGAAGGAATTCAGTGTGCATTTCTTGTGCTCATATTTTCTATTAGGTCAGACCTATAATGTGACAGTTCAGGGTTAGATCACATTCTAACCCAGAAAAGGAGTGGTCTCAAAGTGGCTAGGGGCATGATTTAGAGTTTGGCGGATGGGTTACTCGTACAAAGCTACCCTTTGTGCCTTTGCACAATACACGTCAATAACTGGGGAGACAGATTTAGGGGTGGTAGCTTTGTAACTTTCAGTAATGTAGATGCTCTATGTAAGAATCAATTCACTCTTCAGAAATTGTGATCTCCAGGTACATGATTTGTCTATTCTGATACCCAAATAATCAAAGTTATCCATGGATTGCAATGTCAAACCCTTCATTAAGATCTTTCCTCTGAATTACCTGTGTGTATTGAACACCATGATCTTTGTTTTTTGTTGTATTCACTTCTATGTCTCAAGCTACACAAAAGTCAACAAAGTTGTTGAACAGGTTTTGTAATCCAGTTGCGGTACGGAGACTAACAGGGTATCTTTAGCAAATAACAGAGCTGGGATGGTGGTGTGTTGTATTCACGCACGTGAATGGAATGAGTGGAATTGTCAGCACGCGAATGGAATTGTCATCGCATGCTCTGTGATGACAATGACATTCCGGAGGGGAGGGGGATTGGGTTTTGCAATAGGAAAAGACTGTATGAAGTGTGGAAAGAAAGGCCATTTTGCACGTATGTGTAAGACCATGTCCAACAAATATAACGTAGGTGTGGTGAGGAATGATGCTGTTTGTGAAGAAGGACGTGATAGAGTATTAGTATTGGGTGATAGTGTGGCATCACATAAGGATAAACCTCCAAGACCTACAGCAAATGTTATGATAAGAGGCAAAGGAGTACAGCTGATGATTGATTCTGGGTCACTATATACTATTTTACCTAAAAAACTATTTTTACAAGAGTGGCCAGCTGTCAGTCTTTTGCCCAAAGATATTAGTCCAGGTGGCTATCAGGGAGAGAAAATTGACATCCTGGGATATATGTGGGCTAAAATTGAGTTTGGGAAAAGGCATATCAATGGGAAAGTATATATAGCCGACAGTGGTCCACCAATCTTGGGGTGGCATCATCAGTATGACCTTGATATTAAGATTGATCCACGAGCCCAGGAGAATGTTATGTTGGTGAGTAGTGATAGTGTGGATAGAATTTTGGGGGATTACAAGGAAGTTTTTAAAGATACCTTAGGAGAACTTCATGGCTATGTACATAAGATTAAGGTGAAGAAAGATGCTATCCCAGTTCAACATAGGTTGAGACGAGTACCAGTTTTGGCTCGTCAAGAAGTGGGGAGGATGATTTCTAAAATGGTACAGGAGGGTATTATTGAGCCAATAGAAACCTCCAGTTGGATTTCTCCGGTTGTAATTACTGGAAAATCGGATGGAAGTCTCAGATTTTGTGTTGATCTCCGCACACTCAATCAGAACATCGTAGTGGACAATTATCCATTACCCAATATCAATGAGTTAATTTTGTTGCTGCAAGGAGGGAAGCATTTCTCCAAGCTTGATCTTAGAAGCGCGTATCATCAGATTAAATTGCATACGGAGTCTAAAGAGCTTACGGCTTTCATTACTATGGAAGGAATTTTCCAATTTACGAGGATGCCGTTTGGCCTTGCATCGGCTGCAGGAGTCTTCCAAAGGTTGATGACAGGATTGTTTAAAGGGGTAGAGAATGTTATATATTTCCAGGATGACATTCTGGTATTTGGGGACTCAATAGATAGGCATAATGAGGTTTTGAGGTGTGTGTTGGATAAGATCAAGAGTTCTGGGTTAACATTGAAGAAGGAGAAATGCAGATTCTTAGTGAATGAGATTGAGTATTTGGGGTGTACATTGTCTGAACAAGGTGTTAAACCAAAGAAAAATTTGCTGGATGCTATTGGAAATGCACCCCCCCCCCTCAGGATAAAGATCAACTCAGGTCATTCCTTGGTTTAATAGAGTACTATTCAAAGTTCATACAAAATTTTGCGGACAAGACAGAGGAATTAAGAAAATTGTTACGTAAGGGACAAAAGTTCGTGTGGGGTGTGGAACAAAATATTGCATTTCTGAATATTAAGAAAGAGATGTGTGAGGCGCAAGTTTTGGTTCCATTTGATGTTAATGCTAAAACATTGATTACGGTTGATGCGAGTGCCATTGGTTTGGGTGCAGTGTTGTCACAAATGCATGGCAATGCAGAGAGGACGGTAGCATTTGCTTCCAGATCATTAACCCTCTCGGAACGTAATTATTCCGTCATCGAGAAAGAAACTTTAGCTGCAACCTGGGCGATGGAGGGCGCAAGATTATTCTTCGCACCAACCATAAACCTCTATTGAGGATATTGCTACCAGGAGGGGTGGGCAAAGTGTCAGCTAGACTGGCCAGGTTGGCATCACGGTTACAGGAGTATCAGCTTGAGGTACAGTATATTCAAGGTTGGCGTAATGTTAGAGCGGATTGTTTGTCTCGCTTGCCACAAGATTGGCAGGTGGTGGATAAGGAAGGTGTGCAAGAACGTGAGGAAGAAGGGGCAGTGGCGAGTATTGAGGATGCAATGGAGTGTTCTCAAGGTGCAATTTCCCAACAGGAATGGTGTAAGTGTATGGAGAGTGACATCGCCATGAAGGGGGTGGTTAAGTTGATCAAAGAGGGTGGTATGAGAGAAAGTGCTCTTAATGTTCGTATTCGCCCTTTTGTGAAGGTGTTGGAAGAATTATCATTGACTAAGGATGGGTTTGTTTTGAGAGGGGACAAGTTTGTGCCTCCTGAAGAGTTAAGGATTAAACTATTTAGGTTAGCCCACGAAGGCCATTTGGGTCGGACATTAACTAAGAAAAGGTTGAGGGAGCAATTCTGGTGGCCTGGGCTAGATGCTGATGTAGACATATGGGTTGAGAACTGTAGTGATTGCAAAGAGGGTGAAAAGAGACTTAAAGTAGGGAAACAAAGTGTGGTTGGGTCGATACCTGACCCTGGGAAAGGGTGGCACACAGTGTGCATAGACTTCATTGGCCCACTTGGGGGAGTCAGTCAGGATGTTAGGTGTGCCTTGGTCATGGTAGATGTGCATTCACGTTGGTTGGTTGTAAAGTTTTTAAGGGATATTACCACCACAAACACAATTAAGGCAATGAAAGAAGTGTTTTTGGAAGAGGGGTGTCCTGCAAAAGTCATCACTGACAACGGTATGCAATTGACGTCGTTTGAAATGGAACATTTCTTAAGGTCATGTGGTATTGACCATTCTTGCACCTCCTTGTACAACCCCCAAGCGAATGGAATGGTGGAAAGGTGTAACCGTATGGTGAAAGGCATTATTCAGATGGCATTGAATAGCAGGAAAAATGTACAAGAAATGGTCAATGATCTAGTTTGGGCCTATAGAACAACTGTGAATGGAGGAACGGGGGAAACACCTTTTGTGTTAATGAGAGGCAGAGAAGCTGGGACAAAATTGAACCCTGTATGGATGAATGAATTATTTAGGAAAGTTGAAACACATGTGGATGTTTCACTTCCTGTACAAAAAAATGTGAAGGTGATTGAAGTTGGGGATTTGGTGAAAATACGATCAGGACGTGTGGTGGGGGTCTTACAAAATTTCGAGGACCTTGGAAGGTGAAGGAAGTTCATGATTTCCATGTAGTATTGGAGAATGGTCAACGTTGGAACAAAAGGAGAATAGCCTTATATTGCAAGGCTGGTGGAAGCCATGGTCCTGAATGGGGAAATGGAAATGTGGGGGGCTGTAATAGTTTCTTGTTTATGTCAGATGAGGAATTGACGAGGAGTGATTGTATGCATGATGAGGAACAATTATCGAATGGTTTGCACAGGCCCCCTACTGTTGATTTGCATAGGCCCACTTCCGCCATTAACACTGCCATTAGTGATGGTTCCCACACACGGGGGCTGGGTCCCAGATGCCGGAGAATTCCGGCTTATTTAAATGAATATGTCATGTATTGTGATGATATCTAGTGTGAAATCAAATGCACTATAATAGGGTGTATCATTTTTATTCGTTTTCATCTTTATTGTAGTTTGCTTTAACATTTGTTATTGTAGTTGTATTGCGTTTTCTCTTTTGTTTTGTGTAAAGGGAGTGGATATGTTGTATTCACGCACGTGAATGGAATGAGTGGAATTGTCAGCACGCGAATGGAATTGTCATCGCATGCTCTGTGATGACAATGACATTCCGGAGGGGAGGGGGATTGGAGGAGAGGCAGTTGAGAGAGATGGTTGAGGACGGAGACGCTGGTGTAACCTTCGCAGCGTGTTTGTATTATACTTCTGATCTGGAATAAATCGAGTTAAAGACTCTTCACGTTATCGGTCTTTACTTACACTACAACATGGTGCCTCCTATTGCGGGTGAACCATAGGTACAAGAACTAGGATGTGTTATGATGTCATTTATATAAAGAGAAAACAGAGTAGGGGTCAGCGCGCAGCCTTGATACACCCCATGCTCAACAAGTATGTTGGCCGTGAGCTCGCCCTCTCCTCCCCATCTTACTTGGGCAAACTTTCCCTCATGGAGTCTCATCAATATGCTTAGTAGAGCAGGATTAACACCCATTGACGAGAGAGTGGACCAAAGGGAATGGCTAGAGACCAAGTCAAAGGCCGTCCTTAGGTCCGCAGAGACCAGCCTTTAAATAGCCTCAAGTACTGCTGCAAGTTGAGGCTAAAATGGATGATCTGGTCAATCGTGCTCACCTTGGAGCGAAATCCTGCCTGCAGGGAGCAGAAGACTGTCTGTAAATTGTCAGTAAGACTGATGGGCCCATAATTACCCAGGATAGCCTGTCTCTTTTTTCAAATATTGGTATGATCTCGGCACCGCACCATGAGTCAAGGATAATTTCCCCTGCCATGATCCTACCTGACAATACTTTGATGAAGGGGCCGCACATGGTATGTTCTGAGAGATATAAATCACCAGGAGTCATGTCTGGACCCTGGTTTCAATGATTGCATAGCCCTAATAGTTTCCTCCAGGGTAAAATGGGCAGGATCATGATCAGCTGAACAATGATCAGTCTGAATGGGAATACATTCTAGCTTACAGGTATCTACAATAAATGCTGATGGAACACCAGATTCTAGGTTTTTGGAGCATAGATTTCTGTGAAATGATCCACTCATTGTTGAGGCTGAACAAAGAACTCCAGAGGGACGAGGTTACTTTTACTTCCATGTGCTAAAATATGTCAGAATGTTATGGGGTCTTTCTGTCAAGCGGCCTCAGCAAGAGCGTTCCAGTTAGAATCTATTCAGCCCTGCTTAGAAGAGGCCGCTATACACTTATATTGATATGGTGCATCCTTAATTGCTACTCGATCTCCTGATTTGACAGTTTTGATTAAAGTTCCTTTCATTATTCGGGAAACCATGGACAAAACTGATCAGCAGTTGGAAACTTCCTCGGAGCATAAATCCTGTAATGCCCTAAACAAGAGGGTGTGTATATGGAATATGTTGCACAGACAGTTCTCAAAAGGTCCAATAATTTCATTGAATTTGTTATAAATGTGTGTTAAAATATTAGTTTTACTGAGTAAAGCTAACCATTTCACTGTTCTCCTGCAATAAAGGGATGTGACTTGCCAGATCTATGAGCAAAATGATTCATAAGTATGTTTAGCGTTGGAGATTCAATATTTGTGCGCGTTGTATGGTTATACACATTATAAAAAGTTAATTTGCAACTGGTACTTCCTTTAAACATCAACCCTAGAGTATCTGGACTATCAATCTCCAGCTTTTTGATGGTTAAATTAAGAGTTTTTCACCAAATTAACAACCCTCCCGAAGGACGACCTGCTCTAGTTAAAGTTGCCTCAGATCAAGGTTTGAAAAGTTATTTCATATTAAAAGATGATCAATTCAGAGGCGCTTTTATTGTCTTTCCTAACTCCGCTATTATTGGTGAAGATTTCAATGTGTTGCAGTCAGTCTCATTGGATGCTTCCAAGAAAGGGAGTGACAAAAAAGTTGTCCAAGCTCTCTAGAATTTAAAGTATGAATTAGGTGTAATTGATACATGGAGATCAGCAAATCTAACAATACACGTTTTTCTAAAAGGTTTCAGTCAGCTGCAGGAATATTTTTTTTCCTAATGTCTTAATTTGGGATTAATGGGCTCTATAACGTTCTGCCTAATTGCTTTCTGGACCATCCATCACTTGTTCTGGATGTTAAATTAAATTCCTATGTGAAAGAAATTCCTACCAGGAAGCTAGACCAATCTCTTCTGTACAATGAAGAATTTTGTATAAGCCAACTTGGGGGGCGGGCTGCTCCAAAAGAATTTGTGTGGGAAGCATACAAAGTTACCAAGCAGGGTATACTTTAGGTGGAAGGTTCCCCGAATAAACTGTTATACCAATAGAATTATTATGAATGGGAATATATGAGGCAAGATTTAACATGTTTTCTCATGTTCCTCATTCTTATACAAATTAAGCACTGCCCCAGGCACAGTCAGTAGAGGCCTTGTTTCACGTGAGGAAACACATTTTCGAAACTAGGAGTTACTAAGTAAGTAAGACCAAAACAGAACGTTTACTATTCAATTTCCTGGTTGAGCAGTCCTATGGGAATTAACTCCTACAATAATTATTCCAAGAAATACTTGTGAATTTGATCGTCTGAAAAACTGGATGATTTGTATGGATTAAATCTGCAACCTTTAAATTCCAAATTGTGGATACAATTGAACTGCTGGGGCCATTTTCCTATTTCTATAATTGGCAGATCCGAAATTATTACAATTAATATATTTCCTTTAGTTACTTTCCAATTCTTTGTACTTCCGTGTGTGGTTCTTGAAAATGTGTTTAGAGAATTCAAAGGCCTTTTTAGTTCCTTTCTTTGGAAGAGGAAATCATCACCAATTAGTTTGGGAAAAACTCCAACTGGGCGAGGAGAAAGGGGGGTTGGTTTTGTCCAGTTTGTGATAATATTAATATGCAAACCTCTTAACTCTTATTCCCTGACTGCAAAACATATCCGAAACACAATTTATGATAACTACTTTTTCGATCAAATCACAGAAAAAGTCCAGTTATCCTCCAGTAAAAAAACAACCTGTCCGCTATCCCAAATTGGTGCGATATCTCACCTTGACCACATATAGCACTGGACTTGCATATTTATTTAGTTTTTTGTTAATACCTAGTGCCAAATGATCAATGGATTATATGCTCCCAGGAATAACTAAATGTCAAGTACAGCATTGGAAAGCAGTTAGGCTGGCTAAAGTGGGTTACTAGATTATTAATAGTAATCCTATGCCTCAAGATTTCGTGCAACAGAAAATAGCAGATCAGTGAATTTGGTATAAATTTTCACTTAATCAAATGCTAACTGCATTGAATAAGCTAGCTAAAGTAGAAAATGAAAGTTCTAGAGCTCTTGTGGAGCCAATTTGCAAAAAATATATCTTCTCTCTGAAGATCAACTATTGGGTTTCTTGTCTATTTTCACATGGACCTCCCGAAATTGCAATATACAAGCAAATAGCCAGAAAATGGCAAACTGAAATCTCCTCCCAGATTCTGCAGTGAAGATTGAGAAGAAGTCGGCCAATTTAATTTTTCCATATTACGAGGAGCTAATTTTAGGGGCATGTTCCAATAGCAGGCATATTTTACAACAGCACTTTTAAATACAATTAATTCAGCCTTGCAATTTAAATACCTAAGATATGGCAACAAGGGCACATAGACACATATGATTTGGACTTTCAAAGCCCTACAGGCTTTTAGGAAAAGGTTTTAGAAGATACAGGTAGTCACTTATCCAATGGAAAACCACCGGATACACTACACTGGCAATACCAATGAGTGGCTGAAGGCATCTGGGGCTACCATCTGAAAGGGCGAGAAAAGACTGGTTTATTGCTATGCTGATCACGGGATCATTTATCACAACAACTAATTGGCAGTCGGCTAAACCTCCATCCTTTAATTAATGGATGGACAAGTTGGTCTAGGAGTATAAAAAGGAGAAAATGCATGCAAAGTGAGTTGGTGCGCCTAGTAAACTGAATAAGACATGGGTGATTTTGGAAAAATGGTTATAAATATGGGATACACTCATGTTTTAAGCCTTGTCAGGTGTCTCCATTACATGCTACGCATTTCAGAATTTGAACGATAATTTAAACAAACTATGATACAATTTCTCGGTACGATTGTAAAATGGTATAGGTTATTTCTGTTGCAGACTAGGATTGATATTTCTGAATGAAATTGAAATATAAAGCAAGTCTTTTGATAATAGTATTTGTTCTGCATAATGGTTAATTCTTATTCTTTAACTAATTCTGTTTTTTTTTAGGGCCCTCTGGATATTTGTGCAAAGGATAACTTTCAGTGTAAGTTTTAAATCTGTAGTCAAAGCACAGCTGTTATTCAGGGGATAGTCTGACAGTTCATTATTATACTCTCTTCTGAAGTGGCCGACCTCACTGGCCTCTCTTTTTTTCCTTCATGTAGGCCAACCCCAACAAGGTTCATGAAAAGGGGTGCCCAGGCCCCCATCTGTGGGCCCCCTACGGGAGCACTGCTGTGCGTTGCCCCCACTCCTCAAGAAACAGGAAAGGGCCCTGGGACCCCATCTCTGGGTCACTGAGGACAGATGGAGCAGGGGAAGCACAGAGATGCACCCCCAAACTGTGATGAGCTCGCACTTGCTTACCCACCCAAATCTGGGGGAGCTGGATTGGTGACCACCACAAAGAGAACACAAATAGGACATCCTTCCCCCATGGAACAAATAGGGTAGAAGCACAATGCCAGCTCCCATGCTGGCAGACAAGGATGTCGGCAAAGCAGCCAGAGGTAGACTCCACGAGCTGTCCCCAACCTTAGGGAAAGTCGGGGTGCCTTGATGGAAATAGGCACCCCAACAAGGTTTTATAAAAAAAAGAAACAGAAAGCAAAAAGGAAGCCACACTGCAGCAGCAAGGGAATGTGGACGTAGCCATCTAATTAAAATTCACACTCCCTCAAGCTAGCGCCCCACAATGCCCTGCAAGACTTAGTTTCACCCAGGGCTCACTTGTATGTGGTGGCCCCAGGACAGCAGAGGCCCCACCAACAACCAAAAGAGAGTGCTGGGGGGGCTACAAGAATGCAGCTACCAACCCCCAAGGAAATCCTCAAAAACAAAAAACAAAAAAGTACTGACCCCAATTTAAAAGGGTCAAGGATCTTATGACCCTCCTGGCCTTTTAGTCAAAGGTTAAGCACTCCTAAAGCTGGAAATTTTGTTCTAGAGCCTGCGCATAGAGCGACCCCTATTGAGTGGTTATATGGCTGCATGTTTGTGGCTTAAGTTGGTCAAGGAAAGACACAGACAAGCATGATCTTCACAATGCTCTATTTTGCTGTTATTGCTGACAGCAATGATTTATCATCAAAAGCTACAATCCTTTTTTAATTATAATAATTGAAACTGGTTGCTATGCTTTATTAATTATAATGATTGCAGGTGGATTATGGTTACTGAAGTCAGTGATTAAGTGATGCATTAGGACATGTGATTTTGTTCAAGTGTATTCATGGTTGATTTAAGGTTACACCCTCCTATATGGTTTGTGCTATAATGTATTGAGGGGTTTCTGTGATTTTGGGGTCATGAGGCTTTAGGGGTCAAATGTAATGTTATCAAAGGTATTCCCACCAGCCTTATGTATATGTGTAAATTACTGGGTAGTATTAAGTAGTGTGTGTAATAAATGTAGTTTTACTTCCTAAAGAAAAAGCAGAGACTGGACAATCGTTTATTGAGTGTTATTATTGCATGCCAGTGAGTGGTGTTTATAAGCCCACACCACCTGCCTTGACTAGGCCTTGGCCTGCTCTGCTCTGCTCCCCTGAGAGAGTCAAGAGCTACAATGAGGAATTTGGGGCCAGATGTAGCAAAGTTTTGCGAGTCGCAAATGGCCCGAATCGCTATTTGCGACTGTGCAAAATCCGAAATGGGATGCAAAAATCCCATTTCCGACTCGCAAAAAGCGATGCGAGCCGTTACCGACTCGCAAAATTTGCAACCCCATTTTGCGACCCGCAAATAGGAAGTCGCAATTTGCGAGTCGCAAACCATATGCAATTGCAACTCGCAAATTGCGACTAGTCGCAAAAAGCCCAGTTTGCATGTCCCATTTACCACTAACTCAGAGCAGGTGGTAATCATTACCAAAGTATAAAAGGAGACCCAGAAGGCATCTGGGTTACTCAAGATGGCGGAGATATACCTGATAGCAGTGAGGAGGAGAGCCCATGCAGCCCAGCAGAGGAGGAGGAGGAGCCACAGACAGGAGAAGATTTATAGAACAAGGCAGACTCTTTTCTAGCAAACTGGGGAAGAGATATACGATAAATACCGCCTTAGCAGCGCAGCCATACTAGAATTAATTGAATTACTAAAACCACAGCTAGAACACCAGACTCTGCGCGGCTGCGCCATCCCTACGCATGTGCAAGTGCTATGCTCACTGCACCTCTTGGCCTCAGGGAGCTATCAGGGGATCATTGCTGTGGCAGGTGGGGTATCTCAAAGTGCAGTGTCAAGGTTCCTCAGGGCCTTCCTAAATGCCATACTCACACACATGTCTCACTTCATATACCTACCCAGGAATGAGGCAGAAATTAACAGCACCAAGCTGGACTTTTACCGGATTGCCAACTTTCCCCATGTCATAGGATGTGTAGATGGGACACATATTCAAATATGCCCCCCTGCAAACCTGGAACATCTGTTCCGCAACAGAAAGTGTACCCACTCACTCAATATTCAGGTTGTTTGTGACGCCCATTATGTCATCACTGACATTGTTGCAAAATTTCCAGGCAGTACCCATGACTCCTACATTTTTAGGCACAGTGGATACACCAACGCCTGGAACGTGGGGAGTTTGGAGACGGATACCCCATAGACGGAGAGCTGCATACACCTTGCAGACATACACACAGGTCACTGTGCACACCAACCAGGACTTTCTAACAGTGTAATGTTTGTGCCCAACAGGTGACAGTGCATATGCTCTACGGCCATGGATAATGACTCCGTTCTTAACACCCAGCAATGATTCAGAGAGGCGATACAACAGTGCACATAAGAGGACCAGGAACCTGATTGAATGCACCTTCGGATTACTGAAAGCAAGATTCAGATGCCTCCACCGCAGTGGAGGTGCCCTCCAGTATACCCCCATTACAGCATTCAAAATTGTTGTCGCATGCGCCATCCTGCACAATATTGCCACCCGACGTGGGCTACCTCTCACCCCTGCAGACCCATTGTTGAGGCTGAACAAAGAACTCCAGAGGGACGAGGTTACTTTTACTTCCATGTGCTAAAATATGTCAGAATGTTATGGGGTCTTTCTGTCAAGCGGCCTCAGCAAGAGCGTTCCAGTTAGAATCTATTCAGCCCTGCTTAGAAGAGGCCGCTATACACTTATATTGATATGGTGCATCCTTAATTGCTACTCGATCTCCTGATTTGACAGTTTTGATTAAAGTTCCTTTCATTATTCGGGAAACCATGGACAAGACTGATCAGCAGTTGGAAACTTCCTCGGAGCATCAATCCTGTAATGCCCTAAACAAGAGGGTGTGTATATGGAATATGTTGCACAGACAGTTCTCAAAAGGTCCAATAATTTCATTGAATTTGTTATAAATGTGTGTTAAAATATTAGTTTTACTGAGTAAAGCTAACCATTTCACTGTTCTCCTGCAATCAAGGGATGTGACTTGCCAGATCTATGAGCAAAATGATTCATAAGTATGTTTAGCGTTGGAGATTCAATATTTGTGCGCGTTGTATGGTTATACACATTATAAAAAGTTAATTTGCAACTGGTACTTCCTTTAAACATCAACCCTAGAGTATCTGGACTATCAATCTCCAGCTTTTTGATGGTTAAATTAAGAGTTTTTCACCAAATTAACAACCCTCCAGAAGGACGGCCTGCTCTAGTTAAAGTTGCCTCAGATCAAGGTTTGAAAAGTTATTTCATATTAATAGATGATCAATTCAGAGGCGCTTTTATTGTCTTTCCTAACTCTGCTATTATTGGTGAAGATTTCAATGTGTTGCAGTCAGTCTCATTGGATGCTTCCAAGAAAGGGAGTGACAAAAAAGTTGTCCAAGCTCTCTAGAATTTAAAGTATGAATTAGGTGTAATTGATACATGGAGATCAGCAAATCCAACAGTACAACAATACACGTTTTTCTAAAAGGTTTCAGTCAGCTGCAGGAATATTTTTTTTCCTAATGTCTTAATTTGGGATTAATGGGCTCTATAACGTTCTGCCTAATTGCTTTCTGGACCATCCAACACTTGTTCTGGATGTTAAATTAAATTCCTATGTGAAAGAAATTCCTAGCAGGAAGCTAGACCAATCTCTTCTGTACAATGAAGAATTTTGTATAAGCCAACTTGGGGGGCGGGCTGCTCCAAAAGAATTTGTGTGGGAAGCATACAAAGTTACCAAGCAGGGTATACTTTAGGTGGAAGGTTCCCCGAATAAACTGTTATACCAATAGAATTATTATGAATGGGAATATATGAGGCAAGATTTAAAATGTTTTCTCATGTTCCTCATTCTTATACAAATTAAGCACTGCCCCAGGCACAGTCAGTAGAGGCCTTGTTTCACGTGAGGAAACACATTTTCGAAACTAGGAGTTACTAAGTAAGTAAGACCAAAACAGAACGTTTACTATTCAATTTCCTGGTTGAGCAGTCCTATGGGAATTAACTCCTACAATAATTCTTCCAAGAAATACTTGTGAATTTGATCTTCTGAAAAACTGGATGATTTGTATGGATTAAATCTGCAACCTTTAAATTCCAAATTGTGGATACAATTGAACTGCTGGGGCCATTTTCCTATTTCTATAATTGGCAGATCCGAAATTATTACAATTAATATATTTCCTTTAGTTACTTTCCAATTCTTTGTACTTCCGTGTGTGGTTCTTGAAAATGTTTTTAGAGAATTCAAAGGCCTTTTTAGTTCCTTTCTTTGGAAGAGGAAATCATCACCAATTAGTTTGGGAAAAACTCCAACTGGGCGAGGAGAAAGGGGGGTTGGTTTTGTCCAGTTTGTGATAATATTAATATGCAAACCTCTTAACTCTTATTCCCTGACTGCAAAACATATCCGAAACACAATTTATGATAACTACTTTTTCGATCAAATCACAGAAAAAGTCCAGTTATCCTCCAGTAAAAAAACAACCTGTCCGCTATCCCAAATTGGTGTGATATCTCACCTTGACCACATATAGCACTGGACTTGCATATTTATTTAGTTTTTTGTTAATACCTAGTGCCAAATGATCAATGGATTATATGCTCCCAGGAATAACTAAAATAACTTTTTTGTCACTCCCTTTCTTGGAAGCATCCAATGAGACTGATTGCAACACATTGAAATCTTCACCAATAATAGCGGAGTTAGGAAAGACAATAAAAGCGCCTCTGAATTGATCATCTTTTAATATGAAATAACTTTTCAAACCTTGATCTGAGGCAACTTTAACTAGAGCAGGTCGTCCTTCGGGAGGGTTGTTAATTTGGTGAAAAACTCTTAATTTAACCATCAAAAAGCTGGAGATTGATAGTCCAGATACTCTAGGGTTGATGCAGTTAGGCTGGCTAAAGTGGGTTACTAGATTATTAATAGTAATCCTATGCCTTAAGATTTCGTGCAACAGAAAATAGCAGATCAGTGAATTTGGTATAAATTTTCACTTAATCAAATGCTAACTGCATTGAATAAGCTAGCTAAAGTAGAAAATGAAAGTTCTAGAGCTCTTGTGGAGCCAATTTGCAAAAAATATATCTTCTCTCTGAAGATCAACTATTGGGTTTCTTGTCTATTTTCACATGGACCTCCCGAAATTGCAATATACAAGCAAATAGCCAGAAAATGGCAAACTGAAATCTCCTCCCAGATTCTGCAGTGAAGATTGAGAAGAAGTCGGCCAATTTAATTTTTCCATATTACGAGGAGCTAATTTTAGGGGCATGTTCCAATAGCAGGCATATTTTACAACAGCACTTTTAAATACAATTAATTCAGCCTTGCAATTTAAATACCTAAGATATGGCAACAAGGGCACATAGACACATATGATTTGGACTTTCAAAGCCCTACAGGCTTTTAGGAAAAGGTTTTAGAAGATACAGGTAGTCACTTATCCAATGGAAAACCACCGGATACACTACACTGGCAATACCAATGAGTGGCTGAAGGCATCTGGGGCTACCATCTGAAAGGGCGAGAAAAGACTGGTTTATTGCTATGCTGATCACGGGATCATTTATCACAACAACTAATTGGCAGTCGGCTAAACCTCCATCCTTTAATTAATGGATGGACAAGTTGGTCTAGGAGTATAAAAAGGAGAAAATGCATGCAAAGTGAGTTGGTGCGCCTAGTAAACTGAATAAGACATGGGTGATTTTGGAAAAATGGTTATAAATATGGGATACACTCATGTTTTAAGCCTTGTCAGGTGTCTCCATTACATGCTACGCATTTCAGAATTTGAACGATAATTTAAACAAACTATGATACAATTTCTCGGTACGATTGTAAAATGGTATAGGTTATTTCTGTTGCAGACTAGGATTGATATTTCTGAATGAAATTGAAATATAAAGCAAGTCTTTTGATAATAGTATTTGTTCTGCATAATGGTTAATTCTTATTCTTTAACTAATTCTGTTTTTTTTTAGGGCCCTCTGGATATTTGTGCAAAGGATAACTTTCAGTGTAAGTTATAAATCTGTAGTCAAAGCACAGCTGTTATTCAGGGGATAGTCTGACAGTTCATTATTATACTCTCTTCTGAAGTGGCCGACCTCACTGGCCTCTCTTTTTTTCCTTCATGTAGGCCAACCCCAACAAGGTTCATGAAAAGGGGTGCCCAGGCCCCCATCTGTGGGCCCCCTACGGGAGCACTGCTGTGCGTTGCCCCCACTCCTCAAGAAACAGGAAAGGGCCCTGGGACCCCATCTCTGGGTCACTGAGGACAGATGGAGCAGGGGAAGCACAGAGATGCACCCCCAAACTGTGATGAGCTCGCACTTGCTTACCCACCCAAATCTGGGGGAGCTGGATTGGTGACCACCACAAAGAGAACACAAATAGGACATCCTTCACCCATGGAACAAATAGGGTAGAAGCACAATGCCAGCTCCCATGCTGGCAGACAAGGATGTCGGCAAAGCAGCCAGAGGTAGACTCCACGAGCTGTCCCCAACCTTAGGGAAAGTCGGGGTGCCTTGATGGAAATAGGCACCCCAACAAGGTTTTATAAAAAAAAGAAACAGAAAGCAAAAAGGAAGCCACACTGCAGCAGCAAGGGAATGTGGACGTAGCCATCTAATTAAAATTCACACTCCCTCAAGCTAGCGCCCCACAATGCCCTGCAAGACTTAGTTTCACCCAGGGCTCACTTGTATGTGGTGGCCCCAGGACAGCAGAGGCCCCACCAACAACCAAAAGAGAGTGCTGGGGCGGCTACAAGAATGCAGCTACCAACCCCCAAGGAAATCCTCAAAAACAAAAAACAAAAAAGTACTGACCCCAATTTAAAAGGGTCAAGGATCTTATGACCCTCCTGGCCTTTTAGTCAAAGGTTAAGCACTCCTAAAGCTGGAAATTTTGTTCTAGAGCCTGCGCATAGAGCGACCCCTATTGAGTGGTTATATGGCTGCATGTTTGTGGCTTAAGTTGGTCAAGGAAAGACACAGACAAGCATGATCTTCACAATGCTCTATTTTGCTGTTATTGCTGACAGCAATGATTTATCATCAAAAGCTACAATCCTTTTTTAATTATAATAATTGAAACTGGTTGCTATGCTTTATTAATTATAATGATTGCAGGTGGATTATGGTTACTGAAGTCAGTGATTAAGTGATGCATTAGGACATGTGATTTTGTTCAAGTGTATTCATGGTTGATTTAAGGTTACACCCTCCTATATGGTTTGTGCTATAATGTATTGAGGGGTTTCTGTGATTTTGGGGTCATGAGGCTTTAGGGGTCAAATGTAATGTTATCAAAGGTATTCCCACCAGCCTTATGTATATGTGTAAATTACTGGGTAGTATTAAGTAGTGTGTGTAATAAATGTAGTTTTACTTCCTAAAGAAAAAGCAGAGACTGGACAATCGTTTATTGAGTGTTATTATTGCATGCCAGTGAGTGGTGTTTATAAGCCCACACCACCTGCCTTGACTAGGCCTTGGCCTGCTCTGCTCTGCTCCCCTGAGAGAGTCAAGAGCTACAATGAGGAATTTGGGGCCAGATGTAGCAAAGTTTTGCGAGTCGCAAATGGCCCGAATCGCTATTTGCGACTGTGCAAAATCCGAAATGGGATGCAAAAATCCCATTTCCGACTCGCAAAAAGCGATGCGAGCCGTTACCGACTCGCAAAATTTGCAACCCCATTTTGCGACCCGCAAATAGGAAGTCGCAATTTGCGAGTCGCAAACCATATGCAATTGCAACTCGCAAATTGCGACTAGTCGCAAAAAGCCCAGTTTGCATGTCCCATTTACCACTAACTCAGAGCAGGTGGTAATCATTACCAAAGTATAAAAGGAGACCCAGAAGGCATCTGGGTTACTCAAGATGGCGGAGATATACCTGATAGCAGTGAGGAGGAGAGCCCATGCAGCCCAGCAGAGGAGGAGGAGGAGCCACAGACAGGAGAAGATTTATAGAACAAGGCAGACTCTTTTCTAGCAAACTGGGGAAGAGATATACGATAAATACCGCCTTAGCAGCGCAGCCATACTAGAATTAATTGAATTACTAAAACCACAGCTAGAACACCAGACTCTGCGCGGCTGCGCCATCCCTACGCATGTGCAAGTGCTATGCTCACTGCACCTCTTGGCCTCAGGGAGCTATCAGGGGATCATTGCTGTGGCAGGTGGGGTATCTCAAAGTGCAGTGTCAAGGTTCCTCAGGGCCTTCCTAAATGCCATACTCACACACATGTCTCACTTCATATACCTACCCAGGAATGAGGCAGAAATTAACAGCACCAAGCTGGACTTTTACCGGATTGCCAACTTTCCCCATGTCATAGGATGTGTAGATGGGACACATATTCAAATATGCCCCCCTGCAAACCTGGAACATCTGTTCCGCAACAGAAAGTGTACCCACTCACTCAATATTCAGGTTGTTTGTGACGCCCATTATGTCATCACTGACATTGTTGCAAAATTTCCAGGCAGTACCCATGACTCCTACATTTTTAGGCACAGTGGATACACCAACGCCTGGAACGTGGGGAGTTTGGAGACGGATACCCCATAGACGGAGAGCTGCATACACCTTGCAGACATACACACAGGTCACTGTGCACACCAACCAGGACTTTCTAACAGTGTAATGTTTGTGCCCAACAGGTGACAGTGCATATGCTCTACGGCCATGGATAATGACTCCGTTCTTAACACCCAGCAATGATTCAGAGAGGCGATACAACAGTGCACATAAGAGGACCAGGAACCTGATTGAATGCACCTTCGGATTACTGAAAGCAAGATTCAGATGCCTCCACCGCAGTGGAGGTGCCCTCCAGTATACCCCCATTACAGCATTCAAAATTGTTGTCGCATGCGCCATCCTGCACAATATTGCCACCCGACGTGGGCTACCTCTCACCCCTGCAGACCCATTGTTGAGGCTGAACAAAGAACTCCAGAGGGACGAGGTTACTTTTACTTCCATGTGCTAAAATATGTCAGAATGTTATGGGGTCTTTCTGTCAAGCGGCCTCAGCAAGAGCGTTCCAGTTAGAATCTATTCAGCCCTGCTTAGAAGAGGCCGCTATACACTTATATTGATATGGTGCATCCTTAATTGCTACTCGATCTCCTGATTTGACAGTTTTGATTAAAGTTCCTTTCATTATTCGGGAAACCATGGACAAGACTGATCAGCAGTTGGAAACTTCCTCGGAGCATCAATCCTGTAATGCCCTAAACAAGAGGGTGTGTATATGGAATATGTTGCACAGACAGTTCTCAAAAGGTCCAATAATTTCATTGAATTTGTTATAAATGTGTGTTAAAATATTAGTTTTACTGAGTAAAGCTAACCATTTCACTGTTCTCCTGCAATCAAGGGATGTGACTTGCCAGATCTATGAGCAAAATGATTCATAAGTATGTTTAGCGTTGGAGATTCAATATTTGTGCGCGTTGTATGGTTATACACATTATAAAAAGTTAATTTGCAACTGGTACTTCCTTTAAACATCAACCCTAGAGTATCTGGACTATCAATCTCCAGCTTTTTGATGGTTAAATTAAGAGTTTTTCACCAAATTAACAACCCTCCAGAAGGACGGCCTGCTCTAGTTAAAGTTGCCTCAGATCAAGGTTTGAAAAGTTATTTCATATTAATAGATGATCAATTCAGAGGCGCTTTTATTGTCTTTCCTAACTCTGCTATTATTGGTGAAGATTTCAATGTGTTGCAGTCAGTCTCATTGGATGCTTCCAAGAAAGGGAGTGACAAAAAAGTTGTCCAAGCTCTCTAGAATTTAAAGTATGAATTAGGTGTAATTGATACATGGAGATCAGCAAATCCAACAGTACAACAATACACGTTTTTCTAAAAGGTTTCAGTCAGCTGCAGGAATATTTTTTTTCCTAATGTCTTAATTTGGGATTAATGGGCTCTATAACGTTCTGCCTAATTGCTTTCTGGACCATCCAACACTTGTTCTGGATGTTAAATTAAATTCCTATGTGAAAGAAATTCCTAGCAGGAAGCTAGACCAATCTCTTCTGTACAATGAAGAATTTTGTATAAGCCAACTTGGGGGGCGGGCTGCTCCAAAAGAATTTGTGTGGGAAGCATACAAAGTTACCAAGCAGGGTATACTTTAGGTGGAAGGTTCCCCGAATAAACTGTTATACCAATAGAATTATTATGAATGGGAATATATGAGGCAAGATTTAAAATGTTTTCTCATGTTCCTCATTCTTATACAAATTAAGCACTGCCCCAGGCACAGTCAGTAGAGGCCTTGTTTCACGTGAGGAAACACATTTTCGAAACTAGGAGTTACTAAGTAAGTAAGACCAAAACAGAACGTTTACTATTCAATTTCCTGGTTGAGCAGTCCTATGGGAATTAACTCCTACAATAATTCTTCCAAGAAATACTTGTGAATTTGATCTTCTGAAAAACTGGATGATTTGTATGGATTAAATCTGCAACCTTTAAATTCCAAATTGTGGATACAATTGAACTGCTGGGGCCATTTTCCTATTTCTATAATTGGCAGATCCGAAATTATTACAATTAATATATTTCCTTTAGTTACTTTCCAATTCTTTGTACTTCCGTGTGTGGTTCTTGAAAATGTTTTTAGAGAATTCAAAGGCCTTTTTAGTTCCTTTCTTTGGAAGAGGAAATCATCACCAATTAGTTTGGGAAAAACTCCAACTGGGCGAGGAGAAAGGGGGGTTGGTTTTGTCCAGTTTGTGATAATATTAATATGCAAACCTCTTAACTCTTATTCCCTGACTGCAAAACATATCCGAAACACAATTTATGATAACTACTTTTTCGATCAAATCACAGAAAAAGTCCAGTTATCCTCCAGTAAAAAAACAACCTGTCCGCTATCCCAAATTGGTGTGATATCTCACCTTGACCACATATAGCACTGGACTTGCATATTTATTTAGTTTTTTGTTAATACCTAGTGCCAAATGATCAATGGATTATATGCTCCCAGGAATAACTAAAATAACTTTTTTGTCACTCCCTTTCTTGGAAGCATCCAATGAGACTGATTGCAACACATTGAAATCTTCACCAATAATAGCGGAGTTAGGAAAGACAATAAAAGCGCCTCTGAATTGATCATCTTTTAATATGAAATAACTTTTCAAACCTTGATCTGAGGCAACTTTAACTAGAGCAGGTCGTCCTTCGGGAGGGTTGTTAATTTGGTGAAAAACTCTTAATTTAACCATCAAAAAGCTGGAGATTGATAGTCCAGATACTCTAGGGTTGATGCAGTTAGGCTGGCTAAAGTGGGTTACTAGATTATTAATAGTAATCCTATGCCTTAAGATTTCGTGCAACAGAAAATAGCAGATCAGTGAATTTGGTATAAATTTTCACTTAATCAAATGCTAACTGCATTGAATAAGCTAGCTAAAGTAGAAAATGAAAGTTCTAGAGCTCTTGTGGAGCCAATTTGCAAAAAATATATCTTCTCTCTGAAGATCAACTATTGGGTTTCTTGTCTATTTTCACATGGACCTCCCGAAATTGCAATATACAAGCAAATAGCCAGAAAATGGCAAACTGAAATCTCCTCCCAGATTCTGCAGTGAAGATTGAGAAGAAGTCGGCCAATTTAATTTTTCCATATTACGAGGAGCTAATTTTAGGGGCATGTTCCAATAGCAGGCATATTTTACAACAGCACTTTTAAATACAATTAATTCAGCCTTGCAATTTAAATACCTAAGATATGGCAACAAGGGCACATAGACACATATGATTTGGACTTTCAAAGCCCTACAGGCTTTTAGGAAAAGGTTTTAGAAGATACAGGTAGTCACTTATCCAATGGAAAACCACCGGATACACTACACTGGCAATACCAATGAGTGGCTGAAGGCATCTGGGGCTACCATCTGAAAGGGCGAGAAAAGACTGGTTTATTGCTATGCTGATCACGGGATCATTTATCACAACAACTAATTGGCAGTCGGCTAAACCTCCATCCTTTAATTAATGGATGGACAAGTTGGTCTAGGAGTATAAAAAGGAGAAAATGCATGCAAAGTGAGTTGGTGCGCCTAGTAAACTGAATAAGACATGGGTGATTTTGGAAAAATGGTTATAAATATGGGATACACTCATGTTTTAAGCCTTGTCAGGTGTCTCCATTACATGCTACGCATTTCAGAATTTGAACGATAATTTAAACAAACTATGATACAATTTCTCGGTACGATTGTAAAATGGTATAGGTTATTTCTGTTGCAGACTAGGATTGATATTTCTGAATGAAATTGAAATATAAAGCAAGTCTTTTGATAATAGTATTTGTTCTGCATAATGGTTAATTCTTATTCTTTAACTAATTCTGTTTTTTTTTAGGGCCCTCTGGATATTTGTGCAAAGGATAACTTTCAGTGTAAGTTATAAATCTGTAGTCAAAGCACAGCTGTTATTCAGGGGATAGTCTGACAGTTCATTATTATACTCTCTTCTGAAGTGGCCGACCTCACTGGCCTCTCTTTTTTTCCTTCATGTAGGCCAACCCCAACAAGGTTCATGAAAAGGGGTGCCCAGGCCCCCATCTGTGGGCCCCCTACGGGAGCACTGCTGTGCGTTGCCCCCACTCCTCAAGAAACAGGAAAGGGCCCTGGGACCCCATCTCTGGGTCACTGAGGACAGATGGAGCAGGGGAAGCACAGAGATGCACCCCCAAACTGTGATGAGCTCGCACTTGCTTACCCACCCAAATCTGGGGGAGCTGGATTGGTGACCACCACAAAGAGAACACAAATAGGACATCCTTCACCCATGGAACAAATAGGGTAGAAGCACAATGCCAGCTCCCATGCTGGCAGACAAGGATGTCGGCAAAGCAGCCAGAGGTAGACTCCACGAGCTGTCCCCAACCTTAGGGAAAGTCGGGGTGCCTTGATGGAAATAGGCACCCCAACAAGGTTTTATAAAAAAAAGAAACAGAAAGCAAAAAGGAAGCCACACTGCAGCAGCAAGGGAATGTGGACGTAGCCATCTAATTAAAATTCACACTCCCTCAAGCTAGCGCCCCACAATGCCCTGCAAGACTTAGTTTCACCCAGGGCTCACTTGTATGTGGTGGCCCCAGGACAGCAGAGGCCCCACCAACAACCAAAAGAGAGTGCTGGGGCGGCTACAAGAATGCAGCTACCAACCCCCAAGGAAATCCTCAAAAACAAAAAAAAAAAAAGTACTGACCCCAATTTAAAAGGGTCAAGGATCTTATGACCCTCCTGGCCTTTTAGTCAAAGGTTAAGCACTCCTAAAGCTGGAAATTTTGTTCTAGAGCCTGCGCATAGAGCGACCCCTATTGAGTGGTTATATGGCTGCATGTTTGTGGCTTAAGTTGGTCAAGGAAAGACACAGACAAGCATGATCTTCACAATGCTCTATTTTGCTGTTATTGCTGACAGCAATGATTTATCATCAAAAGCTACAATCCTTTTTTAATTATAATAATTGAAACTGGTTGCTATGCTTTATTAATTATAATGATTGCAGGTGGATTATGGTTACTGAAGTCAGTGATTAAGTGATGCATTAGGACATGTGATTTTGTTCAAGTGTATTCATGGTTGATTTAAGGTTACACCCTCCTATATGGTTTGTGCTATAATGTATTGAGGGGTTTCTGTGATTTTGGGGTCATGAGGCTTTAGGGGTCAAATGTAATGTTATCAAAGGTATTCCCACCAGCCTTATGTATATGTGTAAATTACTGGGTAGTATTAAGTAGTGTGTGTAATAAATGTAGTTTTACTTCCTAAAGAAAAAGCAGAGACTGGACAATCGTTTATTGAGTGTTATTATTGCATGCCAGTGAGTGGTGTTTATAAGCCCACACCACCTGCCTTGACTAGGCCTTGGCCTGCTCTGCTCTGCTCCCCTGAGAGAGTCAAGAGCTACAATGAGGAATTTGGGGCCAGATGTAGCAAAGTTTTGCGAGTCGCAAATGGCCCGAATCGCTATTTGCAACTGTGCAAAATCCGAAATGGGATGCAAAAATCCCATTTCCGACTTGCAAAAAGCGATGCGAGCCGTTACCGACTCGCAAAATTTGCAACCCCATTTTGCGACCCGCAAATAGGAAGTCGCAATTTGCGAGTCGCAAACCATATGCAATTGCAACTCGCAAATTGCGACTAGTCGCAAAAAGCCCAGTTTGCATGTCCCATTTACCACTAACTCAGAGCAGGTGGTAATCATTACCAAAGTATAAAAGGAGACCCAGAAGGCATCTGGGTTACTCAAGATGGCGGAGATATACCTGATAGCAGTGAGGAGGAGAGCCCATGCAGCCCAGCAGAGGAGGAGGAGGAGCCACAGACAGGAGAAGATTTATAGAACAAGGCAGACTCTTTTCCAGCAAACTGGGGAAGAGATATACGATAAATACCGCCTTAGCAGCGCAGCCATACTAGAATTAATTGAATTACTAAAACCACAGCTAGAACACCAGACTCTGCGCGGCTGCGCCATCCCTACGCATGTGCAAGTGCTATGCTCACTGCACCTCTTGGCCTCAGGGAGCTATCAGGGGATCATTGCTGTGGCAGGTGGGGTATCTCAAAGTGCAGTGTCAAGGTTCCTCAGGGCCTTCCTAAATGCCATACTCACACACATGTCTCACTTCATATACCTACCCAGGAATGAGGCAGAAATTAACAGCACCAAGCTGGACTTTTACCGGATTGCCAACTTTCCCCATGTCATAGGATGTGTAGATGGGACACATATTCAAATATGCCCCCATGCAAACCTGGAACATCTGTTCCGCAACAGAAAGTGTACCCACTCACTCAATATTCAGGTTGTTTGTGACGCCCATTATGTCATCACTGACATTGTTGCAAAATTTCCAGGCAGTACCCATGACTCCTACATTTTTAGGCACAGTGGATACACCAACGCCTGGAACGTGGGGAGTTTGGAGACGGATACCCCATAGACGGAGAGCTGCATACACCTTGCAGACATACACACAGGTCACTGTGTACACCAACCAGGACTTTCTAACAGTGTAATGTTTGTGCCCAACAGGTGACAGTGCATATGCTCTACGGCCATGGATAATGACTCCGTTCTTAACACCCAGCAATGATTCAGAGAGGCGATACAACAGTGCACATAAGAGGACCAGGAACCTGACTGAATGCACCTTCGGATTACTGAAAGCAAGATTCAGATGCCTCCACCGCAGTGGAGGTGCCCTCCAGTATACCCCCATTACAGCATTCAAAATTGTTGTCGCATGCGCCATCCTGCACAATATTGCCACCCCGACGTGGGCTACCTCTCACCCTGCAGACCCATTGTTGAGGCTGAACAAAGAACTCCAGAGGGACGAGGTTACTTTTACTTCCATGTGCTAAAATATGTCAGAATGTTATGGGGTCTTTCTGTCAAGCGGCCTCAGCAAGAGCGTTCCCAGTTAGAATCTATTCAGCCCTGCTTAGAAGAGGCCGCTATACACTTATATTGATATGGTGCATCCTTAATTGCTACTCGATCTCCTGATTGACAGTTTTGATTAAAGTTCCTTTCATTATTCGGGAAACCATGGACAAGACTGATCAGCAGTTGGAAACTTCCTCGGAGCATCAATCCTGTAATGCCCTAAACAAGAGGGTGTGTATATGGAATATGTTGCACAGACAGTTCTCAAAAGGTCCAATAATTTCATTGAATTTGTTATAAATGTGTGTTAAAATATTAGTTTTACTGAGTAAAGCTAACCATTTCACTGTTATACTGCAATCAAGGGATGTGACTTGCCAGATCTATGAGCAAAATGATTCATAAGTATGTTTAGCGTTGGAGATTCAATATTTGTGCGCGTTGTATGGTTATACACATTATAAAAGTTAATTTGCAACTGGTACTTCCTTTAAACATCAACCCTAGAGTATCTGACTATCAATCTCCAGCTTTTTGATGGTTAAATTAAGAGTTTTTCACCAAATTAACAACCTCCAGAAGGACGGCCTGCTCTAGTTAAAGTTGCCTCAGATCAAGGTTTGAAAAGTTATTTCATATTAATAGATGATCAATTCAGAGGCGCTTTTATTGTCTTTCCTAACTCTGCTATTATTGGTGAAGATTTCAATGTGTTGCAGTCAGTCTCATTGGATGCTTCCAAGAAAGGGAGTGACAAAAAAGTTGTCCAAGCTCTCTAGATTTAAAGTATGAATTAGGTGTAATTGATACATGGAGATCAGCAAATCCAACAGTCAACAATACACGTTTTTCTAAAAGGTTTCAGTCAGCTGCAGGAATATTTTTTTTCCTAATGTCTTAATTTGGGATTAATGGGCTCTATAACGTTCTGCCTAATTGCTTTCTGGACCATCCAACACTTGTTCTGGATGTTAAATTAAATTCTTATGTGAAAGAAATTCCTAGCAGGAAGCTAGACCAATCTCTTCTGTACAATGAAGAATTTTGTATAAGCAACTTGGGGGGCGGGTTGCATCCAAAAGAATTTGTGTGGGAAGCATACAAAGTTACCAAGCAGGGTATACTTTAGGTGGAAGGTTCCCCGAATAAACTGTTATACCAATAGAATTATTATGAATGGGAATATATGAGGCAAGATTTAAAATGTTTCTCATGTTCTTCATTCTTATACAAATTAAGCACTGCCCCAGGC
This sequence comes from Pleurodeles waltl, assembly GCF_031143425.1. Taxonomy (NCBI): domain Eukaryota; kingdom Metazoa; phylum Chordata; class Amphibia; order Caudata; family Salamandridae; genus Pleurodeles; species Pleurodeles waltl. The sequence continues at coordinate 420,784,444 of NC_090445.1, read as the reverse complement.
ACAGTCAGTAGAGGCCTTGTTTCACGTGAGGAAACACATTTTCGAAACTAGGAGTTACTAAGTAAGTAAGACCAAAACAGAACGTTTACTATTCAATTCCTGGTTGAGCAGTCCTATGGAATTAACTCCTACCAATAATTCTTCCAAGAAATACTTGTGAATTTGATCTTCTGAAAAACTGGATGATTTGTATGGATTAAATCTGCAACCTTTAAATTCCAAATTGTGGATACAATTGAACTGCTGGGGCCATTTTCCTATTTCTATAATTGGCAGATCCGAAATTATTACAATTAATATATTTCCTTTAGTTACTTTCCAATTCTTTGTACTTCCGTGTGTAGGTTCTTGAAAATGTTTTTAGAGAATTCAAAGGCCTTTTTAGTTCCTTTCTTGGAAGAGGAAATCATCACCAATTAGTTTGGGAAAAACTCCAACTGGGCGAGGAGAAAGGGGGGTTGGTTTTGTCCAGTTTGTGATAATATTAATATGCAAACCTCTTAACTCTTATTCCCTGACTGCAAAACATATCCGAAACACAATTTATGATAACTACTTTTTCGATCAAATCACAGAAAAAGTCCAGTTATCCTCCAGTAAAAAAACAAACCTGTCCGCTATCCCAAATTGGTGTGATATCTCACCTTGACCACATATAGCACTGGACTTGCATATTTATTTAGTTTTTTGTTAATACCTAGTGCCAAATGATCAATGGATTATATGCTCCCAGGAATAACTAAAATAACTTTTTTGTCACTCCCTTTCTTGGAAGCATCCAATGAGACTGATTGCAACACATTGAAATCTTCACCAATAATAGCGGAGTTAGAAAGACAATAAAAGCGCCTCTGAATTGATCATCTTTTAATATGAAATAACTTTCAAACCTTGATCTGAGGCAACTTTAACTAGAGCAGGTCGTCCTTCGGGAGGGTTGTTAATTTGGTGAAAAACTCTTAATTTAACCATCAAAAAGCTGGAGATTGATAGTCAGATACTCTAGGGTTGATGCAGTTAGGCTGGCTAAAGTGGGTTACTAGATTATTAATAGTAATCCTATGCCTCAAGATTTCGTGCAACAGAAAATAGCAGATCAGTGAATTTGGTATACATTTTCACTTAATCAAATGCTAACTGCATTGAATAAGCTAGCTAAAGTAGAAAATGAAAGTTCTAGAGCTCTTGTGGAGCCTATTTGCAAAAAATATATCTACTCTCTGAAGATCAACTATTGGGTTTCTTGTCTATTTTCACATGGACCTCCCGAAATTGCAATATACAAGCAAATAGCCAGAAATGGCAAACTGAAATCTCCTCCCAGATTCTGCAGTGAAGATTGAGAAGAAGTCGGCCAATTTAATTTTTCCATATTACGAGGAGCTAATTTTAGGGGCATGTTCCAATAGCAGGCATATTTTACAACAGCACTTTTAAATACAATTGATTCAGCCTTGCAATTTAAATACCTAAGATATGGCAACCAAGGGCACATAGACACATATGATTTGACTTTCAAAGCCCTACAGGCTTTTAGGAAAAGGTTTAGAAGATACAGGTAGTCACTTATCCAATGGAAAACCACTGGATACACTACACTGGCAATACCAAATGAGTGGCTGAAGGCATCTGGGGCTACCATCTGAAAGGGCGAGAAAAGACTGGTTTATTGCTATGCTGATCACGGATCATTTATCACAACAAGTAATTGGCAGTCGGCTAAACCTCCATCCTTTAATTAATGGATGGACAAGTTGGTCTAGGAGTATAAAAGGAGAAAATGCATGCAAAGTGAGTTGGTGCGCCTAGTAAACTGAATAAGACATGGGTGATTTTGGAAAAATTGTTATAAATATGGGATACACTCATGTTTTAAGCCTTGTCAGGTGTCTCCATTACATGCTACGCATTTCAGAATTTGAACGATAATTTAAACAAACTATGATACAATTTCTCGGTACGATTGTAAAATGGTATAGGTTATTTCTGTTGCAGACTAGGATTGATATTTCTGAATGAAATTGAATATAAAGCAAAGTCTTTTGATAATAGTATTTGTTCTGCATAATGGTTAATTCTTATTCTTTAACTAATTCTGTTTTTTTGAGGGCCCTCTGGATATTTGTGCAAAGGATAACTTTCAGTGTAAGTTATAAATCTGTAGTCAAAGCACAGCTGTTATTCAGGGGATAGTCTGACAGTTCATTATTATACTCTCTTCTGAAGTGGCCGACCTCACTGGCCTCTCTTTTTTTCCCTTCATGTAGGCCAACCCCAACAAGGTTCATGAAAAGGGGTGCCCAGGCCCCCATCTGTGGGCCCCCTACGGGAGCACTGCTGTGCGTTGCCCCCACTCCTCAAGAAACAGAAAAGGCCCTGGGACCCCATCTCTGGGTCACTGAGGACAGATGGAGCAGGGGAAGCACAGAGATGCACCCCAAAACTGTGATGAGCTCGCACTTGCT